>NC_083570.1:83557877-84210377 GCF_027579695.1 Neoarius graeffei | reverse complement strand
TGTCCACTTAAGGAAAGCAGGTTGGCCACTGGTTTTAGTCAAGTTACAAAATAGACGGTACCAGTCAAAAGTTTGGACACCTTCACATTTAGTGTTTTGTCTTTATTTTTATTAATTAAAAGTCAATTCATATCTTAAAATAATGATATTTAAAGCAATAAATGTTGTTTCTCTTTACTTAGTCGAGCGGTTCTTGATATGGATTACTACAGTTGTAGAATAGGGCTGTTTACTGTATTTTTATTATTTACTATTTGATCTCGGACACATTAAGAAGGCAAGAAATTACACTAATTAACTTTTGATGAGGCTCACGTGTTAACTGAAAAGCATTCCAGGTAACTACCTCATGAAGCTGATTAAGATAATGCCAATAGTGTACAAAGTGTCATCAAGGGAAACCGTGGCGACTTTGAAGAATCTAAAATATTAAACGTATTTTTTTCCACACTTTTTTGTTTACCACATAATTCCATATCTGTTTCAGATGTTATTTCATAGTTCTGACGTCTTCAGTATTGTTCTACAGTGTAGAAAATAGTCACAATACAGGAAAACCTATGAATGAGTAGGGGTGTACAAACTTTTGACTGATGTTGTATATGAGCCATTCCACCGAATTGGTGCCAATTCTGTCCCTAGAAAATTATATGTATAAATGCACATAAAAATGTACTTTAAAATACATTTCCTTATTACGCAGAATGTCCTGCACATTGATCTGATTTCAAATTTAGATATATAATTGTAATGATTAATAAAAACTACCTAAAACACTGAAAAATAGCATGTGTTACCTGTCCCCGCACTCTAACTTCATACTTAACTATGAAATATTATGATTAAAATCCTTCAGAAACAGTATTTCTTTTGCACTGTTGTGTGACTCCATATCCTATCCACGGTTTAAATATATTTTTTTCATAAGAAATCCACAATATCTTAGTTAAAATACACATTTTAGTCATGTCCCTGGGTTTTCACTCAGTCCTGTTACCCAAACATATTACCCCGTCTGACAAATTTGGAACATTCCATAAATCACATGCTCAACAGGAAGTTACATCAGTTGTGTCTTCTGAAGACCATGGGAAGACCAAAAGTTAGTTCTCTCATTTACTTTTCTGTATATTTGATGATTTTTTTAACTTTGACTGATAAGGTCAATGTCAACATACTGTCCTGTTACTTAAATTATTTCTTAGATACAGATTTTTGGTAAATCACTAGAATGTGCTAAGTGTGGTCATGCTATTAGCGATGACGCCATGTGGCTGAATTCCATGTATTAGCTAATCCTAGGCTAAAAACTCAGTCCTGTTACTTTCAGAGTTTTGGTAACAGGACTGAAAAAATGCAGCTATCTTTGACTTCCAAACCTTGTAACGTAGCCTGAGGTTGACCAATTACACATTTTGAATAGTTAAATGTATGTTATTATAATCAGTGTTGAAAAGATATATAACAAATTACGTTTAATTTGGGAGTGGTACAACAAGCAAATGGCACCCATTCGGTGGAATGTCCCAAATGCTAACCTGTTGTTAGCTAGCATGACAGTGAGCACAGACGTTGGTTTTAATTATACATAATAGATGGCTTACTATTACCTAGCCTGCTTTGGCTATTGGGTCAAAAAGCATGATAGTCTAATGTTTGGCAACTGGTTTTGTTTTAAGTTATACAATATAATAGGATCCTGAGCTCAGTTTACTCTGTGTGTGTGTGTGTGTGTGTGTGTGTGTGTGTGTGTGTGTGTGTGTGTGTGTGTGTAGTTTTACATGTTCTCATTCTATGTCTGTGTGGGTTTTTCTCCATGTTCTCCAGTTTCTTCCCCCCCCCCCCCCGCCAAAAACATGCTAGTGGATAAAGTGGTGACTCTAAATAGTCCGTAAGTGTGAATCTGTGTCTGCATGGTGCCCTATGATGGGCTTGTGTTCCATCCAGGGTGTATTCCTCTTTCACATTTAGTGTTCCTGTGACCCTGACCAGGATAAAGCAGTTACTGAAGTTGAATTAATATATCAAAGAATGTAATGATTATAACTATTAATGTCAAATATGTACTTTTGGAGTTTCTGGAATATTAGTAATTATTCTATGTACATTCACTGGATATGAGCAATCGCACGCTCTGATTGGCTACTCTACTACTAGGATATCAGCTCATATACCGTGAGAAGAGAAAAACAAAATGACAGAGCGCATCAAGTCAGATATATCACTTTATCAAGTATTTAAAAGAAACAGAAATAGCTAAAAGTATCTAAGGCCCTGTCCACACGGCAACGGATTCAGGTGACTCCGATACAATTGCTTATCATTTAGGCCTGGCGTCCACACGGCACCGGCGTTTTGGGTGCCCAAAACGCAATCTTTTTGAGAACGGGTTCCAGAGTGGAAAGATCTGGCAACGTTGCCGTTGCAAAGTCGTCTGGATGAGTAGAACGGATTTGTTTACGATGACGTCACAACCACATGTGCTTCACGCCGGGTAGAAGTGTAACGAACTCGATGCGAGTTGTCAACAAATCCTATAACTTGGTTCATGAAACGCACTTACAAAAATATTTTCACTGTGAATATTTATTGTGTAATGGTGCAAAGTGAGAGAGAGAGAGAGAGAGAGAGAGAGAGAGAATAGCCCTTAGGGCAGAGTCAATCCCGCCAGCAAAAATAGGGAAAAAAAGGAGTGATCTCACCTCTTCAGATGTTGGTTTAAGTCCTACAGTACATTCCTCAAAAAGGGCGTAGAAGAACAAATTAATCCATCAACGTGTAGCATTCAATTTATTCCGGACCATTAAAGACGCCGCCTTCCGCGTAGAATCATACGTCATCCTCGCCGCCATATTGGATGGGTCAAAGCGGAGAATAAAGATGCCTCATTCATGTGCTGCATTTAACTGTACCAACAGGTTTACCGTCCAAATGAGATCACATGGGATTACCTTTCACAGGTGAGACTGGAAAAATACTTTTCATTGTATTTGATCATTATAATGTAATTTTACGAACAGATTTTTCTGACTTTGTGGCTAATATGAAGTCTCGCGCATAATAGTTTATGCGCATGCGTCCTTACTTCTTCTATTGTTCTGGTGTCTCCGATGGGACTGTCTTGCAGCGCCCCTAGAGGTGTGGCATGTGTATTGCATCGTTTTCAGCAAGCGTTGCGTTGCCATATGGACCTGATATTTTACTGATCGTTGCCCATTTGGACGCTATATATTTTTAAATAACATCTCGTTGCCGTTGTCATGTGGATGTAGCCTAAGTGTCGTGTCCCCCGCCAATATCCTGTTCCACACTCCAGCCCAGTCGGTGGCAGTAATGCACCTTTAAGTTGGTTTGCCAACTGCCAAAAAACCCAAAAGAAGAAGAAAATGGTAGAGCGTGTTACTGAACCAAACGAGGCCGAAATAAAAGCTCTACTTGAAAACAAAACCCCAAAAATACACACACAAAAAAAGCAACAAAATGTGGAATTAAAGTATTTCATGGTAAGAACATGTCTTTTTTTATTTTTCAAGAATTATAGCATTTTTCACAAATTTCTCCTGTCGTTTCGCCGGTTTGTTTACATTCTAAGCGGAAATGATTTTGTCAGACGTTTTGTACAAAGATTTTATTTATCGAATTTGCAAAAAAATAAAAACGCTCTGTTTCTCAAAATCCAGTGAATGCGGCTAGAATAAAACAGTTATTCCACTCAATCTCGTCGTACATGGCACTCGGTGCTACGCGTCTCATCGGCTGTCAGCTCATGTACGACCCCATTTCATGGAATAACTGTTAAATATTAGTCAAATGTACTAGTAAGCTATCAGACATTAGTGCACTGATAAGTTTATGCTAGTTAGCTAATGTTGCTGAACATATTGTGTAAATAAAAGCAGTCCTTTACACTTAGCATGAGGTTGAGCTGTAGAGGTTAAAATACGGTGAAACTAGTGGTGATCAATATTGCAGATTTAATTAATGCATACTTGTTTTGTGTGTTTAAGGCTGCAAATAGCTGTACTGTCCATCCAATGCTATTTTCACCAACATGTAAATAGATACTTCGATATATTTTTCAAGATGATTGGGCTGTAGGGTCACTGGTTTGTATCGACCTGCTGCTCTTGTCTCTATTGATCATCTGGATACAGTAGCTCAAAAACCCGAGCTGGCCATCAACCATGCAGCCTGATACGAAAAGAAAGTGAACTTCACCCACACAGTTTTGATGGATTGTCGCATGGATTTGGCAAATAGTCTTTTTTTTTAATCCCCCCATCAGTATTGGTTGGATATTGAGTCGTGCAGAATCAGTACATATCAAGCTAATAAATTAGTTATGTTTATTTAGTCATTACTGGGCGTAAAAGCTGCTGTTTTTGGGATGTGTTTTGGACACTATCTGAAGAGACCTTCTCAGATGGTACGAATAATTAATATTTCAATATTTACCAAGGCTAGAAGAAATATCTGAGTTTTCTTATGCGTACACACCAATATGTAGGATGACAAATGACAGATGTTGGCAGCAAAAAATAAACAGTTCAGCAATTAAATATTTACCATACCTTCCAGATCTTGGGATGATCTATAGTTCGATGTGGTCCTGATTTTTTTTCCAAGTGCTGCAGTGTCCTAAATATTAATAAAATATTAAAATCAGGTAAAAAAAAAATGCAGTAAGTTGTTATTAAACAATATGTATTTAATTGCATTCAAGTATTAAACATTCTTGTCTTAATGGGATGATAATTTAAAAGTCAGTTAATTTTTTTCATTAATTGTTTGATATTTATATCTATCGAGACTTTAGTTTGCATTTCTCCAACTTCGTTGATTTAAAGTACCATTAAATGGACGTTAGTCTCAAGTTATTTCTTCAACTCCTAGCTCAAGGCTGATTTCAGCCCTCTTTTTAGATGCAACGTGGGTTCAGGATCACTCACTCGTCTGACCTGTGGAGCTTCTGTGTAACCGAGATAAAGTGGTTGGTGTTGATGGTGTATATGTGATGCCTTGGTCTGCCTACAAGGAGAAGACCTCGAGTAACCTCCAAACCCACATGCACTCCGTCCTAAACCATTAGACTTCATTATGGACAAGGTCATCACAGGACACGTCCATTAGCATGGAGTTATGTCTCCATTCTGCCATAACTCAGTCTAAGTGACAGCGTGATAGATTTGTCACTGCACATCAGTGTAGTGATTAGGATGAGGCTCGTCACTAGACAGCACTTGAGCTCTGAGCTTGAGTGACACAAGCAGACCTTTGTCCTTGGGTTGGGAGAGACGGCACTCGGCAGGGATTGGCCCGGTTTTTGCTATGGCAGGAGTTGACGTGAGAAACATGGTTAGCAGTGCTGTCTGTCTGTGCTGGCTGGGATTGTGCTGGTTCTTTCATGTGCTCTCTGATCGATGGACATTTCTGAGACATTGATTAGCCTCCCTTGTGTGCATTTTAGCTTTGGCGTGAGAGGAGATGAGTGCTGAGATTAACTCAAAAGCTGGAAAGTGTGTGTGTGTGTGTGCGCAGATGAACTACTCTCCATCCTGGGTCAGGTCCATAGCAGCCTGAGGAGATTTTAGCTTAAAGTAAATATGGAACAGGGTCTTTATTTTTGTCCAGTTGCCAGATCTTGTACACTCTCTCTCTCGTAATGTGAAGAATAGCAGATTTAGTGCTGAGAATGAGATATTCTCTCTCTCTGTGTTTTACTAGAGGTCAGAAGATTCAATATCTAACATTATTATACATACGGGCCACTTTTTCCATGGAATAAAAACGTGTTCTATTCCCTTCTAGCGGGTTTCATTCATTTGGTTTGATAGCATGCGATATTGTTAGCATATCGCTTATCCTACGTGTATCACGCCACTCTACCCAATGGAGAATGGGTGTTGAATATGGTTTACGATATTGCATGGTTGTCAAGACAACGTGACATCACATGTCGGAGACATAAAACTCCCGTGCTAGCGAGCGACTGTGACAATTTGTAAACAAACATGGCCACCAGTTTTGCTTCGTTAAATACGGAAAATTTTGAAAGAATTTTGAAAGAGAAAGATGTGTTGAACACCTGAAAGGAATTTGTATGAATAATAATAATAATGTTGGCTGGCTTTTTTCATGGTCTCGCAGATGTATTCCATTCAGCTACTCGTCTTCGACTTGTTCAGTATCATGCTAGCTGAATGGAATATATCTGATAGACCACTCAACACCAGCCAATATTATTTAATTATTAAAATTTAACAGCTTTTGAAATTAGGGGGCGGCATGGTGGTGTAGTGGTTAGCACTGTCGCCTCACAGCAAGAAGGTCCGGGTTCGAGCCCCGTGGCCGGCAAGGGCCTTTCTGTGTGGAGTTTGCATGTTCTCCCCGTGTCCGCGTGGGTTTCCTCCGGGTGCTCCGGTTTCCCCCACAGTCCAAAGACATGCAGGTTAGGCTAATTGGTGGCTCTAAACTGACTGTAGGTGTGAATGTGAGTGTGAATGGTTGTCTGTGTCTATGTGTCAGCCCTGTGATGACCTGGCGACTTGTCCAGGGTGTACCCCGCCTTTCGCCCGTAGTCAGCTGGGATAGGCTCCAGCTTGCCTGCGACCCTGTAGAACGGGATAAGTGGCTAGAGATAATGGATGGATGGATGGATGGATGGATGGATGGATAGTTTTGAAATTACAAACTTTTTTCCTGTAATACTAAATGTCCTACATCACCATCCCAATGTTTATTTGTCAATAGCTCCATTTCCACCATTAACTTTTGGATTTGGGCTCCTCTGATCCAATACTAAATACCTGTGGTTTCCATCCTTTAAAAAAGGTCTTTTCTTACATGTGTATGATCATTTAAACACATTCGGAAGAGTTTTCTTGCAATTTAAATGGGCCTGACTTCGAGAATATGTAATAAAAGCTAAATGTAGGCTAAATTGCATTAAAGTAGCTTCAAGGGTAAAAGAGCTGTTATCTGCTACATGTCCACTTTCCAGAATCACTTAAGGCTGTGCTATGGGCATATATTTCTCCCTTCAGCCGAAATATTCCAGTTTGAGAAAGACGTGTCCTCCTGCATGTCTCAAACGATTCAATTTGTGCTCTTCAGCCTCTTGTAGTTGAACATCAGGCCTATCTCGAGCAATTTCCCAGGCAATTTCAGTCCTCAGCGGCTCCTGTAGGCTAAGTGTTAATAGTGCTCCTGAGATATGTCTGCTTTAAACTGAGTGAAGGGCAAGTGAAAAGTATTCAGTTCCTCTGTCATTGGAATGTATTGATTATTCCAGTGATGAGGGGACCTGGGTGCCAGAGCAATTCAGGGACCTGCTAGCAGCCTGCTGTTCAGCTGAGCAGCACAGAAAGCACAAGCAAGCTTGCAGCAATGTGTGTGTGTGTGTGTGTGAGAGAATGTTTACTGTACAGATGTAGGACAGCTTACAGAGGCACGGCAGGTGCCAAGGCCTCATGTTTTTTATTTGCATGACCTTGAGATGTGCTATAAATGCAGGTGGTGCTTCATCTTTCATGTTGCGTTTATCTCAGGGGTGAGGTTATGTGGATTTTCAGAGTCTGCGTTTGCCTTGTGTTTTTGAGATGCGGAAAATAAATAGGAAAACGGAGTGAATAGACCTTGGAGATGAGGAAAAATGCTTCCCAAACATCCTCAGGACTCATTTGTTTGAAGTCCCTTTACTCAGAATCCCTCATGATTGACCTGTAGACTCTACAAACTGTTTCTAAATTTAAGACGTGCAGGTTCTCATCTCATTATCTCTAGCTGCTTTATCTTTCTACAGGGTCGCAGGCAAGCTGGATCCTATCCCAGCTGACTACGGGTGAAAGGCGGGGTACACCCTGGACAAGTCGCCAGGTCATCACAGGGCTGACACATAGACACAGACAACCATTCACACTCACATTCACACCTACGGTCAATTTAGAGTCACCAGTTAACCTAACCTGCATGTCTTTGGACTGTGGGGGAAACCGGAGCACCCGGAGGAAACCCACGCGGACACGGGGAGAACATGCAAACTCCACACAGAAAGGCCCTCGCCGGCCACGGGGCTCAAACCCGGACCTTCTTGCTGTGAGGCGACAGCGCTAACCACTACACCACTGTGCCGCCCACGTGCAGGTTGGAATAGGTTAAAAAAAAAAAGGGGGGGGGTTAAAAAACACTATCACTTCTCTTTTCTCCTTTCTTTGCACTTCTCGTACTCTACGATTCTCTTCAAGTTGTAGGAGTCGCACAGTAAACTTATTAGCTTTTTCCATTTTTGTCTGTTTTCTACCCAAGTTTGCCATACGTCGAAGAAACGGCTGCACTTTAAAGCATTCTTATAAGTGTCTTTAAAGCAAAGTTTAGGATGTCCTATTGGTTGAGAACCATGAGCCAGTTCTCCATACAAGAGTTCCTTTGCTGGTCTGCCATCATTCATTCGACAGACATGACCGAACCACCGTAAGCGACTTTTCATTAACTGCAATTCGATGTCGTCGACCCCCGCCCTCTTCAGCACATCTTCGTTGCTGATGAAACGATCCCATTTAATCTTTAAGATAAGACGTAGATGGTGCTGCTGTATTGTACGAAGCTGCTTAACCTCACATTGATATAAAGTCCACGTCTCACTACCGTACATTAGGCACTGATTATATACACTGATTTTAGTTGAGACTGTTAGGTCATGAGAATCAAACATTGGGTTAATATGGGACGGCCTTGGGCTGAGGTGGCCTTGAGCGAGGCACCTAACTCCCAACTGCTCCCCGGGCACTGTTAGCATGGCTGCCCACTGCTCTGGGTATGTGTGTGTGCTCATTGTGCATGCGTGTGTTCACTGCTTCAGATGGGTTAAATGCAGAGAGGAATTTCACAAGCGTGTGATGAATAAAGTTGTTGTTCTTCTCTTCTGTAATCGACCAAATACACACGATGTCACCTGACTATGAGATGGTAGTTCCTCCTGCATCGAGGAGTCGCTGGTGACATAGCTGCCGAGGTATGTACTTAAAGCGGGTGACATTGGCTAATTTAGTATGTCTATGTAAAAATCCGCTGTATTACCAATGCACATGGTTTCTGTTTTGGTTGTATTGATACGCAGGCCCATGCGCTTTGCCGGTGGATGTCAGAAGCAGCTGCAGGCCCTCTGGCGTATCGCTGAATATCGCAATGTCATCAGCGTACTGGGCCTCCCTGATGCACTCTGTTAGTATTTTAGTCTTTGCCTTAAGTCTGCTCATATTAAAGAGATCACCATCATAACGGAATCTAATCTGTGTACTACATTTATGCTAGGTTGGAATGGCTAAGTATGAAATTCAGCAAACTTTCCTTTACCGTGTGCTAATAAAAGCTTGAAGGCATTTTCTCCGCTATTGAGTGTCTATTGCAGCTTGGTGTTTCTACTGTCACCACTTGCCATGTTCGTAGCTGTCCATTCACACAGCTGGGGTTCTGCCATCTGCTGAAAGATGTTGACATTCAGCACACTTGTTAATAAGTAGCATACACTGTGGCCAAGCCTCAGGAGACTATTTGACTGTCAACGTTACTCTATCTATAGATGACCGTCCTAACATATCCAGCATCTACTTTCTGTTTCAAGCGACTCACTTTCTGTCACTGTGAATGGCTGCACATGATGGGCACTTCTAAAAATAGCTTATGCCCAAGATTCACCTGGTTATATGGATCTTACCTAGCTAGATACTGCACAGTCACTACACACCTCAATACACAATCCTCCTCGGTCTTCTTTTCCTACAAGTTATGAGACAGAAAAATCCCAGAGCTGTAATTTATGAACTGTCCACTCCACAAACAATCTGTCGGTCTCCGTTTGATCACAAAACAATTGCTGGGTTTCACGTGACATCACATCCGCCTCATTAGTTATTCAAAACTTTAGCTGGGGGTCTACCAAAGCTCAGTTGACAAAGCGTTTGTACGGAGAAGGTGCACTGCTCGCATGAAAAATGCCTTACGCTTGCGTTGTTTTAGGTTGTTCAAATCGATCAAACCATGAAACTGATAAAAGTTTCTTCAGGGTTCCCCGTGAACTAATAAAGAGTGAACGAACACAGGATTTCACAAAAAGGCGTTGAGAAAGGTGGCTTTTGAACCTCTCTCTGAACTCAAAGGGAGCCGAGTCGAAGCACGCTCGAGTTTGCAGTGGTCACTTGGTGAAAGGTTTGTATCTCCCGCTCAGCTACGTCCTGAGTGTTTTCCAAGTACTTTTCTTGCTATGCGTCGTTATTTTACGTTACTTTTTTTTAGTCATGAAGCGTTAAAGTCCCCAGCTG
Source organism: Neoarius graeffei (assembly GCF_027579695.1). Lineage (NCBI taxonomy): Eukaryota > Metazoa > Chordata > Actinopteri > Siluriformes > Ariidae > Neoarius > Neoarius graeffei. The sequence goes on along the minus strand of NC_083570.1, from coordinate 84,200,061 downwards.
TTTCTTTGTTTACTCCTCACAAAGTCCATATGCATGAAGGTCGCGACAAAATCCTTCCCCAGCCGTACAGTTACAATGCGCCGTGATCACTTCTCCGTCTTGTTTAACTAAGATCCAGGTCTTTAAAGGGGTTTCTGATGATCTTTGTAAATGATTTACCTGAGAGATAAGAGCCAACACAAGTGAGAATCAAGCCAACTGTTGTTTGTTTACACTTCAGCTTGCAGTGCTTCACTGTAAAGACGCGAATGAAAAGCTTAAAAAAAACACACTTACATGGGCAAAAACAATGCAGGATTCATTCGGCAGCGACTTGATAGCGAGGTCCTTTACCCGGCCACATACAAAAAAGTTGTAAGCCTCCATACTCTTCCACGCTTCCATCTGTTTTGCGGTGTAGAAGGGCGTCTGCAACACCAGATAGTTCGAGATGTCGGGGAACTCGACTGAAGGGTAGTTTTTGAGATTGTATGACAAATCCTTCTTTCCCAGACTGTAGGGGTTGATTCCATTGCACACAGCAATCTTCTGAATATATCTAAAGCGAGCAGTGGCTTCTAGATTACGAGCATACTCTGGTAAGTCATCGCTAGTTGTTTGCACTACAGCAGCCATTTAGACCACCAGCTATTTCACTTCTGGTCAAACCGCTAAGAAAATCACGTAACTGAAACCCAGCAATAAAGGTTTCCCGAATCAACATGTCAGCAACTTCAAAATCAATATTAGTGTCCCCTGCTGCCGATTTTCTGAATCAAGCCGAAAAGTTCATCTAATCCGCTGGCACCGCCATGATTGAAAATCACGTGATTGCGTGCTGATTCCTGCGTGGTGATTGGCCAAAGCTCGAACGGTGTTCATGAACCTTATGCGCCATGCTGTTTTACTTATAGACTTTGTGTACTACTTGTTTAATTTCCAACTCTTCCATACCACGACACGGTGTGCTGTGAGCCTTTAGTCCCGTTTTTGTTACTCGTTTTGACAGTTCACATTCAAAACATTGGTGCGTGGTTTCTTGCGGACGACTTCGACGTCACTCACCTTTCAACCAATCAGCGCGCAGCAATGCATCATGTGATTTCCAAAATGGGAGCACCGGTGGAGTAAACTGGAAGTTTTCTTCTTAGTTGAAAAAAATCGACCGCTTGGATCAATATTATCGATTTGAATTGAATAACATGTTGGGCTGAGTAATCTTTATTATATGCCATGGCCTGAAGGTTAGAGAAGCAGCTTTGGGCTCAAAGGGTCATGGGTTCGATTCCCAGGACTGGTAGGAAAAATATGAGGGGAGTTGAGTGAATGAACAGCACTTTCCCCTCCCTCTGGATCATGGCTGAAGTGCCCTTGAGCAAGGCACCTAACCCCCAACTGCTCCCCAGGTGCTGTAGCATCGCTGCCCACTGCTCTGGGTCTGTGTGTTCACTGCTTCAGATGGGTTAAATGCAGAGGAGGAATTTCACTGTGCTTGAGTGAACATGTGACAAATAAAGGCTGCTGCTTCTTCTTTATTGATTCATGATCAAAATAAGGTTGTTAGACTGCAGTGGCGGCTGGTAGTCTTTCAAACAGGGGAGGCTGGTCGGTTACGATATTTCCAGATTTTAAAAGAAAAAAGAAAAAACACATCAGTTTTGCCCATACTCTTGCCTCTGATCTGGCTGATTGTTGGCAGCGTCACAAACTGTGAAATAACAGGTTCTTTTGGCCCATTAGCCTACTGTCCAATATACATGATGGTGGTGTTGGGGGGTATATTTTAACATTTTATATTTTAAAATTGTGGCATGTTGTTTAAAAATTGATCATTATTGAAAGCAGCTCTTTGTCAGGAACCTCAGCAGTAACAGCAGAGTGTTCTGGAATAGGCACAAGCACTGACCTTGGGGAGCCAAACATAGAGCTGGGTGCCACACATTTCATTCAATGACACTTTCCCTATATTTTACTTATTTTAACTGAGAAATGTTTTATTGACAATTTTGATAACCCTTCACTTTTAATCCAGGTCTGTAGTGTGAAATGTTCTCAGCTGTGTTTTTGTTTAAAAATGATTTCCAAATTGTAGCTGTGTTTAATTCATATCCAGAAAAATATATATTCCAATATAATATACTCAGCATAAACATTTTAAATAGATTCTATATTTTTGGTCCATCCATGACATATTACTAAAGTAGCCTATTTACTGTTGTTGATGTGGGTCACTTGCTGTTAGCCAATTCACTTTCTCGTACCAGGAGAGCTGAAAGGAACGAGTATTATTCCCTACCTTTTTCACCAAGTCAATTTGAGGCGTTGGTCTACCCTGCTCTTTAATTTTAATTTTTTCCTCGAAAGGAAGACTGGCAAATGGCTTCGCCAAAATTAAATCAGCAATGCTTGGCATCCGTGCGCAGCTTTCTTGCTAGCTGACTAGCCCCCTCAAGTTCAAGTTCAGTCACTCAAATAAACAAAATTTCTGGAACTAAGATAGCAAACTTGACAACACTATATTTACACTTTATTTACAATGAAAATATATACAAACTAAAAAAGCTGGTAGAAACCGTATGTAATGAATGAAATCGAAATGTAAGCTGATCTCTTACAATACACCACAGCACTTGCGAATCCGCATGGGACTGAACTGAAATTCACCGCTGCCTGTCTATATTTGAAACGAGCTGTCAATCAAAGAAAATCCAGCCACTTTCACCAATCACCAGTCTCCTCGCGGAAACTGCCATGTCCCTCCCACTGTGAGGCTCGGAGTCCATGGGCGGGCGTTTTCACAGTATTTGTCCAATAACCGTCTTGCATTTTGATATTGAAAGCGCAGAGCTCCCAAATGCCATTGAAGTCCACTGAGGCTGGGCTGCATCGCGCGGTCACGAGGGGGAAAAACTCACGCACACATTAGGCGAACTGGGGAAAGTTATAACGGAATGATTTCGCACTGTAGTTGGGTTGAGCACATATATTTTTATGATTCTGAATCTGAAATAGCAGTGTTATAAGGTCGGCTATAACATAAGCCTAGCGCAATTCATCCTACACGATGTTCGTCATTTTTAGAGGAGGCTGAGCCTCCCTCGCTGTCTTAGAGCAATCGCCCGTGTTAGACTGGCCATGGAACTAGCAGTTTACAGAATACATGACTTCTAACATGGGAACCCCCAGTTTTGGGATTTTTCTGTCTCATAACTTGTAGGAAAAGAAGACAGAGAAGGATTGTGTATTGGGCATGTAGTGACTGTGGATACTGTCGATGTGTACCTAAGAACTGCTGCTGTAATCATAAACACTGCCTTGTACTCATCCAAGAACTTTCCTGCTCCATTTGCCAAGAAACCCTTATTCACAATATGATCAATCCTACTTGAACATCCTTTCAACTCATGCAATACTGTTTGACTTTGCTTTTCTCGACCGTATACTTTATGGTTGATTTATAATCCCACTATCCGGTGTCACCCATCAGAGGATCCTTTCGCGTTTGAACTCTCAAAGTTTCTTGCTCATGGTGAATCAGAGAGTTTTTCTTCCCTCTGACTTGCTCATTAGGAATCTAAATCTATATCCAGATGTCTGTACAGTTGCTTTGTGGCACTGTCTGTTGTTAAAAGTGCGATGAAGACCGATAGAAAATTGGTCTTCAAGTACAGGGGGTATTAATGTATATTTTAAAGACAGCATGAATCAGAAATCATGAAGCATTTTCCTTCCTTAATTTGATGTATTTTTTATTCGAAATGGGTTCTTCATGAGTCATTCAGAGTTTTGATTAAATTCTACCTAATCCTTCAGACTTTAATTTGAATGACTGCCACACAACCCATTAGGAAATTTGCCAGTGTAGATTATCCTGCAGGGTCTGGGAATACCTGCAGGCAAAAATGAAGCAATACTGTTAAGTCGGGACTGATACTCTGTCAGAACTTGACACAGTTTAAAAGAGGAAACATCCTTAGACATGAAAATCAGGACATTTTGAGCTTTTGGCAGAAAAGATGCAACCCCAAAGAAGAAAAGGTTGAGATGGTATGGAAAATGCAAATAAAAAAAAAGCAGTGATTTTTCTAAATTTACTTTTGTGGTCAAGTCACTAAGCCTCGAGTCCGAGTCCAATCTCAAGTCCCCAGTGTTCAAGTCTGAGTCAATTCCGAGTCATTAAAGAAAATTTCGAGTCGAGTCCTAGTCATGTCCTCGTCTCCAATTTACAAGTCCTAATGCAGTTCATGCATGAATCCGAGTCCAAGTCTGAGTCATCAGTGCTCAAGTCCATGTCAAGTCACGAGGCCTTAAAATTAGGGCGCAAGTCAGACTCAAGTCCGAGTCCTGGACTCGAGTACTACAAGCCTGCTTTGACTTGTATTTCACTGCAGATGGAATGAACCCAAGATATGTCATGTTTTGTCTGGTCACTTTATTTAATTTGTTAATATACAGGGTGTTTCAAAAAAATTGACATTTCACAACCTAATAACTTCGCCAATTCTCGTTCAGTTGGCCTCAAATTTTAACAGCATGTGTGGAAACAGGTCAAAATTTTATGTTTCATGTTTTTTGTTTTTATCTTTTTGGGTATAGAAATGCCATTCACTGAAAAAGACGTATTGTGTGTACGCTCGAACACAGTCGAGCAAGACTGTGCAGTGTGCATTTATGAGAGAATTCTCTAAAAATGCACTGTTACCAGAAAAGACTGTTACCAAAGACATGCTGCAGCGTGTTTGGCAGGAGCTGGACTACCGACTTGACGTGTGCCATGTCTCAGGCAGCGGGCATATTGAAAATTTGTGAAATCGTTCATGGAATCCACATACAATGGTTCTTGAAAGTTTGTGAACCCTTTAAAAATGTTCTATATTTCTGCATAAATATGACCTAAAACAACATCAGATTTTCACACAAGTCCTAAAAGTAGATAAAGAGAACCCAGTTAAACAAATGAGACAAAAATATTATACTTGGTCATTTATTTATTGAGGAAAATGGTCCAATATTACATATCTGTGAGTGGCAAAAGTATGTGAACCTCTAGGATTAGCAGTTAATTTGAAGGTGAAATTAGAGTCAGGTGTTTTCAATCAGTGGGATGACAGTCAGGTGTGAGTGGGCACCTTGTTTTATTTAAAGAACAGGGATCTATCAAAGTCTGATCTTCACAACAGATGTTTGTGGAAGTGTATCATGGCACGAACAAAGGAGATTTCTGAGGACCTCAGAAAAAGCATTGTTGATGCTCATCAGGCTGGAAAAGGTTACAAAACCATCTCTAAAGAGTTTGGACTCCACCAATCTACAGTCAGACAGATTGTGTAGAAATGGAGAAAATTCAAGACCATTGTTACTAGGAGTGGTCGACCAACAAAGATTACTCCAAGAGCAAGGCGTGTAATAGTCGGTGAGGTCACAAAGGACCCGAGGGTAACTTCTAAGCAACTGAAGGCCTCTCTCACATTTGGCTAATGTTAATGTTCATGAATCCACCATCAGGAGAACACTGAACAACAATGGTGTGCATGGCAGGGTTGCAAGGAGAAAGCCACTGCTCTCCAAAAAGAACATTAGCAAACTGCAGACAAGCAGCAAAGATCATGTGGACAAGCCAGAAGGCTATTGGAAAAATGTTTTGTGGATGGATGAGACCAAAATAGAACTTTTTGGTTTAAATGAGAAGCATTATGTTTGGAGGAAGGAAAACACTGCGTTCCAGCATAAGAACCTTATCCCACCTGTGAAGCATGGTGGTGGTAGCATCATGGTTTGGGCCTGTTTTGCTGCATCTGGGCCAGGATGGCTTGCCATCATTGATGGAACAATGAATTCTGAATTATACCATCAAATTCTAAAGGAAAATGTCAGGACATCTGTCCATGAACTGAATCTCAAGAGAAGGTGGGTCATGCAGCAAGACAACGACCCTAAGCGCACAAGTCGTTCTACCAAAGAATGGTTAAAGAAGAATAAAGTTAATGTTTTGGAATGGCCAAGTCAAAGTCCTGACCTTAATCCAATCGAAATGTTATGGAAGGACCTGAAGCGAGCAGTTCATGTGAGGAAACCCACCAACATCCCAGAGTTGAAGCTGTTCTGTATGGAGGAATGGGCCAAAATTCCTCCAAGCCGGTGTGCAGGACTGATCAACAGTTACCGGAAACGTTTAGCTGCAGTTATTGCTGCACAAGGGGGTCACACCAGATACTGAAAGCAAAGGTTCACATACTTTTTGCCACTCACAAATATGTAATATTGGATCATTTTCCTCAATAAATAAATGACCAAGTATAATATTTTGTGGGTGGCACGGTGGTGTAGTGGTTAGCGCTGTCGCCTCACAGCAAGAAGGTCCGGGTTCGAGCCCCGTGGCCGGCAAGGGCCTTTCTGTGCGGAGTTTGCATGTTCTCCCCGTGTCCGCGTGGGTTTCCTCCGGGTGCTCCGGTTTCCCCCACAGTCCAAAGACATGCAGGTTAGGTTAACTGGTGACTCTAAATTGACCGTAGGTGTGAATGTGAGTGTGAATGGTTGTCCGTGTCTATGTGTCAGCCCTGTGATGACCTGGCGACTTGTCCAGGGTGTACCCCGCCTTTCGCCCGTAGTCAGCTGGGATAGGCTCCAGCTTGCCTGCGACCCTGTAGAAGGATAAAGCGACTAGAGATAATGAGATGAGATAATATTTTGTCTCATTTGTTTAACTGGGTTCTTTTTATCTACTTTTAGGACTTGTGTGAAAATCTGATGATGTTTTAGGTCATATTTATATAGAAAATTCTAAAGGGTTCACAAACTTTCAAGCACTACTGTACCTTTTGAATTTCTCATTCAAATTTTGAGGAATAAATTTTATATTGCTCAACATTAAGCCTGTTCAGTTTCATTTGCCTAGACTATGTGGTTTCTGGGATATTTACATCTCAAATAATATCCAATTTTTTGAAACACCCTGTACATCCATTCTTGCGTTTCAGGCCTGCAATGCATTCAAAAAAAGCTGGCACAGGGTAATTTAGGGCTGGTAATGAGGCAGCATGAAAGCAAAAAAGCACATTGAGACTTTGAAGCAATGTATTCTGCCTTCAAGACAACATCTTTTCCAGGGATATTTCAACAAGACAATACAAAACCACATTCTGCATTACACATTACAAAGGCATGGCTGTGGAAGAAGAGGGTTCTTGTCCCCTCTGTCCCCAACAGAACATGTGTGGCAGATTTTGAAATGAAAAATATGACAATGATGACCCTGTACTGTTGCACACCTTAAGACCTGTTTACAGGAAGAAAAGGACAAAATAACACCTGAAACATCACTTGATGTCTTCAGTCCCTAAACATTTTTTAAGTGTTGTTAGAAGGAATGGCAAAGTGATAAATGCTTTACTGTCCCAACTTTTTTTTTTTTTAAATGTGTTGCAAGAACCCAAATTGAAAGTGTTTATTTTGAAAAAGCAATACAATTCATGCGATAAAACATCAAATAACGTGCTGCGGTACTGCTTTGACTGAAACACAGGTCAAAGGATCATTTACAAATCATTGTTTTCAGTTTTCATTTCAATTTCAACATATCGTCCCAACTTTTTCTGATCCGGGGTTGTAGAATATACATCATTTTTAACCTTCTCACAGCATTGTGTTCCCCACTGGAGGTCTCAACATGGTCCTTGTACAGCAGTTTCCACAGGCAATGACCCTCATGAAGTTTCATTTTGTTACACGTTAGTATGTATACATTTTATGCATATATTATAGAATGGTCAACAATCATAGACATATAAACATAGACGCCACATTGAGCTGGTGGCCCGTTGCTGGGATACATCAGAGCGTCCGCCATATTGGATGTGGCAAATCTTCTCCGTAAACCAATGCAAGTAAATGGACTGAACTTCATAAAGCCCCTTTCTACAATAATATTTAACTCGATGCCTTTTATTCACCCATTAAGACACACACGTATATATTTGGGAAACAAACAGGCATCAAAACAACATATGTAACTTTTAATGTGATGGTTATAAATAGTGTGCGAAATACCCTGTACACTGCAAACTAGTGACAGATACGCGATAGATAGCTCAGGTAAGCTAATCAGTCAGCATACCGTAGCAAGCTACCAAAACCTGAGGCCACAATAACCAACCTACAAGACTGAATATGATCTCATCTCATCTCATTATCTCTAGCCGCTTTATCCTGTTCTACAGGGTCGTAGGCAAGCTGGAGCCTATCCCATCTGACTACGGGCGAAAGGCGGGGTACACCCTGGACAAGTCGCCAGGTCATCACAGGGCTGACACTATAGACACAGACAACCATTCACACTCACATTCACACCTACGCTCAATTTAGAGTCACCAGTTAACCTAACCTGCATGTCTTTGGACTGTGGGGGAAACCGGAGCACCCGGAGGAAACCCACGCGGACACGGGGAGAACATGCAAACTCCGCACAGAAAGGCCCTCGCCGGCCACGGGGCTCGAACCCAGACCTTCTTGCTGTGAGGCGACAGCGCTAACCACTACACCACCGTGCCGCCACTGAATATGATAAATAATGGAAATAGTGGAAAAACTGGAAATAGTGAATGAAAATAAAAATTTACTGTTTTATTTATTGAGTCACCACACAGACCTACTCTCGTTGAATAAAGTGAGCTGAATGACGGCCAAACTGAGTTCGGCCAGGTTCTAACATCATACCAAAACAAAATACATCACTGATTCCTTCACATTCAGAAAGGTTAAAAACATTCATCATACGTTCAAAAACGTTCATCATAGTGTGGCACTGTATTATCTAATTCTCACTGCTTATAACTATACACCTACCCGGTGGAGATGAGCTGGGAAACTGAAGACTGAAGGAACAGCTCCCTCTCTGATCCTGACTGTCTGACCTGTTCTGTCCAAATCCTCCGTTCTGAAGTGTTCACTGCAGAGCATGGATGACGGAGTAGCAGAAAACCCTTCCCGTCGCACAGCTGTCTCCCACTGCTTTTTCATGTCTTTATTTTTGGGAAACCTACATAGTATGTGAAAAGTTAGCTAAGCAACTAACAACAATCAGCGTAGTTACGAAGGAAATACTTCGTTGTTTGGAGACAGGTTTCACCGAGCGGCTATTATGCGCGAGACTTCATATTAGCCACAAAGTCAGAAAAATCTGTTCGTAAAATTACGTTATAATGACCAAATACAATGAAAAGTATTTTTCCAGTCTCACCTGTGAAAGGTAATCCCATGTGATTTCGTTTGGACGGTAAACCTGTTGGTACAGTTAAATGCCAACACATGAATGAGGCATCTTTATTCTCGGCTACTGTCTAGACGCTATACCAGAGACGGTTGAAGAATCTCCACTTTGCCACATCCAATATGGCGGCGAGGATGACGTATGATTCTACGCAGAAGGCGGCGTCTATGTTTATGTGTCTATGGTCAGTAATGAGGGTGGGTGGGAGAGAGAGAGAGAGAGAGAATTGGAAATGCCATGGTTACGTGCAGCTTGAAACAGGGTTTCTGATTGTTTCATCATGTTTAAGGGCACATTCAATGTCTCTCTGAACTGGAAGCCTGGAGGTCATATTTAATTTCCATCAGAAATTTGGGCAGCTCTGGCATAACTATCCTAACACGCCAATTTTAGTAATGGTGGTGCCTTTGAGACGTGATAATACTTCATGTCTTATGTCTTTACCTTTGAGCCACAAGTCTGCCTGAGGCTATGCTTCCTGTAACCTGACAAGACCTCATATTACATTTAACTATAACTACAACAAGCTGAGAGGTACAAAGATTGTGATGGTATGATGGACATTTGGTGAAATCCTAACATATATATTAATAAAAAAGCAAAACTCTGATGTCTCAAAGCTGACATTGTTCAGATGATTTGTGGGATATTTATAAGTACTATCAAGCTTTCAGTGTTGGGAAGCTATTTTTCAATTGCAATTACTTTGCATGTCAAGCTACAACCCTGATTCCAAAAAAGTTGGGACAAAGTACAAATTGTAAATAAAACGGAATACAATGATGTGGAAGTTTCAAAATTCCATATTATATTCAGAATAGAACAGATGACATATCAAATGTTTAAACTGAGAAAATGTATCATTTAAAGAGAAAAATTAAGTGATTTTAAATTTCATGACAACAACACATCTCAAAAAAGTTGGGACAAGGCCATGTTTCCCACTGTGAGACATCCCCTTTTCTCTTTACAACAGTCTGTAAACGTCTGGGGACTGAGGAGACAAGTTGCTCAAGTTTAGGGATAGGAATGTTAACCCATTCTTGTCTAATGTAGGATTCTAGTTGCTCAACTGTCTTGGGTCTTTTTTGTCGTATCTTCCGTTTTATGATGCGCCAAATGTTTTCTATGGGTGAAAGATCTGGACTGCAGGCTGGCCAGTTCAGTACCCGGACCCTTCTTCTACGCAGCCATGATGTTGTAATTGATGCAGTATGTGGTTTGGCATTGTCATGTTGGAAAATGCAAGGTCTTCCCTGAAAGAGACGTCGTCTGGATGCGAGCATATGTTGCTCTAGAACCTGGATATACCTTTCAGCATTGATGGTGTCTTTCCAGATGTGTAAGCTGCCCATGCCACACGCACTAATGCAACCCCATACCATCAGAGATGCAGGCTTCTGAACTGAGCACTGATAACAACTTGGGTCGTCCTTCTCCTCTTTAGTCCGAATGACATGGCGTCCCTGGTTTCCATAAAGAACTTCAAATTTTGATTTGTCTGACCACAGAACAGTTTTCCACTTTGCCACAGTCCATTTTAAATGAGCCTTGGCCCAGAGAAGACGTCTGCGCTTCTGGATCATGTTTAGATACGGCTTCTTCTTTGAACTATAGAGTTTTAGCTGGCAACGGCGGATGGCACGGTGAATTGTGTTCACAGATAATGTTCTCTGGAAATATTCCTGAGCCCATTTTGTGGTTTCCAATACAGAAGCATGCCTGTATGTGATGCAGTGCCGTCTAAGGGCCCGAAGATCACGGGCACCCAGTATGGTTTTCTGGCCTTGACCCTTACACACAGAGATTCTTCCAGATTCTCTGAATCTTTTGATGATATTATGCACTGTAGATGATGATATGTTCAAACTCTTTGCAATTTTACACTGTCGAACTCCTTTCTGATATTGCTCCACTATTTGTCGGCGCAGAATTAGGGGGATTGGTGATCCTCTTCCAATCTTTACCTCTCAGAGCCGCTGCCACTCCAAGATGCTCTTTTTATACCCAGTCATGTTAATGACCTATTGCCAATTGACCTAATGAGTTGCAATTTGGTCCTCCAGCTGTTCCTTTTTTGTACCTTTAACTTTTCCAGCCTCTTATTGCCCCTGTCCCAACTTTTTTGAGATGTGTTGCTGTCATGAAATTTCAAATGAGCCAATATTTGGCATGAAATTTCAAAATGTCTCACTTTCGACATTTGATATGTTGTCTGTGTTCTATTGTGAATACAATATCAGTTTTTGAGATTTGTAAATTATTGCATTCCGTTTTTATTTACAATTTGTACTTTGTCCCAACTTTTTTGGAATCGGGGTTGTACAAGCTACTCATGATTATAAACACAAGCAAACAACAACAAAAAAAAAGCTAAGCGCACACAAACTAGCCTTTTGACAAAGTAGCTAGCTACATTACAAGCCACTAAAAAAGTAGTTTACAAGACTTTTTTTTTTAAACTGAAGATGCTTTGTCAAAGTGAAGGAAAGCAAGTGTGATTTTCACTTTTGTATCTAATTTTATTGCACGTAAAATCTGCATTCTTTGTATAGGCTGTGCCATAACAGAGATTTTACTTTCATATTTGTAAGCTACTTTCATTATATTACATTACAGGTATTTAGCAGACACGCTTATCCAGAGCGGCATACAACAGGACCCTGAGACACCCCACCCAGGGAGCAATTTGGGGTTTAGGTGCCCTACTCAAGGGCACTTCATCCATTCTTGCTGGTCTAGGAAATTGAACCAGCGACCTTTTGGTCCCAAAGCTACTTTTCTAATGCCGAGGTCAGATGGCAGAAAGATGCGTGCTGCGACCTGAGATTGATCAGGTGGCGACTGATCGCAGGTGGATGCAGGCGTTTTGCATCAAATCCTTCTTTATTGTCAGACGTATTGCAAGACGCAGAGTTTTTAAGCTATTACAACAGGACGCAACCAATTGGAAGCAGACGCAGCTAGATGCAGGTTGACGCAGCACACAGAAAACCTTTAAAAAATATAAGGCCATAAGACTGCTCGCAGGTTGTTGTAAACTATTTGCAGGTGCAGTCTGCGTCTACCTGCAATGCATCGCAGCCATCTCTAAAGACTTGTTTTCCCCTGCATCTAGCTGCCACAACCTGCTTCAACCTGTGATTGGTCGCTCAAGCGTTGCACGACCGCCTGCCTCTACATGCATCAACCTGCTATTTGTACCAATTGGAAGCGAATTGCAGCTGAAATATGAACAGATCGTAATCCACCTGCGTCAACCTGCCTCTACTAAAGACCCTCTGCAACACTCTGCCATTATCTGCGTCGTCATGCGTTGGCGCAAGACCAGTCGTGCGCTGATGAAGTAGTTGAAAAACTAGTTGCAGCCTGCCGTCTGACCTGGGCATAACCTCTAGGCCATGGCTTCCCCAAAGCCATTACAAAGCAGTTAAGCTTGCTTAACTATAAAACATCATTCTCAGATACCTCAAATCACAACTCTTAGTTTATTTAATTTATAGAAATATTTAGTGAATTAACTTTAATGCTCATACAGTAACCCATATAACGTTGAATTAATGTGAAGCCATATGCTACAATACGAATAATTATGCTTATTTCATATTGGCTGATGTTATCTATTAAGCTAAGTACCCAAGGTCAGCTGTCCTGCTCCACCCAAACAGTTATCTATTTTAATAATTCACTCCTTCATTACACTACTTTAATAAGAAATACTCTACACCTAATACCGTTACCCCTAGTCACACTCTGAACCAGCTATTTAGTCAACAGTAATAACCAGAATAAAAACAACGAGCTCCCCATCGTTACATGTCCTTAAATCGGTGCCTAAAGTTTTACCTGTTGGCATTTTTGTCATTTCTAATTTGCATGGGTTACAAACAAACGTGTATTCATTGTGGTGTGAATCTTTCTTACATGTCTGCGAAGGTTCTCAGGCTACATCCACACGACAACGGCAACGAGATTTTTTTTTAGCGGGTAAAAAAAATATTGCGTCCACATGGGCAATGGATCAGTAAAATATCAGGTCCATATGGCAACGCAACGCTTGCTGAAAACGATGCAATACACATGCCACACCTCTACGTGCGCTGTAAGACGGTCCCATCGGAGACACCAGAACAATAGAAGAAGTAGGACGCATGCGCATGTAACGGGTTTATTTTTTTCCACTTGCCATTGTGTGTAGTGGTGGGGAAATTCTGCGCTGGCCCTTTAAGAGCGCAGGTAGTTATGGGAACGAGGCGTTGGCCTCTTTCAGTTCGTTTTGGAAATGTAAGCGCCAATGCCACTGGACGTTTGCAGCCTGTCCTCAGCAGTGTATTTGTGTCTCATTTCTTCAGAATAAAAAGACTGGTGAACAACACAACGCAACGTCTGTTACACGCATAAACCCCTTCTTCTACCCGGCGTGAAGCACTCACAGGAACAAACACACAACAAGAAGAAGATGGCTGCGACTACGCGAGGAAATCTTGCCTTCTGTGTGTACAAATTAGTTTTATTAGTGCGCATAGTTTTATATAACTTAATTTTCTGATTGTGTGTGAACATTTTGAAAAGCATTTTTATATAATTTATATAACTTTTTATATTGTGTGTGAACATTTTGAAAAGCAGTCTTATCCAATAAAAAAAAGAAATTCAAGAAATGGTTCAGTTACTTGTTTATTTAAAAGAAAAGCTGTATACAAAAGTGAATGCAATGCAGTGGTTCATACAAAACAGTCTGTTGAAGGGTCTTCTGACCCTTTTCCCCTCTGCCTCCATTATAGTCAGGTAACTGTTGCTTTGTGTGGAAGGCTGTACTTTCTGTTCATCAAAGCAGGTGTAAATTGTCTGTCTGGCAGGTCAGTCAGGTTAATGTGTAAACAATTTCAATTTCTGTTGTTACGAATGATGCGCGCGAGAGTGCTGCTTGTTCTAGTCATGTGGTTGTGACGTCATCGTAAACAAATCCGTTCTACTCATCCAGACGACTTTGCAACGGCGCCGTTGCCAGATTTTTTCACTCTGGAACCTGTTCTCAAAAGATTTTGTTTTGGGCAGGGCTTTGAACCGGAATTTTTTTCCTATTGGTTCGTTCCGAACAGAAACGGAATTTTAACGTTTCCGGTTTTGGGTTCCACCATTAAATAGACGTTCCCGAACCGGTTAGAACAAAAAAATTTAGTTCCCGGAACGGTTAATTACGTTCCCTGTCAGCGGTTTAACAAATGGCTATAAAATTATGTCTCTGTCTCATCCAGCTTAAGCCAAATGTAGGCTAATTCTATTACAACCTTCATTAAATAAGACAAGAAATAATTCAAAACAATTATTATTTCAAATGTTGGTGATTTGGATTCTCAGTATGTCTTCCCATCTACACAAACAGAAAAAGTGCCAAAAATGAAAGATAATTCGTTTAGTGTGTTACCAAAGGCTAGTCAGGCCCTATAGAGGGCTACCGCATGACGTCACCGCGCCGCGAGATTTTGTTAGGCGCCATATTGGAAGACCAAGTACACATCTATGCAAGTACATACATACATAAAACAAACTACACCTGAAATGTAGCCAGGGCCGGTTCTGCCCTAATCTGGACCCGGGTGCAACATTGCGAAACCCCCCCCCCCCCCCCCCCCCCAAAAAAAAACAGTCTAAATCAGGACAACCATCATATAACTATAAACATTTTATATCAACTATTTTAACTAAATGGACTATAATAAATAAGCCTGCAGGCAGCCACGGCGGGCTGCCTCAGAAAAGTAACCATTTGTCCTACCTTAAAACTCGTTTTGCATTTTCTGCCTCCTTTTTTGTATTTTCGACCCTCCGTTTATTTTCTTTCCTTTTCTGAAAATCCGATTTGTGTCCAGACATTTTGTTCTGCTACCAACGAACTAACTCATCAGGTCTCGTCTCTCGAGCCCGCGGTGATTCCCGTGGGAAGGGCAACAATTGATACATTTTTACAAACAGCCAATAGGGAGGTTGCATCGTTCAGGCTCTTCTTTGCTCAGACACTCAGTAATGCACTTATTCACTAGTAGTCCACCTTCCCGCTCTCTCCATTCAATCAGCGAACGTCACACAGGAAGTGAACCCCAGCGGGTCATAGAAACTTGCGCAGGAGAAGAATGACTATTTGTAGGCTACAGAAACTTTGAGGAATGAAATAAAAACCGGTATTAACCGGTTACCATTATTTTTAATAAGCGTTTCTGTTCCGGAACATAAAAAATAATAAAGTTTCTGGTTTCGTTTCTGTTCCATGTGAAATAGAAAAAGTTCCCGGTTTTCGTTTTCGTTCCTTGAACCGGTTCAAAGCCCTGGTTTTGGGGCACCCAAAACACCGGTGCCGTGTGGACGCCAGGCCGAAACGATAAAAAATGTTATCAGATTCACCTGAATCCGTTGCCATGTGGACAGGGCCTCAGTCATCCAGGTTATAGTAAACCATAGGTGCTAAAGAAAGCAACTGGACTTGCGTGAAATGCTTGAAGACGTTCCACCTCTCATCCAAAAGGCTTCTTCAGTTCTGTCTGACTAGTGGGGAGTTTCAGGTATTTATCCTCTAGTGGATCAAAAGCAACCCTAAGGAGAGTTGTTGAGGTCACATGAGTCGTTGACCCTCTCAGTCATCCTGTAGATTGTTGGGGTCACTGGAGGCCAGGAATGAATGGTGTTAGCAGCCTAGAGGGTTGTGAGGGTGATCTGTGGGTCGTTGGCTCGCTCTGCCATCATGTGAGTCATTGAAGTCAGCTGAGTCTTGGTGTGGATGTGTATTCAATTTTCTGGGAAGTGTACCAAGGACTGCATTGTAGGTGGCTGATAAGTGGTGTCTCAGGCCCTGTCCACACGGCAATGGATTCAGGTGAATCCAATACAATTGTTTATCGTTTCGGCCTGGCGTCCACACGGCACTGGCGTTTTGGGTGCCCCAAAACGCAATCTTTTGAGAACGGGTTCCAGAGTGGAAAGATCTGGCAACGTTGCCATTGCGAAGTTGTCTGGATGAGTAGAACGGATTTGTTTACGATGACGTCACAACCACATGACTGTGAGTGCTTCACGCCGGGTAGAACTGTAACGAACTGGATGCGAGTTGTCAACAAATCCTATAACTTGGTTCATGAAATGCGCTTACAAAATATTTTCATTGTGAATATTTATTGTGTAATGGTGCAAAGAGAGAGAGAGAGAGAGAGAATGGCCCTTAGGGCAGAGTCAATCCTGCCAGCAAAAATAGGGAAAAAAAGGAGAGATCTCACCTCTTCAGATGTTGGTTTAAGTCCTACAATACATTCCTCAAAAAGGGCGTAGAAGAACAAATTAATCCATCAACGTGTAGCATTCAATTTATTCCGGACCATTAAAGACGCCGCCTTCCACGTAGAATCATACGTCATCCTCGCCGCAATATTGGATGGGTCAAAGTGGAGAATAAAGATGCCTCATTCATGTGCTGCGTTTAACTGTACCAACAGGTTTACCATCCAAACGAGATCACATGGGATTACTTTTCACAGGTGAGACTGGAAAAATACTTTTCATTGTATTTGGTCATTATAATGTAATTTTACAAACAGATTTTCCTGACTTTGTGGCTAATATGAAGTCTCGCCCATAATAGTTTATGCGCATGCGTCCTTACTTCTTCTATTGTTCTGGTGTCTCCGAAGGGACCGTCTTACAGCGCCCCTAGAGGTGTGGCATGTGTATTGCATCGTTTTCAGCAAGCGTTGCGTTGCCATATGGACCTGATATTTTACTGATCGTTGCCCATTTGGACGCGATATTTTTTTAAATAACATCTCGTTGCTGTTGTCGTGTGGATGTAGCCTCAGACCACCTTCTCTGTTCAGTGATGGTCATTCCAGGTTGACGAAGATGGCTTCTTTTACTCCTCTTTCAAACCACCGTTCTTCTCCAGCTAAAATGTGTACATTGCAGTCCTGAAACAAGTGTCCTTTGTTATTGAGAAGAAGATAGACCACAGAGTCCTGGCCTGAGGAACTGGCTCTCCTGTGTTGAGCCATGCGCCTGTGAAGCGGTTGTTTCATTTCCCCAATGTACAGGACCGTGCATTCCTCACTGCATTGAATCGCGTACACTACGTTGTCCTGTTTGTGTCTGGGTATTCTGTCTTTAGGGTGGACCAATTTCTTACACATGTTCTACACTAATTAGAAGTGTTGCACTTTGTTCTAGACAGACACAGTAGTTTGAGTATTGTAATTTGTTTGATTTAAGAAGAACAACAATTTTTATTCATCACATGCTGATGAAATTCCTCTCTGCATTTAACCCATCTGAAGCAATGAAAACACACATGCACACACGTGAGCAATGAGAACACACACATACCCACAGCAGTGGGCAGCCATGCTACAGCGCCCGGGGAGCAGTTGGGCATTAGGTGCCTCTCTCAAGGGCACCTCGGCCCAAGGCCGTCCCATATTAACCTAACCATTAAAAATAATGTTGTCGTTGTGATGTAAATAGTGGTGAAAAATGATTATGAAAACAGCTCAACTACTGCAGTGCTGCTAAAAATGTCATTACACTAGTATTGTTGCTGTTTACACCAAGCTTTAAAATGACATAGTAGTCTAATTTACTTATTATACCCTGTAACATATCTGCCCTCTATGGCTATTGGGAATATCCTGATTAGTGAGCCATTTCAAGGAGCAAACATTTTATATATGGGGAAGCCATGGCTTAATGGTTAGAGAAGCAGCTTTGGGACCAAAAGGTTGCCAGTTTGATTCCCTGGACCAGCAGGAATGACTGAAGTGCCCTCGGGCAAGGCACCTAATCCCCAACTGCTCCCCAGGCTGCTCTGGGTATGTTGTACGTTGCTCTGGATAAGAGCATCTGCTAAAATACCATTACTGTAATATAAAGTTTAAAAGCAGCTGAGACAAAATCTAGTGTAAGATTGTGGCTTACTGGTGTGTGTAGATACCACCATGTTTAATTTACCTAAACTTCAGTGTGTACAAAATGGTGGTGATGATGATGATGATGATCGCGTTTGTCCTTCAGGGTTGAAAATAATCCTAACTTCAATTTGGTGGGTGGCGGTTGTGGGTCTGGAGGTGACTGATGAGACCAATCTGGGCTTTGAAGGTATACCCATATGTCGGGCACGCGTGGTTGGGTACTGTAGTGGGGGTGGCGATAGTGGATTAGTGGATAATGGACTACAGCTGCGACACTCCATTACATATTGCATGCATGCCATGTCCTGCTTTACTGTACCATAATAATAATGAATGTATTTAATCTATTACAATTTTTCATTATTAAAATTCATACTGTGTCCACTCTACATGCCATGTATCAAAGCAGTATGCTACCTTTTGTCTCTGGAAAACTTACATTTATTAGTGTTTAAAGGTCTCAGTAGTTGCCCTCTTGTTGTGTGTTTAGAGAAGAAAACTCCCTGCTAGCACCAGTGAATTGAAGCACTTCAGTCAAAGATTTTACACAGAACATATCTACCTGACCTTTTTCAGGTTAATGATCACGACACCATGATGATAACTGAAGTGATTCTACAAGGCAAATTATCTCGCTGTTCTCGCTGTCAAATAACCAATTTGGATTAGTGTCAGTCTCTCGCACTGCCTCGACCTTGGCTTCGAGCGGCCGTCTGATCTTTCCAGGGTTATTCCTCCATTGCAAACAAGATACATGTTTTTCTCTATTAGCTCATGCGCCTTTTTTACATTATAGGTAATTATCAGACGGCTAAACTCTATGACCTGTGAGAGACAAATAGAGCACAATGAGAGACGCTAAAGTAACCTTCCTGCATTTTAACGATTTGTCTTGCTTGATTAGCTTTCCCAGTGCTAAATCTCAGAGGCTGAATCAAACCCAGTCTCCCAGTAGCACTGCAGGATGAAGACTTAGCAGACCTACGGTAATAAGTTGGTAATGAAGCTGTATGGAAATTGGATGGACGCATGCACACAGATGTGTGGAGGTAATTAACGCTGGTCTATTCATAAGAGAAGGGAGCACAGGGAGCAGGCTTGCTAGATTTGAAGCAAGTGGGTCAATACTACAAGATGAAGCGGTTAGAGGTTCGGCAGCAGTGGGCTAACTCTGTCTTAATGAATGGAGAAAAGGGAGTGTGCTAATTTACAGCAGGTCTACTTGAGCAGAGAAAAGGAATCTCACTCTTAAAGTTTAGTGTCTGCGGCTCAGAAAAAGTCTGAACTCCTCCAGAAGTACCATATTGAAATGCTGGCCTTTGATGTGCCTGGATATTCTCCCTGCCCTTGCTGCTGGCCCTGCTTGGCCTCATTTGGCACTGCTAGGCCCTCCTGGCACAGCGATGAAGAAGCTTTGGAGCTGTGCCATTTCACTGAGCCTCTGTCAAGATAGTGGCCGGCGCAATGCTGCTAGATCACTGATCCACAGTTCTCTCACCCACAGGCCAAAAGAAGATGCCAGGTGAATGACTTGGCTTCAATATGGCAGGGCTGCTGTTCATGTAGTTTATCATACTGATAGATTTAAAGCATCTGATGAAGAGCAATTAGTCATAACTGTCCTCTGGAGTGAAACGATGCTTTGGGTTAAATAGAATATTCTGCATGCTGAAGCAAACACACTGGTACAACCTCAAAACTCTACACTGCAGTCGTTTATAATCCTGCATTACATTAGACATACAGCGCTGTGCAAAAGTCTTAGGCACATGGAAGGAAATGCTGTAGACCAAAAATAATGAAATGAAATGGTTCAACGTGGCGGCACGGTGGTGTAGTGGTTAGCGCTGTCGCCTCACAGCAAGAAGGCCCGGGTTCGAGCCCCGTGGCCGGCGAGGGCCTTTCTGTGCGGAGTTTGCATGTTCTCCCCGTGTCTGTGTGGGTTTCCTCCGGGTGCTCCGGTTTCCCCCACAGTCCAAAGCCATGCAGGTTAGGTTAACTGGTGACTCTAAATTGAGCGTAGGTGTGAATGTGAGTGTGAATGGTTGTTTGTCTCTATGTGTCAGCCCTGTGATGACCTGGCGACTTGTCCAGGGTGTACCCCGCCTTTCGCCCGTAGTCAGCTGGGATAGGCTCCAGCTTGCCTGCGACCCTGTAGAACAGGATAAAGCGGCTAGAGATAATGGATGGATGGATGGATGGATGGATGAAACTATAAACAGTAGTGAGCCATAATAAATGAACCAAAGACAATATTTGGTGTGAGACGACGCTTTGCTTTCAAAAAAATTTTTTTAAAAATAGTAGTCTCAGGTACAGTGAGTGCAGTTTTATGCGGAACTGAGCTGTAGGTTTTACTGAGCATCTTACAGAACCAGCCACAGTTCTTCTGGACACTTTGACTGTCACACTCGCGTCTTCATTTTGCACCAAAACCCAGTAGCTTCATTATGGTTTCTTTTTTAATCTGAAAAGTGCTCTCTTATGTAATATGTTGCTCAGATACAAACATTTTTTTTTTCCTGTAACATTTAATTTTGTGCTGGAAAACGAATGTTTGGACTCTAAAATGTTTTTGTACTGACTCGATAATGTAGAAGTCATAAAATAGAAATCTATAATAAAGTTTATATGAAAAAAATAATAGGGTGCCTGAGACTTTTGCACAGCACTGTAGTTTGTTAATCAGAGTTCCACCAGTTTGCATGATTTTTATTTTCTTATGAGCCACATCTGCCAACATGTTCAACATTAAATACAGCCTCACAACTCCTAATGATGCTGTATTGACTGACTGAACCAAGACAATCCTTCTTCAAACAGGTTTTTACTAAATTATTACATGTGAAGTATACAGACAGATCCTTACTCACAATTAGGAGCCAGTGGCAAGTTAAGATAAAAATGTTAAGTCGTTGTGTAAATTATTTATCCAACATGAAAGTACATAAGCAATATACGGTAAGTCCCCAAAAATCTCAGACCTGCTCAGAATCACGAGTACATTAGCATTTTGTCTGTGGCCTTTTCAAAAGAGATTCTCATCAGGATCCTCTGGGTAAATTAAAGATAAAACAAATAAGGAATAAAGGCCTAGAAGGCCCTGACGGTTCCCCTTTGCTACAGATGTAGAATAGGGCTGTTTACCGTATTCTCTATAGAAACAATAACGCATTAGAACAAGCGCGTTAATATATGTATGATTTGCCTTAAAGCAGGCATTATTTGACAATTCAACAGTGCTCAGGTATTAATTAAATGTACAGTACCAGTCAAAAGTTTGTGCACCCCTACTTATTCACAGGTTTTTCTGTATTTTGATTATTTTCTACATTGTAGAACAATACTGAAGACATCAAAACTATGAAATAACATCTGGAACATTATATGAAATTATGCAGTAAACAAAAAGAGTGTTAAAAAGCAAAATATGTTTCAGATTCTTCAAAGTAGGCACTTTGGCTACTGATGATGCTTTGCACATTACTGTCATCATCTTAACCAGCTTCATGAGGTAGTCATCTGGAAAGCTTTTCAATGATTTGGTGCTTTAGCCAAATAAATAATGGGGTGATGTTACCACTCAGGGATAATGATTTTTCTTACGATGAAAGGAGTGTAGAAACCTGCAAACGCACTTCTCTTTAAAGAACATGTTGTTTAAAGAACAAATTTGATCCATTTGTGTTAAATGGAGTATTAAACAAGCTATCATGTACATCATAGCTATAAACAGTCCATCCCTCACGAACATTCATACAGCAAACTTTACAAAGTGCAGATGCTGGAGACTCATTCTGTAATTATTTATTTTTTTAAATCCCTTAGAACATTCACGAGATCAAAGATTGTTTTCCTTTCTTCATATAAGTTATTTATCATTAAGCCTGAGATTATGTACAAGTCCCCATGAATTAGCAGTTTCGATAGAAACAATAACGCATTAGAACAAGCGCGTTAATATATGTATGATTTGCCTTAAAGCAGGCATTATTTGACAATTCAACAGTGCTTGGGTATTAATTAAATGTACAGTACCAGTCAAAAGTTTGTACACCCCTACTCATTCACAGGCTTTTCTGTATTTTGATTATTTTCTACATTGGAAAACAATACTGAAGACATCAAAACTATGAAATAACATCTGGAACATTATATGAAATTATGCAGTAAACAAAAAAAGTGTTAAAAAAATAAAAATTATGTTAAAAAAATATGTTTCAGATTCTTCCAAGTCGCCACTTTGGCTACTGATGATGCTTTGCACATTACTGTCATTATCTTAACCAGCTTCATGAGGTAGTCATCTGGAAAGCTTTTCAATTAACAGTTGTGCCTCATCTAAAGTTAATTGGTGCAATTTCTTGCCTTCTTAATGTGTTTGAGGTCAAATAGTAAATAATAAAAATACGGAGCCCTGTGATGACCTGGTGACTTGTCCAGGGTGTACCCCGCCTTTCGCTCGTAGTCAGCTGGGATAGGCTCCAGCTTGCCTGCGACCCTGTAGAACAGGATAAAGCGGCTAGAGATAATGAGATGAAATGAGATAAAAATATGGTAAACGGCCCTGTATTCCACATCAGTAGCAAAGGGGAACCGTCAGGGCCTTCTAGGCCTTCAGAGAAGGCCCAAACATATCAGCATTTCAAATATTGTATTTCATTTCTTTCATTCTTTCATAATTTCATTATAATTATCCTCCTCTGATTCTAATTTGGTCTCATTTTCTATCCAATCTGATTCAGAAATGAAAGGGTTACTGTCCTGAAAACATTAAAATCGAGTTATCCAATGAGATTTGTTTGTTTGTTGTGTCTAGGCTGAGAAGAGTTTAGAGCTGCTCACTCATTGGTTAGGACTTCATTGCCAGGACAGAAGTGGCAGTGTGTGTTTATGTAGGAAGTGACAGATGAATTAACCAATCAGATTTTGATTTATAGTGGGAGGGACCAAAATATATTGCCCTAGACCTTCTCGAAGGCCAACGTGAGCTTAAACACAAATCGGTGCCATCGGTGCAGCAGTGAAGTCACCTTCCAGCCAGTGTAGCGTTCATCAGTAGTGTTAGTGAATGCTAATAAAAGCGGTCAAGCCAGTGCTATCGAGAGCAAGTAGCACAGGCTAACGACAGAGCAACTAAGATTTCTGTCTCCAGACTCTTCTTCCACGCTGCACGCTCGCTACAGTATTTTTCACTCAGACTTAAGTATTCATTTCCCTCTGGAATTTACTGAGTTACTTTTCAAATCAACATCGACAACTACACACAACGGAATAACCTGGCACCCTGCCGCTAATCCTTTGCAAAATCCTTTGCCCTGTTGCTTTTTTGGTGTGTCTGGCTCAGTTTTGGCTGAGCTCAAGTCCCAGCTCTAATAGTAACAGTTCGCCACTGAACTGTAGTAATCCATATTATGTCAAGAACCGCTCTAAATAAAGAGAAACAACATCCATTATTACTTTAAGACATGGAGTGTCTTTTAAATAATAAAAATGAAGAATAAAGTGTGTCTGAGCTTTTGACTGGTACTGTATACCATGCTGGGTGATGGGATGTACAATATAGATTAATGCGCATGTATTCAGTGTCATCTGTATAAATAATACACTAACAGCACTGTAAAAGGCTTAATAGAGGCAGGACTGCACTAATATTTTCCACAGCATTTCCATTTTCTCATTTTTCTAGGTGTCATTACTGTATATATGGTATATAGAGACCTTCCTATCTCATCCATTAGCAGCTGTATAACTTTAGTTTGATGCACTGACATGACACAAGATGGTCACCACTGAAAAGTAATGAGTAGGAAACTGCACGAGTGTATATGTGTGAGAGATGATTTGCCGAAAGATGATGTGAGGCAGGATCAGAAAGATAGAGAAAATCTCTTTTTCCATCATGTGATCACATGTGACAGCTGTGCATGCTGGAGCTATTCCCAAGACACTGATGTGAATCAGAGATGGATGCTGAGATTGTATAACAGGCACAATCTCTGGCTCAGTCTTGGCTTTTTAAACTCTTTGTTTGTTGTGTGAGTTTTGGAGAATTCTTTGGCTTCCCTGCTGGCTCGGCTGGATATGTCAAAACCACTCGCCATATTTATCCACAAGCAGAATGCAGTCAGACTGTGTACACTTTAGTGCTGACCATACATGCGACCAGTGCTTACATGTGCAGCTGCATGCAGGTTGGAGACGAATCGATATGGCACAGCAGGATCTATCGTCTGTTTAAAAAAAAAATGCCTGTACAGGACATTCTATTGCGGTTCCACTACAGTTTTACTTATATAATATTCTGCCAGCATTGGTAAGGTGTTTCTGATGGACTGTTATTGGGTTTGCAGATCG
Source organism: Neoarius graeffei (assembly GCF_027579695.1). Taxonomy (NCBI): domain Eukaryota; kingdom Metazoa; phylum Chordata; class Actinopteri; order Siluriformes; family Ariidae; genus Neoarius; species Neoarius graeffei. The sequence continues at coordinate 84,175,515 of NC_083570.1, read as the reverse complement.
GATGCAGATTCCAGAGTGGTGGTGGTGTACCTGCTGGTGAACTTAATGGTGCATGAAGATGCACAAGCAAAGATCTATCATCCTTCAGCTCTTTTTTTTTTTTTTTTTAAAGAGCTGTACAGTCTTCAGTATCATTTGTTAATTCTTAGGCAGCTGGGCCATAGAAGGTTCACGCTGCACGCTGCATGCTGCACACTACACGCTACACGCGTGTAAAGAAAAGTGGACAAACGTAGCATGACTTGCTCTGGGCCATAGAACGGCGTTCACGTTGCACGCTGCACGCTGCACACTTCACACGTGAAGCGTGAAATGAACATGCACACTTTTTTCTAGGCGTGAAGATGGAAATTCCAGTCAATGCATGCGGTCACCGCCGCGCCAGCCAATCAGAACGGGTCTAGGGAGATAACTCTATGCTTTCAGGGGAAAACTTCAGAAAAAATATAATTGAATGGTATAATTGAAAAATAGTTCTTCATCGGGATTGTCAAGCAGATTATAGAATGTTCGGTGAAATTCACCACGGGTTTCTCTCAGAAGGAAGTGTTCTCGGCTCCAAATTCTGTTCCTTTTTCTCTTCCTCTGTCTCAGTAAAAGCAGAATGAGGCAATCGTCGTCATCCGAAGAGTCCATATTGTTGGTTACTCGGTCAAAGTAGAACAGACGCAACACGTGAACATCCAAGCATGAAGTTTAATGGCCCAGGGTCCGGTTCTTCACGTGAACGTGTAGCGTGCAGCATGCAGCGTGCAGCGTGCAGCGTGAACCTTCTATGGCCCAGCTGCCTTATGGCATATTGTTGGCTGGATTTCTCAAATCTGGTCAAAAACAGTTGCATGGCAAGTTTTTATTAATTCACTCATTTGTATACATTATTTAACAGTTATTCACTGAAGGCGAAGTGAATATTATTATTCAATATTATTATTCACCAATATTCACTGAGCCTGATGTGGATAATTGTTTTAGTATAAAGTGATTATTGAAAAAAACCCACTGATTTATTTCAATCTTCAAAAGTGGCATACAAATGTAATGCACGCAGGCTTTTGTCACTTATCTACACCGAGTCACGTAAAATGCTTTGTTTTGAAATTGATAAAATAAATTGCAATTCCACCTTACCTTTGAATAGTTTTAGACCAAACTTGGTCGCATCTTTAGTGCTTTTAGGAACAGCATTTTCTTTCATAATTTATAATTCTTCCTCACTTACGGTGACAAAGCGATTGGCCGCCATTTTGCCGAGTCGCTCGAGGTGATTATCGTGAAACAATCCCAATCTCTCGACCAATCAGAACATGCGATTTCCTGTCATCACCTCCGTATTTATACTATTTGTTTATAATCCCAAATCTGATTGGTCAGAAGGTGTGGAATTGTGTAATTTTATGTATAACCTATACACGTCTTACATAATCTACAGTTAATAATAATAATAAAAAAAACACACTCAGTTTAAAAAAGCATTTTGTTTAACACAAAATAACTTATCATTGATGTGATGAAGCTTTGTGTTAGTAGACGTTTAATTAACATTAATGAAGGAGTCAACTTGCATTTGCTCTAGAAGTTGTAACAGTCACTAAGTTTCCTAACACAGGAAAGGCTTCATACCAAGGTGTTTGTGCTTTCTGCCCTTTTTTTTCCCCTTATTAACTTGAAAAGAGAGAAAACGAGAAGCTGGTAAGGGAGCAACCCTTTATAACTGCTATTGCATAATGATAACAGGAGCGTTATTCATTAATACTAATCATTGGTCAATCGCTGAGGAATAAAACACTTCAGACCATGTGGGCTAAAGAGAATCAGGATCAGAAAAAGCTTTATTGGCAAGTAATTGTTGCAACTACAAGGAATTTGGCTTGGAGTTAAGGTGCTAAATAAATAAATAAATAAAGACAATCTAGTCTAATAAAGGAGCTACATAAAGATGGTCTGTTCTAAGATATTAAGAACTAAAATAAACGAGATAGAAATAACATAGGGGCGGCACGGTGGTGTAGTGGTTAGCGCTGTCGCCTCACAGCAAGAAGGTCCGGGTTCGAGCCCCGTGGCCGGCGAGGGCCTTTCTGTGCGGAGTTTGCATGTTCTCCCCGTGTCTGCGTGGGTTTCCTCCGGGTGCTCCGGTTTCCCCCACAGTCCAAAGACATGCAGGTTAGGTTAACTGGTGACTCTAAATTGAGCGTAGGTGTGAATGGTTGTCGGTGTCTATGTGTCAGCCCTGTGATGACCTGGCGACTTGTCCAGGGTGTACCCTGCCTTTCGCCCATAGTCAGCTGGGATAGGCTCCAGCTTGCCTGCGACCCTGTAGAACAGGATAAAGCGGCTAGAGATAATGAGATGAGAAATAAGATAAAATAAATAAGCAACTGTGCAAATCAGGTAAGCAACTGTGCAATACACAGTATACACATATGTGCAAGTCCAGTGATCAGCATAATCCACTTTGAGGTGAAACAGTATCACAGCACCCCGGCGTGGATTGTTTCCCCATAACTGCACGTCTGTCTATCATCTGTTATTCCTTTTATCGTAGCAGCTGATTCACAGGTACTGAAGAGATTTGATATTTAACCTTTTGGTGCCTGCCCAAAATTCCCCAATTTTCACCAATGTCTTTTCAAACAAAAAATAGCTTGAGGTTGGACTTCAGGCTCCCCATCATGCTGTATACCATTTTAAAGCTTAATAAATAAGCTAAACAACTGCACTATGTTTGGTAGTACTGTATTTATAGATATTATTTATTAATAATACCCTGGTCCAAATCGAACTCTTCTCTGCTTGAAAGACCACCGGTTTCAGTATGTATGCTACTTTCATCACCACTACCATCATTCATAAGAATTTCCGCCACTTGTTCTGCTGTAAATCGTGTATATGGTCAAGGTCAAGGTCTTTTTTATTTGTCATCTCAACCATATACAGCTGGTACAGTACACAGTTAAAACGAAACTGCGTTTCTCCAGGACCATGGTGCTACATTAAACATCACAGGACGACAAGGCTAAATATAACAACATAAAGTGCAAGAGTGCAACACTGCAGACAGTAAATGACACAACAGACAGACAATAAACGACAAACAATATAAAGTGCAGACACAAGCAACATAAGGTGCAGAGTTGTGTGCATATTGAGGTAGTATATGAAAGGGAATAAACCTTGTTTGTGTGTGAGAAAGAGAGAGAGACACTGTAAACATTGTAAGGCAATAGTGCATTATTGCCCACTGTGCAAAGATTGCAGTGTGAGTGGTGTGTTCAGCAGTCCGTGAGAATCAGTCCAGTCCCTCAGAGTTGAGGAGTTTGATGGTATGAGGGAAGGAACTGTTAGAGTCTGACTGTGAAGGCCCGAATGCTTCGGTACCTTTTTTCTAGACGGTAGGAGGGTGTAGAGGTTGTGTGAGGGGTCGGCCACAATGCTGGTGGCTTTCCAGATGCAGCAAGTGGTGTAAATGTCCGTGATGGAGGGAAGAGAGACTCCGATGATCTTCTCAGCTGTCCTCACTATCCGCTGTAGGGTCTTGCGATCCGAGACGGTGCAATTCCCAAACCAGACCGTGATGTGGCCACTTACTCGAAGACGCCATTTTGAATCTGACTGAGGTAGTTCTGTTACTTACAAATACAAGGCAGTAAAAGGCAACCAATCAAAGGAAAGAATTCATTCTTACTAGAATCTGTTTGGTGATGGTACAATAAGTATTGTCAGAATTTTTTTTGTTTGTTTGTTTTCAAAGTACTTTTGTCATAGCATCCGTTACATCATTATTCCTGAAGGAATGATATTTAAAGGGTTCGGCACCAAAGGGTTAACAAAGTAAACCAGATACTTGTTAACATTGTGAAGCTTTCTCTATGGAAAAATTTATGTTAAAGGACCCATAGCATGGTGGTTTGTTGATGCTTTAAACGGGTTCGTGGAGGTTTCCGGATGTTATATCCGCAGCCTTTCTCGAAATGAACCCTCGGCACGTAGATATAGCCTCCTGGGAGAAAGCCCCATTTCAGCGCTTTTCCCAGTGCGTTGTTTTGCTAATGAGAAGCAGGAGGCGGGGAAGGGTAGAGGGTGGGGGCGGGTCTTATCATTAATGTCCATGACATGTAAACGTGTTACCTCTGATTGGCTAACAGCACTGTGATGCTACCTCCAGTGGGTCAGAACAAGCGGATGTGGGTGTCTTACTATGGCGAGAGAGAAGGAACAAACCGCAAAGGGAAAAATACCGCGCGCTGACATCATTAAGGTGCGACGCGAGGAAATAAAATAAATTCAACAAATGTTTGGGTTTTTACTGAACAAACAAACAAACAAATAAAATGAACGAGTGACTTAAAAAAAGAATGTGGGTGTCTTTGTAAAAACTGTTTTGATTGGCTATTATAACAGAGCATGCTGCATGCTTTTTGGTTTTGTAGCGCAGAGTACCTGGCTAACTGCAGGAAGTGGTTAGCTGCACAGCTAATGTAGCCATTGCAAGGCTAACGTGGCACCGATTTTAAAACACGGCAAAACGACTTAACAGTTATACACTTACTTGTTCGGTGTTTGTTGCTGATGCGGCAGGGATGCTTGGTACGGACCCAGGCTTCAGTGACAGTTGATGTGCAAAACCTGCCCTGTACTGTCCCAAGTTGTGGAAACATTCCTCAGGAAAATGCTTCCGACAAACATACACCGTCTTAGGTAGACTCGACGGCGTATTATTGGAGTAAATAAAATTAAGCCACTGCGTCTTCAGGGGCTCTCCTGTCGGCAGTAAAAACAGACTCTTTTCTGTGTTGTCACATCCATGTACAGCGCAACTTCCATGTTTCGCTCGCTTAGGTGATGCCATGTTGTTGTGTCCTCCCTCTATGGTCTCCTCACTACAACTGGGCGGGCAATCCATACAGTGGGTGGGAATCCAGAGGGGGGCGTGGGGATCATCTCCCTTGCTGACGTAGTAAAGGGAAGAGTTTATCAACGCGCCGTTTTGACGCGCCATTCTCAAATGTTGGGCATAGTTTGGTTTACACATTATGAAATTTCTAGCCACTGGGGTGACTTAAGAAGGTCAGAGGAACTAATTTTAACGTTAAAAAACCTCAGAAAGTGAAAATTTCATGCCATGGGACCTTTAATCGTCTCCAGTGTAATAGTCTTTGTAACAGTCAGAGGGGGAAAGCTTTACAAACTTTCAGTTTTCTGCCTTGCGAAAGTCTTCACATCAGATGACTTGGCATTTTCAGGATTATCAGTATCGAATCTGCATTTTTTTTCTCTCTCTTTTAGCTGTTATAATACCGGTGACAACAGGAACTAACTTGTTTCATGGCTATTCCATAGCATTTAATGTAGCTATAAATGGATAAAAAGTACCATGTGTTTTTTTTGTTTGTTTGTTTTGTTTGTTCGTTTGGTTTTTATTTATTTATTTATTTATTTTTTATTTAACCAGTGACCGATCACTGTGGTATGCATGGAGTAAAACACTGACATTTGCTGTTATAGGAAAATAAATAATTTTAGGATAGTTACAGCCTTCTGTATCGAAGATGATTTTTCTATAACAGTATGTTCCATTTTGTTTTATATCCCTCATCAACAAAATTCCCGTGCAGAGATTGGCCGAGGATGGCTCATGTGACACAAAATAATTCCACCATTGATTTAAGGAATGTATCTTGTGAGGTAAAAAACAAAACAAAACAAAGGATATGGTGTGTCAGTCATGGTATATCCTGGATATACCATGAACTGAAATCACAATTTCAAGCTATACAACCGACTTGAGTCTTTTTTTTTTTTTTAACAGTAAAGACAGACAAAAATAGAAGTCATTAATACAATGGAAACAAAAACGTTAACATTTCAGCCAAGCGTATTTTCAACTGAACACATTAAAATAACAACACAAATCAATAGTTTTAACAGCTTTCTGATTTTGTGAGTCAGTAATTGTTTTTATGTACTGCTTGGTCTCTTTTTTTCAAATAGCAAAAATAACGGTTTAGTAACCGACTCGAGTCACAGCTGTGGCTCTGTGAGCATTTGTGTGTGTGCAGATCTATGTATTATGATCATACCTGGCGAGGCAGGCGATAGCATGGTAACAAATAAATAAATACATAAAAAGGTAAAAGGAAAAAAGTGATAGTATGGTACATTGTACATGCGCGGGTTGAAGGTCGCACCGACGTAAACAACAAACATGGCTGCCTCCAGTGGGTTTATGCCAAGATTCAATCTCATAGACGAAGGTTAAAAGTTAACACTTTTAGTTTGGAATTTTTTGATGAGGGATATAAATCAAATATACCATGCACTGGGAGGTACCGGTAATTATGGATTCTCTTCGGTGACCAGCATAGAACTATTTTCTTTGGGGCGCAGCCCCTCACAAAATAGTACTAAACCAGTCACCGAAAAGAATCCATTTCAACTGGAGCCTCTCTGTGCATGCTATATTTGATTATTATTCTTGGCCTTTCCAGTAAAACCCTGAAATATCAAAATGAGCATTCTAATATGATATTTTTGATACATGTGGTCTGCGAGCATACGTAATTCTTGATTAGAATTGAATCAGGGACTATGTGAACATTTATATCCAGATGTATAAAGACATTTCATCAGTAGCTCCATACTGGGAGAATAAGAGCTGCATATACCGTATATTTTGTCAGAGGCATGTAAGTAGCAGGCTATGTCAAGTAGCACTGGAAGGAAGTGTCCCAAAACCTAAAGCAGTCACCGCTCGATTTGACATTTGACTGTCTGAGTGTTTGACTAAAGAGACACCAGCCTGTACCATCCAGCTCTTTCTCTCTTGGTAATAACGCTGTATGCAGAGCAACCATGTGGAAGCACGGAGTTTGGATCTGCATCTGTCTGGGTCGATCCACATCTCCGAAGTGCTGTTAAAAGCGTATCACTCAGGAACCATCATCACCTTTAAAATGTTCGCTCTCAGTTTTTTCAAGAAAAGTGACAACATTTTGAATGTTACGGTGTGATGTGACAGCTTGCTGTGTCATTCATTCTTGACTTGCATTTGCTCATTTAAAAAAAAAGTTTGCATTGTTGAACTTCTGATCAAAATCAGAAAGTTTTTTTTTTTCTTTTTTTTTCCTCTTAGAAAGCTCTTGTGTAACTTTTCATGATGTTTGGTTATGTAACCCTTGGTTGACGCTGAGGAGAAACTCTATTGTAAGATCCACTATACCATTTTTATCCACATGTATAATAAGACTGTACGTCTTTGTGAAACACTGACACATCCATTAAAATGCACTTTACAGATGCAAGTTTTTTTTTTCTTTTCTACAGGTGGAACGAGAAATCGCTATTCTCAAGCTAATAGAACACCCACACGTTTTAAAGCTGCACGATGTCTACGAAAATAAGAAATATTTGTAAGTATTGCTTTTTCGATCTTTTTTTTTTTTTTCTACAATTGGAAGCTGGAGTGTGTAAGTCACTGATAGGACCTGATGACTCGGCTGCTCTATTTAAAGTACCATTAATAATAATAATAATAACCCATGAACCTGTGTGTGTTCTTTCACAGCAATCTGAAATCCATTAATTTATCTACAGGTGATCGCTTATATACAGTGTCTTGCAAAAGTATTCATCCCCCTTGGTGTTCATCCTGTTTTGTCGCATTCCAAGCTGGAATGAAAGTGGATTTTTGGAGGGTTAGCACCATTTGATTTACACAACATGCCTACCACTTTAAAAGTGAAAATTGTCGTTTTCTTGTGACACAAACAATAATTAAGATGAAAAAACAGAAACCTGGAGTGTGCACAAGTATTCACCCCCTTTCATATGCAACCCCTAAATAAGAGCTGGTCCAACCAATTCACTTCATAAGTCACATAATTAGTTGATTAAGATCCACCTGTTTGCAATCAAAGTGTCACATGATCTGTCACATGATGTCTGTATAAATCAACCTGTTCTGGAAGGACCCCGAGTCTGCTACACTACTAAGCAAGCAACATGAAAACCAAGGCGCCTCCAAACAGGTCAGAGACAAAGTTGTGGAGAAGTATAGATCAGGGTTGGGTTATAAAAAATATCCCAAACTTTGAATATCCTAGGGAGCACCATTAAATCCATTATAGCAAAATGGAAAGAATATGGCACCACTACAAACCTGACAAGAGAAGGCCACCCACCAAAACTCACAGACCAGGCAAGGAGGGCATTAATCAGAGATGCAACAAAGACACCAAAGATAACACTGAAGGAGCTGCAAAGATCCACAGCGGAGATGGGAGTATCTGTCCATAGGACCACTTTAAGCCATACACTCCACAGAGTGGGGCTTTATGGAAGAGTGGCCAGAAAAAAGCCATTGCTTAAGAAAACACGTTTGGAGTTTGCCCAATAGCACGTGGCAGACTCCCCAAACACATGGAAGAAGATTCTCTGGTCAAATGAAACTACAATTGATCATTTTGGCCGTCATGGGAAACACCATGTGTGGCACAAACCCAACACCCTGAGAACACCATTCCTACAATGAAGCATGGTGGTGGCAGCATCATGCTGTGGGGATGTTTTTCACTTGCAGGGACAGGAAAGCTGGTCAGGACTGAAGGAAAGATGGATGGCACTCAATACAGGACAATTCTGGAGGAAAACCTGTTTGAGTCAGCCAGAGGTTTGAGACTGGGATGAAGGTTCACGTTCCAGCAGGACAATGACCCTAAACGTACTGTTAAAGCTACACTGGAGTGGTTTAAAGGGAAGCATTTAAATGTCTTGGAATGGCTTATTCAAAGCCCAGACCTCAATCCAATTGAGAATCTGTGGCATAACTTGAAGATTGCTGTACACCAACGCAACCCATCTAACTTGAAGGAGTTGGAGCAGTTTTGGCTTGAGGAATGGGCAAAAATCCCAGTGGCTAGATGTGCTAAGCTAATAGACATACCCCAAGAGACTTGCAGCTGTAATTGCAGCAAAAGGTGGCTCTACAAAATATTGACTTTGGGGGGTGAATACCTACGCACACTCCAGGTTTCTGTTTTTTCATCTTAATTATTGTTTGTGTCACAATAAAACAACAATTTTCACCTTTAAAGTGGTAGGCATGTTATGTAAATCAAATGGTGCTATTCCAGCTTGTAATGCGACAAAACAGGACAAACACAAAGGGGTATGAATACTTTTGCAAGACACTGTAAACATCATGATAATGCAGCGTACCATTAAACGTCTGGCTGAAAACATCAGCCTTAAATATTTGCACACGGTCACAGGTGTTTTCCTTATAAATTGCTTGGCCCAGATAAATAGAAAATATCTGCTTTGCCTTTTATGTTGGTTTATCTCTTAAAAGTGATGTCCTACGGTAAAGCTGACCTTGTGGATCCAATACACACAGTATACGGCAATTGGCGTAAACAATGTGTGTTTAAATATTGATAATGCTCAGGCTACCCTGAAAACAAGACCAACATGTTTTATTTGATTTCATTTGCCTTCCCAAATCATGCTGTGAATGCTAAAAAGGATGTCTTTTCAAATCTGATAGTTTGTGCAGATATGACAGGTAATTGCACAAACAAATCCCTCTTAAAATGATTTGGAACAATCAAATAACATGATGTTATGCCAGATAATCATCTAGGAAATAACACCCAGCCCCAGTCAGTGTGTGTGTGTGTGTGTGTGTGTGTGTGTGTGTGTGTCAGCCTTGAGGCATTGGCTGAAACGGCAAGGGATTATTGTACTTCTTCATTCAAACAATGCAAGCAATTAAAATAAGTATTTCCTCTGTGTATCCTCTTTATTTAACGTCACTTTAAGCTCTTGATGCTCTGTGCCGTGTGCTCTCAGTAAGTCAGAGTGCATTACCTCTGTTAACCTCTAATGGCTTAGAGGAGTCATTAAACCCACCGAAGGAGCCCAGTTGAGACAATATTGTATTAGAGTGACAGGAAGCTCTGGACGGCCCACCAGCAAAACCTATAAAACTACTTAAGACGTTTATGGTGGCTGTGTGAGTTACAGAATCAGTAGGAATTTCTGTGTAGAGAGACAAAAAGGCCAGAGGATAATGATCAAATCAGAGAGCAATCTTAAACTCCAAAGATTCAATTTGCCAGTGCAAGTGGGAAGGAGAATGAAGAAATGAGTTCAGCTGGCGATGTACCGAGCTTCTCTGGCCACACACCTATCCATCCATCCTGACAACAGGAATGAGCAACATTCATGCCCTCCACTGCCTCTTACTTCAGCCCCTTTCACATATGAAACCCGTTATTGTACGATATTGTGAAGATAACAGAGTTTGATTCACACTCCGTGTTCCATAACAGATAAGTAACAGATATCGTGTATTCCCAGCTGACTATATTTAGCACGAACCTCTATGAAACGTGTGAACCATGCGAGACTGGATATGACGTACTGTATAATTCGTGAGGCAGCAAGTCCATTGTTGTGAAAAGCCCAAGCTGAGACATTAGCTAGTTAGCAACATGGCACCAGTTGAGCTGCATTACATCTCTCTTGAGAGAGTTCAAGCTGATGTTTTCATGCTTCTTGTTTTGAGTTTGCTGCCGGTTGCTTTACATTAAGAAGAAGAAGCCTTTATTTTTGCCACATGCACACTCAAGCACAGTGAAATTCCTCCTCTGCATTTAACCTATCTGAAGCAGTGAACACACGCATGCATACACAAGTGGGCAATGAGCACACACACATACCCAGGGCAGTGGGCAGCTATACTACAGTGCCCGGGGAGCAGTTTGGGGTTAGGTGCCTTGCTCAAGGGAATTTCAGCCCAAGGCTGCCCCATGTTAACCTAACCACATGTCTTTGGACTGTGGGAGGAAATCAGAGCACCCGGAGGAAATCCACACAGACATGGGGAGAACATGCAAACTCCACACAGAAAGGTCCCCGTCGACAGCTGGGCTCGAACCCATAACCTTTTGCTGTGAGGCGACAGTGCTAACCACTACACCACCGTGCCGCCTGGCAAAACCTATAATATTACATTAAGGCAGTATGAGTTGTTCAGACGTGATATCACTACATCATAATTTCTGTCACCGTCAGCATCGTCACGACCAATCGCAGCACGTAAATCTGATGGTTCTGATTCCCACTGGAGCCATGACAAAAAATTACCGTAAATGTTACACAGGAGGTGGATTAAAGTTTAGACTTTGCCATTTTGCTCCCATTCCAACACGACACTGTTGCAGCGTGATAGCAGAAAATATACGATTTTCAGTATGAGTAGGAATGAGGTATTTGCTGGGTTTACACTCTACAGTTTCTTTGTATGATTTTCTGGACAAAAATTACACATTGTAAAATAATTCTTGAGTTGTCATTTGAGATTGGCGTTCTTGGATCGCATAATATGACATGCTCACTCATGAGAGATTTAGACCCCGTCCACACGTAGCCGGGTATCTGCTAAATCGAAGATATTTTTCTACGTTTTGGCCTGTCATCCACATGAAAACACATCAAAAACGAATATTTAAAAAAACTCCGGGCAAAGTGAAGATTTTTGAAAACTCCGTGTATGCCTTTTCGTGTAGACAGAGATAACCGGAGTTTTGTGTTTTAGAACGTCACAATCTGCGCCAAAAAATGACAACAAATCTGCCCTGACGTCAAACGTGCAACCTTTGTTTACTGCAGAAGCCAGATTAAGCATGGACTTAAGCTAGCCGCACACCACGGCGATCCACGCGGTACCGAACCGACCCATTTCAGAGCCGACTCCCGACAGGGCACGCACATATCCCCCGACTGTTGACGAGTGCAGTCGCGATTGAAGCGACACGTGACAACTTAATAGCTTTGTGATTGGCTATTGGATATCGTTACTGTTAAATCCAACACTTGAAGATGCTACAGGCTGAATTACAAATGACACAACACGGAATATGTAGCGCACTATCTAGGCTGCATGAGCTATTATTCCCAACCTTAAATAGTGCACTTATATAGGGGAGTTAAAGCGATTTGGAATTCAGCCACACAACTTGAGCAGAGTGGCTTTCCAGCCCACTGTGTCTATGGATAAAGCTTCAGTCTATGGAATTACAGTATATACCTGCATTAGGTGCTACCAACACGTATTTCTCGCGCTAGAAATTGTGTTTAATGATGTCACGTGTTATATGCGAAAGATATGATTGGCTATTGCTAGCGACTCTCACCGATCAGTCTGGCTCCCGATTAGTTTTTCGAATCGGCTGTGAGATGAGTCGGTACCATCGAAAACTAGTCTTTACGCCTGACTCGCGACTTCAGTTGGCTCGGTACGCTGAAAATCGGCGTAGTGTGCGGCTAGCTAAAGAGTAATGGATCGGAGTAGTGCCTTGAAAGCGTTAATTATTGTGCAGGTGCTATTTACATGTTTAATTTTAGAAGCCCAACTACTGCTCCAAGAGCACAGGTGATGTGATTAGGGGGTAGGATTTGGGGAAATAGCCATCTACAGGTTTGGAATGCTTATGAATGTGATTGAAAACGCAGATGTTCGGTTATGTGTGGAAGGGATTTTTTCGAAGACGAGGTGGTGTGGATAAAACATTTTTATAAACGGAGGGGGGGGAATGTTCGGTTTTAAAAATACCCGGCTACGTGTGTACATGGCATTAGTGCCATTGCAATCGAAGACAGCTGACGACAAAGTTCTGGCAGTGTAAGAAATTTCCTAGAGATGGCGCTGAGCCAGTAACCAAGTTCAGTATGAGCCCAATGTCAGCCAAAATGGTGGATCAGATAGCAGAGGGAAAAGACAATAAATTTGATCTGATTCTGTAACAAATGGAAGAGATTGGAATTGGATAAGATTATTTTTGAAACTGGAAATGTTTACATTTAAAGAGGCATAAGTCTTTTTTAATGAAAGCTGCAGTTGGGTTGTTTTACAATCAAGGTACAAAGTTTGTGTCACAGGGATCCAAAATTCAAATTGATTCAAACTGGTTTTAAAAAAAACTATCAAATCTGCACTTTTGGAAATTAATACACGTATGAACATAGGCATGTGTAATAGTTTGTATTATAACGAGATTAAGTGTAGCTTTAAGCAGGGCTGGGAGAAACAAATGAAGTGATTCTTGGAGAGGACTTTTTTTTTGACAATTCAGAATCCACTACTTCCATAGTGCTTTTAAATATAAGGCTGTAAGCTTTGTGTCAGTTGTCTCTAATATTTATGTCCCAATATCTTGACCACATTTTAGGATGAAAATAATCATTTTAGATATGTTATTTTATATTGAAAAATTAGCTGTCTCGGAGAGGACTTTTTTTTTGACACAATTACATACTAATTTGATCAAAATAGTCTGAAAACTTGCTGGCATTCAACATTAAAACTTAACTATGTTTCCAATGATATGGAACCAAATATTTGTTCTTTGGTATAAAGAATGATTTAAGTGCATCCCTTTTGGAGCTACCTGTGGTCAAAAAAGCACTTTTTCTAAATGACATGAGTAATTTTGCTAAATATGACATATGTTGCCATACATTCACCAAAAATAACGTTATCACCACATTTTTTTTTGCATGGTAAATAGAGCTATCACAGGGCTACAATAAACAACCGAGTTTATTTAGTCAAGCCTTTTGATATTGAAGATAATAAGTGTTAAATGTGATTTTTAGCTTGCGTACCCTGATTGTAAAACAACCCAGTTGTGTTTTTTGCATGTACAGTACCAGTCAAAAGTTTGGACACCTTCTAATTCGATGTTTTTTCTTTATTTTTATGAATTAAAAGTCACTCCATGTCTTAAAGTAATGATGGATGTCGTTTCTCTTTACTTAGTTGAGCGATTCTTGACATAATATGGATTACTACAGTTGTGGAATAGGGCTATTTACTGTATTTTTATTATTTACCATTTACTGTTTGACCTCAAACACATCAATAAGGCAAGAAATTGCACTAATTAACTTTTGACGAGGCACCTGTTAACTGAAAAGCGTTCCAGGTGACTACATCATGAAGCTGGTGTACAAAGAGTCATCAAGGTAAACGCTGGATACTTTGAAGAATCTAAACTATGAAACATATTGGGGGTTTTTAACACTTTTTTTATTTACCACATAATTCCATATATGTTCCATATGTTATTTCATAGTTTTGATATCTTCAGTATTGTTCTACAGTGTAGAAAATAGTCGCAATGCAGGAAAAAAAAACCCTGTGAATGAGTAGGGGTGTACAAACTTTTGACTGGTACTGTATGTATTTGTAAAGGAAAAAATATTGGATGGTTATGGATATCGGCTGATAGTCAAGGTATTCAGTATCAGTACTGGAAAAAGTGGTATTGTGTCATCTTTAAAATATTTTTTTTTAAATTTCATAGTGTGACCAATGCTACAATGCTCATCTAAAAGGTGCTGATATGATGACAAACTCACAAGACAGTTATAAATACAGTAGATGCAATGGCCAAATGTAAATTAAACATGCTAATGGATATTACCTCAAGCTCACTTTGAAAAAATTTTTAAGTTATTCCATGAAGTCAAGTCATACATGAGCTGATAGCCGAGGAGGTACGGAGCGCCGAGTCGGCTATAAACCATGTACGACGAGATTTTGTGGAATAACTGTTTTATGCTATCCACATTTACTGGATTTTGAGAAACAGAGCATTTTTATTTTTTTGCAAATTCAATAAATAAATACTTTATACAAAACATCCGAATTAGAATGTAAACAAACCGGTGAAATGACAGTAGCAATTTGTGAAAAATGCTATAATAATATCTCATCTCATCTCCTCTAGCCGCTTTATCCTGTTCTACAGGGTCGCAGGCAAGTTGGAGCCTATCCCAGCTGACTACGGGCGAAAGGCGGGGTACACCCTGGACAAGTCGCCAGGTCATCACAGGGCTGACACATAGACACAGACAACCATTCACACTCACATTCACACCTACGGTCAATTTAGAGTCACCAGTTAACCTAACCTGCATGTCTTTGGACTGTGGGGGAAACCGGAGCACCCGGAGGAAACCCACACGGACACGGGGAGAACATGCAAACTCCGCACAGAAAGGCCCTCGCCGGCCACGGGGCTCGAACCCAGGACCCTCTTGCTGTGAGGCGACAGCGCTAACCACTACACCACCGTGCCGCTGCTATAATAATATTTCTTGAAAAAAAAAAAAAAAAGACACGTTCTTACCATCAAATACTTTAATTCCATATTTTGTTGCTTTTTTTAGTATTTTTGAGGGTTTTGTTTTCGAGTAGAGTTTTTATTTCGTCCTTGGTTGGTTCAGTAACACGCTCCGCCATGTTTTTTTTTTCTACTCACGGTATACTGTATGAGCTGATATCCTAGCAGTAGAGTAGCCAATCAGAGTGCACGATTGCTCATATCCAGTGAATGTGGATCGAATAATTTTGTTTATGCGACCCTGCAGGTTTATCATTACAGGATCTTTTTGTGACATGGAGAACATTATTGACTAGTCTGTGCTTGATTTTACTGGGATCGTCTCATACAATGTGACAAAGTTAAAATATAGCTAGAATATTAAAATACAGCTGGAAACCAGCTTAACCCAGAGAAAGTTGCCTGTCTCGACTGTTTTCTCGGTGTCAAAATTCAACTGACAAACCGTCAGAGTTGGGAAACTTCCTTTTATCTTACCTTTACTAGAAGCAATCCCAAATCTACTGAATCATTCATCCCGATGCCTCCCACTGCTGATTCCCACTGCTCCCTGCTGTTGATTTCATTTCTTCCATTTGTCGTGTAGTCATAAGGCTCCTCAAGAGAACATTATCAGATGTGATGAAAGACATGACACTCTTCCATCCCTGCAGAAATGAACGAGTCTTCTTGTAGTTTTGTTTCTTGGGTTCATCCAAAGTCATGACAGTTCTGGCACTGTAAGCTTCAGTAGCTGTTCAGCTCCGTGTCTGCTTGCTTACGTCAGGAATCAGAGGTGTTCAGATCATGGCTTCAACAGGTGGCTGAGAAAATAATCTAGCAAAAAGAAAAAAATTTTCACTCTGTCTGTGTCTGTTTGTTTTCTGGTGTGTCTATGTTTTTGTCTATCTGTCAGTCAGTCTGTCTGAGCCTTTTTTTCTCTATGTGGTTATCCGTCTGCTTGTCTGTCGTTGTGTCTTTCTCTTGGGGTTTCTGTTTCTGTCTGCTTTTACCTGTGTGTCTGTCTTTGCCTATGTTTCCATGTCTATCTCTCTCTGTACAGTGGTGCTTGAAAGTTTGTGAACCCTTTAGAATTTTCTATATTTCTGCATAAATATGACCTAAAACAACAACAGATTTTCACACAAGTCCTAAAAGTAGATAAAGAGAAGCCAGTTAAACAAATGAGACAAAAATATTATACTCGGTCATTTATTTATTGAGGAAAATGATCCAATATTACATATCTGTGAGTGGCAAAAGTATGTGAACCTCTAGGATTAGCAGTTAATTTGAAGGTGAAATTAGAGTCAGGTGTTTTCAATCAATGGGACGACAATCAGGTGTGAGTGGGCACCCTGTTTTATTTAAAGAACAGGGATCTATCAAAGTCTGATCTTCACAACATGCATTTGTGGAAGTGTATTATGGCATGAACAAAGGAGATTTCTGAGGACCTCAGAAAAAGCGTTGTTGATGCTCATCAGGCTGGAAAAGGTTACAAAACCATCTCTAAAGAATTTGGACTCCACCAATCCACAGTCGGACAGATTGTGTACAAATGGAGAAAATTCAAGACCATTGTTACCCTCCCCAGGAGTGGTCGACCAACAAAGATCACTCCAAGAGCAAGGTGTGTAATAGTTGGCGAGGTCACAAAGGACCCCCGGGTAAATTCTAAGCAACTGAAGGCCTCTCTCACATTGGCTAATGTTAATGTTCATGAATCCACCATCAGGAGAACACTGAACAACAGTGGAGTGCATGGCAGGGTTGCAAGGAGAAAGCCACTGCTCTCCAAAAAGAACATTGCTGCTCATCTGCAGTTTGCTAAAGATCATGTGGACAAGCCAGAAGGCTATTGGAAAAATGTTTTGTGGACGGATGAGACCAAAATAGAACTTTATGGTTTAAATGAGAAGCGTTATGTTTGGAGAAAGGAAAACACTGCATTCCAGCATAAGAACCTTATCCCATCTGTGAAACATGGTGGTGGTAGTATCATGGTTTGGGCCTGTTTTGCTGCATCTGGGCCAGGACGGCTTGCCGTCATTGATGGAACAATGAATTCTGAATTATACCAGAGAATTCTAAAGGAAAATGTCAGGACATCTGTCCATGAACTGAATCTCAAGAGAAGGTGGGTCATGCAGCAAGACAACGACCCTAAGCACACAAGTCGTTCTACCAAAGAATGGTTAAAGAAGAATAAAGTTAATGTTTTGGAATGGCCAAGTCAAAGTCCTGACCTTAATCCAATTGAAATGTTGTTGAAGGACCTGAAGCGAGCAGTTCATGTGAGGAAACCCACCAACCTCCCAGAGTTGAAGCTGTTCTGTATGGAGGAATGGGCTAAAATTCCTCCAAGCCGGTGTGCAGGACTGATCAATAGCTACCGGAAACGTTTAGTTGCAGTTATTGCTGCACAAGGGGGTCTAAAGGGTTCACAAACTTTCAAGAACCACTGTATATACATTACCAGTCAAAAGTTTGGACACACTTTCTTATTCAGTGATTTTTCTTTATTTTTATTAATTAAGTCACTTCATGTCTTAAAGGAATGATGGATGTCGTTTCTCTTTACTTAGTTGAGCGGTTCTTGACATAATATGGATTACTACAGTTGTGGAATAGGGCTGTTTACTGTACTTTTATTATTTAATGTTTACTGTTTGATCTCAAACACATTATGAGACAAGAAATTACACTAATTAACTTTTGACGAGGCACCTGTTAATTGAAAAGCATTCCAGGTGACGACCTTATGAAACTGGTTTAGATAATGCCAATGGTGTGCAAATCGTCAAGGTAAACGCTGGCTACTTTGAAGAATCTATAAGAAGAAGAGGAACAACAACAACTTTATCACATGTACACTTAAGCACAGCGAAATTCCTCCTCTGCATTTAACCCATCTGAAGCAGTGAACACACACATGCACACACAAGTGAGCAGTGAGCACACACACATACCCAGAGCAGTGGGCAGCTATGCTACAGCACCCAGGGAGCAGTTGGGGGTTAGGTGCCTGTAACAGTTCGTGTAGGTGGGTGGAGCACAGAAGGACGGCAGGCCAGAACTGAGTTCACAAAACTCTTTTTATTTAGCTTTTCAGCTTTTATATTTACTCTCTCACACACTCAGACACACGCGCACACATCAGTCGTCTGGTTGGGGAGAGAGCTCCCTCTGCTCTCGCGCGCTCTCCTTAAATAGGGCGTGGTCACTGGGGAAGACACACAAACACATTAACGTCAGGTGTAGTGATTCTGCCACTTACCTTCCCTGACTCCGCCCTCTGGTCACAGACCGATGCTTGACCACGCCCCACGCTGCCGCATACCCCCACCGCCCGACTCAGGCCGGGCGGCTGTCCGGCCTGCAGCCGACTAATCTCCCCCCCCCCGATGGGAGAGGAAGTCCGCCACGACCATCTGCGCCCCCGGTGGAGCCACTGGAGGGGCGCGTGGTCTGAACAGAGGGTGAAAGGGCGTCCCAGCAGGTAGTAACGGAGGGCGAGGACCGTCCACTTGATCGCCAGGCACTCTTTCTCAATCGTGCTGTAGCGCCCCTCACGCACTGACAGCTTTCGACTGATATACAGTACTGGGCGATCCTCCCCCTCCACCTCCTGGGACAAAACAGCCCCCAGCCCTCTGTCCAACGCGTCCGTCTGTAACATAAAGGGGAGAGAAAAGTCAGGGGAGTGTAAAAGTGGCCCCCCACACAGTGCAGCCTTTACCTTAGAAAAAGCCCGCTGGCATTGCTCCGTCCACTGGACCGGACCTGGTGCCCCCTTTTTAGTCAGATCAGTCAGCGGGCTGGTGACGTCCGAATAATTAGGTATAAACCTATGATAATAGCCAGCCAGCCCCAGGAACTGTCTCACCCCCTTTTTGGTCTTGGGCCTCGGGCAGGCCGCAATTGCTGCTGTCTTGTTAATTTGGGGACGCACCTGCCCGTTGCCCAAGTGGAAGCCCAGATACCGTACTTCCACCCACCCAATCGCACACTTCTTCGGGTTGGCTGTGAGACCTGCTCACCTCAGTGACCTAAGGACGCTCCTCAGATGTTCGAGGTGCCTCGGCCAGTCATTACTATAGATAATAATGTCGTCGAGATAGGCGGCCGCATAGGTGGTGTGGGGGCGGAGGACCCTATCCATCAGCCGCTGAAACGTAGCGGGCGCCCCAAACAGCCCAAAAGGAAGTGTGACAAATTGGTGTAAGCCGAACGGTGTGGAAAAGGCCATTTTTTTCTTGGGATAATGGAGTCAAGGGGATCTGCCAATAACCCTTTGTTTTAAATCCAGTGTCGAGTAAAAACGAGCCGTGCCTAGCCGATCGAGCAACTCAATATGAGGCATTGGGTACGCGTCGAATTTAGACACAGCGTTGACTTTTCTATAGTCTACACAGAACCGGACCGACCCGTCGGCCTTGGGTACCAAGACCACCGGGCTGCTCCGGTCGCAGTGGGACTCCTCGACGATGCCCATTTCGAGCATGGCCTCAAGTTCTTCCCAAACCACTTTTTTCTTGTGCTCGGGTAACCTGTAAGGGCGACTACGCACTACCACCCCCGGGGGTGTCTCAATGTGGTGCTCTATGAGGTTGGTGCGGCCGGGCAGGGGCAAGAACACGTCCGAAAACTTGGTCTGCAACTGGGCAACCTCCGCGAGTTGGGTCGGGGAGAGGTGGTCTCTACAGGGGACCGGTGAGGTACGTGATGTCAATGTTCCCTTTTGAACCTCCGGCCCCAGCTCCGCCTTCTCCGGAACCACCGACACCAACGCCACGGGGACCTCCTCGTTCCAGAGTTTGAGCAGGTTGAGGTGGTAAATCTGTAGCGCCCCACCCCTATCCGTTCGCCTCACCTCATTGTCAACGTCCCCGACTCGCCATGTGACCTCAAAGGGTCCTTGCCACTTGGTGACCAATTTGGAGCTCGATGTGGGCAACAGTACGAGTACTTTATTTCCCGGTGCGAACTCCCTAAGGCGCATACCCTTGTCGTACAGGCGGGTTTGTCGTTCTTGGGCCTGCCGGAAATTCTCCTGAGTTAGGTGCGTGAGTGTGTGGAGTCTTGCGCGCAGGTCAATAACGTATTGGATTTCATTTTTACTTGGTGAAGGCCCCTCCTTCCAATTTTCCCGCAGCACATCTAGAATGCCGCACGGCTTACGCCTGTATAACAATTCAAACGGGGAGAACCCCATGGAGGCTTGGGGGACCTCTTGCACTGCAAATAGCAAGGGTTCGAGTCATTTATCCCAATTACGTGCGTCCTCACTTACGAATTTTTTAATTATATTCTTGAGGGTGCGATTGAACCGTTCAACTAAACCGTCCGTTTGTGGGTGATACACGCTGGTGCGGATCGGCTTAATACCCAACAACCCATACAGTTCGTTTAGTGTACGTGACATAAACGAGGTGCCTTGATCAGTCAGAATCTCTTTCAGGATTCCAACTCGGGAGATAATGTGGAAGAGTGCCTCCGCAATACTGCGTGCTGAGATATTGCAAAGAGGCACCGCTTCCGGGTATTGTGTTGCATAGTCCACCAGAACTAATATAAAGCGATACCCTCGTGTTGACAGATCTAATGGCCCGACGAGATCCATCCCAATTCTTTCAAACAGGGTCTCGATTAACGGCAGAGGGCGCAAAGGCGCTTTTGGAATGGCTGCTGGATTTACTAACTGGCATTCACGGCACTCCATACACCACCTATGGACATCGCCGCAAATCCCTGGTCAATAGAACCGGGCCATTATTCGGGCTAGTGTTTTATCCTGCCCTAAGTGTCCAGCCATGGGATTAAAGTGAGCCGCCTGGAATACCAATTCCCGGCGGCTCTTCGGAATTAAAAGCTGCGTTACTTGCTGTTTAGTTTGAGTGTCCTGCGTCACTCGGTATAATCTATCCTTCATAATTGCGAAGTAGGGGAAGGACGGGGTGGCGTTTGGCTGGAGCGTTTGACCATCGATTACTCTCACTTGGTCAAACGCATGCCGCAGAGTCTCGTCTTGCGACTGCTCTAATGGAAAATCCGCGAGGGATTCCCCAACAGAGAGGAGGGGCCGGCGGCTCCTCACTCTGACGCAGAGATGACGTAGACGGCTCTGTGACAGCTGCTCCCGCCAAAGCGACACCGGGACCTCCCCCTGTTAAACTATGGCAGGACCCACTCTTCACTAAGTGTGTCATTAAATCCTGAAATCCCGGCCAATCAGTCCCCAAAATTATAGAGTGGGTAAGGCGAGGATTAACCGCTGCTTTCACTATAAATTTTTCCCCTCGAAAAAGAATGTGGACTGACACTAAAGGGTAGTTGTGAACATCCCCGTGCACACACAACACCTTCACCAATTGTGCTCCCCCCAGTGCCTCGTCTTGCACCAGGCTTTGGTGGATTGAGGTCTGATTACAGCCAGAATCCACCAACGCCTGATATGTATCCCCTTGGATACTCACCGGTATGCGATATGCTCCGGCCCAATCGAGGGCAGCTCCTGGCGCGTTGGGGATCCGAACCACCGCGCCCAACTCCATTACCGAGCACTGCTGTTGGAGGTGGCCCGGCTCCCCGCAGCGCCAGCAAACCGGCCCGGGCTTCCTCTCTGCACTAGTGCTCTGGGGCTCACTCACCTGAGGGGGGGAGAGACAGACACAGAAGGGAGAAACGGGAGGGCACTGCGGGTGCGGCGGGCCGGCTGGGGTTGTGCCGGCCCCCGTCTCCGCGGTGGGGGAATGGGGCGAGGAGGAGACGCAGGAGGAGGGGGGGAGAGAGAGAGAGGAGAGAAAAGAAGAGGTCGTCTGCTGTCCTGCCGTCGGGACAGCCGCCAAATGGTCCTCCGCCAGCTCGATTTCCTGATACAGTGACACCGGGCGGTGGCACTGGACCCACTCTGCGGTTCCTGCTGGTAAGCGTGCGATGAACTGCTCCAGTACCACCTGGTCGATGAGTCCCTCGGCGTCGCGGTTATCGGCCCTCAACCACTGCCAGCAGGCGTCCCGGAGTTGCTGGCCAAACGCGAACGGCTGGCCAACTTCCTCCAAACGCAAAGCGCGGAAGCGCTGACGTTGCTGCTCGGGGGTGTGCCCCACCCACTGGAGGACGGCCCGGCGAAGGTCCGCGTAGGCCAGCCAGCGGTCGGCGGGGAGCTGTAGCACGGCCAGCTGCGCCTCTTCCGTTAGCTGGGGGAGGAGGCGCGCCAAGCGCTGTTCCACCGGCCACCCCGAGGTCTCTGCTACCTGCTCAAAGAGCGTGAGGAAGGCCTCGGGGTCGTCCTGCGGGCCCATCTTTGTGAGGGTGAGGGGGGAAGGGCCCGCGGCAGTGGAGATGGTGGACCCTGCTGACGCAAGGAGGTGCCGGAACGCCCGACGATCTTCCTGTTGTGCCAACACCAGGGCCTCGAACCGTTGTTCTTGCTCCTTTCGGAGGGCGAGCAGCGCCTGGTGCTGGCTCTGTTGGGCCGTGGTGAGGGCGTGGATCAGGTCTGCGAAGGGGGAGGACTCCATGGGGCTGTTCTCTTCTGTGCTCATTCCTGGGTTTCGGCACCACTGTAACACTTCGTGTAGGTGGGTGGAGCACAGAAGGACGGCAGGCCAGAACTGAGTTCACAAAACTCTTTTTATTTAGCTTTACAGCTTTTATGTTTACTCTCTCACACACTCAGACACAAGCACACACATCAGTCGTCTGGTTGGGGAGAGAGCTCCCTCTGCTCTCGCTCTCTCTCCTTAAATAGGGCGCGGTCACTGGGGAAGACACACAAACACATTAACGTCAGGTGTAGTGATTCTGCCACTTACCTTCCCTGACTCCGCCCTCCAGTCACAGACCGATGCTTGACCATGCCCCCGCTGCCACAGTGCCATTCTCAAGGGCACTTTAGCCCAAGGCCACCCCATGTTAACCTTTGGACTGTGGGGGAAACCAGAGCACCTGGAGGAAACCCATGCAGACATGGGGAGAACATGCAAACTCCACACATAAAGGCCCCGTTGGTCACTGGGCTCAAACCCAGGACCTTCTTGCTGTGAGGCGACAGTGCTAACCACTACACTACAGTGCTGGGGCAGAATCAAAAATATGAAACATATTTTGTTTTTATCACTTTTTTTGAACTACATAATTCCATATACAGTGCCTTGCAAAAGTATTCATCCCTCTTAGCGTTTGTCCTGTTTGGTCGCATTACAAGCTGGAATTAAAATGGATTTTTGGGGGGGTTAGTACCATTTGATATATGCAACATGTCTACCACTTTAAAGGTGAAAATTGTTGTTTTATTGTGACACAAACAATAATTAAGATGAAAAAAAAACAAAACAGAAACCTGGAGTGTGCGTAGGTATTCACCCCCCAAAGTCAATACTTTGTAGAGCCACCTTTTGCTGCAATTACAGCTGCAAGTCTCTTGGGGTATGTCTCTATTAGCTTAGCACATCTAGCCACTGGGATTTTTGCTCATTCCTCAAGCCAAAACTGCTCCAACTCCTTCAAGTTAGATGGGTTGCATTGGTGCACAGCAATCTTCAAGTTATGCCACAGATTTTCAATTGGACTGAGGTCTGGGCTTTGACTAGACCATTCCAATACATTTAAATGTTTCCCTTTAAACCACTCCAGTGTAGCTTTATCAGGATGTTTAAGGTCATTGTCCTGCTGGAACGTGAACCATCGTCCCAGTCTCAAACCTCTGGCTGACTCAAACAGGTTTTCCTCCAGAATTGCCCTGTATTGAGTGCCATCCATCTTTCCTTCAGTCCTGAACAGCTTTCCTGTCCCTGCAGATGTAAAACATCCCCACAGCATGATGCTGCCACCACCATGCTTCATTGTAGGGATGGTATTCTCGGAGTGTTGGGTTTGTGCCACACATGGTGTTTCCCATGATGGCCAAAAAGATCAGTTTTAGTCTCATTTGACCAGAGAATCTTCTTCCATGTGTTTGGGGAGTCTGCCACATGCTATTGGGCAAACTCCAAACGTGTTTTCTTAAGCAATGGCTTTTTTTTTTCTGGCCATTCTTCCATAAAGCCCCAGTCTGTGGAGCGTATGGCTTAAAGTGGTCCTATGGACAGATACTCCCATCTCCGCTGTGGATCTTTGTAGCTCCTTCAGTGTTATCTTTGGTGTCTTTGTTGCATCTCTGATTAATGCCCTCCTTGCCTGGTCTGTGACTTTTTGGTGGGCGGCCTTCTCTCGTCAGGTTTGTAGTGGTGCCATATTCTTTCCATTTTGCTATAATGGATTTAATGGTGCTCCCTAGGATATTCAAAGTTTGGGATATTTTTTATAACCCAACCCTGATCTATACTTCTCCACAACTTTGTCTCTGACCTGTTTGGAGGCGCCTTGGTTTTCATGTTGCTTGCTTAGTAGTGTAGCAGACTCGGGGTCCTTCCAGAACAGGTTGATTTATACAGACATCATGTGACAGATCATGTGACACTTTGCTTGCACACAGGTGGATCTTAATCAACTAATTATGTGACTTATGAAGTGAATTGGTTGGACCAGCTCTTATTTAGGGGTTGCATATGAAAGGGGGTGAATACTTGTGCACACTCCAGGTTTCTGTTTTTTCATCTTAATTATTGTTTGTGTCACAAGAAAACGACAATTTTCACCTTTAAAGTAGTAGGCATGTTGTGTAAGTCAAATGGTGCTAACCCTCCAAAAATCCACTTTCATTCCAGCTTGGAATGCGACAAAACAGGACAAACACCAAGGGGGATGAATACTTTTGCAAGGCACTGTATGTTCATTATGTGATTTTATAGTTTTGAGGTCTTCAGTATTGTTCTGCAATGTAGAAAATAATCTCATCTCATTATCTCTAGCCGCTTTATCCTGTTCTACAGGGTTGCAGGCAAGCTGGAGCCTGTCCCAGCTGACTACGGGCAAAAGGCGGGGTACACCCTGGACAAGTCGCCAGGTCATCACAGGGCTGACACATAGACACAGACAACCATTCACACTCTCATTCACACCTATGGTCAATTTAGAGTCACCAGTTAACCTAACCTGCATGTCTTTGGACTGTGGGGGAAACCGGAGCACCTGGAGGAAACCCACGCAGACACGGGGAGAACATGCAAACTCTGCACAGAAAGGCCCTCGCCGGCCACGGGGCTCGAACCCGGACCTTCTTGCTGTGAGGTGACAGCGCTAACCACTACACCACCGTGCCGCCCCCTTCTAGATGGTATTTCTCATGATTTCTCTCTCTCTCTGCAGGTATTTGGTGCTGGAGCACGTGTCTGGAGGAGAACTGTTTGACTACCTGGTGAAGAAGGGGAGATTAACACCCAAAGAGGCACGCAAGTTCTTCAGACAGATCATCTCTGCTTTGGATTTCTGCCACAGTCACTCCATATGGTGAGCATAGTCACATCCTGTCCTCCTTTTTCTGCAGTGGACCAGCAATAGCTTCCGGTACTGTGGAGTTACCAGCTTTGCATTTTCATATTTTATAGCACTGTGCATTGTTGTTGTTATAATACCAATGTCTTCATTTAGGGCAGAGAGACATGTATTATTTTGGGAAGGAAACTTAAGGGAAGACCGTTAATACTTTCCCACTGTATTATCTGTTATTATTTTATCCGCATTCACTGGATATGAGCAATCGTGTGCTCTGATTGGCTACTCTACTACTAGGCTATCAGCTCATATACCGTGAGTAGAGAAAAACAAAATGGCAGAGCGTGTTGCTGAACCAACCGAGGATGAAATAACAACTCTACCTGAAAACTAAAACCCCCAAAATACAAAAAGCAACAAAATATGGAATACAAATATTTGATGGTAAGAACATATCTTTTTTTATTTTTCAAGAATTATTATTCTAGCATTTTTCACAAATTGCTCCTGTCATTTCGCAGGTTTGTTTACATCTCATCTCATCTCATTATCTCTAGCCGCTTTATCCTGTTCTACAGGGTCGCAGGCAAGCTGACACATAGAAAAGGTGACTACGGGCGAAAGGCGGGGTACACCCTGGACAAGTCGCCAGGTCATCACAGGGCTGACACATAGACACAGACAACCATTCACACTCACATTCACACCTACGGTCAATTTAGAGTCACCAGTTAACCTAACCTGCATGTCTTTGGACTGTGGGGGAAACCGGAGCACCCGGAGGAAACCCACACGGTCACGGGGAGAACATGCAAACTCCACACAGAAAGGCCCTCGCCAGCCACGGGGCTCGAACCCGGACCTTCTTGCTGTGAGGCGACAGCGCTAACCACTACACCACCATGCCGCCCAGTTTGTTTACATTCTAAGCGGAAATTATTTTGTCTGACGTTTAGTATAAAGTTTTTATTTATCAAATTTGCAAAAAATAACAGTAAAAATGCTCTGTTTCTCAAAGTCTAGTGAATGTGGATACAATAAAACAGTTATTCCACTCAATCTCATCGTACATGGCTTATAGCCGACTCGGCACTACACGCCTCATCGGCTATCAGCTCATGTACCACTTGATTTCGTGGAATAACTGTTATATATTATGATGATAGGATGAAAACCCTACATGTACAGTGGGGTCCAAAAGTCTGAGAGCACTATTGAAAATACTTCTATTTTGCATCCTTTTCTAATTTTAATGCAGCAATGTTCATTACAAATTACATTACTGATGACAAACTGAGTGAAATGTGGGATTTTTAATATGTATACAGTACCAATCAAAAGTCTGTACATCCCTACTCATTCATAGGTTTTTCTGTATTGTGAGTATTTTCTACATTGTAGAACAATACTGAAGACATCAAAACTATGAAATAACATATGAAACATGTCTGGAATTATGTGGTAAACAAAAAAGTGTTAAAAAGAAAAAAAAGTTTCATTTTTTAGATTCTTCAATGTAGTCACCGTTTACCTTGATGACGCTTTGTACACTATTGGCATTATCTTAACCAGGTTCATGAGGTCGTCACCTGGAATGCTTTTCAATTAACAGGTGCCTCGTCAAAACTTAATTAGTGCAATTTATTGCCTTCTTAATACATTTAAGATCAAACAGTAAACAGTAAATAATAAGCATACAGTAAGTAGCCCTGTTCCACAACTGCAGTAATCCATATTATGTCAAGAACCGCTCAACTAAGTAAAGAGAAACAACATCCATCATTACTTTAAAACATAAAGTGACTTTTAATTAATAAAAATAAAGAAAAACCAATGAATTAGGAGGGGTGTCCAAACTTTTGACTGGTACTGAATATGCATTTTAGAGTTCCGTAGGATTTGGTTTGCCGCCCAACTTTTAATGTCGGTGTACACTTGAGCTGGCATGGACTCCAAAACCTTCTGATCCATTTTAGATCAAATCCTGTCATCTGAACACATGCTTCAGTAAGAATAAAAGATTAGGAATGAGGAAAATCTTACTTTTTGTACCAGTTAAGATGGTCAATGCTACACATTTGCTTACATTTAAACAGAAACCTAGAAATAGTTCAGAATCATGAATATGAATTATTCAAGGTATTAAAGATTTATTTTCATTGTTTTAAATATTTCAAAATTCTAAAACTTTCTATTTATGTCCAGTCATAAATACATTTTAAAAATCCCATATTTTCAATGTGGTCTTTACTGTATATACACATTAAGCAGATCCAGATGAACTTTTCATCCAAGTTAGATGATCCTCATGATTAATCTCATCTCATCTCATTATCTGTAGCCGCTTTATCCTGTTCTACAGGGTCGCAGGCAAGCTGGAGCCTATCCCAGCTGACTACGGGCGAAAGGCGGGGTACACCCTGGACAAGTCGCCAGGTCATCACAGGGCTGACACATAGACACAGACAACCATTCACACTCACATTCACACCTACGCTCAATTTAGAGTCACCAGTTAACCTAACCTGCATGTCTTTGGACTGTGGGGGAAACCGGAGCACCCGGAGGAAACCCACGCGGACACAGGGAGAACATGCAAACTCCACACAGAAAGGCCCCCACTGGCCACTGGGCTTGAACCCAGAACCTTCTTGCTGTGAGCCAACAATGCTAATCACAACACCACCGTGCTGCCTATTACGTATTTCATAAGATTTAAATTTTAGTTTAGTTAGTTGTTAGAATTAGACAGGACTCGGAAGCTTTTCAGTGTTATTGTAAAGTTGATGTTAAATGCTGCTCCCTGCACTCAACTATGTAGAACAAATTCTTTCAGATTTACGAAAATCTTTGCATGTATATATAGCCAGTGAGATCTTTGTTTAAAATATCCTGGGTCTCTTGATTATGGCAGATTCAGTTCCACTGTCTGAGTGAAGCCAAATTATACTCAAGTTTCTCCGTGCCTGCTCCTGTTCTCGCGTCCTCACAAGAGTTAGAGCTAATATGGGGCTCAGTCTTCATTTGAACTCACTGTCCAGCCCTCAGTCTTATGAAGAGACGTTCACGTTCCTCCAACCTTCAGCTGTCTTGTATAAGACAGACATTTTAGGGAAACTCTTTCATTGTACTTCACTTTTAAGTTTGATCTCCAGTTAAATCCTTGAATCTCACACCATTTGTCGAACCTAAACTAGCCATAAACGTACAGGGAAAACTTGTTTATGATCTGTGAATATTTCACTCTTCTTTGCTCATTTTAAAGTGTCTAGTAGTAGAGTAATAATTAGGCATGTTATATATTTTATAACAATAAATTACGATACAAATTTATGACAATACAAATCGATGAAATAAAAAATGAACTGTGATTATCATCAGGCTGCATAATCTTAGTTTTTCCTAGCTGTAATTGCATTGTTTAGATAGCAGAGCATACAGTAATGCACAATAGCAGGAATACACAGGACTTCACCATAGGCGGAAGTAACACAGCTCTAATTCTGTGAAAAACAGCTCTAAAATGGGAAAGGGTTATTGCGTGACTGACTGCACAAATTGATTTAACAAGAAATTGGCACTCTTTTTATAGACTGCTGAAAGCTAAAGAAGAAAATAAGAATTATTTTTTAATTAAATGAATATTTTAGTTAATAGGCTATTACCGTATTTTCCGGACTATACGTCGCTCCAGAGTTTAAGTCGCATCAGCCAAAAAATGCATTATGAAGACGAAAAAAACATATATACGTCGCACCGGACTATAAGTCGCACTTTTTTGAAGGGTTATTCTATCCATAGAATCTGTGATTGTATCTGATAAGCGGCGCGCGGTTACTGCGCGACTGCATTGTTTGTTTATTTAGTAAACGAACAGCTGAGCAGTGATAACGCGCCCTTTGCCCTGTAAGTAGCCTAGTCTGATTATTTTAAATATCTACTACTATCTTTAATACTATCACTATCGTTATTACTAATAGCCTATATTATTATTATAACTAATATTAGTAGCCTATTACTGATGCATTAATCAGTTTGCTTTTAGAATATTTTTACCGGTAGGGCTTATTATCGCCTCATGGCTCTTTCATCTGTGTTATTAAAGCTGTAGTCATCATCGAGGAGTGTCATTCTTCATTTTTGTCGAATTTTATTTCATCAAATCAGAGGTCAAGTAGGCTATAGGTGTATCATCTCCAAAGACAGGTACGGTAGTAAAAACAACCGTCTAGTGAAAAAAAAACAACAACAACCGCTTTTAAATCCCCTACTTAAATCCTTAAAATGAGTCATTTAACTCATGTCTTGTGTGATCTGATCTCCAATGGTGAAATAAACCGGTTGTGATGAGTACAGTCTGTTATTTTAGAAGATAAATGTAATATATAATTTAATATATAGACTAATAAAAATTAATATTTTATAATATAATATCACGACATATTACTGTCTGTAACTGTTTGTCACTAAAGCGTTTTCTAAGATCATAATGTCTGATATTATTATTATTATTATTATTATTATTATTATTATTATTATTATTATTTTACACACACAATAAGCGCATGTGCGTAAAGTTATAGTAAACCATCCCCTGCCCTTTTTTTTTTTTTTTTGAGTCGCCGGACCCACCCACCTCCTGCGTTCCGGGACCTCCCACTTCACAAATTAAGCACTGCCTAAAATCACTACATAACTTATTTAAATAACTATAGCCCTATCATTAATAATAAAACACAGGTCAATCAAGTTTATCAAGCTGATGATTTCACTCCAAATCAGCAAATCCATTGAATTCCTCATCCTCGGTGTCGCTTCTGAACAACTCTGCCTCCAGCGGCAGACGAAGCGCCGTTTCCTCTTCTTCTGCGTGGCTGTCGTCAGACTCAGCATCAGCTCCAGTTATTCCGCGGTGAAAAAAAAAAAAAACATATATACGTCGCACCGGAGGATAAGTCGCATGGCCAGCCGAACCATGAAAAAAAGTGCGACTTATAGTCCGAAAAATACGGTATATGTTACTCCAACCTTTACAAATGTGGGTACATAATTGTTAGTTATTAAGAAAATGAAACAAAAGTTTTTCTTTTTTTAATAAAAGGAATAAAAGTATTTAAGTTGATTAAAAAGAAGAAGAAAAAAAAAAAAATATATATATATATATATATATATATATATATATATATATATATATATATTTTTTTTTTTTTTTTTTTTTTTTTTTTTTTTTGGTGGTAAAATTTTCTCCATTTAATTTTTTCCCCCAAAATATTGTTGGGAAAATCGAATCGTGAACCCAATATCGTGACTTGAATCGTATCGTGAATTGGGTGAATTATTACATGTGTAGTAATGAGTAGAGACTAGTGATGAAAAATGGAATACAAATATGAATACAGTGATAGAAATCCTTTTTCCCCCAGAATGAACAGATAATGTGCCATAAACAGAAACAAATGAATATAAATGCAGATATAAATATGAAGTGCACTATTCAGTATTTTTTCTTTTTTTCCCCATTTTTCTTTTTTTTTTAGCAAGTTTTCATAGCATCTGGTTGAGACTAGAGGTAGCAATGACAGGCCATTTTTTAAAGTAGTTGTCACAGTGTTGTGTAATGTATCAGATTAAAGAGTGTGAAGATCTGAATTGAAAACTTGTTTAATTTTGTAAATGTGTCTTTTAAAAAAAAAAAAGTTATGAACATTTGAAAATCCAGTGTTTTTTTAAATTTCCATTTCTGTCCGCTGCCCTGGTCACAAACCAGCAATCATTTTCCACTGGTTTAATTTTCCATTCATGAGAAAAAAAAACTCAATCAGAAATTAACAGACCAAAAAGCCAAAAATAAAGAGATGTAGTATTTTGAGTCTCAGGGTAAGAACTACAGATAAAGGCTTCTTGTAGATCACAATTATGCACCTAGAAGGCTTAAATCTAACACACCAATGAAATTGGTCCATCCTTTGTGTTTAAACATAAAAGCCAGAATTGAGCGGGTATGTTCACTTTAAATTGTAGACACCAAGCGTGACTAATGATGGTGGTGCTCAAATGCGCTGTGTATAAGAGGGTCAAACTTTTGTTAATTCTCTTCAAAACTGTATTACTGATATTTACACACCTTCTCATTTTTCTCCATTAAAAAATATTAGGAAAATCATAGATTTTTAGGAAGGATACAAAATTTTCCTCAGTGATCTGATCTTTCACGGGCACTAGACAACAAAGTGTTCAGCCAATTTTATTGGAAAAACAAGTCAACATGAGAGATTCGACCACTAGATAGGAATCACGAGTTTCAAGCTGATTGAACCAACAGCGAGCGAGCTGGAAACAAGAAGTGTTGCCAGGCAAAACAAACCTTGCTTGGCAGTCTGGCCTATTCACCTTACAAGGTGAATCCATGACCTCCAGTTTGACATATCAGGGTCACTCAAGGTTAACAGTCACGGTGTTAAATGAAAGCCCATTGATAATAGTAATATTTCTCAATCATCAGCTGTAAGGTTATAGGCCTATGAAAATCCATGACCTTGAGTTTGACATTTCAGAGTCATTCAAGGTCAAAGATCATGGTAGCAACTGAAAGCCCATATGGGACTCCTTATATGTTGATAATGGTAAACATCTGTCTATCATTAACCATTTTAAAGTTATGAGCCTCTGAAAACCCTGGACCTTGAGTTTGACCTTTCAGGGTCACTCAAGGTCAAAGGCCATGGCGCCAAATGAAAGCCCGTATATGACTTCCTATATGTTAATAATATGAAGTATCTCTCTATCTTGAACCGTTTCCCAATTATGAGCATCTGAAAATCCATGACCCTGTGTATGACCTTTCAAGGTCATGGTGCCAAATGAAAGCCCATATTTGACTTCCTATATGTTGATAATATTAAGTATCTCTCTATCTTGAACCATTTCCCAGTTATGAGCCTCTGAAAACCCATGACCTTGATCCGACATTTGACCCCCAACCGCTAAGAAAACTATGAGAGAGAACCCATCATGTAGCATATCAATGGAAGCAGAATTGAAAGATGAACATTTTGGATTTGCCTTGAAGTAAATATGATAAATATGAAGGAAGATATCGTAAAAAAATATATTTTGACCTTTTCGGTCACCGTGACCTTGACCTGACATGTTTCGACGTACGACTGTCGTCTTCCTCAGAGTGTCACCGGATGTTATTGGTGACGCATCTTTTATCAGCTGATGTTTCCGAAGGCGTGATAAAAGCTGCGTCACCAATAACATCCGGTGACACTCTGAGGAAGACGACAGTCGTACGTCGAAACATGTCAGGTAAACAAACCTAAAAACTAGATGTCTGATAAAAAAGAAAAAAAAAACTAACTATGCTGTTCTCCCATACAAACGTATGGGAGGTTCATCAGCGCAGCGGTGCGCTGTCAAGCCTACTAGAGGTCTGCATCATCAGGGCTTGGTTCCCACAGAATGCAACAAAAAAAGCATGTAGTCAGATATGAAACTTGTAACATAAACTTACAGCATTCATCAGGGTTGCAGTGGTTTAAATTAAACTACTAGGTTGTTCATGTTTTGGGAGCCAACTAAATTTGTTAGAAAACATCACAGACACAAAAATATTAAAGGTTTGATCAGGATATTAATTTAAAAAAAAATCCTAAGCTGATCTAAAATTGAGACCAGTTTTGTACTTGAGTGATGTAGCTGAGGTTGAGGAACTGTCAGCGTTGAGGGTGGTGGCATTCGTGAAAGGGCTCATAAAATAAATAAATAAATAAATAAATAAAAATTAACATAAGCCACACCCACTTTGGGTTTAAATCCCAATATGATTAAACATAGTGTCATGGCATTACATTTCTAGTCTGGACAGTCAGACCTGAAGTTTCAGCACTTGGTCCAGGAGAACTGATGAATCCTCTCGGGTGAGTGTTGAAACAGCATTACAATGCAAGTTGAGTAACTATTACTATACAGAGTGTGTAAGGGTTTCCTATGTTTCTAGGAATAGCAGGAGACCCACTGATGGAAAGTCAGCGTGAACACTCCCCATCTGCGCTCCCTGCTAATGCATTCATACCCAGGGGCTTTCAATTACAACGCCATCAACATACCCATAAGCTTCATTGTAATTTTTTTTTTTTTAATGAAGTGAGCCAAGACGCTGTGTTTCCTCAGTCTCTGGTCTCTCTGCGTGTTGTGTTTGCTGATCTTTCTATGTGCTTTCCTGCTGCAACATCTGGGTAGAAGAGGCTACCTTTTTCGTTTCCAGCATTGCTACTTCACACCCTGCCAAGCCTTTGTCACTCTTTATTTGACAAAAATAAAATAATAAAGCCAGATCAATAGGTTCAAAACCTCTGATGGAAAATGAAAGGAAAGCCTGGAAAAACACGGTGGTGCACACATTCAAGCAGAACCTACTTGACTCCAGCGTGGTAAGAAGTAATTCATGGATCGTGGTGGATGTGAAGCAGGCATCTGCATCTCTTAACAAAAAGTTCAGAAGAAAATTTTCCTCCATTTAACTTCCTTCTCATACTCTACATTTCCTTTTTTCTCTTTTGATTCCCCGTAATGAGGTTTTCACACTCCACCAACTCCTCATCCCTAAAAATGCTCCTAAAATGGTTCCTCGTGGGTTCTTTGGATGGTTAAGGGTTTTAGTTTCCTAATGATTTCTAATTATAAAGTTTATTTTTTTTTATAAAGGAAACTCTGTTGTACTGTTTTACATGGAGCATTTAAAGAGGAACAAACTAAAGAGCCTTTCCAAGAGTGTACTCATTCATGCCTTTTCATCAGGAGGCCTGTGTGTGTAGCAGAGGTGGACAAACTACAAACTACCCAACTTCATTACTTAAGTCAAAGTACAGATCCCACTGGTCAAATGTTACTCCGATACAAGTGAAAGTTGCCCAGTCAAATTTTTACTTAAGTTAAAGTACTGAAGTACTTGCTTTTAAAAATACTTAAGTATTAAAAGTACATTTTCTGTCAAGGCATCGTTGTATTATTGTCACAACGCTTACAAAACCTAACGCCGTTACCAAAGACAGAAATGTGAATTCGCAAAATGAACGCATGCTGTGCCATCATGGTGGTTTAACGTTAAGCTAGCTAGTCAGTGAAGCTCCACCTGACATGCTAGCAAACGCTTTTCAAACTCCAAATCATATTGGGTAGCTAACGCTACTAGAAAAGAATGATTTCTACATTCTGTTTATTTGGCAAGATTATGCTAAAACATATTTCTGAAAGGACTTCAGATAAGTTAACATTATTCATGTTAGCATAACTCCGTGTTTACATGCTAACTAACAGTGTCCAAGTTAACTAGCTATGTGTAAATATTAGCCGTGGACAAGGCGATGGCAACTTGGGAGGCAAATCCATAGAAAGTCATGTGACTAACCAGACTGCACAGCTATTGCAACATTACCGCTAGCTCTAAAAGCACAGACAACTTCACTGCAAGCTTTCTCTTGGAATAAAATGTTTACAAACCTCAATATGCTTCTGCAGGTCGGACAGCGAGTTTTTGTAGGCTGTAATGTGGTTTGTTTTCTGCAAACAAAGCAAACATTTAAAATGAAATAAATCTTTAATCCTTTTAGAAAACTGAAACATGGGTTCTAGGTACCGTATAGCCATGAGTGTGTGCGTTCTCCAGAAGAACCGCCTCCTTCCATTCTGCCATCAACTGATCGTGTTAAATAATGCTGCGGAGAAATCACTGAACTTGATTTTATACAGGCGGCACGGTGGTGTAGTGGTTAGTGCCGTCGCCTCACAGCAAGAAGGTCCGGGTTTGAGCCCTGTGGCCGGCGAGGGCCTTTCTGTGTGGAGTTTGCATGTTCTCCCCGTGTCCGCGTGGGTTTCCTCCGGGTGCTCCGGTTTCCCCCACAGTCCAAAGACATGCAGGTTAGGTTAACTGGTGACTCTAAATTGAGCGTAGGTGTGAATGTGAGTGTGAATGGTTGTCTGTGTCTATGTGTCAGCCCTGTGATGACCTGGCGACTTGTCCAGGGTGTACCCCGCCTTTCGCCCGTAGTCAGCTGGGATAGGCTCCAGCTTGCCTGCGACCCTGTAGAACAGGATAAAGCGGCTACAAATAATGAGATGAGATGATTTTATACAGTCTATGGACATGACGTGACCCTAGTGATTACTGGCTGGCTGTCTCTGTGTCACCTACGGAAAACAATCACGTTTTAGAAAAGAAAAAACATCCACTTTCAAAGCTGCTTCATAGTAACGAGTAAAAGCCTCTGCATGCTCTTGCGACAAGGCTTTCGCAGATAGCTTTTCGCAGACAGTTGTAATTTATTGTTGAGCGGGGATAATAGGCGTGCGTGATGTTATTCACCGGCACAACGCAAGGGGGCGCGAAGTCGCTAGGAGTAGTTGGTGGGTGTGGTTAGTGGAGTGTTTATCCTCCGGTTACTTATAATGACTAGAACTTTTTTTTTTTTTTTATAATGACTAGAACTGGAGTCGTATAGATGTACGTACTTCCTCAATCAACCGCTCTTCGTGCTGCTCCATCTTCGCTCGTGTTTTAAAAAATGCTGGTCGTGAAAACAAACCAAACCGGGAAAGTAGGGAAGCGGAAGTGCATGTACAGCAGATGTAGAGTGGACCAATCAGATCCCTCTTGTCTGCGACGCTGTCTGCGAGGCTTCTGCGGTGGTCACAATTTTTGGGAGGTGCGCGCAGAGCGTCTGCGAAGGTGGGGGGGCTACGCAGACACTGTCTGCGACACTATCTGCGAGGACTGGGTTGTCAGCATAAATTGGCCTTAACGAGGACCTTGATAGAAATGTAGTGGAGTGAAAAGTATGTTATTTGTCTTTCAAATGTAGTGAAGTTAAAGTCATAAGTCTCCAAAAAAACAACAACACTCAAGTAAAGTACAGATACTCAAAAAGTGTACTTAAGTACAGTACTCAAGTAAATGTACTCTGTTACTGTCCACCTCTGGTGTGTAGCATAAAGCAAAAACTGGCCAGAACTCCAGCCCAAGTTCTCTCAGTTTCCTTTCTTTAACAGTTCCCTAATTGCTCCCCATGCCACTATCAACTGTGGACATGCTCTGTACTCACAAACATTTCTTTTCTTGTTTATTGCTGGACCTTTTTTTGGATCACCGTTTTGAACTTGACGCAGGTGGCGAGGAAAATAAGGGACTCATAAATTGATACAGGTGGCTTTATTGGTGCAATTTCAGGCCATAGTTTGTCACATAATCTGCACTTTACGCCTTAGCTTTATGTTTCCAAGCCTTCCATTTGGGTGCTACTTGACATGCTGTGGCCTGGAACTGTGGAGAAGCACAAACACTGATCATTATGTGTACTTTATAACACAATAGAAAGAAAGTATGGAAATATGGTGAGGTCCTTTCTTATTTGATGTTAAGAGATGATGAGGATTATTCTATCCACATTCACTGGATATGAGCAATCGCATGCTCCGATTGGTTACTCTACTACTAGGATATCAGCTCATATACCGTGAGTAGAGAAAAATAAAATAGCGGAATGTTTTGCTGAACCAACCAAGGACGAAATAAAAAGTCGAAAACAAAACCCCCCAAAAATACAAAAAACCTGCAACAAAATATGGAATAAAAGTATTTTTATTGGTAAGAATGTATGGTGTTTTTTTTTAAAGAATTATTATTATTATTATTATTATTATTATTATTTCATTTTTCACAAATTGCTCCTGTCATTTTGCCGGTTTGTTTACATTCTAAGCCGAAATGATTTTGTCGGATGTTTTGTATAAAGTTTTTATTTATCACATTTGCAAAAGGCTCCAGCTTGCCTGCGACCCTGTAGAACAGGATAAAGCGGCTAGAGATAATGAGATGAGATGGGGAACAATAAAAATGCTCCGTTTCTCAAAATCCAGTGACTGTGGATAGAATAAAACAGTTATTTCGCTCAATCTTGTCATTCACGGCTTATAGCCAACTCGGTGCTACGCGCCTCATCGGCTTTCAGCTCATGTACGACTCGATTTCGTGGAATAACTGTTAAATAGTAGACACCCTGGAGCCTCACATTCAGAATTTGTATTATTAGACAAGGTAGATTGAATTTCCTCAAGCACATCCTCTCGATATAGAACCTCGTGGGTCCGGTGTGATCAACTGAAAAACGATAACGGCCCCAAAGAGAAATGAACTTAACTTGTTTCTCATTCCAGTTGATTTTCCACCAGCAGGAACAGTCACAGTGATGAGAATGACAGCGTCAATATTATGTCATGTAATGGCATTAAGTTTAATATAAGATCATGCTTGGATTAATGTTGTTCCTTAATCTCATTACCCATAATGTGTGACTCAAATGAAATACACCCTAATGGCTTTTTAAAGCTCTGTGATGAGAATAAGTTGAAAAAACTGCACCATAACAGAATTAGCTACTGGGGTGCTAAAGGTCGGAGGCCTGCACAGTAGCTGATCTCGCACGTAATGCCATAAGAGTGTTTTCTTTCTTTTATTGAATTTGAATACTACATGCAATAAAACGTACCCCATAGCAAACAAATGGAGTATTTGTTTGTGCAGTTGTGTGTGCCATGAAATTATTGTATTCATACATGAGAAATTAAATATTTGTGCATGTTGACTCAAAAGGCAGATTAGTCTGGTTTTTCAATCAGTTTTATGCTGTTATTTTGTTTTTGTTTGTTTATTTTTTAAAAATTGTGTATTGGTATACAGGTAGTCATCGACTTACGACCTATGCGACTTACGACCGATCGACTTTATGACCGTCTGGTTATGACTGGCAAGTGTTTCCCAGCTGAGCTAGCTGAGCGTACGACAGTTTCCTCCCCAGCTCCCGGCAGCGCCCAGCATCCAGCCAGTGTTGCCAGATACTGCTGACGGTTTCCAGCCCAAAATATGTTCAAAACCCGCCAAAATGCACTTAAAACTGCCCAATCTGGCAACACTGCATCCAGCCTCTTCTATTATTTGTGCCGTGTTTCGCTGGACAAACAACGAGCGAGCTACAGTGCGCGTACGGCTTAACCAGATCTTGTGCTATAACGTGTGCAGCTGGTAATCAAAATAACTTTCACTTTTCTGTTCTGTTACACTGTTCTGTGTCCAATGTCCAAAATGAAAAGTTAGTTTTCAACTGTTCAGCTAAAAAAAATGTAATTAAAACGATTGTGTTGTTGAAATGATGTGTTTGCAATTTATTTATAATCAAAAGCTGATACAGGTGGAT
Organism: Neoarius graeffei; assembly: GCF_027579695.1. NCBI lineage: Eukaryota > Metazoa > Chordata > Actinopteri > Siluriformes > Ariidae > Neoarius > Neoarius graeffei. The sequence goes on along the minus strand of NC_083570.1, from coordinate 84,136,718 downwards.
GAAAGAGTGATAGTGTGATAAAAAAGTACTATACTAGTACTACTGAGTGATGAGAAGTCCTAGTGAATGCTTGATAAGTAGACAATAATAAATAATTTGGTGTATTTTTCGGCACGCGCGCACTATGGCTCAAAATAACATACCGGCAAGAAATAAAAGTTACTTTCACCCCGAATATGCAGTGTTTGACTTAAACCAAATAATGAGCCAAGGTAATGAAATAAGAAAATGTTGATAAAATAAGACTTTAAGATGATTACAATATCATTACACATCACAATATACTTACGTTCATTTAACATAGGCCGACTTACGACCAGATCGGTTTACGACCGGTCAGTCGTAACCAAACGCAGTCGTAAGTCGACGACTACCTGTATATTGTGAGGAGAGTTGAATGAATGAACGAATGAATGAATGAATGAATGAATGAATGAACAGCACTTTCCCCTCCCTTTGTATCATGGCTGAAGTGCCCTTGAGCAATGCACCTAACCCCCAACTGCTCCCCGGGTGCTGTAGCATAGCTGCCCACTGCTCTGGGTATGTGTGTGTGCTCATTGCTCTTGTGTGTGTGTTCACTGCTTCAGATGGGTTAAATGCAGAGGAGGAATTTCACTGTGCTTGAAGTGTGCATGTAACAAAGATTTCTTCTTTGTTTCTTCTTAAAATATTATCCAATAGTGTGTGCGCGCGCGAGAGGTTAAGACCATGAAGTTTATTCTTTCTTTGCTTTTTCTGTCAGTATGACATTGATCATATGTTCCCTGTAAATACATGAAAGTAACCATATCATATTTTTCTTTCTTTTCTTTCTTTTCTTTTTCATTGTTTGTTTTGACAATAGGAACATACTTTTTTTTATACATGTCCCTTTAGGAGCTCCATATAATAATAATAATAATAATAATAGGGCGGCACGGTGGTGTAGTGGTTAGCGCTGTCGCCTCACAGCAAGAAGGTCCGGGTTCGAGCCCCGTGGCTGGTGAGGGCCTTTCTGTGTGGAGTTTGCATGTTCTCCCCGTGTCCGCATGGGTTTCCTCTGGGTGCTCCGGTTTCCCCCACAGTCCAAAGACATGCAGGTTAGGTTAACTGGTGACTCTAAATTGAGCGTAGGTGTGAATGTGAGTGTGAATGGTTGTCTGTGTCTATGTGTCAGCCCTGTGATGACCTGGCGACTTGTCCAGGGTGTACCCTAAAGAAATGTGTTTAAAAAAAAAAAAGTTTCTGGTGCGCACGAGAAACTACCTGAGAGAAGCCTGAACTCTATAAATATGTTGAAGTGTTTCTGACAGAAGACTAGCTGTACAGAGGAATTTGAGAACATGGAATGTACCAGAAGATATCATAATTCAACTAACAGATGACATGCACCCCAGATACTCCTGCAAACTTTCTCGTGCGCACCAGAAACTTTTTTTTCCTTCCAACTCAAAACATATGCTGCCTCTTTATTCCACTCTCTCTCTCACACACACACACACACACACACACACACACACACACACACACACACACACACACACCTTCTTTCTCCAATACAAAGACAAAAAGCATACACTGTCCTCTCTTTTTCACTAGTCATATGACTTTCTTCAACTGCACAAACTGCAAGAAAATGGAAACTTTTTCTCCTGTCCACTGATCCAATAACAAAGTTTTCTGTTTAAGGACACTGATACGAACTAATATTATACATACAGGACACTTCTTTGATGGAATAAAAACATGTATTCTGTTCCCTTCTAGCGGGTTTCATTCATTTGGTTTGATAGCATGCAATATTGTTAGCATATCGCTTATCCTATGTGTATTACGTCACTCTGCCCAATGGAGAATGAGCGTTGAATATGGTTTACGATATTGCATGGTTGTCAAGACAACATGAGGTCACATGTCGGAGACGTAAAACTTCCTAGCGAGCGACTGAGACAATTTGTAAACAAACATGGCTGCCAGGTTTGCTTCGTTTAATATGGAAGATTTTGAGAGACTTTTGAAAGAGAAAGATGGGTTGAACACCCGAAAGGACTGCGTATGTATAATAATAATAATAATAATAATAATATTGACTGGCTTTTGGGCGGCACGGTGGTGTAGTGGTTAGCGCTGTCGCCTCACAGCAAGAAGGTCCTGGGTTCAAGCCCCGGGGCCGGCGAGGGCCTTTCTGTGTGGAGTTTGCATGTTCTCCCCGTGTCCGCGTGGGTTTCCTCCGGGTGCTCCGGTTTCCCCCACAGTCCAAAGACATGCAGGTTAGGTTAACTGGTGACTCTAAATTGAGCGTAGGTGTGAATGTGAGTGTGAATGGTTGTCTGTGTCTATGTGTCAGCCCTGTGATGACCTGGCGACTTGTCCAGGGTGTACCCCGCCTTTCGCCCGTAGTCAGCTGGGATAGGCTCCAGCTTGCCTGCGACCCTGTAGAAGGATAAAGCGGCTAGAGATAATGAGATGAGATGAGATGAGACTGGCTTTTGTTTGTGGTGTATCAGATATATTCCATTCAGCTAGCATGATACTGAACGAGTCTTCGACTCGTTCAGTATCATGCTAGCTGAATGGAATATATCTGATACACCACAAAAAAAAGCCAGCCAATATTATTTAATTATTATTCTCGGTGGTGTTGGAAGCATCACACATTGATGCGGACAGGAGAGAGAGCAACAAGTACAACATTGCGATAAGAAAAAAGAACGTTTCCTGTTTGGGCTGTTCTTGTTTGTTCTTGAATGTGCAGTGCAATGGCACTCTTTAGACTTGTAGTATATGTGATGGTCCTCTATGCAGCTCTAGTAGTGTTACTGTGATGGATGGGTCAACATTGGCATCATAATTGTTGGACAGTGTACTGGACGTGCTTATACAGTCCATATGGTCAACAATTTAACACTTGAGAATCAGCTATTTTCTCTTAGTATAGAGAGACAGAGATAGACGAAGAATTGTTCTTACATCACGCCATTGCTGCATTTCCTCCACTGGCTTCCTCTAGCTGCCTGGATCAGATTTAAAACCCTGACGATTGCCTACAAAGCCAAAACACTAACCAGCCCCGAACCACCTGAAGGCACTTATCACAACTGTGCTGCACAGTGTTCTCTTCAAGCCTTTAGCATGACTCGACTTGACCCACCATCCCTCAAGGTACAAAGAAGATTGGATGAAGTCTTGTCTGTCCTGGTGGATTGAATGAACAGCTGAGTCACTGGCTGTCTTCAAACAAAAACTGAAGCCCTATCTCTTCACCAAGAACTCAAATGAGTACTATTTTTGACATATGTGTTTTCTTGCTGTACCAGTTTCTCTCTACCAGGGGTATAGGATGATAATATTCTCTGAGCCTGATCTAGTGAACTAGCATGAAGATACATTTCTTATAAAGACTACAAAGCAGCACTGGAAGTCGCTCTGGATAAGGGCTTCAACTGAACATTGTAAGCAGTGAGGAAATGTAAGAACCGTGAACTGTTGTTGTGCTTATGACTTTACATGTTGCCATGCATTCATTAGCTCATCCGGCTGCAGGCCAGGCTGGATTAGCTTATGATATCATGCGTCGTCTGTCCATCGTCCATCATCGTAAAACTCGCTACTCCTCCTACAGGATTGATCGGATTTCGATCAAACTCGCCTACAATGTTCCCCAGGTGGGTGTGCATAAAAGTTGTCAAGATGGTGGCGCCACCTGTCATATTTACAATTTTATGGGCGTCTGAAATTTTTGGTTGACTCGTCACTTTAAACGCTACTCTTCACAAACTGCTGGGACATTTTCACTGAAACCCACCCAGAAGACTCTAAAGACATATTCCAACAAGAATTGTTCACCAGGTGATGCCACCTACCATGACGAGGCTACACAGGGGTCACGTGCAATTTCATGAAAATCGCTACTCCTCCTACAGGAATGATCAGATTTTGATCAAACTTGTATGGAATGTTCACCAGGTTGGTTTGTATAAAAGTTGTCAAGACAGTGGTGCCACCTGTCACATTTAACATTTTATGGGCATTTGAAAATTTTGGGTGACTCGTCACCCCAAATGCTACTATTCATAAACTGCTAGGATGTTTTCACTGAAACTCACCCAGTAGACTCGAAAGACATATTCCAATAAAAAATGTTCACCAGGTGGCGCCACCTGCCGTGGATGCGGCTACACAGGGGTCATATGCAATTTCACAAAAGTCGCTGCTACTCCCACAGGATTGATTGGATTTCAAACTCTTACACACAACAGAGGGCGGCACGGTGGTGTAGTGGTTTAGCCTGGGCCCGCCCATCCTAAGTGTGACGCAACACGAGGGCCTGTTGCGAGCTTAGTCTGGCAAGGCAAGCTATCTACAGCTCTTCCAAGCTCCCGAAAAATCGGGAGCTTATCAACTTTGAGCATCTCCAACGGCCCTGGGTAGAGGCATGTTCAAGGCACTGACGTAGTAGAACTGCGACCGGAAGCCATAGATTGTTTACAGAATCTATGCCGGAAGCGCTTCATTCACTAGAAACATTACGAACATGGAGCAAGTTCTCATTGAAAACGGAGCAAAGAGCAGCCCTGGAGGTATTTATTGAAAGGAAGGACGTTTTTGCCTTGCTCCCGACCGGCTTCGGTAAGAGTTTAATCTACCAGTTAGCCCCGTCGCGTCACATACGTCAGAGGAAAGAGTGATGTGATTGGTTTAAGCTTCGTCACAGCCTTTTCTGGCTTCGACCAGTAGCAAACTGAGGCATTTCAGGGAGGCGGGTCAACCACGCACTTTGGGAAACGGTTGGGCTTAATATCTTTGCCAGACCAAATGCTCGCAGAGCTTTGAAGTCGCGTTAGCCAGACTAGTAGTGGTTAGCACTGTCGCCTCACAGCAAGAAGGTTCTGGGTTCAAGCCTAGTGGCCAACGGGTGCCTTTCTGTGTAGTGTTTGCATGTTCTCCCTGTGTCCGTGTGGGTTTCCTCCCGGTGCTCTGGTATCCCCCAAAGACATGCAACTTAGGTTAATTTGGTGGCTCTAAATTGACCTTAGGTGTGGATGTTAGTGTGAATGGTTCTCTCTATGTGTCAGCCCTGCGATGATCTGGCGACTTGTCCAGGATGTACCCCACTTCTCGCCCATAGTCAGCTGGGATGGGCTCCAGCTTGCCTGTGACCCTGCACAGGATAAGCGGTTACAGATAATGGATGGACGAATGGACACAACAACAGTGGCCGGTATGAGCTACAGCTTCATTTAGGCTATTTTTTTTCCTGAAATCACAAAGGAGAGGAAGGGAGATATAGAAAAGTACATCTGTGTCTCCTGTACACTGTGCCTTACTGTCAAAAGTTTAACTTGAATAATGTTAAATCATGCACACAGTACACAAGATACCTGTGTGCACTTGAGCTCCTTAGCTACCTGGAACAAAGTGTGATAAAGTACAAAAGTAGACAGGGATACATTTTCTTTTCTCTCCAAAGAGCGCTTCTGAGCCGAACGATGAAAGAAGTCAAAGTATTTAAGGATTCTTCTGAGCAGATGAGACAGCTTGGTTATTCTCGCTGCTGAAATAGAGATGTGTTCATATCGATTGCTGCAGGTGAGACTCATCTCGTTCGCTCAATGAGAGCAGCTTTTCCTCCTTTTCCCACCCACTTCCAGCCATTCAACTCACAGGAAATGATCAATGAGTTACTATATGAGCATGTGCCACCGCAGCCTCTACTTATGTAGTAATTATAGCTGCTTGAGGACTGATAAGACATGGTTCGTTCACGTGGCCAGTCAGTGATTGGGATCCTATGGTGCATGTGGGGGTGAGATAAAGAGTGTGCGTCACATGGAACGATTTGTGGCAAACAAGTATCAGAGTACAGATTGCAGCAGGCTGGATCAGACTCTTTAGAAAACAGCCTGTGACTCACTCTCCACCCACTCGCTTCACTGCTGAATGGGCCATGAAACTGCATTGTAGATGATCCTCTTGGCACCCAAGCTGCAAAGATAGCACTGAGTCTAAATGATGTTTGTTTCCAAAAAGTTCTCATATTGTGTTTTTTTCGATGTAATTGAATACTTATGAGTCACTATATGCAGTGTATCTCCTATTCGTGGCTGCTCACATTATGAGCAAACTTGCTGCTTTTGGGGGGTTAAATGATGTGTTTCTTTGCAACAAACATGTTATTCATCACGTCTGTTTTTTAACAATGTGGTGTATATCCCATTAGAATTAAAGGAGAACTGAAGGCAATTTTTTTTAATCATCAAAATTCTATTTATCTCATTTTATTAAATATCGGAATGCATTTTTGAGAGCTATTTTGTCGCTGCTATAGCAAGTTATGAGTGTTTGAAATATGCTACATAATATATCAGTCCATATGTCAAAGCAATGGCCGTAAACGAGATTCGTTGAGACCTGTGCGAGACATCGTAGGACGGAAGTAAAACGTACAGCGGAAATCAAAGTGACCGACATCTGCCAACGATGTCAAAAGACGCGCGCGCCCTCCTTCGAATGCTGATGTAATCAAGCCGGAAATGTTGTTTGTTTTGAGAGCGATCAGGAAAGTTTGAAAAAAGTAGGCAGTAATCATCATTTAAACTCGTTTTTGTGCAATATTTCATTTGGAAAACAGTTTTCAAAATGGCGGCACTGACACCTGGCTGACACTTCACGTTTCAAAGTCTCGCACAAGTCTCGTGAAGATCGTGCGGATAAGCGACGCCTGCCGTGGACCAAACGAACCAAATTCAACATGGCTAAAAACCGAATAGGCCGATAAGTATAATCATATTTAATTGCAATTAGTTGCCAATACGAGTCACGATATAAGGTTACTAAAACCGAAAACGTAATTGAATAACACGTTAATTAAGAAATAAAGCAAGTTTAAAAATTACTTCAGTTCTCCTTTAAATCTCTGTGTCAGAGAGCTGTATAATATACTTAATGTGCTTCATATGCGATTCGTCAGTATAAAAATTATTTTTCCCATAATGGGCAGTTTCGCGGCACGGTGGTGTAGTGGTTAGCGCTGTCGCCTCACAGCAAGAAGGTCCTGGGTTCGAGCCCCGTGGCCGGCGAGGGCCTTTCTGTGCGGAGTTTGCATGTTCTCCCCGTGTCCGCGTGGGTTTCCTCCAGGTGCTCCGGTTTCCCCCACAGTCCAAAGACATGCAGGTTAGGTTAACTGGTGGCTCTAAATTGACCATAGGTGTGAATGAGAGTGTGAATGGTTGTCTGTGTCTATGTGTCAGCCCTGTGATGACCTGGCGACTTGTCCAGGGTGTACCCCGCCTTTCGCCCATAGTCAGCTGGGATAGGCTCCAGCTTGCCTGCGACCCTGTAGAACAGGATAAAGCGGCTACAGATAATGAGATGAGATGAGATTGTTGACAGACATTGACGTCTTCTTCATGAATTTCCGCATTATACATGTGAATACTGTGTAAAAATACTAATTATTGTTAATTTACCTGATATAAAATGGTCGCTGCAGATTCGTATAAGGTTAACATTTTTTGAGTAAACATCGTTCGAAAGGTCTTCTCTACATATGTGACGTAACCACGTTTCTCGCAGTTTCTTGTATAAATCTCCCCGTTTTTTTATTATACAGGGTGTTTCCAAAAATGTGATGATATCTGAGATGTAAATATCCCAGAAACTACACAGCCTAGGCAGATGAAACTGAGCAGGCTTAATGTTGAGCAATATAAGATTTATTCCTCAAAATTTGAATGAGAAATTCAAAGGTATGTGGATTCCATGAACGATTTCACAGATTTTCAGTGGCACAGCGCCTGAGACACGGCACACGTCAAGTCAGTAGTTCAGCTCCTGCCAAACACACTGCAGCATGTCTTTGGTAACAGTCTCCAGTGCTAGCTCTTCTTATGGACTTCTCGGGGCTTCGCAAGAGTTATTCGCGAACCCGCCCGACCGTCTGTTCCGATGCTGGTGGTCGTCCAGATCCTTTTGCCCTGCACACACAGCCTTCCTCTTTGAACTTTTTGTGCCGTGTCCAAATCTGCATTGCAGTTGGTGCATTTTTCGAGAATTCTGTCATAAATACGCACTGCACAGTCTTGTTCGACTGAGTTCGAGTGTACTCTAACACACAAAACGCCTTTTCTTTTCCAGTGAATGGCAATTCTATACCTAAAAAGGTAAAAACAAAAAACATTAAACATAAAATGTTGACGGGGTGGCACGGTGGTGTAGTGGTTAGCACTGTCACCTCACAGCAAGAAGGTCCTGGGTTCGAGCCCCGTGGTCGGCGAGGGCCTTTCTGTGTGGAGTTTGCATGTTCTCCCTGTGTCCGTGTGGGTTTCCTCCGGGTGCTCCGGTTTCCCCCACAGTCCAAAGACATGCAGGTTAGGTTAACTGGTGACTCTAAATTGAGCGTAGGTGTGAATGTGAGTGTGAATGGTTGTCTGTGTCTATGTGTCAGCCCTGTGATGACCTGGCGACTTGTCCAGGGTGTACCCCGCCTTTCGCCCGTAGTCAGCTGGGATAGGCTCCAGCTTGCCTGCTACCCTGTAGAACAGGATAAAGCGGCTACAGATAATGAGATGAGAGAAAATGTTGACCTGTTTCCACACATGCTGATAAAACTTGAGGTCAATTGAATGAGAATTGGCAAAATTATTAGGTTGTGAAATGATATCAGGTTTTTTTTTTTTTGAAACACCCTGTATCTTTCAGCAGGAACTGAAGGTAAGGAGTAAAAACTTTGTTTATCCCTGTTTGATCGATTTGAACACCTGTAAGCTGCACAAAAATTGACCGTATTTCCAAGTTAAACACTTTAGCCTCTGTATTAAACCACGACTGTTTGTCCCCTGAGTTCGTCCTTGATGACAGTTGTCAAGGAGGGTGAAACCGGTCTATTCACTGGCGAGCATATCCATGTCAACGTTTCCCAGTGAGTCTAATGTTAAAACGTAATTGTTAGAGATTTCGTTTCTTTATACAGGACTTGTTTTTGGGCAAGTTACCTTGTTCTTTGTCTCCCATCATTGTGACTTTGAGCTGGGAAAAAAAAAAAAAAAGTTTTATGATTCAGTCCAAAACAGCTACAGAGGTGTTTAACATTGACGAGAATTTCTTCGTTTGAATACGAGTGATGTAGAGAACCAAAAAAAACCCCCAGCATCTAAGTGCAAAAACAAGAGAACAAGTAGATGAAAAAGCAACCTTTATTCTAATTACACTGCCGTGAAGCAGGAGTAGCACACCATTACCCCAACTAATGTCCTATCCTGTGCACGAGCTGTTGTTTCTCTGTGTTAGAGTAATGGTGCATTTTGGAAGGTTTGTTCATGCTGTAATTGGGTCAATAGACCCTCAAGTCTTGGAGAGGAAAATGAGGGAAAATTGAGGGGGTGATGAGAGGATGAGAGGAGGTAGGGCTTTTGTTGTTTAATGCTAGCAAAAGCACTTCATTTCAGCTACTTCTGACTCCAGTAAATGCTGTTGCTCACCATGAAGTGTTCATTAAATAGGAGAAGTAAATCGCCAGAAGAGGTCGGATCGTGTTAAATAGATGCTCACCATATTAACAGTGTAAGTCATAAATATTTATAACATGACAAAGTCATCTGAGCTCAAACAATCTGCCTTCATGGAGAGTTTTATTCCTCGATAAAATGTAAATCACATAGTGATGCACCATGGCTCGATAATCATGCAAGCCATCTTAACATCGCATATGAGCACAGGATTAGTGACTGCATACTGAAATCTTATCAAAAAGAGGGAAACACACTGGGGTTGTACGCTTCCATGACATCTGACAGTATCCGATAGCCGCAAAACCATAGGAATTCCAGATTATTCCCAATATTTATACTTTCCCAACTGCTGCTTTTAATGATTAGAAGCAGAGGATAGAGATATTTAGATGAGGCCTCAGTGAGAACTGCTGGAATGATAAACGTTCAGACGCTGATGGCCGCATGCACAGGATAAGGTTAGGTGATGTATTAGTGGAGGCAGGTTGGTTCCACCAACAGTCATTATGTACGTTACGGATTTGGCAAATAATAAAGCAAATAATAAAGCTGTTATTTGTCCAGTTAATGCCAGTGCTGGTGCTTGAAGGGCCTCATGTTAGAAACACGTTATTAATTTACTTGTTCATTTACTGTATGTCATTTATTTAATAGGTTTGAGTTCTTTATTTACTCGGAGCAGGTGATCCGTGTACGTGTTGGGCATTGTCGTTCAACTCCATGTGTAAGCTGTGCCACTATAGTCTCTCTGAGCTGCTACTGAGATGCAGACTGCATTAGCAGGGAGCTGGGAGTAACGTGGGAGGCTGGAATGACGCATTATTATGTAGCGCAGCTCATCCGGTCTGTCTGTGGTCATCTGCTCTTTTAACATCAGGCGCTGGAACAGCGGGCAGCTGTCATCCTCTCCTGCCACCCCAGCTGGACAGCCAATGCCTGAGAGAGTTGGAGAGGAAAAAAGTGCAGTCAGGGGTTGCTTACTGTGTCACCTTTTGTCTTCTTTTATGTGAACCTGCTTTTTCTCTGTGATTGTTATATTTTTATGCTGTATGCCAGCTCATCTCTGATGCCACTTTTCCCACTGAGACAGAGCTCGTGCTGCTTCAGAAGACACAATTCAGTCTTCCCCACCTACAGGTTATACTTTAGGGTCCTCAAAGTATATTAACAGCTACCAAGTATATTAGGTCCCAGTTCAAAAGAATGCTAACATTTATTTCCTTGCTGAGAAATCCAGCATGGCCTGACCAGCTGCCAGACTAAACACAGACCGAGATGGTCAAGCTGGTAGGCCATGTATGGCAGCAGGTATGTTCTTTTTCGGCTTCCTTATTGCTTGATTAAATTGATCAGTAAATGTCGCCGATAATTTTTTCACATTTGTTTCACATCGTTTTTAGCTCATCTGGCTGCAGGCCAGGCCGGATTAGTTATGCGATCATGCATCCACTGTCCGTCGTCTTTGTCGGTCCACAATTTACAAAATTCGCTAGTCCTCTTACAGGATTGATCGGATTTTGATCAAACTCACATACAATGTTCCTCAGGTGGGTGTGCATAAAAGTTGTCAAGATGGTGGCGCCACCTGTCATATTTACAATTTTATGGGTGTTTGAAATTTTTGGGTGACTCGTCACATTAAACGCTACTCTTCATAAACTGCGAGGATGTTTTCACTGACACTCACCCAGAAGACTCTAAAGACATATTCCAACAAGAATTGTTCACCAGGTGGCACCACCTACCATGGATGCGGCTACACAGAGGTCACAAATTTCACGAAAATCGCTACTCCTCCCACAGGTTTGATCGGATTTCAATCAAACTCACATACAATGTTCCCCAGGTGGGTGTGCCTAAAAGTTGTCAAGATGGTGGCGCCACCTATCATTTATGATTTTATGGATGTCTGAAATTTTTGGGTGACTCGTCACATTAAATGCAACTCTTTGTAAACTGCTGGGACGTTTTCACTGAAACTCATCCAGAAGACTCTAAAGAGATCTACCAACAAGAATTGTTCACCAGGTGGCATCCTCCTACCATGGATGAAGCTACAGAGGGGTCACTTGCAATTTCATGAAACTCGCTACTCCTCCAGCAGGAGTGATCAGGTTTTGATCAAACTCTTACAGAATGTTCGCCAGGTTGGTTTGTATAAAAGTTGTCAAGACAGTGGTGCCAGCTGTCATATTTGACATTTTATGGGCATTTGAAAATTTTGGGTGACTTGTCACATCAAATGCCTTCTCACTTGACATCAGTGCCTGACTTCATCAGTGCCTGTTCATAAACTGCTAAGATGTTTTCACTGAAACTCACCCAAAAGACTCTAAAGACATATTCCAACAAGAGTTGTTCACCAGGTAGCACCACCTGCCATGGATGCGGCTATACAGGGGTCACAAATTTCACAAAAATCACTACTCCTCCTACAGGATTGATCAGATTTTGATCAAACTCATATACAATGTTCCCCAGGTGGGTGTGCATAATTGTTGTCAAGATGGTGGCGCCACCTGTCATATTTACAATTTTATGGACGTCTGAAATTTTTGGTTGACTCGTCACATTAAATGCAACTCTTTGTAAACTGCTAGGACGTTTTCACTGAAACTCGCCCAGAAGACTCTAAAGACATATTCCAACAAGAAATGTTCACCAGGTGGCGCCACCTGCCATGGATGAGGCTACAGAGGGGTCACGTGCAGTGTCATGAAAATCGCTACTCCTCCTGCAGGAGTGATCAAATTTTGATCAAACTCGTGTGGAATGTTCCCCAGGTTGGTTTGTATAAAAGTTGTCAAGACGGTGGCGCCACCTGTCATATTTAACATTTTATGGGTGTTTGAAAATTTTGGGTAACTCGTCACACCAAACACTACTGTTCATAAACTGCGAGGATGTTTTCACTGAAACTCACCCAGTAGACTCAAGACATATTCCAACAAGAATTGTTCACCAGGTGGCGCCACCTGCCATGGATGAGGCTACAGAGGGCTCGCAAATTTCACAAAAATCGCTGCTACTCCTACAGGGTTGATCGGATTTCAGACTTGCACTCAACAACAGTGGCCGGTATGAGCTACAGCCTCATTGAGGCTATTTTTTTGTGTTATTTTTTTTAAATAACCAGAAGTATGTGGGGCGGCACGGTGGTGTAGTGGTTAGCGCTGTCACCTCACAGCAAGAAGGTCCTGGGTTCGAGCCCTGGGGCCGGCGAGGGCCTTTCTGTGCGGAGTTTGCATGTCCTCCCCGTGTCCGCGTGGGTTTCCTCCGGGTGCTCCGGTTTCCCCCACAGTCCAAAGACATGCAGGTTAGGTTAACTGGTGACTCTGAATTGAGCGTAGGTGTGAATGTGAGTGTGAATGGTTGTCTGTGTCTATGTGTCAGCCCTGTGATGACCTGGCGACTTGTCCAGGGTGTACCCCGCCTTTCGCCCGTAGTCAGCTGGGATAGGCTCCAGCTTGCCTGCGACCCTGTAGAAGGATAAAGCGGCTAGAGATGATGAGATGAGAAGTATGTGGACACCTGACCATGCTCAGACCTTCCCCAAACTGTTGCCACAAAGTTGTCTCGCACACCATTGTCTAGAATTTCTTTGTATCCTGCAGCATTATGATTTCTCTTCACTGGAAGTAAAGCACCCAAACCTGCTTCATTATAGCAAAGCAAGGGCCATGAAGACAGGGTTTTTCAAGTCCGATGTGGAAGGACTCAAGTGGCCTGTACAGACCCCTGATCTCAACCCTACTGAACACCTTTGGGATGAATTGGGATTCTGACTGTGCAGCATGCCTTCTCACTTGACATCAGTGCCTGACTTCACTAATACTCGTGTGGCTGAATGACCACAAATCCCTTCGGGCATGCTCCGAAATCTAGTGGGAAGCCTTCCCAGACGAGTGGAGGTTATTATAAGAGCAGGGGAGGGACCAACTCTGTGTTAATGCCAGTGGTTTTGGTCCGGGTCAGGAACAGGGAAAATGGAGAGCTGAGCAGAGAAGCAATAATCAAATGATTAAATGAATAGAGGGAGAGAAACTTGACTTCAACATGACTTGTTAAGCTTTCGCCTTCCCTCAGTGATTTTCATTACTTCAATTTGGTTGCTAACTCAGAGCTTTGAATTACATCTAGAGAAAACTAAAATGACTAAAACTAAAACGAGAGAGAACTTTTTACCATCCGATATCATTTTCCTCACAATATAAAGGCGATGGTATAAACACACGAAATGACAGATGTGTTTTATTGCTTTTAGAGTTTTAGCCCGAGTGTCTTGCCACTCTAAAAGCAGTTTTGTTCGCATCACCATTATCAGATTGTTTTTAGCTTGTAATAGTTGTCAGTAAAATAGTAACTTTTATTCCAGACAAGCAGAATTTTAGTGTTGGGAACGTAAGGTTTTCTGATGCCTCTGATGGTTGATGTTTCTCAGTATTGCAGAACCCATAGAAGTTTAGTTAGCAGTCTATGCTATGTATAATTTCAGTATAATTAAAGCTAGACGGCCTTTTGATTTCATAAAATCGGTGAAATTTAGTTCCCTCTGAAATTTGGTCATTGTGATTGTTTATTTCTGTAATATCAAAAAACAAAACAGGCCATTCTGTGGGTGGGAGGTTATTTAATTTGAGGGGATTCCCTCGCAAATAACGTGCAAGAAATTGCTCGCTTCACACAGTCAAGCAGACAGAAGTAGTCCGCGTGCGCATGTGCAGGTTTACCTTCTTCTTCTTTTGGGTTTTACAGCAGCTGGCATCCACAGTGTTGCATTACTGCCATCTACAGGTTTACCTTGACCGTGCACTGATAGTTCCATCATTCTGTCGCTGAACGAACAGCTGATCACACCGAGGTGCTCGCTGACCGCCGATATTTATTAGTTTGGTCCTGCGTTTCCTTTCCTTCGCAACATAACATCTTTTCTTCTCACTTTCCGATACTGTAGTCGGTCTTTCACGTTTCATTCCCACACTCACGTACTCCATTTTTCTCTCCTGTTTCTAATTTGTATCCCACAATGCCTTGCGTGAACGGGGAAAGCCCACCACGTGATGCATGACGTAGTATCTTGAATTGGGTCATGGTGAAGCAGGAAAAAATAGCACAGAATTTAGGGCCACGTGGCCCTAAATACATTAACTGTTCTGTTTTTTTTTTTAAACTAATAAAATCGGAAGTCTGTGATTTCAAAATCAGTAGCTTTCAGTCCACTAAACAAAAATAATTGAGTGTCGGGGAAAATTCTTTTTATGACCTAAACTTGAAAAATCTGAAAGGCGGTCTACCTTTAACAATTATTTGCCGCAGGTGAGGTTATTGTTCATCGGTCTTCACTGAGCCTGAGGCAGATACTTGTTTTATACACAGGTGATTATTTAAATTTTTTTAAATTATTATTATTATACCAGGGCGGCATGGTGGTGTAGTGGTTAGTGCTGTCGCCTCACAGCAAGAAGGTCCAGGTTCGAGCCCCGTGGCCGGCGAGGGCCTTTGTGTGCGGAGTTTGCATGTTCTCCCCGTGTCCGCGTGGGTTTCCTCCGGGTGCTCCGGTTTCCCCCACAGTCCAAAGACATGCAGGTTAGGTTAACTGGTGACTCTAAATTGACCGTAGGTGTGAATGAGAGTGTGAATGGTTGTCTGTGTCTATGTGTCAGCCCTGTGATGACCTGGCGACTTGTCCAGGGTGTACCCCGCCTTTCGCCCGTAGTCAGCTGGGATAGGCTCCAGCTTGCCTGCGACCCTGTAGAACAGGATAAAGCGGCGAGAGATAATGAGATGAGATGAGATTATTATACCAACACAAAGACTGTACAACAAAACAAAAGACAGTAGACAAAGACAATAGTTGATAGACAGTGAATACAAGATGTGTAATGAACAAAGGGAAGAGGTAGATTTTTAAAGTGCAAATTAAATCCTTAAGTGATTCATACAGTATCAGTTATTTTGTAGTATATACACCATACCGGGCGGCACGGTGGTGTAGTGGTTAGCGCTGTCGCCTCACAGCAAGAAGGTCCTGGGTTCAAGCCCCGGGGCCGGCGAGGGCCTTTCTGTGTGGAGTTTGCATGTTCTCCCCGTGTCCGCGTGGGTTTCCTCCGGGTGCTCCGGTTTCCCCCACAGTCCAAAGACATGCAGGTTAGGTTAACTGGTGACTCTAAATTGACCGTAGGTGTGAATGTGAGTGTGAATGGTTGTCTGTGTCTATGTGTCAGCCCTGTGATGACCTGGCGACTTGTCCAGGGTGTACCCCGCCTTTCGCCCGTAGTCAGCTGGGATAGGCTCCAGCTGGCCTGCGACCCTGTAGAAGGATAAAGCGGCTAGAGATAATGAGATGAGAATGAGATGAGATATACACCATACCAGTCAAAAGTTTATACACCCCTACTCATTCATAGGTTTTTTTCTGTATTTTGACCATTTTCTCCACTGCAGAATAATACTGAAGACACCACAACTCTGAAACAACATATGGAATTATATGATAAACAACAAGTGATTTAAAAAAAAAAGTAAATAAATAAATTTTTTTTAAATTGTGTTTAAAAAATATATATATTTCAAACTTCAAAAGTAGCATGCAAATGTAATAAAGGCACAGCCCAGACTTGTCACTTATCTGTGCCGAGTCACATAAAATACCTACTTTGTTTTGAAATCGATAAAATAAATCATAATTCAAGCTTACCTTTGAATAGTTTTACACCAAATGCCGTAGCATCTTTAGTGCTTTTAGGAACCTCATTTTCTTCCATAATTTGTAATTCTTCCTCACTTACGGTGACAAAGTGATTGGCCGCCATTTTGCCGAGTCGCTCAAGGTGATTATTGAGAAATAGTCTGAATTTCTCAACCAATCAGCACATGCGATTTCCTGTAATCATCTGCGTATTTATACCTATTTACGTTGTTTTGCATTTTTTCCCAGTAATTTAGCAACAGACCTGAGAAAAATGTTATTGTTGACAGTTTAGTTTTGTGTCCAGTGTCTCTTTAACTTTGCATTGTCCTGAAATCAGGCAGGTAGAAATGTACATTATTGAGCTTCAGGGGAAATGTGGGAGCTTCAGTAGACCTTACCTTTACCATTATATATACAAAGAAAATAAACACAATTATTCTGTCCACATTCACTGGATATGAGCAAATGCATGCTCTGATTGGCTCCTTTACTACTAGGCTATCAGTTCATATACCGTGAGTAGAGAAAAACAAAATGGCGGCGTGTTGCTGAACCAACCGAGGATGAAATAAAAACTCTCCTTGAAAACAATCTTTTTTTTCAAAAATTATTATTATTATCGCATTTTTCACAAATTGCTCCTGTCATTTCGCCGGTTTGTTTACATCCTAAGCGGAAATTATTTTGTCGGACGTTTTGTACAAAGTTGTTATTTATCAAATTTGCAAAAAGTAAAAATAAAAATGGTCTGTTTCTCAAAATCCAGTGAATGTGGATAGAATAAAACGGTTATTCCACTCAATCTCGTCGTACATGGCTTATAGCCGACTTGGCGCCACGT
Organism: Neoarius graeffei; assembly: GCF_027579695.1. NCBI lineage: Eukaryota > Metazoa > Chordata > Actinopteri > Siluriformes > Ariidae > Neoarius > Neoarius graeffei. Next base: position 84,119,695 of record NC_083570.1, on the reverse strand, counting down.
GATAGCTCGTCGGCTATCAGCTCAGTGTAAGACTTGATTTTGTGGAATAACTTAAATATACACACACTATACAAATACATTGTGCAAAGACAGGCATGAGGAAAAAAAAAACAAGACAAAATGCAGAAAATGTATTGTGTTATGTAATATATGAATTTATTTTAAATATACTGTTCTTGTTCAGACTTGGGGAAAGGCGTGCTGAGAGAGGTGGCGTTGTGGATGTTGATGGTCAGCAGCAGAAAGATTCCCAGTAGTGCTTCCTACAGCTGGCAGGCCGTGACCTCCACTGTTATTTTTTCCTCTCACAGTCACCGGGACCTGAAGCCTGAGAACCTGCTGCTCGACGAGAAGAACAACATTAGGATAGCGGACTTTGGCATGGCTTCGTTGCAGGTGGGGGACAGTCTCCTGGAAACTAGCTGTGGGTGAGTAGCACTGTGAACTAAACAGAACTTGGAAGTGACTAGCATTTTTCCAGTGACTGCCAACAATCAATTATGGATAATCTTATTGATTGTGTACTTAAGGTACTCTATCTGCTTGACACATGCTGCAGTCTTATTTACAAAATGTCAGTCTTATTGGTGACTGTGTCGGTTGTCGTTTTTCTCTGTTAATGTCTGAAGTATATTCAACATGCACATTTTTGTCAATGAGACTTAAACACACTCTCTGTCACTTATCTTTCTCTCTCTAATACATTGAAGCTAACACATAGCCAGCTGTCTCATTACTTGCCAGGGGGTCTGCTGTAGGGTGGAGCCGTGCTCACTCAGAAGCAAAACTACACTATTAAATTAAATGAGCTGTTATTAAAACAGTGCAGCCTTTCCTCCTCCGTTTAGCTTCTCACGGATAAGATCAGGAACGGATGACGTTCTGTAGCTCTGTATTTTTTTTTTTGTACAGCTCTACAGAAAGTAACAATAAAATCCAACAGGGTTTGTATATTCATGAAAATATCCGTGTCTGCATTTGAAAACTCGTCTTCCAGCCAGACAGGCGAATATGAGATGCAGGTAAGTTGATTAAAGATGTCTGTTATAATATATGAGGTGTTTCAAGACCTGCAATAATCACAGAATTTGAAAGAAACCTCAGAAAATGGTGCTTTGCCATACAATGTTAGTTTCAGGCTTTGTTTCAGGCTCTTGATGACATTTTTTTTCGAGAAATAATCTCTACCCCCTGCACCTCTTTAAAAGGCAACTTGTAGACTCTTAACGAAGGATTTCAATTGCAGATCGTCTTGCAAGCAGCAGGGGGCTTCAAAAATAACAGAAGGCCACTTTAATACCAGGGATGTAACCCAGTACGAATGCAACCCCGATTCCAAAAAAGTTGGGACAAAGTACAAATTGTAAATAAAAACGGAATGCAATGATGTGGAAGTTTCAAAATTCCATATTTTATTCAGAATAGAACATAGATGACATATCAAATGTTTAAACTGAGAAAATGTATCATTTAAAGAGAAAAATTAGGTGATTTTAAATTTCATGACAACACCACATCTCAAAAAAGTTGGGACAAGGCCATGTTTCCCACTGTGAGACATCCCCTTTTCTCTTTACAACAGTCTGTAAACGTCTGGGGACTGAGGAGACAAGTTGCTCAAGTTTAGGGATAGGAATGTTAACCCATTCTTGTCTAATGTAGGATTCTAGTTGCTCAACTGTCTTAGGTCTTTTTTGTCGTATCTTCCGTTTTATGATGCGCCAAATGTTTTCTATGGGTGAAAGATCTGGACTGCAGGCTGGCCAGTTCAGTACCCGGACCCTTCTTCTACGCAGCCATGATGCTGTAATTGATGTAGTATGTGGTTTGGCATTGTCATGTTGGAAAATGCAAGGTCTTCCCTGAAAGAGACGTCGTCTGGATGGGAGCATATGTTGCTCTAGAACCTGGATATACCTTTCGGCACTGATGGTGTCTTTCCAGATGTGTAAGCTGCCCATGATGCAACCCCATACCATCAGAGATGCAGGCTTCTGAACTGAGCGCTGATAACAACTTGGGTCGTCCTTCTCCTCTTTAGTCCGAATGACACGGCGTCCCTGATTTCCATAAAGAACTTCAAATTTTGATTCGTCTGACCACAGAACAGTTTTCCACTTTGCCACAGTCCATTTTAAATGAGCCTTGGCCCAGAGAAGACGTCTGCGCTTCTGGATCGTGTTTAGATACGGCTTCTTCTTTGAACTATAGAGCTTTAGCTGGCAACGGCGGATGGCACGGTGAATTGTGTTCACAGATAATGTTCTCTGGAAATATTCCTGAGCCCATTTTGTGATTTCCAATACAGAAGCATGCCTGTATGTGATGCAGTGCCATCTAAGGGCCCGAAGATCACGGGCACCCAGTATGGTTTTCCGGCCTTGACCCTTACGCACAGAGATTCTTCCAGATTCTCTGAATCTTTTGATGATATTATGCACTGTAGATGATGATATGTTCAAACTCTTTGCAATTTTACACTGTTGAACTCCTTTCTGATATTGCTCCACTATTTGTCGGCGCAGAATTAGGGGGATTGGTGATCCTCTTCCCATCTTTACTTCTGAGAGCCGCTGCCACTCCAAGATGCTCTTTTTATACCCAGTCATGTTAATGACCTATTGCCAATTGACCTAATGAGTTGCAATTTGGTCCTCCAGCTGTTCCTTTTTTGTACCTTTAACTTTTCCAGCCTCTTATTGCCCCTGTCCCAACTTTTTTGAGATGTGCTGCTGTCATGAAATTTCAAATGAGTCAATATTTGGCATGAAATTTCAAAATGTCTCACTTTCGACATTTGATATGTTGTCTATGTTCTATTGTGAATACAATATCAGTTTTTGAGATTTGTAAATTATTGCATTCCGTTTTTATTTACAATTTGTACTTTGTCCCAACTTTTTTGGAATCGGGGTTGTACATTAACACCTGTTTGTTAATGTATTCCAAACATATATGTATGTTTACAGTGGCGAACCGTTACTATTAGAGCTGGGACTTCAGCTCAGCCAAAACTTAGCCAGACACACCAAAAAAAAACAACAGGGCAAAGGACTTTGTAAGGGATTAGCAGCAGGCTGCCAGGTTGCTCCGTTGTGTGTAGTTGTCGAGGCTGATTTTAAAAGTAACTCAGTAAATTACAGAGGGAAATGAATACTGAGTGAAAAATACTGTGATGTGTGTGTGTGTGTGTGGAAGAAGAGTCTGGAGACAGAAATCTTAGTTTCTCAGTTGTTAGCCTGTGCTGATAGCACTGGCTTGACCGCTTTATTAGCATTCGGTAACACTACTGATGAACGCTACACTGGCTGGAAAGTGACTGTACTGCCGCACTGATTCACGGTTAAGCTAGCGTTGGCCTTCGAGAAGGCCGAGGCCAATAATTTTTGGTTCCTCCCACGATAAATCAAAATCTGATTGGTTAATTCATCTGTCACTTCCTACATGAACATACACTGACATGGCCTTCTGTCCCGGCAATGAAGTCCTAACCAGTGAATGAGCAGCTCTAAACTCTTCTCAGCCTAGAGACAACAAACAAACAAATCTCATTTGTTTTCAGGACAGGAACCCTTTCATTTCTGAAGCAAGTTTGATAAAAAAAAATGAGGCCAAATTAAAAGAGAATAATTATTATGAAATTATGAAAGAAATTAAAGAATGAGAGAAATTAAATATAACATTTGAATTTTTTTTCTTCCCCGTTTCCGGTTGAGAGTACGCCGTGTGCATTCTGGCTGCCGCTTCTCAACGGAGCTTTTTATTTTTGTTTATTTTATCTTTTGTTTTTCTTTTTTATGTTTGTGTAGTTTGATGTTTGGTTTTTGTCCGCCGGTTGTGGTGTAGCTCCGGACCCAGTTTTGGGCGTCGGTTCCCTCTAGGCCTTGGTTCGCCGTGGGTGATGCCTGTGCTCATAGCTATGGACTGCAGTGAGCTCGTTGCCCATTTTAACATCGTGGTTGTCCAGCGCTCTGTGCAGCGGTGCTTTAGTGCTTGGCGTGATGTTCCGAGCGATGTTGCTCGGTGGCATCGCAGCATCTGTGCAGGCAGTTTGGGACATACCAGCGCTCCGCGTGGCAGTGTGTCTGTGCTCGCTTTGTTGAATCCATGGCGTGGTATTCCGAGTGATGTTGCCTGGTGGCGTCGCGGCGGCTGTGCAGGCGGTATGGGACTTGTTTTCGTGCGCCTTTTGGTGGGACTGTGGCTGCTACACCATTGGAATGACATCCTGACCTTTATTTGGTGGAAACCCCCCCCCCAATTATAAAGCGACCTTGGATTTTGAGAAAGGCGATATATAAATTGAACTTATTATTATTATAAATGCTGATATGTTTCGGTTTTCTCTGAAGGCCTAGAAGGCCCTGATGGTTTCCCTCTGTATGTTGAATATTATGTACTGAATATTAGTTTTGCAGTCAGTAAACAAATGACTTAATACCGTATATGAGATCAGTGAGTGGGGCGAGTGAGTCATGGCTACACACAACATCTCACCAATGACACATTACACATAGAGCACATTTATTATTCACGACTGATTTGAGTTGCTATTGGCAGAATAGAGAAACTGATTGTTTAACCAGCTGTTAAGATTGCTGGCTTTCTTTTAAATTTGGGAGCACACTGTGCCCTTGGCACCCAAATATAATAAAAGTTTTTTTTACCAAAAGCTTGTTGTTTTGGCTTAGGATTTAGGCTGTTAAACTACAAATGTACCACTAAATCAGGAAGCCGTCATTTGCAAACATCAGGAGTTTAATAAATACACATCATCTTCCTTACTAAACATGCACAGCTTCGAGATGATGATATAAATTAGAAGACTCTTCTCCTGTTCTTCAGGCACCATTACACAGCAAGATGGTCAGAGTGACTCAGCATTTACATGAGTCAAACATGCATACAGTTTAAAATACATTCTTACACTTGCCTTACTGAGCTCTGCTAATTGTTGTACATCATTGCATATCGTGAACCAATTATAGAGCTACTGACATCACACTTAATGAGTTAAGGAGAGTAAGGCTGATGTCGTTTTGTGAGTCATCAGCTATTATGGGTAGTTCTTCGGTAACGGAATGACATTCACAGCAAAATGTGGTGACATTTTTAGTTGCAGTTCTCAAGATAATGGTATTAAATAAAAAAATGCACACTGGATGGGGTATCTTTTGACCCTAAAAAAAGCATAGAAAAATTGGCTCTGTTTAACTCTGAACACAAAATCTTTTATGAGGGAAGAAAAGTCAATAACGGAATTCCATCATTAAAAAACAAACAAACTTTCATTTCTTAAAATTCAAACCAAGATTTCTCTGAAGCGACATTGCTGTAATTGTGGTAATGATTTTTAAATATGGTTTTCAATACATTTTGCCTTGGATTCCATACTTTAACGATATCACTGAGCTGACAAGTTAAAGCTGTACTGCCTTTCAGATTTTTCAAGTGTAGGTCATAAAAAGAATTTTCCCCGACACCCAATTATTTTTGTTTAGTGGACTGAAAGCTACTGAATTCGAATCACAGACTTCCAATTTTATTAGTTTTTTTTAAATAGGACAATTAATGAATTTAGAGCCACATGGCCTTAAATTCTGCGCTATTTCTTCCTGCTTCACCATGACCCAATTCAAGATACTACGTCATGCATCACGTGGTGGGCTTTCCCCGTTCGCACAAGGCATTGTGGGATACAAATTAGAAACAGGAGAGAAAAATGGAGGACGTGAGTGTGTGAATGAAACGTGAAAGACCGACTACAGTAACGGAAAGCGAGAAGAAAAGACGTTATGTTGTGAAGGAAATGAAACGCAGGACCACACTAATAAATATTGGCGGTCAGCAAGCACGTCAGTGTGATCAGCTGTTCGTTTAGCGACAGAATGATGGAACTGTCAGTGCACGGTCAAGGTAAACCTGTAGATGGCAGTAATGCAACACTGTGGATGCCAGCTGCTGTAAAACCCGAAAGAAGAAGAAGAAGAAGCAGCAGCATGTAAACCTGCTCATGTGCACACTGGAGTTCCTCTGTCTGCTTGACTGCGCGAAGCAGGCGATTTCATGCACATTAGATGTGAGGGAATCCCCTCAAATTAAGTAACTTCCCAGCCACAGAATGGCTTGTTGTTGTTTTTTTCTGAGATATTGCAGAAATAAACATATATCACAATGACTAAATCTGCAATGATCTGGCGACTTGTCCAGGGTGTACCCTGCCTCTTGCCCATAGTCAGCTGGGATAGGCTCCAACTTGACCCTGCACAGGATAAGCGGTTACGGATAATGGATGGATGGATGGATGGATGGATGGATGGATGGACAATGACCAAATTTCAGAGGGAACTAAATTTCACCGATTTTATGAAATCGAAAGGCCATCTAGCTTTAAGGCAATCTTAATAATTTCATTATTTTGGCTTTTGCTGAAGAATTGCCCTTATTCCTCATTTGCAAAGACATAATGATAATTATTTTGGAATCGTATGGGTGCTCCCTGTGTCCGCATGGGTTTCCTCCGGGTGCTCCGGTTTCCCCCACAGTCCAAAGACATGCAGGTTAGGTTAACTGGTGACTCTAAATTGAGCGTAGGTGTGAATGTGAGTGTGAATGGTTGCTTGTCTCTGTATCAGCCCTGTGATGACCTGGCGACTTGTCCAGGGTGTACCCCGCCTTTCGCCCGTAGTCAGCTGGGATAGGCTCCAGCTTGCCTGCGACCCTGTAGAAGGATAAAGCGGCTAGAGATGATGAGATGAGGTGAGATCATATGGGTGATGTCAACATCTGGAAGCTCTCATCAGACATCTGTAACTCTAGAAACACAAGTGACAAAATTGTCTTAATTTGGAAAACAAATATTCATCGTCACATTTCTGATTCACAAAAACAGAGCACTCCTCCCTTAAGTCTTTATCATGCTGTTGTATTATGGGTCATGAATCTGTGCTGGGGATTCTTGAGGGATTTGACAGGTTTGAAGCTACACCTCATTCTGAAGGGAAAAAAAACCCATCAGAGTATTAATTACCTCCACCAACCTTGTTGGAGGAGATTGTTTTTGCCTGCATTTGTTTGTCTGTTCCCAATGTAACTCAAAAAGTAGTGAATGGTTTTTGAAGAAATTTTGAGAAAAGGTGAACCATGGGAGGGCGGCACGGTGGTGTAGTGGTTAGCGCTGTCACCTCACAGCAAGAAGGTCCTGGGTTCGAGCCCCGGGGCTGGCGAGGGCCTTTCTGTGTGGAGTTTGCATGTTCTCCCCGTGTCCGCGTGGGTTTCCTCCGGGTGCTCCGGTTTCCCCCACAGTCCAAAGACATGCAGGTTAGGTTAACTGGTGACTCTAAATTGACCGTAGGTGTGAATGTGAGTATGAATGGTTGTCTGTGTCTATATGTCAGCCCTGTGATGACCTGGCGACTTGTCCAGGGTGTACCCCGCCTTTCACCCGTAGTCAGCTGGGATAGGCTCCAGCTTGCCTGCGACCCTGTAGAAGGATAAAGCGGCTAGAGATAATGAGATGAGATGAGATGAGGTGAACCATGGGCCAAGGAACAGTTGATTTAGATTTTGACGCAAATCCAGGTATATGTGTGGATGCAGGATATTCTAATATGTGCTTTGGCAGAAGTATGTCCTCTACCAAGTGCCCTACTAGTTAAATCTTCACTACAGGTGCATCTGAAAGCTCCTGTTTACATTATACACTGTCTGCCTTTGGGATCTTAAGCAAGTTTGATAGCACTTGGTGAATTAAGAATCCTTAAGGTTTTGGGCTCCAGAACGTGTCTAAATGTGTAAGTGAAGCCTCATATATGTAGGTCTCATTTTCACCCACTCAGCAATGTATAAATATGTGTAGCAAAGCTTGTTCTGCTAAGCAATCCCACTGAGACCTTGTTTACACCTGGCCATTTTCTCTCTGGATTTTTTTTGCCTGGATTGTATCCTGATAACCACATGTGTACACTTTTAATTAATTGGGTTTAAAGTTAGTGGGATTAAAATCACTGCTGTATTGCATGTAAAATGCGGCACGGTGGTGTAGTGGTTAGCACGGTCGCCTCACAGCAAGAAGGTTCCGGGTTCAAACCCAGCGGCCAGCAAGGGCTTTTCTGTGTGGAGTTTGCATGTTCTCCCCATGTCTGTGTGGGTGCTCCGGTTTCCCCCACAGTCCAAAGGTTAACGTGGGGTGGCCTTGGGCTGAAGTGCCCCTTGGGCAAGGTACCTAACCCCTGACTGCTCCCCAGGTGCTCTAGTTTGGCTGCCCACTGCTCTGGGTGTGTGTGCGTGTGTTCACTGCTTCAGATGGGTTAAATGCAGAGGATGAATTTCACTGTGCTTGAAGTGTGCATGTGACAAATAAAGGTTTCTTCTTCTTCTTCTAAAATGCAAATTGGCTCGTACCACTTGACAACCAATTTCACATGTTGTCAAAATGTCATCATGTTAAGTCTATGGAAAAGATTTAAAGCAATACTCCACCCCATTTTTTCCCCCAATTTCTCCCAATAAGTTGTTTATCCCTTATTGTGCAATAGCTATCAGTTGGAGAGGGTGAAGGTTAATATGTGCTTTGTCCAAGACTGTCATATTTAGCTTACATGTATATGTTACAGGTGATTTTTGAAATCAGGTGAATCTGGATTCACCTACAAGGTGATTCTACATTTACCTAGGTGAATTAGGATTTAGGGTTGGGGGGGCAGCACGGTGGTGTAGTGGTTAGCGCTGTCGCCTCACAGCAAGAAGGTTCTGGGTTTGAGCCCAGCGGCCAGCGAGGGCCTTTCTGTGCGGAGTTTGCATGTTCTCCCCGTGTCCGCGTGGGTTTCCTCCGGGTGCTCCGGTTTCCCCCACAGTCCAAAGACATGCAGGTTAGGTTAACTGGTGACTCTAAATTGACCGTAGGTGTGAATGTGAGTGTGAATGATTGTCTGTGTCTATTAGGGCTGTAACGATAAACCCAACTCACGATTCGATTCGTATCGCGATTTTTGACCCACGATTCGATACGCCCACGATTTTTTTTTAAAGGTTTTTTTAAAGTAGTAAATTTGACTTATTAACATTTACTTACTTACATTAACTATTTAATAACAAACAATTCAGACCACTGCAGAGAATGAGTAACATGTATGCAAAAATGAACAAATGCATATCCAAAGATTGTTTTATTTCTCAAAATAATACTGTTGAGCCGGAAGCTCTGTTTTTTTTCGGTTCTGAAAAAGTCATTTTTCCAAATTGTGTAAATCCGTTAAGATTTTTTTTGGGGGGGGGGGGGTATGGGGTGGCTCTCTCACTGTCTCTCTCTCATAGGGCCAATGATTTTCTGTGATCGCGGAAAACAGATGGAAATTACGGAATTTTTATGGTGAAACGTTGCTCGCGTGTCAAAATGTAACTGCCGCAGAAGGCTTCCGCCCAAGCAGAAGCTCAGTGTTGCCAGATACTGTAACGTTTTCCACCCCAAAATATGTTCAAAACCAGCCAAAAAGCACCTAAAACTGCCCAATCTGGCAACACTGCATGCCTTTCCGGTCAAGTGATTGTGATTGGCTTGTGGCACACCTAGCCAGCCAATGAGCTGCTTGTTTACAGATTCGCTCCCCGCGTCGCAACCAGAATGGCGACCGCTTAAAAGAAATGAATGCTCTGCCAGTGGCGAGTGTGGACGTTGCGTGACTCGCAGAAGATTGTCGCAGGTCGGCGAAAAAACGACTTACTAATAGATATTTAAAAAATAAAAGTAATTTAAGTAAGTTTAAAATGTAATTTAAATAAAAAGTAAAGTATTCATAAATTGAAGTTTGGAAGCACCTCTGTTTTTGGGCTGAGGAGAAGTGTGAAAGGGTGTACCGCGATTCTGCCTTCTTGTATCGCGATTTCGATTTCGATACGGGCAATTCCATGTAAATGTCAACCTCACCATGCAAAAATAAAGCAACATGTAATACATCAAAACCACTCCCAGAGATCTCACCTAGGCCTGTATTTTACAGATGTGAATAAGTTGAACCAATTTGTAACCAACCTAATGTGTCACTGTCAGTCTTTCTTTCTTATAATGTAAAACCCAAGCTGAAATCAACTTTGATCATGTACAATTCTATATTATTGCCACAAGCCACAGAAATGTATGCTAAAATCCACAAAACAGCAAAACAATAGCCATCCTAAATATTATTAAAGAACTTTGATAGTTTTAGCTGATATTTAGAGAGTTTTTCAAAGGGTTATGGTGGTTAAATTGCTGATTTTCTAAACATATGCCATGTCTATTTCAGACGCGTCACATCCATAAAGGAATTTCGTCACATCCATAACGCTGACTTTTCCTTCCGAAACTCTGCATGAAATACAAAATATTTTAAACAAAGATTTTTTAATATTCACCTTGGACCCCTCTATCAAATGGATATCTCCATTTCGACATTAGGTTTACAATTTCACAGAGTTTGATAAAAATGTACAGTCACCCAAGAAAAGTGATACTTTTTCTGTCACGTCCATAACGCATCTTTTATTGGCGTTTTCTGGCATGCCCTAGATGTACTATGGGAATTGTTCTTGTTCTATCACTTCTCCAGTATGGTACAGCCTTAAAATATGCAACACCAGTTTAAATACTGGGAGACAATAAACATGCACTGGGTCATTTGTTGCCATTTTGAGTTCAAGTGTCACGTCCATAACGCTGGAATTGCTCATACGCATATTGTTACAGCCCTAGTGTCTATGTGTCAACCCTGTCATAACCTGGCGACTTGTCCAGGGTGTACCCCGCCTCTCGCTCATAGTCAGCTGGGATAGACTCCAGCTTGCCTGTGACCCTGTACAGGATAAGCGGCTACAGATAATGGATGGATGGATGGATTTGAGGCTGAAATCTCCTATAGCTGGGGCTGAGGTTTTATTATTGCACAGGCTTTGACTTTGTGAGAGGTGCCAATTTTGGCAGTAGATCTTTGGAAGGAAACAGATCGATTCGGCTATTATTGATTTCATTGTACTTTTATGTTTCTGACTTCGTGTCCATCAAAATTAGATTAGATTAGATTAGATTCAACTTTGTCATTACACATGTCACAGGTACAAGGCAATGAAATGCAGATTCAGAATCACACATTCTTATGCACTTGCAAATGGAAAATAAATAATCTATTTATTTATCTATTTAATACAGCAGTGAGCTGTAGGAAATGCTTCGACTCTCCTCCGATCAGTTCGGCGTAAGAAGAAAGTGATGAGTTTTGTGGCGTATTGGAGAACCTTTAATATGTAATGTTTTGGGAGGGGTTTAGATTGTTAAATGTGTCTTGTAATTACTTTTGTATAACGTCTGGCTAATGTGTCTTCGTCCTCTGGAAGTTGATTTAAATTATTGCTGCATACATTTTTATGTGAAAGATCACAATATTTAACAGTTATTCTACAAAATCGAGTCATACATGAGCTGATAGCCACTGAGTTGGCTATAAACCATGTCCAACAAGATTGAGTGGAATAACTGTTTTATTCTATCCACATTCACTGGATTTTGAGAAACAGAGCATTTTAATTTTTGGAAAGTTTATAAATAAAAACTTTATTCAAAATGTCTGACAAAATTAGTTCCGCTTAGAATGTAAACAAACTGGCAAAATGACAGGAGCAATTTGTGAAAAATGCGATAATAATAATTCTTGAAAAATAAAAAAAAGATACGCTCTTACCATCAAATAATTTCATTCCATATTTTGTTGCGCTTTTTTTTGTGTGTATTTTTTGGGGTTTTTGTTTTCAAGTAGAGTTTTTATTTCGTCCTCGGTTGGTTCAGCAACACACTCCACCATTTTGTTTCTCTCTACTCACAGTATATGAGCTGATATCTGAGCAGTAGAGTAGTCAATCAGAGTGTGCGATTGCTCATATCCAGTGAATGTGGATAGAATAAATCCTGATATACAGTAATCCAGGCCCTCAAGAACATTGCGCATTAAAACAGCTGATTGTAAACAGGGTCAGAGGTGAACTACCATTTAATTCTCATGCTCATTACAAAACCACACACATCCGATGCTTAGAAGTGACAAGTCAGTGAAACTCTAAACTTTTGCCTGGTGTTGTTGATGGCTGCTATGTAAATGAAAGAGGAAATGAGCTCTAGCGAATAGCTTAGAAAGGATTAATACGTTGACATTCTGCCCTACAGGCGTTCCCTCAAAACCCCCTGTTCATTCACATAATGTCCCTCTATTTATCTCAATTTCCATTTCATATCTGACAGAAATATGGGAGAAAGTTTTGCTTCTAATATTCCCATCCTTATATGACAGGAAAGTACTTAACCAGGCTGTGATTTGTTACATCCTACAAATACCAAGCCACTCAAAGCCTGCTTGTAAAAAGGTAATTATAGTGGAAACGTATCAAAGGCAATATGACTGGGCTTTAGAACAGTAACACAAAACTGAATACAGAGAGCTTTTCAAAGTTAGAGCATTTCAAGATCACAAACTAAATGTGTTTTCATAACTTTTAATCAAACGAATAGTTTTGGTTCTGAAGTCTGATTCACATTCAAGGCCGCTATAACATCCTCGATATAATTGAATTCTGTATTACTGCGCTAGTTTTTAAACCAATAAAACCACCATACATACAGCCCTATTCTGTCAAGTCAAGTTTATTTGTATAGCGCTTTTAACCATAAACATTGTCGCAAAGCAGCTTTACACAATTTGAACGACTTAAAACATGAGCTAATTTTATCCCTAATCTATCCCCAATGAGCAAGCCTGTGGCGACGGTAGCAAGGAAAAACTCCCTCAGACGACATGAGGAGGAAACCTCGAGAGGAACCAGACTCAAAAGGGAACCCAGCCTCATTTGGGCAACAACAGACAGCCTGACTATAACATTAACATTTTTAACATGAAGACAGTTTTTTTGTTGTTGTAACTCTTCATTGATGGAAACTTGAGTGCAAAACTGTTCATGACAACTGCAGTCCTAAAGTTAGCAAGTCAACTGTAGTCCTCAGCCATAAAAGCATTACTGTAAGCGTCCAGAGTGTCTTCCAAGTGCGACTCTCAACTGTCCTCATGGGGCCGTCCTCTACAGGAGCGATGCGATGAGACTCCAACCAGACACAGGGCACCAGGATGGATCAGGCAGGTCCGAGGAGCAGAAGAGGTCAGCATCTCGATCCCAGGACCGACATGTAACTCAGAGGGACAGATTTTGGGGAGAGAGGGAGAGATTCGGGTGTTCTATGGACTATTCTGTCCATAGAACACCCGAATCTTTGTCTGTTGTGTTGCCTAGCAAACACAAGTTTACTGTTTATAGACTATAGAGGGCTACCGCATGACGTCACCGCGCCGCGAGATTTTGTTAGGCGCCATATTGGAAGACCAAGTACATGCACTCACAATATAAAACAAACTACGAGCGAGAGTGAAGTGACACGATGGCTGATAATTCGGGTTATGTGAGTACATTACCAGCTGCAGAAAGGGCACGGTACGTGGAGAAACTGGCTGTGATTGATGGGTTTGACCCATATGATAAGACTCGCGGCAAGGGAGAATGGAAATATAAGGAGGACCTGACACCAATTCTGCCATCTGTTTGCTACCCAGACATTGTAAACTATTTGTTGTTTACACCCAGTGCCTACACTGCTGATGACTTGAAAGCCTACAAAGGGCTACAGGCTTACAATTATGTTGTTAGCGGCTTGGTTCATGATATTACAGCTGTTATTAAGAATAACCTACACATAGTTATGGCCAAGGTAATCTTGTTGATATTTATCTTTTAATAATATATCTTTTCAGTTGAAAAATTAATACTTTTTGTTACCATTAAGGTATCCATCTCATCTCATCTCATTATCTCTAGCCGCTTTATCCTTCTACAGAGTCGCAGGCAAGCTGGAGCCTATCCCAGCTGACTACGGGCGAAAGGCGGGGTACACCCTGGACAAGTCGCCAGGTCATCACAGGGCTGACACATAGACACAGACAACCATTCACACTCACATTCACACCTACGCTCAATTTAGAGTCACCAGTTAACCTAACCTGCATGTCTTTGGACTGTGGGGAAACCGGAGCACCCGGAGGAAACCCACGCGGACACAGGGAGAACATGCAAACTCTGCACAGAAAGGCCCTCGCTGGCCACGGGGCTCGAACCCAGGACCTTCTTGCTGTGAGGCGACAGCGCTAACCACTACACCACCGTGCCGCCCTAAGGTATCCATAATTTAGGTTAATTTATCCAAATTATAAGTATGTATTTATGATATATGCCTACACAACAACTATGCTTTATTTATACAATAGGAGGGAGAGCAAGCCCCAAACCATCCTAAATTATTATTATTATTATTATTATTATTATTATTATTATTAAATTGTAGAAGTCTGGGAGGCTTGCTCCTCATACAGTTATCAACTTGGGGCCAATTTAGCATGTTTTAAATCTGAATTTCTTGCGTTTGCTTACCTCAAAGTGTCCACAGATCATGTACAGACTTATCCATTATATCCACAGTTTTTTGCCAAGTCTCACACAGGTTTCTTTCAAGTCTACTGTTGGGCCAATAAATCATAAATAAAACAGCTCAGATTTGTTTGTTTAAGTCGCTTGCCACTCCACTTTATTCTCGTGGGTTCACATACCGCTGCCATTATTTCCCCCTAATCACGAGTTTGTTGGTCTTCCAAAATGGCGCAGGGTCTGTTTACTTCCGGTTTCGGGTGACGTCAGTGGAATCCCTCTATATTGCACGGTCGAAGAATTTATTACAGCGTATATTATTCTTAATTAATTAAAACGTATTGATCCTGTCATGTTAATTTTGTCAACATTTCTAAAAGCAATAAGAACACCCTCGCTTGTGATAACATCACTTTAACACGAACCAACAGAATCTTACTGGTGCTGTCTTTATTGACCTTAAAAAGGCTTTTGATCTCGTAAACCATCGATGTCTTCTCCACAGATTGGAACGTTATGGAGTCAGAGGTCAGAGCCTTAATTGGTTCAGAGAGTATCTAACTACACGTTCTCAAAAAAATACAGTATGAACAGGAGTTATCACCTAGTTTCCGCCTCGATTACGGCATCCCACAGGATTCTTTACTCTTTGTCATTCATATAAATGACTTACCACTGTGTTTAAAAAGATCTTTGATCAGCATGTATGTTGACAATACTGTCATCTTCTCTGGAACAAATGTAAGAATGTGTTGCAAGAAGATCTAAACCATGTTAAGAAGTGGATGGAGGGAAGTCAGCTGGTACTAAATCGGAGTAAGACAAAAGGAGTACTCTTTGAAACGAGACAGAAGTTAGAAGACATTGCAGATTTCATTCTCTAACTCAAATGAAAGACCATTGAAAGAGTCACAAAATTGAACTATCTGGGCATCATGCTAGATGAAAATCTTACGTGGAAGGAACATTCTGACTTCGTCTACAATAAAGTGGTTAAATGTTTGGGTCTTCTCTCACGTGTTCGACACTTTCTCACTTTCAAATCTGTAAAATGTGTTTACCAGAATATAATCCACCCAGTTCTAAGCTATGCTGACAGTGCATGGGGTGGTTCATCTGTTGGAAGTTGCACAAACTTACAGAGGCTACAAAATCGAGCTGGCCGCGTTATCACCAGACAAGACTCCTCTGAAGATGCTATAGAAGTTTTAAACTGGACTGATTTAGAGACAAACAGAAAAAATTCATACGTGTTTGCTAGTATTTAAATGCCTTTGTAATTTCCTTCCTAAATATTTGAGCGATTATTTCACTAGGAACTCAAGTATTCATAGTTATAACACTTGATGTAAATCTGATCTGCATTTACCAAAGCCTAAGCTTATGCTAGGTAAACTTTAGATATTCAGGTTCAATACTTTTTAATTCACTGCCAGCAAATATTATCTCTAAACAAATTTAAAAGAAATTACTCATTAAGTCATATTTTGGAGTCATTTCTGTTTTCCAGTTGAGAGTACGCTGTGCGCGTTTTGGCTGCCGCTTCTCACCGGAGCTTTTTATTTTTCTTTTCTTTTTTCCCCTTTGTTTTTCTTTTTGTGTTTGTATAGTTTGATGTTTGTTTGAGTGTTTTGTCCGCCAGTTGTGGCGTGGCTCCAGACCCAGTTTTGGGCGTCGGTTCTCTTCAGGCCTTGCTCTGCTGTGGGTGATGCCTGTGCTCCTCACTATGGACTGCAATGAGCTCATTGCTCTTTTAATGTCGGGGTTATCCAGTGCTCTGTGCGGCGGTGCTTCTGTGCTTGATGCGGTGTTCTGAGCGATGTTGCTCAGTGGCGTCGCATTGGCTGTGCAGGTGGTTTGGGACATACCAGCACTCTGTGAGGCGAAGTCATCTCTTTTGGAGGACTTTTTTTCCCCCCGCTTTCCCTAATTGTAAATGCTTTTGTGCTCGCTTTGTGGATTCATGGCGCGGTGTTCTGATCGTTGTCGCGGTGGCTGTGCAGGCAGTGTGGGACATACCTTTGTGCGCCTTTTGGTGGGACTGCGGTAGCTATGCCATTGGAATTACATCCTTAACCTCTTTTGGAGACCTTGGGTGTGAGAAAGGTGCTATATAAATTGAACTATTATTATTATTATTATTATTATTATTACAACAACATATACTATATATTGGAACACCAAACTTTACCTCATTATGTCTAGAAACCTGAGATTGCTACTGGACATAAAATACAGCGTAATTTTCAAACGTGTGCAAAATCAGTTCTATTAAAAATACTGATGTGATGGATTCAGACTTAAATCCCAGATATACTTCAGTAATAATTAAATTATGCCTCCTTCCACTATAAAACTAATCCATTTCAAATAAGGCATTAGTGTCTTTCGATATTAGAAATGTAGATTAGGGATAAAATTAGCTCATGTTTAAAGTCATTAAAATTCTGTAAAGCTGCTTTGCAACAATGTCTATTGTTAAAAGCGCTATAAAAATAAACTTGACTTTATTATTATTATTATTATTATTATTAGTAGTAGTAGTAGTAGTAGTATTCATCATCTTATTTATGTTATATAATTATCATTATATTTTTGTTAGTTTCATACATCTTTTTTTCATTGCTTTTTTTTCCTCTCAAGACTATAATGGGATCCATCCATTATCTCTAGCCGCTTTATCCTGTTCTACAGGGTCGCAGGCAAGCTGGAGCCTATCCCAGCTGACTACGGGCGAAAGGCGGGGTACACCCTGGACAAGTCGCCAGGTCATCACAGGGCCGACACATAGACACAGACAACCATTCACACTCACATTCACACCTACGCTCAATTTAGAGTCACCAGTTAACCTAACCTGCATGTCTTTGGACTGTGGGGGAAACCGGAGCACCCGGAGGAAACCCACGCGGACACGGGGAGAACATGCAAACTCTGCACAGAAAGGCCCTTGTTGGCTGCTGGGCTCGAACCCAGGACCTTCTTGCTGTGAGGCGACAGCGCTAACCACTACACCACCGCGCCGCCCACCATAATGGTAGTTTTTAATTAAAGTTTTAGATTAATTATATTTATGAGATTATTAAAGATTATTGTAACATATTCTTTAAATTGTAAATTTGTAAAGTTTTATATTGTATTTTGAAATTGTAAATTAATATAGTTTTGCAGGGCCCCTATGGATACCAACTGTGCTGAATGGGCCATCATGTTGAAATAAAGTTTATCTGTTTATCTGTTTATCTATCTATCTATCTATCTATCTATCTATCTATCTATCTATCTATCTATCTATCTATCTATCTATCTATCTATCTATCTATCTATCTATCTATCTATCTAACATGCACTCTCTCATGACTTATTACTTTAATAAGCATTGCACAACTAATTAGAGACTTAATGACTATTTGGACAGATTGTTTCTGGACATATGTTTGTTTAGTGATGGTGTGGAGGACGTCTATAGTAATTATGATCGATTTACACAGGTACAGAATCTCTTTTCCGACAGGATATAATGGAATCTTTACAAATGTGTCGGTTTGGACAGGATATATACCGTATATTTCCTGGGGTTATTGGTACTGGACATAAAATACAGCGTAATTTTCAAACGTGTGCAAAATCAGTTCTATTAAAAATACTGATGTGATGGATTCAGACTTAAATCCCAGATATACTTCAGTAATAATTAAATTATGCCTCCTTCCACTATAAAACTAATCTATTTCAAATAAGGCATTAGTGTCTTTCGATATTAGAAATGTAGCAGGAGCTCTTTTGTGATCTGAAAGGAATATTTCTGGCATTGCTTTGCTGACTAGGTGTAGCTAATGTTGAATCTGTTTGTATAATGAGACATCAGTTGCAAGCAGAAGTTGATATTAGCATAACCTTCTGCTTATGTGTGTGTGAAGTTGTTGGCAGTGTCAGCTGGTGAGTTTGTTATCGTGAGCCTTGACAGCTCGCCAGGAACTCACACATTATCATTATTTCTCCTGAAAGGGTCTGGCAGAAATCTGTCTAATGAAAGAATGTTTTTCTCGTAGTGTTAACAGGATCCGATCAGCAGAGCACCATGAATCCGGGACATGCGATTTATTGAAGACAGATAGATGATCGGTGAACACGGCAATGAATAATAAGGGAATTACTCGGACATTTGAGTCACCGTTCAGCTTTGTGGCAGGCTTACAATTATCAAACCCTGCTAACTGACACGTCGTCAAAGGTAAACATATGACTCATGTTTTCGCTTTCACTCAACAGATCACCTCACTACGCCTGTCCTGAAGTTATCCGGGTGAGTGTGTGGACTGATATAGTGAGTTAATGATATTTTATATAATTTACACACATGCATAAAACTGTCAGAAGCCTCTGATTGCCCTCTTTTGTCAGGGAGAGAAATATGATGGAAGGAAAGCAGATGTATGGAGCTGTGGTGTCATTCTGTTTGCACTACTGGTGGTGAGTACTGGTCTGGTTAATCTTTTGTACATCATTTACCTTTATCTTTAAAGTTCTTAAGGTCAGTTGAATCTCAATGGACTGGTGTCCCATCCAGGGTTTGCCCACCCCGGGTTCCCAAGATGGAATACACATCCTCTGACCAGGAGAAAACACTTACTGACTATGAATGATATTAACAAATTTAATCTATCCACATTCACTGGATATGAGCAATCGCGCGCTCTGATTGGCTACTCTACTACCAGGATATCAGCTCATATACCATGAGTAGAGAAAAACAAAATGGCAGCGCACATCAAGTCAGATATATCACTTTATCAAGTATTTAAAAGAAACAGAAATAGCTAAAAAAAAAAATAGTCCCCCCCCATATCTCCTGTTCCACACTCCAGCAAATGGGTGGCAGTAATGCACCTTTAAGTTGGTTTGCCAACCACCACAAAAACCCTAAGGAAGAAGAAAATGGCAGAGCGTGTTGTTGAAGCAATCGATGATGAAATAAAAACTTTACTTGAAAACAAAACCCCAAAAAAGACAAAAAAAAGCAACAAAATACTGAACGAAAGTATTTGATGGTGATAACGTATCTTTTAAAATTTTTTCAAGAATTATCATTATAGCATTTTTCACAAATTGCTACTGTCATTTTGCTGGTTTGTTCACGTTCTAAATGGAAATTATTTTGTCGGACGTTTTGTATAAAGTTTTTATTTATCAAATTTGCAAAAAAATAAAAATGCTCCGTTTCTCAAAATCCAGTGAATGTGGATAGAATAAAACAGTTATTCCACTCATTCTCATCATACATGGCTTATAGCCAACTCGGTGCTATGCACCTCGTCAGCTATCAGCTCATGTACGGCTTGATTTCGTGGAATAACTGTTAAATATGCATTCTCAATATTCAGTTATACAAATGTAAAATACATCAATCAGTGATGTTGAAGGCTTCTGTTTCTGGAACTTTGTGTTCAATGTTTCAATGCTTTCTAACTTCATGTCATATTTCTAATGTTGCAGGATTTCCAACATGGGGCTGAACTATTAGGCTCCTTTTTGAACTCCTTCATTTCCTTTCCTTACTTTCTCTTCCTGCCATTTTCTGTCATTCCTTTTTTTTCAGTTCCTTTCCTTCCTGTTCCTTTCCTTCTCTTCCTGCAAATTTCTTCATTTCCTTTCCTTTCCTTTCTGTTTTGTTTGTTTGTTCTTTTCCTTGCCTTTCTCTTCAGTTCTCTTCCAGACAATCTTTCTTTTCTCCTTTCCTTTCCTTTCCTTTCCTTTCCTTTCCTTTCCTTTCCTTTCCTTTCCTTCCGTAACCTTTACTTTCCCTTCCCTTTCCTTCTCTTCCAGCCAAATTCTTTCCTCTCATTCCCATTCCTTTCCTTCCCTTCTCTATCTTTCCCTACCCTACCCTACCCTTTCCTTTCCATTTCATTTTCTTCTCTTCTTGTCAGTTCCTTTCCTTTCCTTTCCTTTCCTTTCCTTTCCTTTCCTTTCCTTTCCTTTCCTTTCCTTTCCTTTCCTTTCTCCTCCCCATTTTCCTTCTTCTCCCTTCCCTCAAGATTTAGATCAGTTGGAA
This sequence comes from Neoarius graeffei, assembly GCF_027579695.1. Classification (NCBI taxonomy): domain Eukaryota; kingdom Metazoa; phylum Chordata; class Actinopteri; order Siluriformes; family Ariidae; genus Neoarius; species Neoarius graeffei. The sequence continues at coordinate 84,099,153 of NC_083570.1, read as the reverse complement.
TATACTTTTTGAATACATGGTGGTAATGGTGGATCCCCAAATAAACAGATAAACTCTGGGCAGAATTGAAAAAAAAAAAGGAAAAATCCTCACTGCTTGTGCCACTCAGATTTTGAGTATAAACAGTCTACCCGGCTTCCTGATTTTATCATTCTCTGCATTCCTCTACCTCTCCTAAGGTCAATTTCTCTAAATAGGTTTTTATATGAGCAGAAATATGGAGGAAAGGGTGTGTTGGGAGCTGCGTATGTGGCATAGCCACTGAGCTCAGTCAGTTAAAACACTATTTGTCTGATTGTGTTTGACAGCTTCTCTCCCCTGTAGTTAGGTCGCCTTCTGATCATCAGTTATATGAGCTTGGCGTAGCCACGCAGCAGCTATTCATCAAACACACACTTCTGTGGGGTGTCAGTGCCACTGATGAACTGCTCACTTAACAAGGGCTGCGCCAGGATAAGCTAATTGTGAAATTCTTTGCATCTTAAGAAGGGTTTAGCACAACTCTGACTTTTGGGTCCTGTACATTCCATGTTACTCAGAGCTCGTCGTTATCCGGGCTTCACATCAGTGACAGCATTTAAAGTTGGAAAATTGGTAAACGTATTGTGTTTTTGTAACTTGATATGCATTGCATTCTCTCAGTGTCTCTAATCATTAGAAATGATCCGGGAGTTGTTTCTGATCTTAAGGAAATCTACTGGTATTTTGTGTTTTCCTCCTCCAGTGTTCCTGATTAATGTCTTAATATTCTCCTCTGACCTAAATTCAACTAGTTATATTCACTGTTTCTCATTTCTGCATTTTCCTGCAGGGAGCTCTGCCGTTTGATGATGATAATTTACGAAACTTGTTAGAAAAAGTGAAGCTAGGAGTGTTTCACATGCCACACTTCATTCCTCCGGACTGCCAGAACCTTCTCCGAGGAATGATCGAGGTCGACGCTAGCAAACGGCTTACGGTGAGCTGTTTCCATCCTTATTGGATGTCAAACTGTGGTCTTACAAAACACCAAACCTAGAACGCAGAATGATAAATGCGTTTGATTTCGGGTTATGCCGTAGTTTTTTTCATACTTATTTTTTGCACCCAGGCGTCCAGGTGTGAAGTTTGATGCCATTTTTAAGCTTGACTTGTATATGTAATTGGATTATGGTAATAGTAATTGGGTCATTTACATGTTAATTAACTTTAAAATGGTGCTGATGGCAGCTTTAATAATGCAATATATGTTCTACTGGAGTCCTTATACTTCATACACATGTAATTATGATTTGTCATGAAAACATAATATGATTAAAAAAAGCAAAGTAATTAAGGATCATGAACCTAAATACTCGAGTGTAACTTTTAAATACATGCAAATGAGAAAAGTGCTATTATCATGAGGGGTGGATAAATCTTAAATTCATTAGCGTAGCCCACCAGGCAAGTAAAACCTCCAGTGTGTGCCCAGCCGCATATATTGTTGCTCAGAAACCTAACTGAAAATAATGCTAGCTAATGTAATATAATGTAATGATGTAGATCTAGAGCTAGACTCACGTAGACGAAGGGAAACTAACAAGTTAATAATTCTGTAGCATATCACTTTTATGTTTCTGTTCTTGACAAATAGTCAGCAAGTCATTACCTGATGTTTTGGCAATGATGTGCGCTGTTCTGTTCACTCATTTCATGTAAAGCATCATTATTTCTCTCAATATGTTTAAGAAGAGTGATATGACGACTTTGTGCTAGATGTTATTTTTCTTGTCTCCCCCCAGTGTTTCCACAAACCTGCATGTTCCTGATTCTGAAAAGTTAGTCTTTCATCAGCGCAGGCTAATTCTAGTAAAAACATTCTACCGTTAGCCAGATAGCACCTCTGCTGATGTGTGTAGTGCAGCAGGTGGAGGAATTCAGTGTACAGAGCCGGCGTATGCTGCAGTAACAACATCGAGGTGCATCACAACATTGTTTAAACATGCAAACCACCAAAAATTAAACATTTTTCCGATGTAGGTTATGGGATTCATGTATCAGATTTGACTATTTTGGTCAAATCTTATTAAAATTTAATTTATATATGATATTATAGTTATAAATTTATATATGATGATATAGTTCTCTGTATTTTTACATGAGCTTACAGAAGGAAAACACATTTGATGCAATCCAATAATACTTTCATTCATTGTGACTATTTTAAGAAATGATAAACATTCTTCTAAAGCAGGGGTGGGCAATTATTTTTTCCATGGGGCCACATGAGAAACAGAAAATTTCGTGGAAGGCCGGACCAAAAGGCTGAACTAAATTCTGCATAATATTAATTGTATTTCTTTATATAAAGCAATAAATAACATTGTTTTTACAAGCTGCTAAGACTGGTAAGAGTATGGAAAAAACGAGGTTGCCTTACAAAAAAAATGTCATTTATTCAATCAAATTTCCCAAAACAATGGTTAACAAAATGTGAACGTTTGTACCATTTTTTTTCAGTCACATTCAGCCCAAAACACAATAAAGACATCACAATATTGTCTTTCTACTCCAAATATCAAGCAAGATACATCATATTATAATAATGATGCCCACATTTGTAGTCTAATCACCTCATTTGGTGTTTTTCAGTTTTTTATTTGTTCAGTGAGAGAAATCTAGTCTCTGTTGGTCTTTAACGAGTGCGTCAGAGTCAGGTTGAATGTCTGAGGTGGAGATGCGAAGCACAGCTGACAGATGATCATCAGTCGATTCGGTGTAGGTATCAGATCTACAGATCGGCTCGAGCTCCGGCGCCTGCTGGTGACGTCACACTATGTGATTGGCTGGACCGTTTGAAAGATGACGTACAAGTTTGTGGTTGGTCTGGACAAATTATGGAAGTAGTTATCGCGGGATTAGGTTTCATGGGATTTCATGTCATGTTCATGTCGCGCGCATTGCGTTTTTGTTGAACACAACTTCAAAATAAAAGCAATGCACATTCAGTCCATGCATGAGGTAAAATTAGAAAATACGTTTATTTTGTAATTTCTAATTAATCTTACGCGGGCCGGTCAGAATGAACCAAAGGGCCGGATGCGGCCCGCGGGCCGTAAAATGCCCAGGTCTGTTCTAAAGCATCGCTTGTGTTATTTTCTGTGGGTCTCTGTATGGATACAATATTCAGGCAGGAGATTTTTCAGCTCAAAATCTGATTTAAGACTTCCCTTTCATTGTTATTATATTAAAATTCAAGACAAGAGTATCAGTTCAGATGTTTCACTCTGAGCTCTCTCAGGCCTGATGCATGAATCCCATAACCTACAGTAACTGATAGAACAATATCAACAATTCAAAAACTCTTTAATTGTATACATTTCAAATGGTTTTCAATTAATTGGGATCCACTGTTTTTATCGTTTCAACCGCGGATCATACCCTCGTCCAATTGAACATGTCGTTCACGCACTTTTCTCCCCCATGAGAATTTTGAAAAGTTGTCAAGTATGTTTGAGATAGAGTTGTACAGAGGGTTTCTCTATCCCAGGCTACTTTTTAAACATACAATATGAATAATAATTGATAAATGGAAAACAAATTTGAGGAGTAATTGAACACTGCAAAAAATGATATCTTGTTAAGAGAAGATATCTTTTAATATGGGTGAATTTATCAAACGTTTCTGATTAGAAGATTATTAGAGCTCAAATATAAGATTATTTTGCTAACTTTTAGACACTTTTACTCAATGCAATCTTAAAATTTTCTTATTCTATTTGCAGATAATTTTGCTTCTTTCTAGAATTAAATGCTTAAAGTTAGCAAAATTATCTGCCAATAGAATGAGAAAATGGGGCGGCACGGTGGTGTAGTGGTTAGCGCTGTCACCTCACAGCAAGAAGGTCCGGGTTCGAGCCCCGTGGCCGGCGAGGGCCTTTCTGTGCGGAGTTTGCATGTTCTCCCCGTGTCCGCGTGGGTTTCCTCCGGGTGCTCCGGTTTCCCCCACAGTCCAAAGACATGCAGGTTAGGTTAACTGGTGACTCTAAATTGAGCGTAGGTGTGAATGTGAGTGTGAATGGTTGTCTGTGTCTATGTGTCAGCCCTGTGATGACCTGGCGACTTGTCCAGGGTGTACCCCGCCTTTCGCCCGTAGTCAGCTGGGATAGGCTCCAGCTTGCCTGCGACCCTGTAGAACAGGATAAGCAGCTACAGATAATGGATGGATGGATAGAATAAGAAAATGTAAAGCTTGAAATGAGTGAAAGTGTCAAAGTAAGCTAAATAATCTTATATTTGAGCTCTAATGATCTTCTAATAATAAATTCACACATATTAAAGATCTTTTCTCTTAACATCATTTTTTGTACTGAAGTAAGAGTAAAAGCTTGAACAAAATCTAGAGCTTTTCTGTCTGTCCAGCCATCCATCTGTCCCTGTGTCTTGTAAGTGCAACTCCTCCTAAACAGTTTGATGGATTTCGATGAAACTGTACACAGTTGCAGTACACCACCTGAAGATGTGCATGAAGGAAAATAATCCCGGTCCGATGTTTCAAAGGGGAGATAATTCAACTAATTCCCTTCCATATGGCAATAGTCAAGTCAAGTTTATTTCTATAGCGCTTTTAACAATAGACATTGTCGCAAAGCAGCTTTACAGAATATGAATGACTTTAAACATGAGCTAATTTTATCCGTAATCTATCCGCAATGAGCAAGCCTGTATGCCAATATATGATGACAGGCTCGTAAGCGGAGTATATTCTGTAGTGAGTTTACTCACTGTTCTAGGTTGTTGGTTCGTACATTGGAAATACTGTGTATATAAGTAGTGGTTACATTCTGAATTACTGTTATTTTTCAGTATGTACAAGGTGCTGGTATAATGAATTGGATTTCTGAGATGAATTCCTGTTAGTCCCATTTAAAATATATTTTTGACGTCTCACTTATACACCACTACGAAATTCATAACATACACTCAGTATAATCTACAGGTGTTTTTCTACCTTCTGCTATAATCTAAGACTAATTAAACCAATTAAAACCATGTTATTGAACAAAAACTACGTAAACAGCAGTAAGCTGTTTTGTGATATTCAGTATGTGTTCTGCCAAGGAAATAGTCTTCAGGACAAAGGAGACTTGTCTTATTGACTTGTCTCATTGATGTGTGAGTTTATAGGTTCTATAACAGGATAATAGGCGCTGACTATTTTTGTGGACGTTCCACAAGATTTAAAGTAATTATAAATGGATAAAATTTATTTTTCATTAATACAAAGTGGAATTGACAAATTGCTTTGGTTTAAGAAGAATCAAGCTGCGTCACACCTTCCTGTTGTGTTTTGGTCCTCACATAGCAAATGCCACAGTGTCTCTTATAGAGCTACGTATGAAATTAATTCATATTTCTTGATGTTATGAAAATTGTTTGACTCTTGTTCATCCAAAACCAACATTGAACTGAGATGCAATCACAGGGTCAGGGTCTTACTGAGCATCCACAGTGTCTCACTGACAGTTTTACACACACGCACACGCATGCACATGTACGTAAGTGTTCTGGAAGATGGTATTTATGAATAATACTGCACTTGTCCCCTTTAAGTGTAGTCATGCAAATGCTGATTGGACATCTTCAGGCCTTTCATATTTATGCTGCACACCTTTTGTCACAGCAGCGCTGATCGTCAATCTCTGTCCTGATTAGGTTCTTATTTCATCTTTTCTATGCTTTTAGCCTCTGCTTTTATCTGTAGACCCTTATGCATCAGGACACCCTCATTAGCGTGACCTCTTCTGCCTTGTATTTGACTCTGTCAAATAATGAACGATATGACGAAGATGCTTGAAGATGTGAGGCTGATTTTGCTTTTTTTTTTTTTTTTTTCCTCCTGCAGTTAGAACAGATCCAGAAGCACACATGGTACATGTAAGTACATCTCACTGTTTGATTGGAGTGTGTGTGTGCATGTGTGTGTGTGTGTGTGTGAGAAGGCTTTGTGTGGGGGAATGACAACTCGGAGACAGTAAGAGAATTTGTTGAAAGCCCGAAGATTGATTTGCAGCAGTAAAATCAAATTAAACCCAATGCTGAAATTGTACAGTGTATATTCAACATAATGCAACTCTGTGTAAGAGTGGAAGTGTTTGGGGAAATGAAGAAGCAGTTGTGTGGTGGGTGTCTACTTGTGTGTGTGTGTGTGTGTGTGTGTGTGTGTGGGTTGGGGAGATAAATGGCACAGCTTCCTCATGTCCCCAACAAGGACAAGGATCTGCAGGCCCAGAGGGGGTTTAGCTGTCTGCTCATATGCCCATGATCCTGTTGTGTGTGTGTGAGGGGAGAGAGAGAGAAGGACAGAGTGTGTGTGTGTGTGTGTGTGTGTGTGTGTGTGTGTGTGTGGTCACAGCAGTAGGAGACTTGGGTAGTTGACAGGCCCCTCCTGACTCCGAGACTCTCTGGGGTCAAAGCCAGTCACACGGCCACCTAGTCCTCCTCTCCACAGACCCCTGAGTCACTAACAGTTTCAGCAGAATACTTATGCTTTTGGCTGCTGGATCACACTGCCAGGTTTTCTCACAGATGGCAACACTACATACGCAGAACACACAGATCAAAAAGGTTCTGCTGAAGAACACTAAAGACTAACCTACTGGGCATTGAAATGTGTATATATACACTGATTGCCTCAAATGTAGCCGAGTTTCTAAGACGTTTGTGTTTTTATCTTTGCACTGGAACTCTGATGTTAATGATGTTAATAACTATTGGAAGTCTGTGTCACTCAAAATCTTTTCCATCAAAGCCTGTCCAAATCTGATATATTTACATCCTCAAATCAGAAAAAAAAAGTTGGGACAGTATGTTGAAATTAAAACTGAAAACAATGATTTGTAAAGAATCTTTGACCTGTACTGCACTCAAAACAGTACAGGAGCACATTATTTGATATTTTATCTTTATTGGGGCGGCACGGTGGTGTAGTGGTTAGCGCTGTCGCCTCACAGCAAGAAGGTCCTGGGTTCGAGCCCCGGGGCTGGCGAGGGCCTTTCTGTGTGGAGTTTGCATGTTCTCCCCGTGTCCGCGTGGGTTTCCTCCGGGTGCTCCGGTTTCCCCCACAGTCCAAAGACATGCAGGTTAGGTTAACTGGTGACTCTAAATTGACCGTAGGTGTGAATGTGAGTGTGAATGGTTGTCTGTGTCTATGTGTCAGCCCTGTGATGACCTGGCGACTTGTCCAGGGTGTACCCCGCCTTTTGCCCGTAGTCAGCTGGGATAGGCTCCAGCTTGCCTGCGACCCTGTAGAAGGATAAAGCGGCTAGAGATAATGTGATGTGATGTGATGTGGGGCGGCACGGTGGTGTAGTGGTTAGCGCTGTCGCCTCACAGCAAGAAGGTCTGGGTTCGAGCCCCGTGGCCGGCGAGGGCCTTTCTGTGCGGAGTTTGCATGTTCTCCCCGTGTCCGCGTGGGTTTCCTCCGGGTGCTCCGGTTTCCCCCACAGTCCAAAGACATGCAGGTTAGGTTAACTGGTGACTCTAAATTGACCGTAGGTGTGAATGTGAGTGTGAATGGTTGTCTGTGTCTATGTGTCAGCCCTGTGATGACCTGGCGACTTGTCCAGGGTGTACCCCGCCTTTCGCCCGTAGTCAGCTGGGATAGGCTCCAGCTTGCCTGCGACCCTGTAGAACAGGATAAAGCGGCTAGAGATGATGAGATGAGATGAGAACACTTATTTCAATCCTGATTCCTGCAACACATTTGAAAGAAGTTGGGATGGTAAAGCATTTACCACTTCATAATGTTTCCATTCCTTCTCACAACACTTAAAAGATGTTTATTGACTGAAGACACCAAGCGGTGAAGCGTTTCAGGTGCTATTTTGTCCCATTCTTCCCGCAAACAGGCCTTAAAGTGTGCAGCAGTTTGGGGTTGCCAAAGTCATATTTTTTTGTTTCAAAATTCACCACACGTCTTCTATTAGGGACAGAGGAAACAGGCACCCACTTCTTCCACAGCCATGCCTTTGTAATGTGTAACGCAGAATGTGGTTTTGTATTGTCTTGTTGAAATATCCCTGGAAAAGATGTCGTCTTGAAAGAAGAATACATTGATACAAAATCCTAATGTACTTTTCTGCATGAATGCTGCCATCAGAGAAGTGTAAGTTACCTTTGCCAAGGGCACTGATACAAACCCATACCATGACAGACCCTGGATTTTGGACATATTGCCAACAGTCTGAGTAGTCCTTTTCGTCCCAGGTGTTCAGCTTAGGCTTGTGCCCTTGCCCTTTATGCACCGAAATTCCTCCAGACTCCTTGAATCATTTAATGATGATATGCACCATAGAGGGTGAAATATCCAAATCCCTTCCTATCTTTCTTTGAGGAACATTGTTTTTAATCATTTCAATAATTAATTTATTGAATTCATTAAATTCATGACTCTTTGAATCGTTTAATGATATTATGCACCGTAGATGTTGAAATACCTGAATCCCTTCATGTCTTTCTTTGAGGAATATTACTTTTAAACATTTCAATAATTTTCTCACACTTTTGCTGACAAACTTGAGCTCCTCGGCTCATCTTTGCGACTAGGCCTTTCCTGGATACTGAGTTTTGTACCAAATTATGATTACATTCATCTGTTGACATCACCTGTTTCAAATCACATCATTATTTTAATTGTTTTACCTCATTACTAGGCCTAAACTGCTCCTGTCCCAACTTTTTTTGGAATGTGTTGTAGGCCTGAAATGAAATGAAGTTGACCAGACAAAAACTGAAATGTCTTGGGTTCGTACTGTCCGCAATGAAATACAAGTCCAAGTAAATTTAGTAATATAGCACTCCTTTTTTTTCTTTTTTTTCTTTTTTTTTTTTGTATTTTCCATACAGTCCCAACTTTTTATCCCCCACTAGCCAAAAGGCCCGAAGGGGGATTATGTCATGGCGATGTCCGTCCATCCTGGGAAGGGAACTCACCTTCTGAAATCAACTCCTCTCACAATTCTTGGAGGAATTTCACAAAACTTGGCAGGATTCTTTGTTATATTTCGGTAATACGCATATTGCAATTTTGCTAAATTGGGCCACATTTTACCAGAGTTACAGCCCTTGATTAACAAAATTATAATTGGACAATTTCATAAGTGGGTTTTCCTTCTGAAATCAACTCCTCTCACAATTTGTGGAGGAATTTCACCAAACTTGGCAAAAGGCTTTGTTATATGATAGTTATACGCATATTGAAATTTAGTTTAATTTGGCGATGTCTGTCCATCCATCCGTCCTGGGAAAGGTACTCACCTTCTGAAATCAGCTCCTCTCACAATTTTTGGAGGAATTTCACGAAACTTGGCAGGATTCTTTGTTCTATGTTGGTAATACGCATATTGCAATTTCATTCAATTCAGTTGCATTTTACCAGAGTTATGGCAGAGTTGCCAGTGGGGGATATTGTGCTCTCAGAGCACTCTTGTTCTTATTTGAGGTTGCATTTCAAATGCAATAATCTATGAAATATCAAATATCAGAAGAAAAATCTGGATTTAGGGGACTACAGTGGTGCAGAAAGTACAGTAGTGTTCCTGCCTTATAGCCCCATTGTCCTTTGTTTGATTATGAGCATAGGCTACTGTCTGTGAGGAGTTTTGCATGTTCTCACCTTGTTTGTATGGGTTCCCCCAGGTTTTCCTGGTTCTCCTCCTACTGTACCTCACAGTAAACATGCCAGTGTGCAGATTGGTTGATCTAAGGTTGCCTCTGTGTGCGCGTGTGTGTGCATGGTGCCCTGCCATGGAATGGCTTCCCATTCAGAGTGTATTCCTGCTTCACACATTCACAGTGTCTTACACCATAGGACAGGCTCTGGATCCACCATGACCCTAACCAGGATAAAGTGCTTACTGAAGATGAATAAATGGAATCAGGATTAAAAATTTAAGCTGAAATTATATTATCTTTCACATAAAATCTATAATTCTGCTGCAATCTTGCCTTCAAATATTGCTAGACGTGGCCTAGAGGGTGTAATAATACAAAATTATGTTAAGGATAAAATGCTGGCAGACTGGCATCCTGTCTGGGGTATGTTCCTTCCTCATGCCCACTGTTCCTGGGAAAGGTTTCAGAGCTATCATGACCTTGATCAGGACAGAGTGGTTAATAAAGAAGAAAACATGATAAATATAAATAAGTTTGTCCAAGGTTACAGTAAATCCTACTGTGTCCTAAGGCACATTCACAACTGTGCATTACATGCTTAAAGGTATAGATCTCAGTTTAAGCATATTTGTAGTTTGGGGGTATATGGTAAATGTATTTGTGTGAGACTGACTTCCACTAAGCTCTGAAATGCCTTGGCTGATTGATTGCAAGTGTGAAACCTTTGCAGGACTATTCCTTTAATTGCATCTCTTCTGTGGAAGCTGCACATACTGTATACTATAGGACTGGATATATTGTTACTGGTTTAAAACACGAGCAACAGTTTAGGTCAGTCCTGGAGCGTTCATGCACATCATTTGCTGAAGCCAGTTTGATCCATGGGTAGTTGATCAGCACTGCTGTGTATTTTGTGCTTTTTGTTAGTGGAGGGAAGAACGAGCCAGAGCCTGAGCAGCCTGTGCTGAGGAAGGTGGCGATCCGCAGCCTGCCGTCGGCCGATGACATCGACCCAGACGTGTTGGAGAGCATGCACTCGCTCGGCTGCTTCCGAGACAAGAACAAGCTGATGAAGGACCTGCTGTCAGATGAGTGAGTGGCTCTGCTCTGAGCTGGAGATAGTTGACTGTGGGCAAATTCTAACTTTAAGCCATACTAGAAGTTCAGATCAAAGTCAGAAATATGCCACAGTGTCAAAGAAAGAGATGGAGGAAAAATAGAAAAAAAAAGGGTTGGTCAGAGGAATGAGTAGTGGCTTTGCTCACCCATATAAACCCATTTGCACACATGGATACATGCAATCTCATGCACACACAAACACAGCTTGTCCTTTGGACAAGTCATTTGTCAAACTGCAGTTACATTATGATGGCCATTGAAGCAGTGCTACTGTTATTTCCCTAGCCTCAAGTACCACTATTTACCTCTTCATATCTATTCCTCTGAGGCACTCGGTTTCTATATTGAGAAGCTTCATGCTTTTTTTTTTTTGCCAGTGTCCGTCCTCTCTCTCTCTCTCTCTCTCTCTCTCTCTCTCTCTGGGCCATTCTAGAATTTGGGGTACATTTCGTGTCTCCAAGATAAACCTTTTGTTATTTTCCACAAAAGAAATCTTTATTGAATCAGTTTTGAACAATAACACAAATTATGACAAACTTTCATCAACAGCAGTGCTTGATGTACATTTTAGACCCAATTTATACATAAAACATTCACTAAATGACTCCCACCCCTCCCCCCACATTATTGGCTGTCTTCGACTCCTGATTCATACATTCAACTTAAATAAACATGAAGTGATTCAGTCTAACAATATGTTTTTGGGGGCTTATTCTATTAACTGTTATACAATCAATTGCATAGAAAGTCTATTTTCTGTATGATGTGAAATTTCAGTCATCAAAAATATATATATTTTATCCATCCTAATGTTCTTGTCAACTCTGTTAACTCTTTTATAAAACCTTATAAAATCTATAAAGACTTTTAATAATACGCGTGACACCTGCACCGAGAGATGTCACTTCCTCTGGTGGGAAACTTCAGGGTATGTTATATTCCTTCTCTCATGAACTTGAACAAAATGTTGAGGATACACCAACAGTAGAGTAATTATTCGTCAAATCTATTATTGTGATATTGGAGTGAATCTCTCACTCATTTAAAAAAAACAACAACAACAATATGATTAAAATCCATAAAATCCTGTTTTTATACCTGCCATGCAGTAGCTAGTTTGAGGTTAGCATGTGGAGTTAAGATACAAGTTGGTGGGAAATGTCAACTCTGTTGTCATCAATTCTTTTAATGGATTGCCCAGTTTAAGGATAATGGAGTTGACGATGACTAACACTTGCAGTGTACCCGCAATTACAGAATGGGCCTTATTTATTTGTGTGTGTGTGTGTGTGTGTGTGTGTGCGCTTAGGTTCCTGGAGTGTTCATATATCACATAGACCATGCTAGAGATGGAGTGTGTACTACTAAAATCAGGAAGAGGAAATATGAGTTTTGGTCCCTCTCTCCAAAACAAATGGACATTCTTTGCCAATGCATTAATTTCTGACTTGTCCTCTGTTTTAAATGAACGAGCAGTTCAGAAGCAGTTAAAGCATGTTTTGGTCTTTCATGTGGGTCTGTTTCTCTCTTCGATTCATTTTTTTTCAGTGACAACCAGGAGAAGATGATCTATTTCCTGTTGCTGGACCGAAAAGAGAGGTACCCAAGCCAGGAAGACCAGAACCTCCCGCCACGCAATGATATAGGTATATACCTTCAGGACGTTCTCATGAAAGAATATGAAGAGTCCTGTAGAATGGATTGCACAAGTCAGTGTCTTTTATATGCAGCCTGGTCACTTTTGCAGAAAATTGGGTAGATTTGTTTTACATGGCATTCTGAAAATAACCCACCCATTAAAAAAAAAAAGGGAAAAAAAATCATGTTTTGGATTTGCATTCCAAGACATTGGATTATAGCAACAGCTGAGTATAGGCAAATGCTTATTTGAGCCAACCCTTAGCTTTCAAGAGCAAATTTAAAGAACATTGTCTTCCCCCAGGTGGTGCAACTGTCTAGGGGTTCGCTTCAGTTCCAACAGATTGCAATCGGTCTTTGTCAGTTACATGTGTTTACGTCACTGAGTTGCCATTTTGGAGGTAGTGTTACAGTGAGCAGTACAGTGAAAGCAGCAGTAAAGAATCATTTTATACTCTTTGGTAGCAGTGAAAGCATTAAAACTGGAGAAGCAGAAACAAAGTGAGAGGATACCATACCGAAACAAACTAAACAAGGATGCCAGGGATCATTATTTGGATGAATGTTCATCTATGAACAACACTGATACATTCAATCCAACCACAAAAAGTTGGAGTGCTGGCCAGACATTGCTGCCTCCAACCTCATACTTGGATATTATGCCGCTTTTCCACTACCAACGCGGCTGAGTTGGGCTGAGCCGTGCGGTGCTGAGTTGGGCTGAGTCGAGCTGAGCGGGGCTGTTGGAGTTGCATTTCGACTACAACCGCGCTGAACCGTGCTGGCTGGAAGTGGGTGGACACATTGGGTGGAGTTACCGAAAGTGGGTGGACGTCACGTGATGTCGTTAGGCGGCGCAAACAGTGACATCAGTGATCTTTTAAGCAGTAGTCTCACGACCCGGATAGTAAACGATAAACATGGAGGACATGGAGTCGTTAGTGTTGCTGGTCTTGGTGCTGTGGCTTGTTGTCACCGACAACGCCAACAGATACTGGCAAGAGCGTATAGATGAGGCGAGGCGCATGAGGCTTCAGAAATTCTCGTAATTCGTAATTCTTCTTCTTCTTCTTCTTCCGGGTTTACGGTGTTTACAGATCCCAGCGTGCTCGCGGGGCGTGTGTGGGCATGTGAGGACACTCCTCCTCATCAATCAGTGCACAGGGGAGTGTTTCCTCACGCCCCTAGCCCCACTCGGCTTGGTTTGGCTCGCTTCAGCCCCACTCCAAAACCGTGCGAGTTTTGGGTGCTGAGCAGGGCTGAAGCGAGCTGAGTCGTGCTGCTCTGAGGTAGTCGAAACGCGAGCCATGTCGGGCTGAAGTGAGCTGAAAAAGGGTAGTGGAAAAGGGCCATTAGTCCGATATACCGTGCACTGAGAGGCTCCGGTTGAAATGATGGATTCTCTCAGGTGACTGGCATAATACTATTTTGTGAAGGGCACAGCCCCAAAGAAAACAGTACTATGCCAGTCACCGAAGAGAATCCATCATTTCAACCGGAGCCTCTCAGTGCATGGTATATTTGATTTATAGCCCTCATCAAAAAAGTATAAACTAAAAGTGTTAACTTTTAACTTTTGTCTATGAGATTGACTCTCGGCATAAATTCACTGGAGGCAGCCACGTTTGTTGTTTACGTTGGAGCGACCTTCAACCTGCGCATGTGCAATGTTCCACACTATTTTATTATTGTTTTTAATTTTAATTAAATGTTTTTTTTTTAATTACCATGCTATCACCTGCCTCGTTAGGCATGATCATGATATGCAGATCTACACACACAGAAATGCTCGCGGAGCCACAGCTGTAACTCGAGTTGGCTGTATAGCTTGAAATCATGACGTCAGTTCATGGTATATCCAGGATACACCATGACTGACTCACACCATGTCCATTTTTTTTTTTTTTAATTTTTGATGTCACAAGATACATTACGTAATCAATGGTGGAACTATTTTATGTCACAAGAGCCATCCTTGGCCAATCCCTGCACAGTAATTTTTTGATGAGGGATCGTGTTTACAGTCTAAGTGTGTATACCTATGAATAGTTCCTAAACTAGAAATCCTTTGAAGCCCATGAATATTTCCTCAATGGCTAGGTGCAGGATTTGTTTGCATTTCAACCCAAGGACTGTGACAGCACAGTCCTAACAGCAAAGGTAAGATTTCCATCATCTAACTTGTGCTTATCATAGCAACCTTCACTTGCATTCAGTTTTCCTCCCAGTAATGCAAGATATTACAAATATATTATAACAAGTAAAGATGAATCCATTTCTGCAGCCCTGCCTGGTTGTTTGTTGTTTGCTAGCATGGCTAATCCAAAACCATGCATGGATATAACGTTAACATTAGCTACTTTAGAAGACAGAAAACCAGCACATTTTGTAACGCTGCCTAAACAACAAAAGTCTCTTCTTTACCTTTATGAAAATCTTAGCAAAAGTGACGTTTTTGCGTCTCATCTCTGCAACCCAAGCCATCTATAAAAAATCTTGTCTTGTGGTTAACTTTTCTACCTTTTACATCATCGGACTTATTATTACAGCCTTTGATACAACATGATCATACTGATCATCTTACTGATAAAAGGAAGCAAACGAAAAGAAAATACGCAGAGCTGACCACCGAATACCTCCAAAATGGCAGTCAACCCAAGATGCACTTCAGTTTTCTATCATATATTAATGCGTAACTGCGTCTTTCAAATTTATGTCATAGACTATACATTAGTATGTACCTTAAATATATTCTGTGGTCTGTTCAGTGATTGATCAAAAAAGGATCACATTGAGGTGGTTTCATAGGGTTTTGGGAGACATGTACACTCACTGGCCACTTTGAAGAAGAAGAAGAAGAACTTTATTCATCACACGTACACTTGTGAAATTCCTCTCAGCATTTAACCCATCCGAAGCAGTGAACACACATGCGCGCGCACACACATGAGCAATGAGGACACACACATACCCAGAGCAGTGGCGGGGACCAGTTGGGGATTAGGTGCCTCACTCAAGGTCACCTCAGCCTAAGGCCGCCCCATGTTAACCTGACCGCATGTCATTGAACCATGGGGGAAACCAGAGTACCTGGAGGAAACCCACACAGACACGGAGAACATGCAAACTCCACACAAGAGGAACTTGTTCTTGATTCTGAGACCCCTGTCCTTGGCTGGCAGGATTGGAACTCAATGTGGTCTGCTGCTTTGCATGCTGAGATGCTTTTCTGCTCACTACGGTTGTAAAGAGTTGCTATGAATTGCTATATCCTTCCTGGCAGTTTGAACTAGTCTGGCCATTTTCCTCTGACCTCTCTTATCAACAAGGTATTTCCGCCCACAGAACTGTCACTCACTCAGTGTTTTTTGTTTTTCGCACCATTCTGTGTAAACTCTAGAGACTGTTGTGTGTGAAAACCCCAGGAGATCAGCAGTTTCTGAAATACTCAAACTAGTCCAAACGAAATGTGGAAGGACCTGAAGCGAGTAGTTCATGTGAGGAAATCCACCAACATCCCAGAGTTGAAGCTGTTCTGTACGGACGAATGGGCTAAAATGCCTCCAAGCCGGTGTGCAGGACTGATCAACAGTTACCGGAAACGTGTAGTTGCAGTTATTGCTGCACAAGGGGGTCACACCAGATACTGAAAGCAAAGGTTCACATACTTTTGCCACTCACAGATATGTAATATTGGATCATTTTCCTCAATAAATAAATGACCAAGTATAATATTTTTGTCTCATTCGTTTAACTGGGTTCTCTTTATCTACTTTTAGGACTTGTGTGAAAATCTGATGATGTTTTAGGTCAGTGGTTCTCAACCGGGGGGGCGCGCCCCCCTGGTGGGGCGCGGAGGTACTCCAGGGGGGTCGCGAGTAGGCTTCATGTATGGAGGGAAAAAAAAATCTGGGGCTAACAGGCTATAGTAGCTAAGCAGATGCAACACATTTACCCATGTCAAAATGCAGGACATTGGACTATTACATACAAATCAATACTATTATAAAATCTATCATCAATCTATCATAAAATCTTGTGTGTAGGTTATTTTAAGCCCGTGACGCGAACATGACGCAACGTCACGTGAGTGAGTCTGCATACCGTGGCCACCGTGTGAGTGCTTGCCACACACACACTAGTCTGGTTTCTTGCCGAGTTAACTCGTGCCGACTCTCGCTAGTCTACTATCATCAATCCATCGATACAGCGCAAAACCCAAACAGTCTTTTTAAAGACTACTACCCCACACTGTATTTTTGCTTTCCCCATTTCAGCTCTACCCAAATAATTTGTTGTTTTTGTTGTTTTCTTACTGCTAGTCTACTATGGATAATGCTACTACTGCTGCTACTACTACTACTACTACTAATAATAATAATAATAATAATGATAATAATAATAATAATAATAATAATAATAATAATAATCTAGCCCAGGGCTATCTATCTATCTATCTATCTATCTATCTATCTATCTATCTATCTATCGGTCGATATAAGGTGCTGTAGGCCAGGTGGCGTCACTGCGGGTGAGTGTGTTTGGGGGGGGGATGGGGGCGGGGCGAGAAGAGGGGCCCCCAACTGCAATGAACCAGCTTTGGTGGGGCCCAGGTTGCAAAAGGTTGAGAACCCCTGTTTTAGGTCATATTTATGCAGAAATATAGAAAATTCTAAAGAGTTCACAAACTTTCAAGCACCACTGTAAAACATTGTAGTTGATTTTGCCATTGGTGAAGTCTCACCCACCGTGTTCTGATGCAGTTAGATGGAGAAGGTAAGACACATATGTAGTATATTAATAATTCAGCCTGCAGCTGTTGACGATTTTCCATCATTGATAAAGATAAGTGAGCCAGTTCCTCTGGTGGCTCTAAATCCCTGACTCGTGCGTGCCTGCCGTTTGGATAGTGTTCTTGATCTGTTCAGCATTTTTCCCCTTATGATTGAAAATGCTTTTTCATTCAGTACTGTGGTCTTGGTGTACCAGTGTCTCTGATTAACTCATCTGGCCTTAAAGCCGATCAGTTATTGCTATGGTGTGGTGTCCGTCGTCCATAATTCACTTAAATCGTATCTCCTCTGTTAATTCTACACGTATTTCTGTTCCAATTGTTTTGTTTGAAAAAACTTGTCACTCCGCACAAAACTTGGTTGTTGTTTTGTCAAATTTATTGCTAATTAGTTAGTAATTAGGCCAAATTAACCAATTTTCCAGGCCTCTCATTAGAATTTTATCTCAAGATTCAAGATTCCTTTATTGTCACTGCGCCATACAGTACAATGAAATTGAAGCACGCAATCCAGTCAGTGTATTCAAACAAACACTTAGTATTAAGGGGGAAAAAAAGGGTGTCTCCCATAACCCGGTATGGAAAGTATGAACCAGAACAGGACGGTACATTACAATAACGTTACGTTTTCTAAATATTCATGGGTTTCATACTTAACATCTTGTACTCACACGTATCACTGTCATGTATTCTTTGATAATCCAGTATTATTATTATATCCCATCACATTGTATTAACGTTATATTCACAATATTTTCAATCGAAATTGATCTAAAAGCCCTGAACTCCAATTACGGAATATACCTCGGCGTGACATCACAAAGAAATTCCGTGTGGCGGAACGAGCGCCATCTTGAGTAAAAATGTGGTTTCACACTGATTGTGAATATGTGGGTCATAAAACAGAAGCACAGATAAAAAAAAAGATAAGAACTTGAAATGTATACAATGTCAGCTGAAGAAACGTAGAGGTAGAGGTTGGGGAGGAGGCAAGAAATTGTAAAATAGATGAATAAATAGTAGTTAAGTTATATGTTTTGACAATAAAACAACTAAACAATATATTTTGTTTTTCTTC
This sequence comes from Neoarius graeffei, assembly GCF_027579695.1. Classification (NCBI taxonomy): domain Eukaryota; kingdom Metazoa; phylum Chordata; class Actinopteri; order Siluriformes; family Ariidae; genus Neoarius; species Neoarius graeffei. The sequence continues at coordinate 84,080,890 of NC_083570.1, read as the reverse complement.
TAACTTTATTTATCATACGTGATGGGACGGGTTCATCTATAAAGGCGGGATGACTAATGTAAGTACCGATTAATAAAATGGTGGCTGTGACGGATGTCTCTGTGAAACTGGAACAAAAAAAGGTAAGATTATACATTATGTAAATAAATGTCACAAAAATGGTATTGTGGGATGGAACACTTGTTGTACATGGGACGGAACAGCATATAAAAACCCAGAAGGCAAATATAAGAAAATACGTGACACCACATTAAAATACGTGACGGTACTGTTCCGTCCCATTCTGTACCGGGTTATAGGAGATGCGAAAAAAGTCAGATTTGTACAAGATAAACATTCAAGTAAAAAGATTAACAAATCTATACAAGATAGATAGATAAGTTAATAAAAGAGGATAAACATGGTTTTTTCAAGAACTGCTTAAAAAAAAGTAGTTCAGTGTATCTAGGGTGTGACCTATGATACAGTGGGTTATTGCACAGTAATAAGTGAATGTATTGCACAATTAGGCGTGATAATTGCACATTTGCCCATGTTGACAGAGTGCAGTTGAGTAGGAACAATATAAATAAATAAATATACGTGGTCGAGAGAATAAGGTGCATGTGGTTGTAAAAGCATATACTATTCGGGTAAGAGGTAGGCATGTAGAGGTACGGTATAGACAGTTTGTCACCATTCAGTCCTGTTTCTGTCCGTACCGCTGGCATCTGTGTACGGTCGGTGACTGGCTTTGTTCAGGTCACGTATAACACTCGGGTAAAAGCTGTTCTTTAGTCTATTTGTCCGTGATGCAATGGACCTGAACCGTTTACCAGAGGGCAGTGGTTCAAGAAGCTGGTGTCCAGGGTGGGAAGGGTCTTTTAAGATGTTGGTGGCTCTGCTGAGGCAACGAGTGGTGTAGAGTTGCTCTAGAGAGGGCAGTGGGCAGCCAATGATCTTCTGTGCAGAGTCGATGACTCTTTGAAGGGCTTTCTTGTCTGCCACAGAGCTGCTGGTGTACCACGTAGCAATGCAGTATGTCAGCACACTCTCAATTGAGCTACGGTAGAAGGTCACTAGCAGCTGCTCGTGAAGGTTGTTCTTCTTGAGGATCCTCAGGAAGTACAGTCGCTGCTGTGCCTTTTTCACTGCCACTGTGGAGTTTATGGTCCAGGTGAGGTCCTCTGCAATGTGTGTACCCAGGAACTTGAAAGTGGGCACTCTTTCCACTCTGACCCCGTTGATTAGCAATGGAGTGTAGTCCTTGTTGTGTTTTCGGAAGTCCGTTAGGAGTTCTTTTGTTTTTGATGGGTTCAGGGCTAGGTTGTTTTCTTCACACCACCTTGTCAGTTTTTGGACGTCATCCCTGTAGGCTGTCTCATCATCTCTTGAGATGAGTCCAACCACAGTTGTGTCGTCCGCGAACTTGATGATGGTGTTGGTAGGGTGGGAGTGCAGTCATGGGTGTAAAGGGCATAGAGGAGGGGGCTCAGCACATAGCCCTGTGGGGCTCCAGTGCTGAGTATGAGGGTGGATGAGGTGTGAGGGACCTATTCTTACCATCTGGGAGCGGTTGGTGAGGAAGACCTTGATCCAGTGGCAGATGGTTTGAGAGAGTCCTAGGTCAGACAGTTTAGGAATCAGTCTGTCTGGGATGACTGATGACTCCTCTCTCATTTTTCATCCGATTCCAGTTCTGATCGATGCTTTGGGTAGATCTTTCCATAAGGAACAAAACTTGGTTGGTTGGTTGTTGATTTTCCTGTGGTAAACAACTTGTTTACAACTTTGTTTATTTTCAGTTAAATCATATCTCCTCCCTCAATTCTTAATGGATTTCAGCTCTGATTGTTTAGTTAGAAAAAAAATAGTCATACTGCACAAAACTTGGTCATTGTATTGTCAAATTTTTGCTAACGAACTGCTAATTACTGTAGGTCACCTTTTGGATTTTTCACTTGAACTGTATCTCCTCTCTCATTTCTCATTCGATTTCAGTTCTGATCGATGTTTTGGGTCGATCTTCCTTCAGGGAACAAAATTTAGTCGTTTGTTTGTTGATTATCCTGTGGTAAACAATTTGTTTACAGCTTTGTTTATTTTCAGTTAAATCGTGTCTCCTCCCTCCCTCAGTTCTCAATGGATTTCAGTTCTGATTGTTTCATTTGAAAGAACTAGACTTTCTACACACAACTTGGTCACTGTATTGTCAATTCTTTGCTAACAAATTAGTAATTAGGTCAACAAATTTTCTTCTGACTCGAATTGCATCTCCTCTCATTTATCTTGTGAATTCAGTTCTGATTGATGTTTTGGGTCGATCTTCCTTTGGGGAACAACATTTAGTCCTTTGTTGATTTTCCTGTTGTAAATAATTTGTCGTGGAGGTTGGGCCTCTCTCATATTGTAATATTTCAGTTCTGTTTGATGTTTTGGTCATCATGGTTGTTTTGATGGCAGGCCAGATGAGCTACTACATCCTTGGCGTTCTGGTAAATGTTCCAAGCAGATGATTTTGACATGTCTAATTTTTTGACTGTGTGTTTAGTTTAATTTTTTTTTTCTTGTCGTGACTTTCTTTCCTGATCTTGATACTTCCTGGTCGCTTCTCATGGTGAAGGAAGCCAGCAATAGTCCAACAGACGTCTAGAATGAACTCTAGTCCTCTTTTTAGGTCTATTCTGTATTGTGAACTAATGATGCAGTAACTAGTTGTCTAATTACACACATTTCCCTGAAATTAAAAAGGAAGGTTTATATAAAAACAACAATCAGTCCTACATGATTCGTTAGCTGTGGAATTGCATAGCCTGAAATGAAGGCCAACATTGTACACTTTAACCTCGTACTCATTGGTTCATTTCAAATCACTGTCCTGGATTATAGAACCAAAACAACAAAAAACTATCACTGTTAAATTACTTTTGACTTTTGAACTGCACTATGTACTCCAGCAGTACATTGATTTATTAGCTAGAATTACAATTACAGAAAAGACTCACAGTTCTATATACTTTCTTTCTTACATTGACAGTTTTCGGTTAAGCTTGGGAAGCCGGGAGGCTCGGCTGGCCACACAAATCACTTAATTGCAGCAGGCGCTCTCAGCAATGATCAATCTGTGATCAAATGGAGCTGCTGACTGATGCTTTCCAGATCAGTGATCTGTATTGACTGTGCATTACAATCAGTGTGCTTCTTTTGGGACTCCACTTGAAATCTCTGCATGTGTGTATCTGTGTGTGCTTGTAGATCCCCCACGGAAGCGGGTCGACTCCCCCATGTTGAACCGGCACGGGAAGAGGAGACCGGAGCGCAAGTCCATGGAGGTGCTGAGTGTGACAGACGGAGGATCGCCGGTGCCGGCGCGGAGAGCCATCGACATGACACAGCATGGACAGAGGTGCAGCAGAACACAAGCACACGCTAGGGGACACTTTTACACTTGTACGTGTGTTTATGTGTATGGTTAATATAACTTCTTCACACTGATTGCTCAAATGCATTCATCTTTGAGTGTGATTTGTCCCCCCAGTGAAGAGTCCTGCTGATTTTCCAATCTTCAATCATCTTTCTGTTTATTGTTAGGTCCCTGATATTTTCCCCCACTCTGTGGCAGGTTTTCGATTCTGCTCTCCCTATCGTTCCGTTATTGTTGTCCATTTTCTCGACCACATGCTGTCGGGTATAAAACAGTTATGAAATGCGCTAGTGCTATTAAAAGCGCTAGTTACAGTTTTGACACCCCAGTACCGGATTTTCTCTCAGCAGGATATTTTCTCAACAATTGTTACTTCATAACTTCATGTAGGTTTACTGTTTATTCTGATCTATACCCGACTGTGCGATAGAGACCAGTCAGATAGAACACACAGAGGAAATGTAAGACTCTCCTCCAGTACTAAGGCAAAACACTACAGGACAAAAGGGTGAACATTTTTAAAACAATCAATATCACTGTCAGTCTTTGCCAGTTGATTGCTGATATGCAAGTATTTTATTTGTATTGGAGCTTTTGCAGTTCTATATGCATGCAAATTGATATACTTCAAGGAACAAGCTTTTTAAGGATATTTAACAGTTATTCCACGAAATCGAGGCGTACATGAGCTGAAAGCCGATGAGGCGCGTAGCACTGAGTCGGCTATAAGCCATGTACGATGAGATTGAGTGGAATAACTGTTTTATTCTATCCACATTCACTGGATTTTGAGAAACAGAACATTATTTTTTGCAAATCCGATAAATAAAAACTTTATACAAAACGTCCGACAAAATCATTTCTGCTTAGAATGTAAACAAACCGGCAAGATGACAGGAGCAATTTGTGAAAAATGCAATAATAATAATTCTTGAAAAAAAAAAAGATACATGCTTACCAGGGCGGCACAGTGGTGTAGTGGTTAGCACTGTTGCCTCACAGCAAGAAGGTCCTGGGTTCGAGCCCAGTGGCCAATGAGAGCCTTTCTGTGTGGAGTTTGCATGTTCTGTCTGTGTGGGTTTCCTCCGGGTGCTCCGGTTTCCCCCACAGTCCAAAGACATGCAGGTTAGGTTAACTGGTGGCTCTAAATTGGCCGTAGGTGTGAATGTGAGTGTGAATGGTTGTCTGTGTCTATGTGTCAGCCCTGTGATGACCTGGCGACTTGTCCAGGGTGTACCCCGCCTCTCGCCCGTAGTCAGCTGGGATAGGCTCCAGCTTGCCCGTGATCCTGCACAGGATAAGCGGTTACGGATAATGGATGGATGGATGTTCTTACCATCAAATACTTTTATTCCATATTTTGTTACTTTTTAATATTTTGGGGGGTTTTGTTTTTGAGTAAAGTTTTTATTTCATCCTCAGTTGGTTCAGCAACACGCTCCGCCATTTTGTTTTCCTCTACTCACGGTATATGAGCTGATATCCTAGTAGTAGAGTAGCCAATCAGAGCGCACGATTGCTCATATCCAGTGAATGTGGATAGAATAAATGGCATTATGTGATGATGCTGAGTGAGTGGAGTAAATATCTTTGTATAAGTTTCATATACTGCAAGTGGGCACAAGTGGACAAAAAGTGAAATAATTTTTTTTTCTCTTGAGATTTTTTTTAATTAGAATCGCTTAATGAAAATACAGTTATAGATGCAATTTATCCACAAATCTGAAAAATTATTAACATGACCAAAATTGTCATTTCTACTTGCAGTGTTTTGCCTTTAAACTGGCTGGTTCTCTGTCTCTGTCCAGGTGGAGTCCTCTGTTCTATGTGTGCAACACACACACACATACATATGCACATGCACACACACCAGCAAGCAACAGTAGTTTTTTTTTTTAAGTTTGACCAGCAGGAGATGAGAATCGGCATGTTGTTGAAGATTGCGTGCAGGCCATGACTGTGTGTTCACTTTGTCTCCCGCTGTAGTAAAACAATGTTCAGTAAAAGCTTGGATATCTCTGATGCCCCTCTCAAGTGCAACAAAGAGGAAAGGTACTACCCCCCCCCATATCCTCTATGTCCCTTACTAAACCCTCCACAAAGATGCAGTGTTGCTTTTCCACTCCATATCTTTCCAGTCAGCCCTTTGTTGTTCTTCTCAACTTCTACAGTCTAAAACAAATCCTCACATTGCCTCTTAATTGTTTTCCAGATGTATCCAAACCACTAACGTTTATTTCTGTTATTTCTCAGCTACATTAGCTGTTCTGAAACATTACCAGCCTAGGGGGATACCAGCCCATCCTCTTGTCATTTTTCTGTGGCCTGTGTGCTCTCTTTCTCTCTTTCTCTTTTCATTTCCTCGCTCATTCCCACCCTGCCTCTTTCATCACATCCTTTATTATTCCTGCTCAAACATCAGGATGGGGCTGATGGCAGAAATGAAATTGGGAATTGACTGAAGAAGACCTGACCCCAGAATGATACATAAGGCAACTGGGGCTTTTAAAAATTATCATTGAAATGTAATAGAGTGGTCAGAGAGGCAGCTGCATACAAAAAGGGCAGTGAAATATCTCCATCTCTTGCTCGTCTCTCATATGTCGGCACCACACCCCCCTCCACCCTTTTATTAGTTAGATTAGATTTACCTTATTTAACTAAATGCCATTTATTTAACCTCTAGTTTTACAGTATAATGGTAGTTTCAAAACTACCCTGCAAATGAGTAGTGCATTATGGGCAGTCAGTACCCTCCAGAATACATCATTTGGACAATAACCCTATGCAGTTCTGGGGTATAATGAGTGCACTGAATATTCTCCACTGTGCTTTTGAACCTGGCTATAAAAGTGCAAAACTATAGGATTGATAGCTTACAGTTTTGAATAGAATAGAATGGAAGAGCATAAAATAAAATGGAACTGAATCGCACAGAATGAAAGGATAGAAGAGAAGAATTGAATAAATTTGAAGAGAATACAATGGCATCAAATCAAACAGAATAGGTTGTTGCTAAAACCTGTGACACGGAATGGGACGTGACATATTATCGCTCAGGCAGTGACCTCCCCGCAATACGGGACGGTACGGACCCATGACATACGGGATGGGACACCTACCTTATTGTCCGTGATGGGATATAATTTGTTAATTAATAAATAATTTGCTGAAAAATGATTGTGTTGACATTTCTTGTATTTCAGTTGGACTAAATGTAAACAGTGAAAGACTGGGGCATAAAACCCAGGATGAAAGCAAATAATTTAAAATGTATCAAATGTCAGAGCAAAGGTGGAAGACCAAAGAAGAAATAAATATTAACACATGCATGCTAATTTGTTTCTTTCTTTTCTTTCCTTTCTTTTGAGCGAAAATATGTCCGTGACAATTATTCCGGTCTGTGATGGGACAGGGAGGTCACTGACCCGTGAGCAATAATATATCCATGACAATTATTCCAGTCCATGACGGGACGGGGAGGTGACCGTGAGCGATAATGTGTCCTGTCCTGTGTCACGGGTTTTAGTAATCGTCGAATATAATAGCGTAAAATGGAATAACGGAATGTAACATAGTCGAATAGCATAGAATAGAATACAATATCAAAGAATCACATGGATGAGTATAGAATGGCATGACATAGAATAGAATATGGAGAGAATGGAATAAAATAGAATAGAATAAAATGGAAGAGGACAGAGCTTCGTAGAATAAAATGAATGAGAATAGAGCAGGACAGAATGGAATATAATGCCATTGAATCAAATAGGGGACAATAAGATACTGTTGAATTGACTAGCATAGAATAAAATAGAATTAACTGAATGTGAGCAGAATGGGATATAATAGAATAACAGAAGATAAGCAAATAGAAGAAAATACAATGGAATATAATAGCATGAAGTGGAATAAAAGAATAGAATCAAATGGAATAGAATGGGATAGAGTACAAAACTAGAATCAAATGAAATAATAGAAGGAGATGGAATACAATATAATCAATTGGAATAATAAAATAGAATGGGACTGAATCCAAGAATATAATCAGATGGATGAAAATAGATTAGACTAGGACAGAATGGATGAGAATAGAATAGTGCTTTTTATAACGCAGACTGTATTAGACAGATTTATTGGCGTTGTTGCCTGAACCTCCAGCCTTCTCTTTTTTAAGAATTCCCCCTGTAGGCCGTGTTTAAACACGCCGTCACCGATAATAAATCTGTCCCTGCAGCAGTCTGTCTCTCCCACATTATCACATTTTACCTGGTAATTTGTTTGTTTTTTGATACACATTTATATCACCACTGAAATAAACAGAGAAAAGCTTCCCTGCATCTTCACTCTCTCACTCTGTTAGCTCGTGCTTGAACCTCTCTTCTCTCAAGGATGTGGAGTGAGGAGCTAGAAAGACTCTGGACTTTTTTTCTTTTTCCTCTTATTCACTGAAATAGATCATTAAATGCCAGCTCATTTACCAGCTACTCTTTCAGCTTTTCTGCATAGCGCTGTGTGACGCGTATAGAACCCCAGTGTGTGTGTGGATTAGAGCTGTGTTTGGGTTGGTGATGTGGCGTTTATTTGTATGTGTACGTGCAGTAGGAATGTTTTTTTGTTTTGTTTTTTGTGGGATTGGTGTGTATACCGCATGTATTTGTGTGTATTTATTTTTATTTTTTGTTATCTTTCTCCAACATAGAACTTTTCATACTCCGAGACTTTAGATCTTTCAGCTTTAGAGAACTCGAGATCAGAGCATATCAGGAAGAAAGCAGGCTTTGAAATCTGTTCTGAAGCACAGTCGACCTCTCAAAACAGCTGATGGAAAGGACTGGTGTTTTTTGTAAGATGGTGTGGGGAAAAATATTTACAGCACAGACATTTCACTATATCCTTCTGAACACATGAGAGATCATTAAGGACAAAACGTAACGTCATGAAATCACAACTTAGCAAATATCAGAATTTTGTTGCTATTAAGTGTGTGTGTGTATATATATATATATATATATATATATATATATATATATATATATATATATATATACTGGGTGCGATTTGTTGGGGGGGATGGGGGGGATCATCCCCCCTTCTGGTTTTCATCTCTGCTGAAAAAAAATCCTCGGGGACAACCCCGTCAATAAAACAAACAAACCCCAAAAAAAGTTGACATGACAGGCATGTTGTGATACAGTTTTCTATGGTCTACATTGCACTCACTTTCAAAATGACCCGAAGTGGCAGCTTTGATGTTCACGAACGTCCCCAGCAAATAGATACATTGTAGATAATAATTAAAGCCGCAAGCGGCCTCGACGGGCCCTCGCGCCAGCGGCCAAGGGGGGCGGGGGCATGCGTCCCCGCGAAATACCTTCCACAGCTTCTTCGGCAAGAGACATTACTCCCACAATGGCGACAAAGCACAGAATTGGACACATGGCAACAATAGGGTTTGCCATAACCAGCACCCCCAGGGGCGAAAGTGCACAAAATTTGGCGTATATGTCAGGTGAGCTATGAAGAGTTTGCGTATGAAGTTTGATGACAATTGAGTAAATAGAAGATGAGATATAGATTTTTGAAGAATAAATTTTTTGGTTTTTCCCATGTCAGTAGGTGGCGCTATGCTGTACATGAGCGATTATGAGTTGGAAAAATAAGTGTCTACAACAGCAGCGTACTATCACAAGGTAGTGGTGTGAAGGAAAAGCATTATGGAATTATTTACCAAAAACCCGTTTTGGAGCAATTGCGTCGGCCAAAAACAGCGCCCCCCATGGACGAAAATTCCCAAAATGTGGTATACATGACATGGGAGGTAGTAAGAGGGTGGCCGTGAAGCTTGACCAAATTTGAGGAAAGATTGGAATTTTTGCCCAAAAATAGCGCCCCCAGTGGCGAAAGTGCACAAAATTTGGCGTATATGTCAGGTGAGCTATGAAGAGTTTGCGTATGAAGTTTGATGACAATTGAGTAAATAGAAGATGAGATATAGATTTTTGAAGAATAAATTTTTTGGTTTTTCCCATGTCAGTAGGTGGCGCTATGCTGTACATGAGCGATTATGAGTTGGAAAAATAAGTGTCTACAACAGCAACGTACTATCGCAAGGCAGTGGTGTGAAGGAAAAGCATTATGGAATTATTTACCAAAAACCCGTTCTGGAGCAATTGCGTCGGCCAAAAACAGCGCCCCCCATGGACGAAAATTCCCAAAATGTGGTATACATGACATGGGAGGTAGTAAGAGGGTGGCCGTGAAGTTTGACCAAATTTTAGGAAAGATTGGAATTTTTGCCCAAAAATAGCGCCCCCAGTGGCGAAATATCACAGAAACTGGGTAACATGTCAGAAGCCCAATGAGTGATTTGCGTGTGAAGTATGAGCAGTTTTGAGCAATCAGAAGATTTGTTATGAATTTTTAAGCATGTAAAATTTTGCATCGAAAATTGATTGACGTATAACTTCTGAACGGTTTATCCTACGTGAAACGTATTTAGTACCTTTTGTCAGCCATGTCTGTAGATGATGTGTATCAATTTTGGTGACATTCCTATGAACGGTCTAGGAGGAGTTGCGCCGTCTTCGTGGCCATGCATTTCGCACAAAAGTGAAATTACCTCACTTCCTATTGGGCGTGGCTAATGCATTGGCATTACATTTTTGTCCGGCTTAGTGAGATACATATGCGTACCAAATGGCATGCCACTACTACAAACTACATGGCAACCAGGCACCTTAATGCGGGAGGCCAAAATCACAACGAGTTAGGGGGCGCTGTAGAGGCCCTGAGGCCTGCCTGGATCTGGGCTTCTGGTTCTCAGTAGCGGTGGCAGTCTAAGAAAAAGGAGCCAAATTTCGTGCGTTGTCGACCATGGCAAGCGCCCCAATAAGGGTCTTGTAAAGAGTTTGCTTGCCAAGTTTGACAAATCAGAAGCTGCAATATCATTTCTGCCATAACCAGCACCCCCAGGGGCGAAAGTGCACAAAATTTGGCGTACATGTCAGGTGAGCTATGAAGCATTTGCGTATGAAGTTTGATGACAATTGAGTAAATAGAAGATGAGATATAGATTTTTGAAGAATAAATTTTTTGGTTTTTCCCATGTCAGTAGGTGGCGCTATGCTGTACATGAGCGATAATGAGTTGGAAAAATAAGTGTCTACAACAGCAACGCACTATCACAAGGTAGTGGTGTGAAGGAAAAGCATTATGGAATTATTTACCAAAAACCCGTTTTGGAGCAATTGCGTCGGCCAAAAACAGCGCCCCCCATGGACGAAAATTCCCAAAATGTGGTATACATGACATGGGAGGTAGTAAGAGGGTGGCCGTGAAGTTTGACCAAATTTGAGGAAAGATTGGATTTTTTGCCCAAAAATAGCGCCCCCAGTGGCGAAATATCACAGAAATTGGGTAACATGTCAGAAGCCCAATGAGTGATGTGCGAGCGAAGTATGAGCAGTTTTGAGCAATGAGAAGATTTGTTATGAATTTTTAAGCATGTAAAATTTTGCATTGAAAATTGATTGACGTATAACTTCTGAACGGTTTGTCCAACGTGAAACGTATTTAGTAACTTTTGTCAGCCATGTCTGTAGATGATGTGTATCAATTTTGGTGACATTCCTATGAACGGTCTAGGAGGAGTTGCGCCGTCTTCGTGGCCATGCATTTTGCACAAAAGTGAAATTACCTCACTTCCTGTTGGGCGTGGCTAGTGCATTGGCATTACATTTTTGTCCGGCTTAGTGAGATACATATGCCTACCAAATTGCATGCCACTACTACAAACTACATGGCAACCAGGCACCTTAATGCGGGAGGCCAAAATCACAACGACTTAGGGGGCGCTATAGAGGCCCTGAGCCCCGGCCAAGTTTGGGCTTTTGGTTCTGAGTAGCGGTGGCAATTCTCGGAACTGGTGCCAAATTTCATGCGTTTTCGCCCATGGCAAGCGCCCCGAAAATGGCCCAACAGCGGAGAAAAATAAAGAAGAAGAAGAAGAAGAAGACGAAAGAATAATTAAAGCCGCTAGCGGCCTCGACGGGCCCTCGCGCCAGCGGCCAAGGGGGGCGGGGGCATGCGTCCCCGCGAAAGACCTTCCACAGCTTCTTCGGCAAGAGACATTACTCCCACAATGGCGACAAAGCACAGAATTGGACACATGGCAACAATAGGGTCTCGCACTGTACGGTGCTCTGGGGGCGCTATAGAGGCCCTGAGGCCCGCCTGGATCTGGGCTTCTGGTTCTCAGTAGCGGTGGCAGTCTAAGAAAAAGGAGCCAAATTTCGTGCGTTGTCGACCATGGCAAGCGCCCCAATAAGGGTCTTGTAAAGAGTTTGCTTGCCAAGTTTGACAAATCAGAAGCTGCAATATCATTTCTGCCATAACCAGCACCCCCAGGGGCGAAAGTGCAGAAAATTTGGCGTACATGTCAGGTGAGCTATGAAGAGTTTGCGTATGAAGTTTGATGACAATTGAGTAAATAGAAGATGAGATATAGATTTTTGAAGAATAAATTTTCTGGTTTTTCCCATGTCAGTAGGTGGCGCTATGCTGTACATGAGCGATTATGAGTTGGAGAAATAAGTGTCTACAACAGCAACGCACTATCACAAGGTAGTGGTGTGAAGGAAAAGCATTATGGAATTATTTACCAAAAACCCGTTTTGGAGCAATTGCGTCGGCCAAAAACAGCGCCCCCCATGGACGAAAATTCCCAAAATGTGGTATACATGACATGGGAGGTAGTAAGAGGGTGGCCGTGAAGTTTGACCAAATTTGAGGAAAGATTGGATTTTTTGCCCAAAAATAGCGCCCCCAGTGGCGAAATATCACAGAAATTGGGTCACATATCAGAAGCCCAATGAGTGATTTACGTGTGAAGTATGAGCAGTTTTGAGCAATTAGAAGATTTGTTATGAATTTTTAAGCATGTAAAATTTTGCATTGAAAATTGATTGACGTATAACTTCTGAACGGTTTACGCTACGTGAAACGTATTTAGAAACTTTTGTCAGCCATGTCTGTAGATGATGTGTATCAATTTTGGTGACATTCCTATGAACGGTCTAGGAGGAGTTGCGCCGTCTTCGTGGCCATGCATTTCGCACAAAAGTGAAATTACCTCACTTCCTGTTGGGCGTGGCTAATGCATTGGCATTACATTTTTGTCCGGCTTAGTGAGATACATATGTGTACCAAATGGCATGCCACTACTACAAACTACATGGCAACCAGGCACCTTAATGCGGGAGGCCAAAATCACAACGAGTTAGGGGGCGCTATAGAGGCCCTGAGGCCCGCCTGGATCTGGGCTTCTGGTTCTCAGTAGCGGTGGCAGTCTAAGAAAAAGGAGCCAAATTTCGTGCGTTGTCGACCATGGCAAGCGCCCCAATAAGGGTCTTGTAAAGAGTTTGCTTGCCAAGTCTGACAAATCAGAAGCTGCAATATCATTTCTGCCATAACCAGCACCCCCAGGGGCGAAAGTGCACAAAATTTGGCGTACATGTCAGGTGAGCTATGAAGAGTTTGCGTATGAAGTTTGATGACAATTGAGTAAATAGAAGATGAGATATAGATTTTTGAAGAATAAATTTTTTGGTTTTTCCCATGTCAGTAGGTGGCGCTATGCTGTACATGAGCGATTATGAGTTGGAAAAATAAGTGTCTACAACAGCAACGTACTATCACAAGGAAGTGGTGTGAAGGAAAAGCATTATGGAATTATTTACCAAAAACCCGTTTTGGAGCAATTGCGTCGGCCAAAAACAGCGCCCCCCATGGACGAAAGTTTCCAAAACGTGGTATACATGACATGGGAGGTAGTAAGAGGGTGGCCGTGAAGTTTGACCAAAATTGAGGAAAGATTGGAATTTTTGCCCAAAAATAGCGCCCCCAGTGGCGAAAAATCACAGAAATTGGGTAACATGTCAGAAGCCCAATGAGTGATTTGCGTGTGAAGTATGAGCAGTTTTGAGCAATCAGAAGATTTGTTATGAATTTTTAAGCATGTAAAATTTTGCATCGAAAATTGATTGACGTATAACTTCTGAACGGTTTATCCCACGTGAAACGTATTTAGTAACTTTTGTCAGCCATGTCTGTAGACGATGTGTATCAATTTTGGTGACATTCCTATGAACGGTCTAGGAGGAGTTGCGCCGTCTTCGTGGCCATGCATTTCGCACAAAAGTGAAATTACCTCACTTCCTGTTGGGCGTGGCTAATGCATTGGCATTACATTTTTGTCCGGCTTAGTGAGATACATATGCGTGCCAAATTGCATGCCACTACTACAAACTATATGGCAACCAGGCACCTTAATGCGGGAGGCCAAAATCACAACGACTTAGGGGGCGCTATAGAGGCCCTGAGCCCCGGCCAAGTTTGGGCTTTTGGTTCTGAGTAGCGGTGGCAATTCTCGGAACTGGTGCCAAATTTCATGCGTTTTCGCCCATGGCAAGCGCCCCGAAAATGGCCCAACAGCGGAGAAAAATAAAGAAGAAGAAGAAGAAGAAGACGAAAGAATAATTAAAGCCGCTAGCGGCCTCGACGGGCCCTCGCGCCAGCGGCCAAGGGGGGCGGGGGCATGCGTCCCCGCGAAAGACCTTCCACAGCTTCTTCGGCAAGAGACATTACTCCCACAATGGCGACAAAGCACAGAATTGGACACATGGCAACAATAGGGTCTCGCACTGTACGGTGCTCTGGGGGCGCTATAGAGGCCCTGAGGCCCGCCTGGATCTGGGCTTCTGGTTCTCAGTAGCGGTGGCAGTCTAAGAAAAAGGAGCCAAATTTCGTGCGTTGTCGACCATGGCAAGCGCCCCAATAAGGGTCTTGTAAAGAGTTTGCTTGCCAAGTTTGACAAATCAGAAGCTGCAATATCATTTCTGCCATAACCAGCACCCCCAGGGGCGAAAGTGCAGAAAATTTGGCGTACATGTCAGGTGAGCTATGAAGAGTTTGCGTATGAAGTTTGATGACAATTGAGTAAATAGAAGATGAGATATAGATTTTTGAAGAATAAATTTTCTGGTTTTTCCCATGTCAGTAGGTGGCGCTATGCTGTACATGAGCGATTATGAGTTGGAGAAATAAGTGTCTACAACAGCAACGCACTATCACAAGGTAGTGGTGTGAAGGAAAAGCATTATGGAATTATTTACCAAAAACCCGTTTTGGAGCAATTGCGTCGGCCAAAAACAGCGCCCCCCATGGACGAAAATTCCCAAAATGTGGTATACATGACATGGGAGGTAGTAAGAGGGTGGCCGTGAAGTTTGACCAAATTTGAGGAAAGATTGGATTTTTTGCCCAAAAATAGCGCCCCCAGTGGCGAAATATCACAGAAATTGGGTCACATATCAGAAGCCCAATGAGTGATTTACGTGTGAAGTATGAGCAGTTTTGAGCAATTAGAAGATTTGTTATGAATTTTTAAGCATGTAAAATTTTGCATTGAAAATTGATTGACGTATAACTTCTGAACGGTTTACGCTACGTGAAACGTATTTAGAAACTTTTGTCAGCCATGTCTGTAGATGATGTGTATCAATTTTGGTGACATTCCTATGAACGGTCTAGGAGGAGTTGCGCCGTCTTCGTGGCCATGCATTTCGCACAAAAGTGAAATTACCTCACTTCCTGTTGGGCGTGGCTAATGCATTGGCATTACATTTTTGTCCGGCTTAGTGAGATACATATGTGTACCAAATGGCATGCCACTACTACAAACTACATGGCAACCAGGCACCTTAATGCGGGAGGCCAAAATCACAACGAGTTAGGGGGCGCTATAGAGGCCCTGAGGCCCGCCTGGATCTGGGCTTCTGGTTCTCAGTAGCGGTGGCAGTCTAAGAAAAAGGAGCCAAATTTCGTGCGTTGTCGACCATGGCAAGCGCCCCAATAAGGGTCTTGTAAAGAGTTTGCTTGCCAAGTCTGACAAATCAGAAGCTGCAATATCATTTCTGCCATAACCAGCACCCCCAGGGGCGAAAGTGCACAAAATTTGGCGTACATGTCAGGTGAGCTATGAAGAGTTTGCGTATGAAGTTTGATGACAATTGAGTAAATAGAAGATGAGATATAGATTTTTGAAGAATAAATTTTTTGGTTTTTCCCATGTCAGTAGGTGGCGCTATGCTGTACATGAGCGATTATGAGTTGGAAAAATAAGTGTCTACAACAGCAACGTACTATCACAAGGAAGTGGTGTGAAGGAAAAGCATTATGGAATTATTTACCAAAAACCCGTTTTGGAGCAATTGCGTCGGCCAAAAACAGCGCCCCCCATGGACGAAAGTTTCCAAAACGTGGTATACATGACATGGGAGGTAGTAAGAGGGTGGCCGTGAAGTTTGACCAAAATTGAGGAAAGATTGGAATTTTTGCCCAAAAATAGCGCCCCCAGTGGCGAAAAATCACAGAAATTGGGTAACATGTCAGAAGCCCAATGAGTGATTTGCGTGTGAAGTATGAGCAGTTTTGAGCAATCAGAAGATTTGTTATGAATTTTTAAGCATGTAAAATTTTGCATCGAAAATTGATTGACGTATAACTTCTGAACGGTTTATCCCACGTGAAACGTATTTAGTAACTTTTGTCAGCCATGTCTGTAGACGATGTGTATCAATTTTGGTGACATTCCTATGAACGGTCTAGGAGGAGTTGCGCCGTCTTCGTGGCCATGCATTTCGCACAAAAGTGAAATTACCTCACTTCCTGTTGGGCGTGGCTAATGCATTGGCATTACATTTTTGTCCGGCTTAGTGAGATACATATGCGTGCCAAATTGCATGCCACTACTACAAACTATATGGCATCCAGGCACCTTAATGCGGGAGGCCAAAATCACAACGACTTAGGGGGCGCTATAGAGGCCCTGAGCCCCGGCCAAGTTTGGGCCTCTGGTTCTGAGTAGCGGTGGCAATTCTCGGAACTGGTGCCAAATTTCGTGCGTTTTCGCCCATGGCAAGCGCCCCGAAAATGGCCCAACAGCGGAGAAAAATAAAGAAGAAGAAGAAGACGGAAGAAGAAGAAGAAGAAGAAGACGGAAGAATAATAATAGTGAACTCTTACAAGAACAATAGGGCCTTCGCCCATAGGGCTCGGGCCCTAACAATATCTTTGCGTTCTATGCAGGGATGCAAACAGCGCGCCTTTTGGCGGATGCTGCCTTTTTCACGGCCGATTTTTTTTTTTTTAGGGGGGGCGTTGGAGTGTCTGATTATAGTTTCAAAGTAAATTCTGTATTAAAATTACTAAATAAGCAAATCCGTTACAGTCCATGAAACAGGAAGTATAAGGATGAGAAAAAAACAGTTTAAATCGGAAAGCTGCGCACAATGTGAACTGCGCCATCAGAGCAAACTGTTCATTTAGTATTCATGTATTTTAGTGATTTTCGAGTCACTGTCCATTTAATCCGGAGGGAGAGAAACATCACGGCAACGCGACAAGCAATGCGAACTTTGTTGTGTTCGTGTATTTAGTCAGAGAGATAGGAAAATGAATTTACTATCTCTGGTTTAGTGTTCGTTTTCATTTAGTGTTATTCATTTGATATCATCGGATGTTATTGAGCTGTTAGCCTATTGTTACCTTAATTTTGTGACCTTTCATGATTTAAAAAAAAACCATCCCCCCTTCTGGTTTTTTGACAAATCGCACCCTGTGTGTGTGTGTGTATATATATATATATATATATGTGTATATATATATATATATATATATATATATATATATATATATATATATATGACAGAGGCCTGGAAGTTTGAGGGTCCTGCACAGTATCTTAGCTGTTCCTTGGACTATGCTTAGATCTCAGATGTTATTCCTGGGATCTGTTGGAGCCATTCTCCCAGTTTGGGGGTCACTGCACCAAGGGCTCCTATCACCATGGGGACCACTGTTGTCTTCATCTTTCCACATCTTTTCTAGCTCTTTTTTTCAGCCCTTGATACTTCTCCAGCTTCTCAAGTTCCTTTTTCTTGATGTTACTGCCATAAATATAGATAGTTATGCATGATAATTGTATGACAGTAACAATTACAGTTATTCCACGAAATCAAGTCGTACATGAGCTGATAGCTATAAGCCATGTGCAGTGAGTTTGAGTGGAATAACTGTTTTATTCTAGCCACATTCACTGGATTTTGAGAAACAGGGCATTTTTATTTTTAGCCAATTCGATAAATAATAACTTTATACAAAATGTCCAACAAAATAATTTCCGCTTAGAATGTAAACAAACCGTCGAAATGACAGGAGCAATTTGTGAAAAATGTGATGATAATTAATTCTTGAAAAATAAAAAAAGATACGTTTTTACCATCAAATACTTTCATTCCATATTTTGTTGCTTTTTTGTATTTTTGGGGTTTTGTTTTCGAGTAGAGTTTTTATTTTGTCCTCAGTTGTTTCAGCAACACGCTCCGTTTTCTCTACTCACGGTATATGAGCTGATATCCTGGTAGTAGAGTAGCCAACCAGAGCGTGCGATTGCTCATATCCAGTGAATGTGGATAGAATATATATCACCGCTTACCAGTCCCTTGACCAGGGGTGGTCATGGGGGCGCTGTGCAGAAGTATATGGGGTTAGGGGGCTCTGGGTAGAGGTGGTACCTTTGATAGCTTAGCAGCTGCACTCTTAAAAACTTAAAGTAGCTATGCACACTGGTCCTTACCCACCCGCCAAATCTCTCTCACCTGGCTCCGCGTGCCCACCCCTGGGCAACGGCATCAGCTGGCCGGCAAAATGGTGTGGAGAGACAGTGTTGACACGGCACCGCTGGGCGGAGGACTTCCACTGTTGAAGTCAACGGTCAGGGCCGAGGCTTTCCCACTGGTAGGAAGCAACGGCCGCATGTCCGAGCCTGGAGGTGGATGGGCTCCGCCAGGCACGATACCTGCCCAAGACACGCTATGTATGAATGTACATGCTACCAAAAAGAATATATATATTACTGTGCAAAAGTCTTAGGCACATGCAAAGAAATGCCTTCAGAAATAATGCAATTAAATTATTCTACATTTAAATATACTATAAAAAGGACTAAACAGTAATAAATGAAACAAAGTCAATATCTGGTGTGAGATGACCTTTTGCTTAAAAAAAATAGTAGTCTCAGGTACAGTATGTGCAGTTATATAATGAACTGTATGAGCTGTAGGTTTTACTGAGCATCTTGCAGAACCAGACACAGTTCTTCTGGACACTTTTTCTTTCACACTGGCTTTAACATGCTGCTTTCTTTACTGACATCCAAACATTTTTCTGTAACATTTTATTTTGTGCTGGAAAACTAATGTTTGGAACTCTAAAATGTTTTTGTAACGACTCAATAATGTAGAAATCATAAAATAAAAATCTATAATGAAGTTTGTACTAAATAAAATAGGGTGCCTAAGATTTTGCACAGTACTGTTTACCTTATGAGCGCCAGTGTGTTATTTTCATTTACACCTGTTTGCTGCAGAGGAGCTTTAACTCAGCACTTCCACAGACAGCGTACATGAATTTATCTAGCTGCAGTTTGACAGTTTACTCCGCCCTGGGTTGCTACTTTAATCCCATCATGCCTTTGGGCCAGGCTGTGTTTGGTTAATGGGATTCCTGGCGCTTTTCCGTCTCTCTTCAGACCCCACTCAGCTTCAGCAAGCTGCCCCGTAGCGTTCTGGACCTGTCTCAAACACTAACATTCGTCTCACAAACGAGAGGCCACACTGGCAGAGCAAGTTGCCTTACAGGCTGAGTTCAGAATCCACTCTTTCTGATGCCAGAGCAGCCTGATGGGCTGAGTTATTGAGAGTGACGCCTCTAGTGGCATTTCCACTGTGATATAAAGCCATCAAACCATCCACATAAAGCACTCGGCATATTGCTCAGTATATTGTAACATTTAAATGTGCTGAAATGTGGTATGTTAATCTCTGCATGTTTCTTTTAACTGGCACCTAGCATGCATTATCAAGGATTTATCAACAAGAGGGGTTTTGTTGATATAACAGCTATACTGTAAATGTCTAAAACTGATATTTGAATTATTATATTTACATTTGGCTGTAAATTGCTGCAAAAGTAATTGCTTTGAATGTTAGTGTGCTCTTTTATATTTAACCGTGAGAGTTTGACTCCCTACTCACATCTGTATTGCAGCGTGCCTTGCCAGATGGCAATAGGTACCATTTTTATGATGGGCTTTGGTATGACCCGACCGTGAGTAGATCTCGACTCGCGATCTCCCTGTCGAGAGGCGGACATGCTAACCACTAGGTCAACTCGCGGTATAAAGAGCAGTAAACAGTAATAAACCGCGAGTTGGCCTAATGGTTGGCGTGTCCGCCTCTCGATCGGGAGATCGGGAGTTCTACTCACGGTCGGGTCATACCAAAGACCATCATAAAAATGGTACCTACTGCCATCTGGCAAGGCACGTTGCAATACAGATGTGAGTGGGGAGTCAAACTCTCGCGGTTACCAGAGGTCTAGCCCCCCACTGTAACCCTAGCTATGTAATAGGCGAGAGGCCGAGGGCTATGAAAACGGAGATCGGCGCCGCCCTATGCACCACATGGCGTGGGAAGGACTTTGATTTGAAACAGTAATAAATGAAACAAAGTAAATATTTAGTGTTACGACCCTTTGCTTAAAAAAAAATAGTCATCACCAGTACAATTAGTGCAGTTTTATAAGTCTCTCGCAGTTACCAGAGGACTGTCACCCCACTGTAACCCTAGCTGTATAGACGAGAGGCCGAGGGCTATGGAAACGAAGATCGACACCGCACCCATGCACCTCAAAAGAGCTGGGGTGAGTTTCCCAAAAGCATCGTAGCACAAAGATCATCATTAAATGGTAGAATGAGCATCACAATGAACATTCTCTGTGCTAGTTAAGATGCTCTTAGCATTAAGAGGCTTTTGGGAAACCCACTCCTGGTTAGTACTGGGATAGGAGACTGCCTGGGAAGACCAGATCCTGGCATGGAAGGGGCTTTGACTTTTAATATTTAACTTTTTCTAATTAAAATAGCAATATTCTGGTTAGAAACTCATACTTTTAATGTAGAGCACTCCAAAATTATTGCCACCCTTCATAAAATAGTCATTCAAAATTTCCTCCCAGACAACAGGAGAAACTGTACATACTGCATTTATTCTAGTAAAATCATTCTCATTTGAACTAAATAACCGTTTCTCTCAAAACTATATAATTGTGCCAAAATTATTGACTTCCCTAAGGAATCTGTCTATCTGGTATATCACTGCAGTGACGTGGCTGCTCTGACAGCTTCAGCCATCAAAGTTTCTAGGGAAGGATTACAGTAGTGGTTTCCCATTGCCTTCTACTGGATTATTATAGGGGGTTTTCTCCTCTCAACCATTCAGGCCTATGGACAATTTAGAGTAGCCAGTTAACCTAACTGCACGTCTTTGGATGGTGGGGGAAACCAGAGCACCCAGAGAAAACCCACGGGGAGAGCATGCAAACTCCACACAGAAAGGCCCCCAACAACCATGAGATTCAAACCCGGAACCTTCTTGCTGTGAGGTGACCGTGATAACCACTGCACCACCGTGCCACCCCTTCCCTAAGGAATATTTCAGATAAATGCAATCAAATTGTCTGTTCAGTTGAGTTGAGGTTAGGGATCTGTGCAAGCCGCTCGAGTTCTTCCAATCCAACCTTGGCAAGGCATGTCTTCATGGAGCTCAATTTGTGCACGGGTGCATTGTCGTGCTGGAACAGGTTTTGGCCATATAGTTTCAACGAAGGAAAATTGGAATGCTACAACATAAAAATTGTATTGGATGTATTTTTTGCTTCCAAATTTGTGGCAGCAGTTTGGGGAAGAACCGCATACGGGTGTGATGGTCAGGTGTCCACATACTTTTCGCCATATTCTGTAAATACAGTGGAGTTTAAAAGTCTGATACCATATTGAAACTCTGGTATTCTTTTTTTTTTTTAACTGGAAATAAACAAAGTTTAGAATTTTGAAAAATATTTTAAATATTCAGTGGTCCTGATTCTGCACTGTTTCTCCGTCATCGATTTTTAAATTTAAACAAATGTGTGATCGTGACCACTGCTTTGTACAAAAGGCCAGATTTTTCTTGAGTTTTATCCATTTCATTAAACCACGTGTTCACATGACAGATGGATTCGATCTAACATGGGTCATCAGATTTTGCACAAACTTGCGGAGTCCAATGAGAGCTCAAGCACACACTGTCATTAAGGCAAAAGTGTCTCAAGATAATATAATTTGTAATGAGAAATATTGTATTCAACTTGTAAATAATACATAACAGGAGCATTTTCACTAGTAGCCTCAGACATTTTGACCCTTAAAATCCTTCAGGAGAGTGTTTTGAGGCTGTAGGAGGTGAAAGCAGTAGATATTTGAAGTGGTTCATCATGTAATCGCTTCTGTCAAAACATAACATTTATTCTTTCAGGTTCTCAGTGAGTGTAGATGAGCTTTTTTCAATAAGCTTCTTCACTTCATTGCTCCCGTAAGAACTAGCAATGCAAACTAAGATGATGTTAATGTCGTGTCCATCACTGTTGACATGCCTTGCCATTGGAAAAGACAGAGCCTTCATTTTGATGGTACAGAAGTACAGCTAGTCCATCCATTATCTGTAGCCGCTTATCCTGTTCTACAGGGTCGCAGGCAAGCTGGAGCCTATCCCAGCTGACTATGGGCGAGAGGCGGGGTACACCCTGGACAAGTCGCCAGGTCGTCGCAGGGCTGACACGTAGGCACAGGCAACCTACGGTCAATTTAGAGCCACCTACGGTCACAGAACACAGAATCACAGAACACCTACGGTCAATTTAGAGCCACCAATTAGCCTAACCTGCATGTCTTTGGACTGTGGGGGAAACCGGAGCACCTGGAGGAAACCCACGCGGACACAGGAAGAACATGAAAACTCCGCACAGAAAGGCCCTCGCCGGCCGCTGGGCTCGAACCCAGGACCTTCTTGCTGTGAGGCGACAGCGCTAACCACTACACCACCGTGCTGCCCCAGTACAGCTAGTCTTTCTACTTTAATCACACTATACAGTACCAGTCAAAAGTTTGGACACACCTACTCATTCAGTGTTTTTTCTTTATTTTTATTAATTGAAAGTCACTTTATGTCTTAAAGTAATGATGAATGTTGTTTCTCTTTACTTAGTTGAGCGGTTTTTGACATAATATGAATTACTACAGTTGTGGAATAGGGTTATTTACTGTATTTTTATTATTTACTGTTTACTGTTTGAGCTCAGACTCATTAAGAAGGCAATAAGTTACACTAATTAACTTTTGACAGGACATAGCTGTTAACTGAAATGCATTCCAGGTGACTACCTCATGAAGCTGGTTAAGATAATGCCAATAGTATACAAAGCGTCATCAAGGTAAACGCTGGTTATTTTGAAGAATCTAAAATATAAAACATTTTTTTAAATACTTTTTTGTGTACAACTTATTTAGCAGTTATTCCATGAAATCCAGTCGTACATGAACTGATAGCTGACGAGGCGCATAGCACTGAGTTGGCTGTAAGCCATGTACAATGAGACTGAGTGGAATAACTGTTTTATTCTATTCATATTCACTGGATTTTGAGAAACAGAGCATTTTTATTTTTGTAATAGACGCTGTAGTCACTAGATCATCGTGTTGTAAGAATGAGTGTAACAATAGCGCATGTGCATACGCATACACATGTTCCGATTAAAATGACCAGTGAGTGTATACAATTCAGTTCACCATTCGAAATGAACGGACTAGACTAAAGAAATCGCTTTCAGACATGTTTATGCTTATTACCGAGGGAAAGTGCGTTTGTATTTTAAAATATACTCCAGGTTGTCCTCCTTTCCTCGCCTTCTCCGGCCAGTGGTCCCATGTGTGATGTAGATGTGATGCACTTCTGAGTTGTTACAGGAAGTTGTCGAAAAGAGTATTGAGACCACTGAGCTCTAGCGCTGGGCCATTTCCAGGAAATAAGAGTTTGGGTCATGGCGACAGCGTGTGTATGTCAGTGTCGGTTCGGAGGTTTCAGTTTCGTAAACTGTAAGATGCAAGAGTAGAATAATATGAAGTACAGGCACTTGGTATATTTGACTTCTGTGGTTTTTAAATTGTTCATTTTTAGATTACGCTTCATTTTTGTGGCTACTGCCTCATAGAGTAAATATATATGCTATATTTACTGTATGGACATGGTATCAGAAAACAATTTTATTTATAAACTGTAGTCACATGTACCCATAGGGTACCTATTTTTGTTTGTTGCAAATTCAATAAATAAAAACTTGATACAAAACGTCTGACAAAATAATTTCCGCTTAGGATGTAAACAAACCGGTGATATGACAGTAGCAATTTGTGAGAAATGCTATAATAATAATAATAATAATAATAATTCTTGAAAAATAAAAAAGATACGTTCTTACCATCAAATGTTTTATTCCATATTTTGTTGCTTTTTTTTGTATTTTTGGGGTTTTGTTTTTGGGTAGTTTTTATTTCATCCTCGGTTGGTTCAGCAACACGCTCCACCATTTTGTTTTTCTTTACTCACGGTATATGAGCTGATATCCTAGTAGTCGAGTAGCCAATCAGAGCACGCAATTGCTTATATCCAGTGAATGTGGATAGAATAATTCTATTTATTTTTTTCGCGGTCCGGTTTCCATCAAATCCTGCACTCTGATTGGCTGGCGTACCTACAATACGGACCCCTGTTATGGACCTCTGGCGACTCGCTCGTTCACAACAACAAACATAGTAGCATTTTTTGTCAACATTTATCTTTTTTTTTTTACAAGATTTATTTATAAGATTATCAAAAATAGATAGTCAAATGGATAGTGATAAGGACAGTGTTCACAGCGAAAGCGAGTTTTACTACCCTGAGGAAGAAGAAATAAAAGAAAACATTTCAGGAGAAAGCTAAAAACCTCTAACTGTTGCTAACGCCGAGCAAAAACATGGCTGAATCCTGAATGACTCAATTTTGTATAAATAGGGGACTACATAGGCGGCAAAATGTAGTTTTTTTTCCTGCCATGGAAGTGCACTTGTATACCGAGGAGGAAGCCATTTGCATTACAGCTGTGAATGAGGATTCAAAATGGCGGCTCGGCTCGGTTTTCGCTTTTGGGCGCTCTCGTTTTCTGTTAGAATTTGGTAAAGTAAAAAATAAATATATTATTTACCAGCTTAAGGTCGGTCCGTATGGTAAAATACCGTGACCTTGGCCTTGAATAGTGACCTCGGCCCAGAGGGCCTCGCTCAGTACTTTCAAGACCTCAGTCACAGTATTTCACGATACAGATGTCCCAGCTGGTAAATAACACACACATATATATATATATATATATATATATATATATATATTATTTCATAGTTTTTATGTCTTCAGTCTTTTTCTACAATGTAGAAAACAGTCAAAATACAGAAAAACCTATGAATGAGTAGGGGTGTCCAAACTTTTGACTGGTACTATATGTACTGTATTTGGAACCTTATGCCTTAAGTGATTCTCTTGGAATCACTCAATTGTCAGGTAGATCCTCCTAATTCCAAGGTCTTAGTTTACAGTTGCCTGTTTCCTCTAACTCTTGGATAATGTTCCAGGCCCTGTGTACCACACATTCATCGAACATGAGCAAACACCGTGCTTGAATTCAGCATTATGTACTGTCCGTTTATCTCCCTCACATCCTCGGAAGTGGGTTTGGCGTCTCTGAAGGCTGAATGAACAGGAAGGAGAAACAGAAAGACAAAGGGGTTTGTGAGAAAGGACCGAAAGGCTTGGCTCTTGCTGCTGGCTCGGGTACTTCGGGGAGCTTCAGAAAAGACCTACTGAGAGGAGAAAGATGGAGAGAGTGAGATAGAGAGAGAGGATGTAAACATGATGGGAAATAAAGGGTAATAAAGGAATAGACAGAGTGAGTGGGCGGGTGAGGATGAGCGACAGGGAGATAACAAAAGGACAGAGCGAAAAAGGAGGTGAGTGGGGAAAAAGTGACATGAAAGAAGGGGAACAGCTGGGCTCTGTCTCCACTGACAACCATCTTGGCTGATGAAGACAGATTGGTGACTGTGATAATTCATTTGCTCCTGCTTGGAGGTGACTGAAACGTGCGCTGGTGTCTGTGTGGACATCTGTCGCTAGAGAGGAACAACAGGCTCGGCTCAGCGTGAGCGATAACACTGGAAAGTTCAAAACATTACTATGTCATGCTCCGTTCAGCAGCGTACGCCTGTGCATCAGCTTTCAGAGAGCAACTCGGGGGAATTCATTATTGACAACAGTGATGTGGATTATCCTCTGTTTAGATCACGTTCGTGTTGGATTCTCGATTCTGATTAATGGGAAAGTGCTGAATAATTTTCTGTAACAGTACAGCTCAGACAGCAGGTCTGCTACTGTGATGTTTATATTCATGTGTTCACTCTAACACATTAACACGGTCCGCATGAACAGGTTTAAAAACAAAAATAATTCGTAATAATAATTTATTCTTAAAGCGCATTACATAAAATCTCAATGCTTTTACAATATACAGTAGTGCTTGAAAGTTTTATGAACCCTTTAGAATTTTCTATGTTTCTGCATAAATATGACCGAAAACATCATCAGATTTTCACACAAGTCCTAAAAGTAGATAAAGAGAACCCAGTTAAACAAATGGGACAAAAATATTATACTTGGTCATTTATTTATTGAGGAAAATGATCCAATATTACATATCTGTGAGTGGCAAAAGTATGTGAACCTTTGCTTTCAGTATCTGGTGTGACCCCCTTGTGCAGCAATAACTGCAGCTAAACATTTCCGGTAACTGTTGATCAGTCCTGCACACCGGCTTGGAGGAATTTTAGCCCATTCCTCCATACAGAACAGCTTCAACTCTGGGATGTTGGTGGGTTTCCTCACATGAGCTGCTCACTTCAGGTCCTTCCACAACATTTCGATTGGATTAAGGTCAGGACTTTGACTTGGCCATTCCAAAACATTAACTTTATTCTTCTTTAACCATTCTTTGGTAGAATGACTTGTGTGCTTAGGGTCGTTGTCTTGCTGCATGACCCACCTTCCCTCGAGATTAAGTTCATGGACAGATGTCCTGACATTTTCCTTTAGAATTCGCTGGTATAATTCAGAATTCATTGTTCCATCAATGATGGCAAGCCGTCCTGGCCCAGATGCAGCAAAACAGGCCCAAACCATGATGCTACCACCACCATGTTTCACAGATGGGATAAGGTTCTCATGCTGGAATGCAGTATTTTCCTTTCTCCAAACATAACGCTTCTCATTTAAACCAAAAATTTCTATTTTGGTCTCATCCGTCCACAAAACATTTTTCCAATAGCCTTCTGGCTTGTCCATGTGATCTTTAGCAAACTGCAGATGAGCAGCAATGTTCTTTTTGGAGAGCAGTGGCTTTCTCCTTGCAAGCCTGCCATGCACACCATTGTTGTTCAGTGTTCTCCTGATGGTGGACTCATGAACATTAACATTAGCCAATGAGAGAGAGGCCTTCAGTTGCTTAGAATTTACGCTGGGGTCCTTTGTGACCTCGCCAACTATTACATGCCTTGCTCTTGGAGTGATCTTTGTTGGTTGACCACTCCTGGGGAGGGTAACAATGGTCTTGAATTTCCTCCATTTGTACACAATCTGTCTGACTGTGGATTGGTGGAGTCCAAACTCTTTAGAGATGGTTTTGTAACCTTTTCCAGCCTGATGAGCATCAACAACGCGTTTTCGGAGGTCCTCAGAAATCTTCTTTGTTTGTGCCATGATACACTTCCACAAACATGTGTTGTGAAGATCAGACGTTGATAGATCCCTGTTCTTTAAATAAAACAGGGTGCCTACTCACACCTGATTGTCATCCCATTGATTGAAAATACCTGACTCTAATTTCACCTTCAAATTAACTGCTAATCCTAGAGGTTCACATACTTTTGCCAGTCACAAATATGTAATATTGGATCATTTTCCTCAATAAATAAATGACCAAATATAATATTTTTGTCTCATTTGTTTAACTGGGTTCTCTTTATCTCCTTTTAGGACTTGTGTGAAAATCTGATGATGTTTTAGGTCATATTTATGCAGAAATATAGAAAATTCTAAAGGGTTCACAAACTTTCAAGCATCACTGTAAGAAGAAAATTTGAATTATCACATGTTAAGAGCCTGGCACCATGATGTCAGGCTCATAACATGGCAAACTGAATAGTGATAGTTATATAAAAATAATAATATCAAATATTTAAAAAAATCATCACAAAGAAACATAATTTATGCATCACATAAGAATGTTTTAAGTTTTCTTTTAAACGTATAATTGGATAGAGTGTTTCTTATAAATAGTGGCAAAAGGTTTTCTGTTCGATGTTTATTGGGTGTTTTTGGAAGGAGCACTTTGTTGCTGTTAGATTTCCAATAAGCTGTGTTTTTGTTTGTTTTTTACTTAATAATAATAATAATAATAATAATAAGTTTAACTTGTATAGCGACTTTCTCACACTCAAGGTTGCTTTACAGTTACCAAAAAAAAAAAAAAGGTCTACCAAAAGAGGGTCAGGATGTAATTACAGTGGCGTAGCTGCCCACAATCCCACCAAAGGTGCATGAAGGTGTGTCCCACACCACCTGTACAGTCACTGCGACACCATCGGGCAACATCGCTCAGAACAACGCACCAAGCACAGAAGCACCGCTGCACAGAACTCTGGATAACCCTGATGTTAAAAAGAGCAACGAGCTCACTGCAGTCCATAGCGAGCAGCACAGGCAGCACATGGCGGCTCAAGGCCTGAAGGGAACCGACACCCAAAACCGGGTCCAGAGCTACGCCACAGCCGGCAGACAAAACACTTGAACGAAGAACAAACATCAAATCATACAAACACAAAAAGAAAAACAAGAACGCTTTTCCAGTGAGAAGCGGCAGCCAAAAAGTGCACAGCGTACTCTCAACCCGGAAACCGTTGAAAAAAGTGACGCTGATCAGGGAATGACTGTTTATAGCTGCTAGAACATAAATGATACGAGGAATTAACCTGTTTCCATGACAATAAATGTAACTTTAAATGGATAAAAAACAATCCTTGTTTGAATATCTTCCTACAACATCACATCCTGTAATATTTTATTCCCAGCATCATTTAGCATTTATGTGTTGTAGATGTTTCCTCAAACCAAACCTAGATCTCTGAAATAATCCCACTACTGATACTTAGAGAGTCTTTTCCTGTCTAGCCTGTTGCAGGATGTCTCTAAAATAACAGCGTGTGTGTCTCTGCAGGTCACGCTCTATCAGTGGAGCGTCCTCGGGTCTCTCCACCAGTCCTCTCAGCAGTCCAAGGGTGAGTGTCCTTCTTTTTCTTTGTCAGCCTGCTATGCCTGATCTCTTGCTCCCATTGCTGACGTCCTACACGGTCACATGTGTACACACACACACACACACGGGACTCACTCAGCTGTGAGCTCTAGGTGTATAAGCAGTTAGCTGGGAGTTAGAAACAGAAAACAGACCGTTAGTGGAAGCTTAAACCACTGACCATCGAACATCATCCAGGCCATTTTAAATGTTTTGTAGCGCTACCTTACAAAGATAAAGATGTTTCAGAATTGATCTAAAAGACTTCATTTGCTTTCATCTAAACTAGATAAAGCCTCATAAAGTGGTCCTTATGACCGATAGGCTAATTATAGTTCAGAGCAAAAGTTATCATCCCCTATGCTTTGCTTTTTTTTTTGCTGGTTTTTTTTTTTCCCCACAAAAAAACATTTTTTATCCAAAAAAATACAATTACAAAATGTTAAAACAAGATAACAAATTAAAACAAATGGTATGACCAGTGTTCAGTGTCCAGACCTGATCTGAAGGCAGTGTTTATCTGGCAGAGAAAGATTTGTTCAATGTCTCTTGGAATCCATGCCGTGATGCTCAAGCTGTTTGCTGTGTCTATCGCTATAGGCAGCACAAGCCATGCCACATCTACAGACTAGTGTCTGATTTCACCTTGGAGAAGAAAATCCATGATAGGTAGTTACAAGTTATTAGAGAATATTAATATTGCATTCATAAGAGGAAATGCAAACGTTTGAACAGAAATATGAGAAGCATGAATGGTCTTGTTGGTTCTCACTGTATGTGGCATACAGTGGCAGCTATGGCCTAAAGGTTCGAGAAGCAGCCTTGGGCCCAAAGAGTTGCCAGTTTGAGTCCCTGGATCAGCAGGAAAATCCATGGCTGAAGTACTTTTGAGTAAGGCACCTACAGTGTCTTTCAAAAGTATTCATCCCCCTTGGCATTTGTCCTGTTTTGTTGCTTTACAAGCTGGAATTAAAATGGATTTTTGGAGGGTTAGCACCATTTGATTTACACAACATGCCTACCGCTTTAAAGGTGCAAATTGTTGTTTTCTTGTGACACAAACAGTAATTAAGATGAAAAAACAGAAATCTGGAGTGTGCATAAGTATTCACCCCCTTTCATATGAAACCCCTAAATAAGAGCTGGTCCAACCAATTCACTTCATAAGTCACATAATTAGTTGATTAAGATCCACCTGTGCGCAACCCAAGTGTCACATGATCTGTCACATGATGTCTGTATAAATCAACCTGTTCTGGAAGGACCCTGACTCTGCAGCACTACTAAGCAAGCAACATGAAAACCAAGGAGCCTCTGAACAGGTCAGAGACAAAGTTGTGAAGAAGTATAGATCAGGGTTGGGTTATAAAAAATATCCCAAACTTTGAATACCCCACGGAGCACCATTAAATCTATTATAACAAAATGGAAAGAATATGGCACCACTACAAACCTGACAAGAGAAGGCCGCCCACCAAAAACTCACAGACCAGGCAAGGAGGGCATTAATCAGAGATGCAACAAAGACACCAAAGATAACACTGAAGGAGCTGCAAAGATCCACAGCGGAGATGGGAGTATCTGTCCATAGGACCACTTTAAACCGTACACTCCACAGAGTGGGGCTTTATGGAAGAGTGGCCAGAAAAAGCCATTGCTTAAGAAAACACGTTTGGAGTTTGCCCAATAGCACGTAGCAGACTCCCCAAACACATGGAAGAAGATTCTCTGGTCAAATGAGACTAAAATTGATCTTTTTGGCCATCATGGGAAACACCATGTGTGGCACAAACCCAACACCCTGAGAACACCATCCCTACAATGAAGCATGGTGGTGGCAGCATCATGCTGTGAGGATGTTTTTCACTTGCAGGGACAGGAAAGCTGTTCAGGACTGAAGGAAAGATGGATGGCACTCAATACAGGGCAATTCTGGAGGAAAACCTGCTTGAGTCAGCCGGAGGTTTGAGACTGGGACGATGGTTCACGTTCCAGCAGGACAATGACCCTAAACATCCTGCTAAAGCTACACTGGAGTGGTTTAAAGGGGAACATTTAAATGTCTTGGAATGGCCTAGTTAAAGCCCAGACCTCAATCCAGTTGAGAATCTGTGGCATAACTTGAAGATTGCTGGACACCAACGCAACCCATCTAACTTGAAGGAGTTGGAGCAGTTTTGGCTTGAGGAATGGGCAAAAATCCCAGTGGCTAGATGTGCTAAGCTAATAGAGACATATCCCAAGAGACTTGCAGCTGTAATTGCAGCAAAAGGTGGCTCTACAAAGTATTGACTTTGGGGGTGAATACCTATGCATGCTCCAGATTTCTGTTTTTTTTTTTTCCATCTTAATTATTGTTTGTGTCACAATAAAACAACAATTTTCACCTTTAAAGTGGTAGACATGTTGTGTAAATCAAATGGTGCTAACCTCCCCAAAATCCATTTTAATTCCAGCTTGGAATGTGACAAAACAGGACAAACACCAAGGGGGATGAATACTTTTGCAAGGCACTGTAATCCCCAACTGCTCCCCAGGCTCTGGATATGTGTGTATTCTTGTTGTACGTCGCTCTGGATAAGATCATCTGCTAAATACCTCTAATGTAATGTGGAAAAAAGAAGAAATGAAATCTAGCTTCAGCAAGCTAAATAACCTTATCAAAACAAATAAAGTAAATTTTAAAAAATTACAGCTGTCTATGACTTAATGTAAATGAAAGAGATTTAAAAAAAAAATTGTGTTAAGCTTCTGTTGTCTAGGAAGTGAGCACTTTTCTGCAGGCTACTTCATGCTGAGTGAGGAAGTTAAACACAAGTTCAATCCACTCCTTCCAATGAGTTCTTGGGTCCTTTCTGTTGCCTGCTGATCACAATAAAATGTTTCCAGAATGTGATTATTCATTTTAAGAGTCCGTTAAGTGTCTTTTATGCAACAGCGCTGTATTACGGATGTTTCACAGCATTAACCGTAGCTATAAATGGATTAGAACTATAGGGTGCTGCTCTTTTATAAACGTTTATTGTTAGAAAACCGATTGTGGTGTAAGAGGAACAGCATTCTGGGATGCACTGTTATTGGAAAATCATCAACTTTGTGGTGCCGACATCACATTAGCTCATTGCTGATGGTTTTCCTTGTCGTGCTTATTCCTTACTTACAGCACAAGGCATATAGCATAGAAAGGAGACTATTCTAAAGGGTGTGTTCGTAACAGGGGAAATGCTACCTCAGGAGGATGTCGAACATCAAGGACTGTTCAAAACGGATTGAACTCTCATTCCCTGTCTTATAAGATGCCTTCAAACTGCCCCCAATTCAAAGCAGTATTGATGTATCCTTGATGCTGCCTTTTACCCATAAATCTGTGCAGCAGCTTGCACAAAGCAACAGAAAAACATAACAAAGATGGCGGTCTGAGTTTCAGAGAAAAGTAATTTTGTATGCAAATACAAGTTGTCGGGGTTGTTTTTGCTTCAATTTTTGAAAAGCTACCAAGAAATACATCTTGTATCTTACAATCTCGTGACTATAAACAAATTTATTCTATCCACATTCACTGGATATGAGCAATTGTGCGCCCTGATTGGCTACTCTATTACTAGGCTATCAGCTCATATACGGTACCATGAGTAGAGAAAAACAAAATGGCGAAGCGTGTTGCTGAACCAACCGAGGACGAAATAAAAACTACAACAAAAAAATACAACAAAGGGGACGTCGTGGCTCAGGTGGATATACCATAAATCCGCCATACCATAAATCCGGGGACCTGGGTTCGATTCCGGCCCGAGGTCATTTCCCGATCCCTCCCCGTCTCTCTCTCCCGCTCATTTCCTGTCTCTACACTGTCCTATCCAATAATAAAGGTGAAAAAAGCCCAAAAAATATCTTAAAAAAAAAAAGACAACAAAAAAGCAACAAAATATGGAATAAAAGTATTTGATGGTCAAAACGTATCTTTTTTTTCAAGAATTATTATTACAGCATTTTTCACAAATTGCTCCTGTCATTTTGTCAGTTTGTTTACATTCTAAGTGGAAATTTTGTATAAAGTTTTTATTTCTCGAATTTGCAAATAATAAAAATAAAAATGCTCCGTTTCTCAAATTCCAGTGAATCTGAGTAGAATAAAACAGTTATCCCGCTCAGTCTCGTCCTACATGGATTATAGGCAACTCGGTGCTACGCGCCTCATCAGCTATGAGCTCATGTACGACTCGATTTCATGGAATAACTGTTAAATATTTGTTTGATATGATCTGTGAGGCCTCTGTGAGCCATCTAGCTAACTCTTTGGTTTAGTTACAGACAGAGTGTACTGATGCCAAATGTTATCGTAAATGCCATCCTGAAACGGGGTTCGAAATGAACATCCTTAGAAGATACCTTCAGTCAAAAGTCCTGCCTTATAAGACACCTGATTATTCTGGTAGTGAGGCAACGAGGCAGCAACCTTCTGTTTCGGGCGGTGTGTGTGTTACTACTTTCAATCCATGGAGATCCTCCTTTATCCCTCCTCCTGTTCTGTTCTGAGCCTGGTGGAAATCCAGCTCAGGGAAAGTAGTGTAAAAATCCAGCTTCCCCTTTGATGAGAGGAGGAGCTTGTGGCTAAACTTTTCTGGCTGGCTTGTTTCACAGCACTCACAGATTACAGTTACCTTTGCCTAAAGCTTAGAGATCTGCATGACACTGAACTTCTGGCTGATTTAAAAGAGGAATTGATTCCTTAAATCCACTCTAAAAGCTCTGCTTCTTCTGTCTTCACAGGCAAAAAGATTGTTTTAAGGAAACCATATATTGGATGTCATGACTTTTCTCTCATTTTTCACTTAGTCAGGAGCTATAGCTTGAAGGGAACACTTATGACTCAGATCAATGTGTTCTCAGTACATCATAAACGAAATTACTTGAATCAAAAGCTATCTATAAAATAAATCAGCTTTAAAGCCTGCCAGTTCTGGAACATTTCCAGCTCCTAAATCTTCCACTGATTCTTGTGAATACATTATACACTGTTCAGAAGTTTGCATCTCTTTATGTGTCTGGCTGTAATTAAATGAAAAATATAAAGCTGTTTAATAGATTATCTACAAAACAGACTTTTGCAAGCATTGCGACACGGACTAAATATTAGAGATAGTTTGAAAAGTTTTCATCGCTGTTGAGATGTTCTAGTTAATTTGGATGAATATGCAGCATTTAAGGTGCTGAATGATTTAAAACAATGCTGGTTTACTTTTGTTAAATCGTATTCAAGTCACGGAAGGTTTAATCAAACTCTCAAGTGGTTTGTGAGCAGTCAAGTTTAAAGTCGATGAGATCAAGAAAGCAGCTCTCGTAAGACCAAATACAGGAAATACCGACCTGTACTGAGCTGGAAACTGAGGTTTAGACGGTATCAAAGTGAAAAAGAAATGGACGAAACAGCACTAAGATACAGCTAAAACATTATATCATATTCAGAAATATGTTTATTGCTTCATTATTATCTCAATGTATGTGTTTTGGCCAGTATGATAATGAAGAAACATCCATAAAATCTAACTGACATTAAATATCTTGGCTGGAGTAATCATTTCAAAGTAAGGGTGTACAAACTTTTGCACAACATTGTAACAAATTATATAGTTTAATGAAAGAATACGCATTTTACTGTGTACAATCTCTGCTTCATTCTTGCTTGATCCACAGCTTCCCACCTTCATCATGGCAACCAGCACCTTCTTTTATCCAGTCCTTTTGAAAAATTTCTCTTCTTGTACTCCATGAATGGCTTGCTGATGTTTGTCTTTTCCAGTCTTGGCTAACTGCATGTTCTTTTCTTTTTCTTTTTCTTTTCTTTCTGCATTACCTTGGCTTGATGTTTTCTGGCCTAATTTTTCTACCCATGTGTGACCTGTTCTTGCATTGCTGTGCGGCTGTTGAATGCTTTCCTGATGTTCCCATGTCAAATGTGTGGCTTCTGCCATGCTCTGGTGCATGTTTATCCTGTAGCCCCTTCGAAAGTTCTGTGTACCTCCTCAGGCAGTCGAATTTTCCTTCTCATCTCAAACTAGTCCTCCTGACTCCCCTGATCAGCCCCTTGTAAACCAAAATAAGGCTCACACACCAACATTAAATTCCCTTTCCCCAAACTCAGTGTGTGGGCCACTCCTGCTGTGCCCAAAAACCCAGACCCTACCTGCTAAGCGCAAAGTCTCTGATAAGTTCTTACATGCCACAAGGTCCAACCCCTTACCAGAGAGTGATACCGAGTCTATTTTAGTTGCTCACTCGGAGCCCTCCACTCCATGCCAACCTCAGTCATCACATACCCCCAGCAGTCCCATGGTAGGCCGGGCAACCCGTACTACTCCCTCGCAGCTTTCAGTGCCCTTGACTCCCGTCATACCCTTAGCCCCTATCCGGCTACACCATTTCCATCCCATACCTGATTCTGACCTTAGCACCAAATCTATCCCCATCATCCAGGTGACCCCTCACCCCTCCCCCAGGGGCAGCCCTCTGCCCACTCCCAAAGGAACGCCTGTACACACGCCAAAGGAGAGTCCAGTGGGAACGCCGACCCCCACACCGCCTCCCAGCCCCTCTATTGGGGGCATGCCCTGGAGGACACGTCTCAACTCTATCAAGAACAGCTTCCTGGGCTCTCCACGCTTCCATCGCAGGAAATTACAAGGTACTAGGACTCCAAGTCTAGCACAGTCACCTTCACCTGCTTAGTAAAAATAAAATAGCATGTGAATAACTTTAGAAAGACATAGCATTGATGTACATAACAGTTGACCAGCCATACACAGCCATAGCTTCATTAAACCCTTAAACTTTTAGGGTTGAGTGGCTTTGGATACTTATAGATGAATAACAGAAGAGTAAACTGGGATTTTAAGGGATAAGCAGATGGTTTGATTGGAAATGCAACACATGATTTTCTCTTTCTGAGCAGTTCCTACCCAAGATGAGATGTCCACCCTCACACCAGAGTCTTCCCCAGAGTGAGTATTGATGAATGAATATGCACACACACACACACACACACACACACACACACACACACACACACACACACACACACACACACACACACGTGTAAACCCATATTTCCCTGCCTTTTCATATTTCAATACACAAGCATACACTCACTGTCCACTTTATTAGGAATACCAGCACATTCATGCCATTAGTTAAGCTATGGTCACACTACAGCTCGCAATACTTTGCAGTGCATTATCGATGAAAATGAGGCATTTTAGTGGTGATGCATGGCAATATACAGGCGACCTAAAAGTTGTAGTCACACAGCAGGGGAACACTTGATTGTCGCACCTTCGTGCGCTCGAGTGGCTGCGCTCACTCACAGGACCCAGTGGTTATGGGAAACACTTGATGCTGATTTGAGTGCAATCAGCACGTGCATATAAGGACACCGAGGCTTTGCAAAGTATTATCATTATCACTGTCACATTTTTTTCTCGCCATGTTTATGACTCTGTTTTTGGTTTTGTAAATATCACACCTGCTAATAAACACTCTTCCTGCACTTAGATCCGTCTACTGCCACATACCTGACAGAATACTTGCAAAGTCTCTGTGAAAACAGTGTCCTTATATGTGCGTGCTGATTGTGCTCAAATCACCATCAGGTGTTTCCCATAACGACTGGGTCCCAAGCGCACGCCCAATATGCTCCGAAGGATCCCTGAATGTAAATGCACTTTTTAAGTCTTGGGGAACATTAGGCTATGCCGAGCTGCTGTGTTGATGAGGCTCCCATGAGCACCGGAGACATGAATTCAAGACAGATACATCTCAAGAGGCTCAAAGAAGGTTCCCTGAGTTTCGGGAAATATTCCCAAACCCATCTGCGAGTATTCACTGCCTAGTTTGCTGACGAAAACATTGCCACCAGATTTCACTGCATGCACTGAAATTTTTCATGACATTTTTGGCTACTCACAAGGCAGAGACACAACAAAAAAACAACTTGCGAAGCTCGTGGAACAATCGCCGTGTATTGCACAATTGGTGGCGATGCTACCAATTTTTCATCACCAAGTATTCAAAAACCCATCGCGAGGTGGAGTGTGACCAGGGCCTTAATGAGGCAATCCTGTGGCAGCAGCACAGTGCAAAAAATCATACAGATACTCAGATATTGAGATGCTTTTCTGCTCACCATGGTTGTAAAGAGTGCTTATTTTAAGTAATGATAAACTTCCTGTAAGTTCAGGCCTGTCTGGTCATTTTCCACTGATCTTGCTCATCAACAAAGTGTTTCAGCCTGCAGACCCTCTGCTCACAGGATGGTTTTTGCACCATTTTGTGTCAACTCTAGAGACTGTTGTTTATGAAATTGCCAGGAGATCATTAGTTTCTGAAACACGGTGCTGTTTGTGATGGCTATTTTTAGTAATTAGTAATCATGTTATGTCTCCTCCAAATAGCAAGCATGTGAAATTGATAAAAACTTCACCATCTAGGGGGTGTTTCACTTCAACACAGCTGTCAATCATAAACTTACATAAAATCTACAGTCTAAGCTGAAAATTCAGTCAGCCCCAGCCTCTACTTCGTTCTGAATACATTGTGTATATTTACTGTAGCTCTTGATTAATTAAACGATCTTTAAATGATTTGATAACACCAAATAAGACGTATTATTTTATTTTACAACCCCAATTCCAAAAAAGTTGGGACACTGTGTAAAACATAAATAAAAACAGAATGTGAAGATTTGCAAATCATGGAAACCCAATAGTTCATTGAAAATAGTACAAAGACAGC
The DNA here is from genome assembly GCF_027579695.1 of Neoarius graeffei. Lineage (NCBI taxonomy): Eukaryota > Metazoa > Chordata > Actinopteri > Siluriformes > Ariidae > Neoarius > Neoarius graeffei. Next base: position 84,043,272 of record NC_083570.1, on the reverse strand, counting down.
ATATCAAATGTTGAAACTGAGAAATTTTATTGCTTTTTGAAAAATATATGCTCAGTTGGGACAGGGGCCTGAAAAAAGACTGAAAAAGTTGTGTAATGCTTAAAAAAAACTAATTTGGTTAATTGGCAACAGGTCAGTAACATGATTGGGTATAAAAAGAGCATCCCGGAGAGGTGGAGTCTCTCAGAAGTAAAGATGGGGAGGGATTCACCGCTCTGTGAAAGACTCGTCTGATGAATCAAAAGTAGAAATTATTTTTTCGAAATCATGGACACCACGTGTCAGCCCTGTGATGACCTGGTGACTTGTCCAGGGTGTACCCCACCTTTCGCCTGTAGTCAGCTGGGATAGGCTCCAGCTTGCCTGTGACCCTGTAGAACAGGATAAAGCGGCTAGAGATAATGAGATGAGATGAGATGAGATGGACACCACGTGCTCCAGGCGAAAGAGGAGAGCGACCATCCAGCTTGTTATCAGTGCACAGTTCAAAAACCAGCATCTGCGATGGTATGAGGGTGCGTTAGTGCACATGACATGGGTAGCTTGTACATCTGGGAAGGCATCATTAATGCTGAATGATGTATACACCTTTTAGAGCAACATGCTGCCATACAGAAAATATATTTTTTAGGGAAGGCCTTCCTTCTTTCAGCAAGACAATGCCAAACTGCTTTCTGCACATATTAAAACTGCATGGTTCCGTAGTTAAAGAGTCCAGGTGCTAAACTGGCCTGCCTGCAGTCCAGACCTGTCTCCCATTTAAAACATTTGGTGCATTATGAAGCGCAAAATATGACAAAGGAGACCCCGAACTGTTGAGCAAATGAAATTGTACAGTGCCTTGCAAAAGTATTCATACCCCTTGAACTTTTTCACATTTTTCCACCTTACAACCACGAACTTAAGTTTTTTATTGAGATTTTATGTGATAGACCAACACAGAGTAGCACATAATGGTGAAGTGAAACGAAAATGATAAATGGTCTTCAAATTTTTAAACAAATAAAAATCTGAAAAATGTGGTGTGCATTAGTATTCAGCCCCCCTGCGTCAATACTTTGTAGAGCCACCTTTTGCTGCAATTACAGCTGCAAGTCTTTTGTGGTATGTCTCTACCAGCTTTGCACATCTAGACACTGAACTTTTTGCCCATTCTTCTTTGCAAAATAGCTCAAGCTCAGCCAGATTGGATGGAGAGCGTCTGTGAACAGCAATTTTCAAGTCTTGCCACAGATGCTCAATGGGATTTAGGTCTGGACTTTGACTGGGCCATTCTAGCACATGAATATTCTTTGATCTAAACCATTCCATTGTAGCTCTGGCTGTACCGGTATGTTTAGGGTCATTGTCTTGCTGGAAGGTGAATCTCCTTCCCAGTCTCAAGTCTTTTGCAGCCTCCAACAGGGTTTCTTCCAGGATTGCCCTGTATTTAGCTCCATCCATCTTCCCATCAACTCTGACCAGCTTCCCTGTCCCTGCTGAAGAAAAGCATCCCCACAGCATGATGCTGCCACCATCATGTTTCACAGTGGGGATGGTGTGTGCAGGGTGATGAGCAGTGTTAGTTTTCCACCACACATAGCGCTTTGCAGTTAGGCCAAAAAGTTCAACTTAGGTCTCATCTGACCAAAGCACCTTCTTCCACATGTTTGCTGTGTCCCCTACATGGCTTCTTATGCCTGTCTTTCAACAATGGCTTTCTTCTTGCCACTCTTCCAAAAAGGCCAGATTTGTGGAGTGTACGACTTATAGTTGTCCTGTGCACAGATTCTCCCACCTGAGCTGTGGATTTCTGCAGCTCCTCCAGAGTGATCATGGGCCTCTTGGCTGCTTCTCTGACCAGTGCTCTCCTTGCTTGCTCTGTCAGTTTAGGTGGACGACCATGTCTTGGTAGGTTTGCAGTTGTGCCATACTTTTTCCATTTTTGAATGATGGATTGAACAGTGCTTCTTGAGATGTTCAGAGCTTGGGATATTTTTTTTATAACCTAACCCTGCTTTAAACTTCTCCAGAACTTTATCCCTGACCTGTCTGGTGAGTTCTTTGGTCTTCATGATGCTGTTTGTTCTTCAGTGTTCTCTAACAAACCACTGAGGCCTTCACAGAACAAGTGTATTTATACTGAGAGTAAATTACACACAGTAGGACTCTATTAACTAATTAGATGACTTCTGAAGGCAATTGATTGCACTGGATTGTATTTAGAGGTATCAGAGGACAGGGGGCTGAATACTAATGCACACCACATTTTTCAGATTTTTATTTGTTTAAAATTTTGAAGACCATTTATCATTTTTGTTTCACTTCACAATTGTGTGCTACTCTGTGTTGGTCTTTCACATAAAATCTCAATAAAAAACTTTTAAGTTGGTGGTTGTAAGGTGGAAAAATGTGGAAAAAGTTCAAGGGATATGAATACTTTTGCAAGGCACTGTATATCAGGCAAGAATGGGACAACATTTCTCTTTCAAAACTACAGCAATTGGTCTGCTCAGTTCCAAAATGTTTACAGAGTGTTGTTAAAAGTAAAGGTGATGCAACACAGTGGTAAACATACCCCTGACCCAACTTTTCTGAAATGTGTTGCTGACAAATTCAAAATGAGCATATATTTTTCAAAAAGCAATAAAATTTCTCAGTTTCAGCATTTGATATGTTGTCTTTGTACTATTTTCAATGAAATATAGGGTTCCTATGATTTGCAAATTATCGCATTCTGTTTTTATTTTCAGTTTACGCAGCGTCCCAACTTTTTAGGAATTGGGGTTGTATTTTATTTGATGTATTTTTATCTTGAAAGAAAGGGAGGGCTTAGTTTGGCTACATCAATGCTAAATATTGTGACACTGAAAGTAGGGCTTCAGTAATGTCTATTGTAAAAGAGGAATATTTTTTTCCTTTGCTCCACAATAATTACCCATTGATGAAAAAAGCCTCTGTACTTGAGGCTGATTCTTCCAGCTTCACACATTTTTATAAGCATGACAAAAAATGATTGTAAGCTACAGTATATCTGTTGCAACCATGCCTTTCAGCCCTCCTCTCTCTCCTTCCTTCTCTCTGACTCTTTCTTTTTGTCGTGCTTTCTCTTTCTTTGTTGGAAGCTTTATCAGGTTTGCCTCCCACTATGGCTCTTCTTACGACACATGCCATACACAAGGCAACAGTCAGAAGTTTTTCTTTCTGAACAGTGTCTCTTCTCTGGCAGGACTGCACTCTTCTTTTATGTTTTTTTTCCTTTTGTCTTCTGTAATAGATTCTCCCGTCACTCTACAAGCTGGTTAGGACTGCATCCTCCCTGTCTCTTTTGTTCTTTTCTGTCTGTCTCAAAAAATCAGATTTTTTTCCCCCTGTATGTGTTTGGAAAGGCCAGCTTTTCTTTACAGATGAAAACTACTGTAACTGTAAAGATGAGTGATGTTAGAAGAAATGTAGCTGTTTAATGTTGAACTGGACTTTTTAAAGATGTGTAGAGCAGCTTGGATCCAAACTAGGAAAACATCGATACCATTTTGTTCAGACTGAGTATGAGATTGAGTACATGTCTTTTGGTACTCATCGATACCCAGACTGATACTGAAATGCATAGCCTACTTAGTCTTAATGAATCTGGGACATCGTGGAACATTTTATTGAGCTTATTTATGTTTGGCCAGGTTACAGAATGGACATAAAAAGTGCAGATGTTCATGCACTCATGCTACTTGGCTCATTTTTAGCTTATCCGGCTGCAGGCCAGGCTGGATTAGCTTATGCAATCACGTGTCTTCTGTCGTTGTCATCCATCCACAATTTACAAAAACCGTTACTCCTCCTACAGGATTGATCAGATTTCGATCAAACTCGCCTACAATGTTCCCCAGGTGGGTGTGCATAAAAGTTGTCGAGATGGTGGCACCACCTGTCATATTTACGATTTTATGGAAATTTTTGGGTAACTCGTCATATTAAACGCTACTCTTTGTAAACTGCTGGGATGTTTTCACTTAAACTCACCCAGAAGACTCTAAAGACATATTCCAACAAGAGTTGTTCACCAGGTGGCACCACCTACCATGGATGCAGCTACAGAGGGATCACATGCAATTTCACGAAAATCGCTACTCCTCCTACAGGAGTGATCAGATTTTGATCAAACCCATATGGAATGTTTGCCAGGTTGGTTTGTATAAAAGTTGTCAAGACAGTGGCACCACCTGTCATATTTAACCTATTATGGGCATTTGAAAATTCTAGGTGACTCGTCACACCAAACACTACTGTTTGTAAACTGCTAGGATGTTTTCACTGAAACTCACCCAGAAGACTCTAAAGACATATTCCAACAAGAATTGTTCACCAGGTGGCGCCACCTGCCATGGATGCGGCTACACAGGGGTCATATGCAATTTCACAAAAATCGCTACTCCTCCTACAGGATTGATTGGATTTCAGACTTGTACACAACAACAGTGGCCGGTATGAGCTACAGCCTCATTGAGGCTATTTTTTAGTGAATCGTTTTTAGCTACCATTAGCTAGTTGTTGTTGATTTTTTAATGACGAGCATAAGCTATCTGCATAAGTTATGCTGGGATCAGACTACACGATATTTTTGTCTTTCAATATGGTCAGCATGTCAGATTACATAATCATACTGCCTTAAATTCTTGCCATGATTTGGTCAAAAGACTGGCAACGCTACAGGTTTTACACCGACCAATCATCATTCACGTCCTGTCTTGTTGTCAGGGAGGAGAGTCAAGAAATTGTCAATCATGGGTATCGAGGACCACGGCATAGGAGTTCTCAAACTGGGGGAGAAAATACAAAAAATTCTGACACACTAGACTTTTTATCAAGGTGTCATGGGGCATCCCAGACACCACATCAGTGTTCTCTGATTATGTCACATTACAAGACACTACAGACATTCATATTCAGGGCTGACGCTGGAAATTTGTCAGCCACAACAAAATGGTGTCAAAATCACAATTTTGAATTCGTGTAGTCTGATCCTGGCATTACCTTGGATTGAGAAGAGTTGCAGGGTGAAGTGTAGGCTTTGTTTCATTTCAGAAATGTGCTTCGGTACAGCTATAAGTAAAGAGCTTTTTTTTTCTTCACTGAATTGGGGATCCTCATAAACAATGACTGATGGTAGCCGATCATCACGAATAACATGCTGGGTAAGATCTGTTATTTTCACTCAGTGTTTTCTGCAGACATTTACATCACCTAGCTGCAGTATTGGTGGCTACTGTGTGCTGCTAGTGATGAACTCTGTATGTTTAAGATATTTTACCAGGATAAGTCTATTAAAGAAAGCTGACGCACTTCCTCCTCTTGATATTTTAACAGAGCACAGTGTACAGTCTGCTTTGCTTTGATTACCATCATTAAACATGATCTACTGCGCTGTGCAAAAGTCTTAGGCACATGGAAAGAAATGCTTTAGCCAAAAACGGCTTAAAAAATAATGAAATGAAATGTTTCAACATAAAAAAATACTATAATCAGTAGTGAGCCATAATAAATGAAATAAAGTCAGAATTTCGTGTGAGACAACCCTTTGTTTAAAAAAAAAATATATCAGTCTCAGGTACAATGAGTGCAGTTTTATAAGGAAATGAGCTGTAGGTTTTACGGAGCATCTCACAGAACCAGCTACAGTTCTTCTGGACACTTTGACTGTCACACTCGCTTCTTCATTTTGCACCAAAACCCAGCAGCCTTCATTATGTTTTCTTTTTTAATCTGAAAAGTGCTCTCTTATGTAATATGCTGCTGAGATACAAACTTTTTTTTCTGTAATATTTAATGTTGTGTTGGAAAACGAATGTTTGGACTCTAAAATGTTTTTGTACTGACTCGATAATGTAGAAGTCATAAAACAGAAATCTATTACAAAGTTTGTATGAAAAAAATAGGGGGTCTAAGACTTTTGCACAGTACTGGATGTCAAGATTGCAGTCATTTTGTGTCATCTGTTGATTAGTGTAATAATGTACATTACCTGTACGTCAAATCATATCTCTGGAGATAGGTTATTGGAATCAGAGTATTTTACTCAGGCTTATGAGTGTGAGTAAATAGGTATCGGACAAATACCCAGCGCCATGGGTATTGATCAGACATGTCCACAAGCGCTGGCGACCGGCGGTTTTCTCCGCCTACGCAGACAGTCTGCACTGGCGACTTGATCCCAAGAAAAGAAAAAAAAACACCTTGCCTTTCAATGTTCAAGTGATTTATATAGTCTCTGCTGGCCATAATTTGCTGCAAATCCAATTATTTCACCACAAAATTGTCTTTGATTTGGGTCTAGTATGACCAGAAGCGACGCCATATTTGTTGATTGATTCTCGCACTCTGGCTGATCTGATGTAGCAGATGACTTAGCATATTATATCAATAATGTACAGTATCATCAGTATATTTTTTAATATAGATTAAGTTTTCACTAGTCATCACTGATGGGATATTTAAACAAAGTTGACATGAATATTGTGTGCTCAGATCCAAAGACCATAAAGTATTCAGTATATGTTATTTGGGGTACAGCAAGCAAAATTTCAAATGGAAATAAAGTTGTGTGAATTCAATTTTGTTTTCCTCAATTTATTAGATTAGAAGCTATGAATGATAAGTAAACTTAAAGAAAATAATTAGAAGATTCATTATTCTCCATCAAAGAATTATTTTCATATCCAGAAGCTACCTGGAGTGCCTAAGTTCCCATATAGAGATGTCTGGCCCATTAGCTAAAGCTTCATACTTATAAAGTGCAAATGCAAATAGCTAATTGTGTGCAAATATTTGTGCTGAAATTAAAATTATACAATACACAATACCACACGAGAAGCACATCAGGTACATTATACCAAAGAAGCTCGCCATGTAGTTATGTTACAGAGCCAGGCAGCGTACTACAGAGGGGAACTGAGAAAGCCAAGCACACACACATCTGGAGGGAAATTTCATACAGATTTTGCAAGTATTTTACAGGGAAATGATTAGTAATTTATTAGCTGAGAATGCACCAGAAGCCACAAGAAGGCAGGTAAATTTCAAAATCTCCTGAGGGAGGAGCGGCACATGACCCCAGACTCCCAGAGGTGGACAGTAACGAAGTACATTACTTGAGTACTGTACTTAAGTACACTTTTTGAGTATCTGTACTTTACTTGAGGTGTTTGGTTTTTTTTTTGGGAGAATTATGACTTTTTAACTTCACTACATTTGAAAGACAAATAACATACTTTTCACTCCACTACATTTCTATCAAGGTCCTCGTTACTCATTACTATGAAGCAGCTTTGAAAGTGGATGTTTTTTCTTTTCTTTTCTAAAACGTCATTGTTTTTCGTAGGTGACACTGAGACAGCCGATCAGTAATCACTCGGGTCACGTCACGTCCACAGACTGTATAAAATCAAGTTCAGTGATTTCTCAGCAGCATTATTTAACACGATCAGTTGATGGCAGAATGGAAGGAGGCGGTTCTTCTGAGGAATGCACGCACCCATGGCCCATGAACCCATGTTTCAGTTTTCTGAAAGGATTAAAGATTCGTTTCATTTTAAATGTTTGCTTTGTTTGCCGAAAACGAAGCACATCACAGCCTACAAAAACTCGCCGTCCAACCTGCGGAAGCGTATTGAGGTATATAAACATTTTATTCCAAGAGAAAGCTTGCAGTGAAGTTGTCTGTGCTTTTAGAGCTAGTGATAACGTTGCAATAGCTATGCAGTCTGGTTAGTCAAATGACTTTCTATGGATTTTCCTGCCAAGTTGTCGTAGCCTTGTCCACGGCTAACGATAACACATAGCTAGTTAACTTGGACACTGTTAGTTAGCATGTAAAAACGGAGTTACACTAACATGAATAACGTTAACTTATCTGAAGTCCTTTCAGAAATGTTTTAGCATAATCTTGCCAAATAAACAAAATGCAGAAATCTTTCTTTTCTAGTAGCATTAGCTACCCAATAGGATTTTGAGTTTTAAAAGCGTTTGCTAGCATGTCAGGCTGAGCTTCACTAACTAGCTAGCTTAACATTAAACCACCATGATGGCACAGCATGCGTTCATTTTGTGAATTCACAAAATAATCCAGTCGGTTGCTTCAGAGGCATGAGGTATTATAAGCGGTGTGACAATAATACAACAATGTGTTAACAGAAAATGTACTTTTAATACTTAAGTATTTTTAAAAGGAAGTACTTTAACTTGAGTAAAAAAAAATTGACTGGAGAACTTTCACTTGTACTGGAGTAACATTTGGCCAGTTGGATCTGTACTTTGACTTAAGTAATGAAGTTGAGTACTTTGTCCACCTCTGCAGACTCCCCTAGCATTAGCAAGCAAGCCTTTGGCAAATTCCAGACTCGCCGACTCCTTTTTTTTTTTTTTTTTTTATCCAGCTACTTCAGATTTTCTAGAGAACCCTGTATCAATGCATTCCTTGTCCAGACCATGAGTCCCTTCCTATAGATTTCTGATCATGTGTTTTTCTCTCTACTCGCAGACTTGCCAAAAAGTCCTGGTTTGGTAACTTTATCAACCTGGAGAAGGAGGAGCAGATCTTCGTGGTGATCAAGGACAAGCCACTGAGCTCCATTAAGGCAGACATAGTGCAAGCCTTTCTGTCGGTACGCAACCCATCATCATTCTTCCCTTCCTGTTTGAGACCCTTTTTTGAATCTATGGAAGCACATCTGTATACCTCTACAGGCATGTTGAAACACTCTGGGTTTGCACATTTAGCTGACTAGCTGATGTATATCACAATTTGGTAAAATGCACGGCTGCAGCACCTTTATTTTCCCCCGAAGCAAGACTTTCATCGTAGGTCAATAGAAAATGAAGCGAGAGCAGTGATCATTAACATATAGATGCTGTTGCAGTGAAAGACTTGTTCGGTGTGTGGAAGTGGCCATGAAGGCTTGGTTTACATGCTGCTTCTGAGACGTGGTCATTAGCTTGTGAAAGCAGCATTTCAATGGCCTGCTGTTTTTCTTCTTCCTCTGATGAAGAAAGTTTTTCTTTCTTTTTTTTTCAGCAGGAAGCATGAAGTACAAACTGATGCCATTTCCTGCATGTAGGCATGAGCTCAGAACAGACTGACTGCTTGTATTTATAAAGAAGGATGTTCAGATGATGTCGTGAACGTGAAGCTTCTTCTCACTACCCTCTCTTCACTTCTTTTATTTATACCTCTCTTTTGTTCTCCTTTCTCTTCTATTTTCTCCTCGTCTTCTCTGTTTTTTTTCTCCTCATTTTATCTGGTCCTCTCCTTTTTTCTTCTCATTTCTTTCCTCTGCTCTCATATCCCGCCCTATTCTCTCTTCAATTCGTTCCCTGTCCTTTTCATGCCTTTATTTCCTTTCTCATTTCTCTTCTCCTGTCTTCTCTTCTTTTCCTTTCATCTCGTTTCTTCTTTGTTTTCGCTCCTACCTTTTCTCCTCTTCTGTCTTATCTACTTCATATATCTTTCTTCATTTCTCCTTTTCTCTTCACCTCTTTTGTGCTCTTATCTCCTGTCCTGTCCTTTCTTCACTTCTCCTCTTTTCTCCCCTCATCTCTTCTCTGTTTGTTTTCCTTCTATTCCTCTCTTTCCTCATCTTCCATTTTCTCTTCTCCTGTATCTCCTCACCACTTCTTTATTCTCTTCACTTCTTTCTTTTTTTTTGGTCTCATTTGCTGTTATCTTCCCCCCTCTCTTCTTCTCCTCTCATCCCTCCTTTTCTCATCTCTCGTTCTCTTGTCTCTCCTCCCCAGATCCCTAGTCTCAGTCACAGTGTGATCTCCCAGACGAGTTTTCGGGCAGAGTACAAGTCTACAGCAGGTCCCACCGTCTTCCAGAAGCCTGTGAAGTTCCAGGTGGACATCACTTACACAGAGAGCAGCAGCACAGCCACCAAGGAGAACGGCATCTACTCCGTCACCTTTACCCTGCTCTCAGGTAACCACACCTCACTAACCTTATTATCACAAGTCATCATTTTTTATTTAGTCAACTGTGGCTTTTAGTGCACTTCCACTTTCTCCACCTCCACAGGACTGCCCTTCTTAAACGCCCTCTCTCAGGCTACCTGGGGCTTTTTAAACTCAAAGACGAAGTGGCACTTTTCTAAAGAGCAGGTCATTTATAGCCAACTGTGTTTGGCATGATTTCACTACAGGAGGTCAGACTGGAGGAGCTACACCTTTTTCCTCGCTCAGGGTCTTTTCCCAATGTCAAAGTGCCTCAGATTGTTCTTCACTCTTGCCACAATAAAAGAGCTGGTTTTCAACCAACAAAATCATTTCGGTCCCTGGACTTAAACTAAGAGGTTATGTGCTTGGAGATGGTGCCATTGCATTTTTTCATTATATGGCACGAGCTACTTCCGGTAAAATCGTGCACTCTGATTGGTTCCTTGGCGGGCAAAATTTTCCCGTCATGCTCGTGGGTGATTACGGACTTTTTCCAAGGCACCGGCTTTCAATGTTACAAAACAACAAAAAAAAGATAAATTGGAAATCAAAACGGCATCAAAAACTGCCAAAAGACAAACAAGAGTCACTGAGTTATTCAAGAAATAAGCAACGGAGAGCATTCAGAAAGCAAATTTTATTACCCTGAAGAGGCTGTCGTCATGTATTACTCGAGTGAAAAAATAAATTCAGTTTTGAAACCGCTAGCCGTTTATTCTGCATGCGTGACTCAACTACGTTACAAATATGATGTAACTGAAAGCAGCGTCACGCCTCCTTGTAATGACCGCCTATTTTAATCTTAGAAATAAAAAAGCCATATAATAAACTCCTTATTAACCTCGCTTGCTCAGTCTTTATGGGAAAATATCAGACCTTGGTCTTTTTGTACGGCTCGGCCCATACTGTCTGATATTTTCCTGTAAAGACCTCGTGCTCAGTTAATAAGTAGCTAATAAGAACCATTAGTGCCATTATTTACATGGCTGCTATTGAAATAAGACGTGACAGTGATGAGGATTTTTGAAGGTTATTGATAAAAATAAGGCTACGTTCACACTGCAGGCTGAAGTGACTCAAATCCGATCTTTTCGCCCATATGTGACCTGTATCCGATCTTTTATTGACAATATGAACGACACAGATCCGATTTTTTCAAATCCGACCCAGGCCGTTTGGCACTTATAGGGAGGAAAAAACGTCTATGCTGTCTTTCTTTGCATAAGGCAAACCTCACGGAAAAATCAAAAGACTAATTACCATTCGGTTTATTGAGGTGCACAGCAGTGTATACATATAGTTGCAACAACTCACATAAAACAAAGACTGATATTCGGTTGGTTGAGCTGCGCAGACTGCACAGGTTGCGAGCTCGAGCTTGGTTGCTATGGTTACTAACAACAAGTTTGACAGGCATATCGGGGTTGGGGTTGGTTTGCTGGCAGCTTTGTCCCCCCCAGTTTTTTGTCCCTCCCAGTTCAAAAAACGTATCTGCGCCCCTGCGCATGACATCAGTGCGAGGGACGCTTCGGGCTGTGAAGGTTCTGAATCTTCTCAATGGAAGGACGCAGAGGTTAGGGAGCTGATTTCCATTTGGGGGGATGCAGCTATTCAAGCTAGATTGGATGGGTCATACCGCAACCGGGCGGTTTTACTTCTGTAAACACTGGCCATGCTCACTGCGTGTGACGTCGTCGTATCCTGCAATGCGCATGCGGAACACTTGTGTAGGTCGCTTTTCGTTCATACTGAGGATCACATACAAGTCGCATATATTTGTTAATGTGAACGACCTCACAAAAAAATCGGATTTCACAAAAAAATCGGAATTGAGCATTAAGCCTTGCAGTGTGAACGCAGCGTAAGTGCAGCAGTCTTAGGCACATGCAGAGAAATGATGTAAAAGATACCTTCAACAAAAAATACATTAAATGTTTATATTTATTATATTATATTTAGATATTTGTATTTACAAACCTGCCTAGACTAGCAACTTAGCTATATGTGGGTGCGTAATTTATTGTAATTATTTAGATAAAAAATTTGAATAAACTCGAACTTGATTGTGGTTTATACATTTAGAAAATACTATAAAGAACAGTCAAAATCAAAGTCCCTCCTGTGCCAGGACCTGACCTTCCCAGGCAGTCTCCTGTCCTAGTACTAACTAGGCCCTTAAGGCACATTGGGTGGCGCCAATCTCCGTTTCTCTAGCCCTCAGCCTCTTATCTATTACATAGCTAGGGTTACAGTCCTCTGGTAACCACGAGTGTTTGACTCCCTACACCCATCTGTATTGCAACATGGCAGTAGGGACCTTTTATATGACGGTCTTCTGTATGATTTGACCATAAGTAGAACTCACACTCTTCCGGTCGAGAGATGGGCACACTAACCACTAGGCCAGCTCATGGTATAAAGAGCAGTAAATAGTAATAAATGAAGCAAAGTCAATATTTGGTGTTACGACCCTTTGTTTAAGAAAAATAGTAGTCACAGGTACGATTTGTACAGTTTTATAAGGAAATAAGCTGTAAGTTTGACTGAGTATCTTACACAACCAGCCACAGTTCTTCTGGAAACTTGCTTCTTCTTTTAAGACCGTCACACTTGCTTCTTATTTCTGCAGCAAAACCCAGCAGTCTTCATTTTTTTTTTTTTTTGTCTGAAAAGTGTCTCTTACGTAATATGCTAATGTTTGGAAATCTGAAATGTGTTTGTCCGACTCGATAATGGAGACGTTATAAAATAAAAATCTATGATAAAGTTTGTACTAAAAAAACAGGCTGCCTAAGACTTCTGCACAGTACTTTTTCTTGTTAATTTGTTGATGGATGTGCAACCCTTGATGAAATTGTGTCCTGTCTTGATGCTCCTTTACCTTGAATTGTTATATTTTTTTCTTTTATACCCCCACTCCGAGGGGGGGGGGGGGGGGGATACTGGTTTACCTCCGTCTGTCCGCCCGTCCGTCTGTATCTCCGTCCATCTAAAACACCCTTTTTCTCAGCAACCACAAATCATAGCCATTTGGTACTTAGTACCAAACTTCAGCTTGGGGTTCTATAGCTCCGAAGGAGGGGGGGTATACTGGTTTACCTCTGCCTGTCCGCCCGTCCGTCTGTATCGCCGTCTGTCCGAGACACCCTTTTTCTCAGCAACCACAAATCATAGCCACTTGGTACTTAGTACCAAACTTCAGCTTGGGGTTTTATACCATGTACGCCGTTTTCAGGTCTGTCCCACATCGACTTCCTGTTTACAGACCAAATGTATTTACGAAACATATAGGGTGGATTTACAAAATTTTCGTAACACTTTTCTCAGCAACTACAAATCACAACTGCTTGATATTTGGTACCGAGCTTCAGCTTGGGGTTCTATACCGTGTCTACTGTTTTCAGGACTGTCACACATCGACTTCCTGTTTACCGACTGAATGTATTTACGAAACATATAGGGTGGATTTTGATGCTATTTCAAGAAGCAAAATGCTGTTTCAAAATGACAGTTTACCAGGGTGCTGTTTGAAATCCCTGGGGAGAGACACTGCTCTTTACTTACTTGTTTCAGGGTTAATTATTTGTTGAAGTGAACATTCATAATAAGTGTCTTATTCCTTCGATTGCTTGCATTCTGATATAAGTGAGAGTGGGGGGATACGTAAGCTCCCAGTTGATCTTGTTTTTCCTTTCTTTGTTATTTGTGCCTTTTTGTGTTTTGTTTCATTTTACCTTGTTGTTGTGTCCTTTTCTTGGTCTGTCTAGCCCCCATGTATTTGCAACCCCTGTCACTTATTACACAATTAAACAAAAAAAAAAGTTCTCAGAGCCACGGTTAAATCTTTCACGGTGCGCTACACATACAGAGGAAACCCCTATGTCTGATTTGGTAATGTGCTGTATCCCTGAATAAGCACATGCACCTTGTCAGATAGAGAGAGAAACAAAAAGACAGAGATGTCATAGTTAGTCTCCACCAGGCTGCCTCCTTTCCACCGCAGTGCGTTCGAGCAGTCACTGTGCTAATATAAGCTCCACACTCTAATTATCACTGCTGCCAACGACATTCAGTTTCTGTTGGCCTCACAGGCAATTACAGGCAGAACCAAAACAAAGGAAGTGCCATTAGTCAGATTGTTCTCATAGAAACACATTATTTTACAAACTAATGCCTGAGTGTTCTTTGTCATTTTAGCCATTATATCAAATTTGCCTTCGAGAGGCTCGATAGACAGCTGTTTCAATTCAGACTTCATAGTCAAGTTCTGGGAAATTCCGATTCTTTCCAGTCCGTGTCTTGCAGGTTGATGTGCATTAAACCCAGTATGTGGTTCCAGGTCCGAGTCGGCGCTTTAAGCGGGTGGTGGAGACGATCCAGACGCAGCTGTTAAGCACACACGACCAGCCGGGAGTCCAACAGCTGGCTGGTGAGTAAAGCTCCACCCCCCACATGGCCCTGTCCCAAATCCCCCCGTCAGCATCCACCACATGCATGCTCCCCCCTCACTCACTACACACCACCCCATAGCACTTACCCCACACCCACTCGCTCAGAACATGCATTGATCAGACTGTGGATGTACACAGAGAGCTCGGGAATAAAATTACACTGGCGGGTGGTAGAAGGCTTTTTATGGGGTAAGCTCTGCTTGTAAACCCTTATACAGGCCCACTGGGGATCTTCCTGTTTATTATCTCTAACAAAACTTCATGCATCCAGATTATTATAAACAAACAATAAGTAATAAAGAAACAATCGCATCATTTAATGGAAAATGTATCGTGTCCCAAAGAGCTGCTACTGATTCTATTTTAAGCGCAGCGATTCAAATGGAAAACAGGTGGAAAGAAAGAAAGAAAGAAAGAAAGAAAGAAAGAAAGAAAGAAAGAAAGAGAAGCACCTTTGTCCTTCCTCTATGCATGTCTTTCCTTCTGACTCGTACACCGTCTGCTGCAAGCCTGTGTCCTCTCCATCTGCTTGATGACAGCTCCCCCTACTGAGACAAAACTAGTTCTGCAGTACCATCTGAAATCAAGTTTTCCGTTGCTTCACTGACGCATTACGAGATCTGCTTTAACCTGTGCTTTCAATCGGTGTGAATGTTGTTAGTCAGATACTGGAACTAAGTACATTCAAATGTTGACAATGGATTCGTCACATCGAACCAGTAAAACCACTAATGTGATTGGAGATGCTACACGAGGTTCTGAGGTTGACAGGGTTTCAGTGGCTCATTAATTAAGCGACTTTTCTCACTGCACAATATTTATCATGAGAAAAATCAAAGAAAGCTGCTTTGTCTTCTGGCCACTGGTTCAGTATCGAACATCCAGTTTCAGCACTGGTTCAAGATGGCACCAGAAAGACCAAATGGTACTTGGGTACGGGATGAGTAGGTTGTTGCTGAGTGGTTTGAAATACTGTCACATATACAGAGGTTTACGTGTTAGCTCATCCGGCCAACAGGCGATGAGCTCATGCCATCATGGTGTCGTCTGTCCGTCGTCTGTTGTTCGTCGTTCGTCCGGCGGCGTCCACATTCCACGAAAATCGCTTCTTCTCTATCAATTCTTCACTGATTTTTATTCTTTTTGGCAGGAAGGTAGGTCTGCCTGGGGTGCATATGGCTTCTACTCAAATTTGCATAATTGCAATTAATAATGAAGATATGGAGTAATTAAGCCCTAACGAGCAGTTTCTACACAAATCGCTTCTTCTCCCTCAATTCTTCACTGATTTTGATTCTTAATGGCGTGAAGGTAGGGGTACCTAGGGTGCATATAACTTCTACCCAGATTTGCTTAATTACAATTATTAATGACGTTATGGACTAATTAAGCCTTAATGAGCAGTTCAACAAAAATCGCTTCTTCTCGGTCAATTCCTCACCGTTCTGGATTCTTTCTGGCAAACAGGTCGGTATTCCTAGGGTGTATAGCTTCTATATATAGATTGTATATAGTGTATATAGCTTGCAACATTTATTGCGCAAATTGGCCCACTTTAGATCGTTTTTTCTGGACTAGACGGGGCCGGAGCTACGCCGTCATTGACGGTCTCGTTTTTCTGCTTTCTCAGCTAAATCAGTGATCAAACCAAAAGTGTAAAAAATAATGTTCATCCAGCAGTAAAGATAATGCACTGAAGGGGAACGGATGTGGGACAGGGAAGATGGGTCTTTGTTCTAAATAACAGTTATTTTCTCTGTACATTAACTATGTGGTTGAGTCCTTTTGCTACCTTGGTGATACCTTATGCCCCAGTGGAGGATGTGAGCTAGCTACCATCACAAGAACAAGGACCACATGGGGGAAGTTCAGAGAGCTACTACCCCTTTTGCCATGCAGGAGCTTGGCATATCATACCCGAGGTCGCGTTACAGTTCCTGCGTGAGGAGTGCTTTGTTGTACGCAAGAGAATGCTGGCCTCTGAGGAGAGAGGATGTTGGGCGTCTAGAGAGGAACGAAAGAGCTATGCTGTTGTGGATGTGTCGTATAAAGCCCGAGGATGGGGTCAGCTCCAGCAGGCTTTGTCTGAGGCTTGGTCTCCTGGATCTGCATGCTGACCTCAGGTATAGGTGTTTGTGGTGGTGTGACATGGTGCAGTTCCACCACGACTGCAAGAATCACAGCCCACCAGGTGGAAGGTGCGATAAAGAGGGGCAGGCCCTGCAAGATCTGGAAAGAGCTGGTGGCACAGGACCTAAAGGAGTGGAGCCTCACTACTGAGGATGCCCTTGATCAAAAGTATTGGAGGAAAGATGCTACAGTCAAGCCGTGCGTCATCTGACACACCTGTGGTGTAAGAAGACGTTAAAATGGGTAGTGAGTGAGTGAACTAGGTGAACTTTGATCTATGAATTTGCAAACCATGAATTTGTGAGAACTTGAGAGCAGGACTGTGGGCTCTTTGGCCAGAAAGCCATGGTGATGATGCTAATCATAGTGATCTCAGTGGACCTTTGCCTTGTTGTTTTCTCCATGTTGCTTGGCGCACACCTGAAACAAAATATGTGTCTCATTCCCCAACGTTCACCAGATAAAATTTTGGTCGGATTTTCTTGTTCTTGTTGTTAATGTTGGCACTCAGGGTCCAAAACTAGCACCTGCCACTCACCATAGGTGAGTAAAAATCTACATTGGTGAATAAATGAGGTCAGTCACCATTGGTGGGTTGCTGAAATAGGCCTACTTCTCAACTTTTATCATGACAACACATAACTTGATTGACTACGTTTTGTTCTGTGGCAGGTTGAAAACTTTTTTGGCTGGTAAACTTTTTCACTTTACCAGTCGTTGGCAGATGCCTGTTGGCATTATGGCATAATTACAAACATAATATTTGTGCTGGGTTTTTTTTCTCAACCTGAATAAATATTTACATTTAATTTTTAGTTTTATGGCACAAATACAGTATGAGCAAACTCTCTGTTCATAAAATCCTTATTGTTATTTTTGTTAACAGTGTATTGAATTTACAGTTGTTTCATTTAGTTGTTTGTTGTCGTGTAACAGCCCAGTGTTGTCAATAACGAGCTTTTCGTTAGTGTGTTTGCTGCAGCCGGTTTACTCTGAGTAACCAAATGGGTGATCGATGGAACAATCCAATCAAACAATCTTGTTAGTGTTGATCCGCTGTTAAGATGATACATGATATAAGATGATGATGCCCTGTCTTACTTTTTTTTTTCAAATTGACGTGAATGAACTCAAACTATGTGCAGAAGTTCTACAGGTTCACATCTGAGTTCACATTTGATCTTGTTTCTGAATATGCACTGAATAAGCATGTCTCAGGTGGGCTGATCTGATATCAGGAACAGGGGACACAGCAGGCGAGAGAGTCGCAACATCTCAGCTCACTGCATTCCATCACTCTTCTCTGAATTCCTCTCCTTCGCTCTCTCCCTGTCTCTCTCTCTTTCTCTCTCTCTTCCTGTTATTCACCATTTGTCTTCTTTTGCTGCCTCGCACTTTCTTTCTGTCAAACACACGTTCACACACAGCCATCACTGCCACTGCTTCCTGCCTCTCACTCAGTATCGAGCGACTCAGAGTGTGTGTCACAGGCTCACTCACTCCCACACTGCACTGATGAATGGCATGTGCTCAGGGAAGCTCAGGGGAAAACTCCACTGATGCTCCGTCTATATACAGTCTAGTTTCTTGTTGGATACTGTTTTGGCATTTATGCTACAAACTAACTGAATATAGCGATGTGTGTGTACATCACAAATGCCCAAAGATTTCCAGGGATTATATTAGCTACAAGAATAACACCCCGAAGGAAATGACATTTTTTTAAAGATATTTTTTGGGCTTTTTTTCACCTCCATTGGATAGGACAGTGTAGAGACAGGACAGGAAATGAGTGGGAGAGAGAGACGGGGAGGGACCGGGAGATGACCCCGGGCCGGAATCGAACCCGGGTCCCCGGATCCATGGCATGGCGCCCCAGCCACCTGAGCCACGACGCCCCCAGGAAATGACATTTTTAATTGTTAAAATTGAGCACCGTGATCTTTAATCATGTCAGCCAGTGCCAAGAAAACATACTACAGGTGTACAAATGACCTTATTGAACAAACAAGAAAAAAAAATTACATCGGATAAAATCTCTAAACTTTGCTACAGAACATTTTTACACCTGCCGTGTTGGTCAGCATCTCATCTCATTATCTGTAGCCGCTTTATCCTTCTACAGGGTCGCAGGCAAGCTGGAGCCTATCCCAGCTGACTACGGGCGAAAGGCGGGGTACACCCTGGACAAGTCGCCAGGTCATCACAGGGCTGACACACAGACACAGACAACCATTCACACTCACATTCACACCTACGCTCAATTTAGAGTCACCAGTTAACCTAACCTGCATGTCTTTGGACTGTGGGGGAAACCGGAGCACCCGGAGGAAACCCACGCGGACACGGGGAGAACATGCAAACTCCACACAGAAAGGCCCTCGCCGGCCACGGGGCTCGAACCCAGGACCTTCTTGCTGTGAGGCGACAGCGCTAACCACTACACCACCGTGCCGCCTGTTGGTCAGCATATATATAAAAAACAGTTATTCTACAAAATCGAGTTGTACATGCGCTATAAGCCATGTACGACGAGATTTTGTGGAATAATTGATTTATTCCATCCACATTCACTTGATTTTGAGACGCAGAGCATTTTTATTTTATTTTTTGCAAATTCGATAAATGAAAATTTTATACAAAACATCCGACAAAATCATTTCCGCTTAGAATGTAAACAAACTGGCGACATAACAGGACCAATTTGTGAAAAATGCTATAATAATAATTCTTGAAAAATATAAAAGAGACGTTCTTACCATCAAATACTTTTATTCCATATTTTGTTGGTTTTTTTGTGTTTTTTGGGGTTTTGTTTTCGAGTAGAGTTTTTATTTCGTCCTCGGTTGGTTCAGCAACACGATCTGCCATTTTGTTTTTCTCTACTCACGGTATATGAGCTGATATCCTAGCAGTAGAGTAGCCAATCAGAGTGCACCATTGCTCATATCCAGGGACTGCAGATATATCTCATCTCATCTCATTATCTCTAGCCGCTTTATCCTTCTACAGGGTCGCGGGCAAGCTGGAGCCTATCCCAGCTGACTACGGGCGAAAGGCGGGGTACACCCTGGACAAGTCGCCAGGTCATCACAGGGCTGACACATAGACACACAACCATTCACACTCACATTCACACCTACGCTCAATTTAGAGTCACCAGTTAACCTAACCTGCATGTCTTTGGACTGTGGGGGAAACCGGAGCACCCGGAGGAAACCCACGCGGACACGGGGAGAACATGCAAACTCCGCACAGAAAGGCCCTCGCCAGCCACGGGGCTCGAACCCAGGACCTTCTTGCTGTGAGGCGACAGCGCTAACCACTACACCACCGTGCCGCCAGGATCTATTATATCCAGTGAAATATAAAATAAAGATGTCAGATCTTTTTCAGCCTTTAAAAGTAGACGGCCTTTCAATTTCATAAAATCAGTGCAATTTAGACAGAGGAAGTCCAGTGTGCGCATGCACAGACTTACCTTCGTTCTTTTCCTTCTTCTGTTGGGTTTTCCATCATGTGGAATCTACAGTGTTGCATTACTGCCAGGTTTACCTTGACCGTGCACTGACAGTTACATCATTCTGTCGTGAAACAAACAGCTGATCACACCGAAGTGCTCGCTGACCGCCGATATTTATTAGTTTGGTCCTGCGTTTCCTTTCTTTCGCAACATAACATCTTCTCCCTTTCCGTTACTGTAGTCGGTCTTTCACGTTTCATTCTCACATTCACATCCTCCATTTTTGTCTCCTGTTTCAAATTTGTATCCCGCAATGCCTTGTGTGAACGGGGAAAGCCCACCACACGATGCATGACGTAGTATCTTGAATTGGGTCATGGTGAAGCAGGAAAACAATAGTGGAGAATTTAGGGCCATGTGGCTCTAAATTCATGAACTGTTCTGTTTAAAAAATAATAATAATAAAATTGGAAGCCTGTAATTAAAATTCAGTAGCTTTCGGTCCACTAAACAAAAATAATTGGGTATCAGGGAAAATTCTTTTTATGACCTACACTTGAAAAATCTGAAAGGCAGTCTACCTTTAATGTGATGTACTGTAGCAAACAATAAAATTCAAGTGAAAAACAAATGCAAATGTTTCAGGGGGAAAGAAACGGAAAAACCTTACAATAACCTGTTTACACAAGTGTGCAACCCTTTTATAATGTGCTCAGAATTAACTCGTCACACGCAAACTCATTTTCTAAAGTATCATGCTCAAAATGACCATACAGCTGTCATCAGTGCATTCTGACATGCGCAATATAGTGATTCTGTAACACCAAATGTACAGTACCAGTCAAAAGTTTGGACACACCTCATTCAGTATTTTTTCTTTATGTTTATTAATTAAAAGGCATGTCTTAAAGTAATGATGGATGTCATTTCTCTTTACTTAGTTTAGCGGTTCTTGACATAATATGGATTACTACAGTTGTGGTGTGGATTAGGGTTATTTATATTATTTACTGTTTGATTTCAAACACATTAAAAAGGCAAGAAATTGCACTAATTAACTTTTGATGAAGCACCTGTTAACTGAAAAGCATTCCAGGTGACGAACTCATGAAGCTGGTTAGGATAATGCTAATAGTGTCCAAAGCGTTATCAAGGTAAACGCTGGCTACTTTGAAGAATCTAAAATATGAAACATACATATAAGCAGGTTTTTGTTTACCACACAATTCCATATATGTTTGATATGTTATTTCATAATTTTGACGTCTTCAGTATTGTTAGAAAATACAACCCCGATTCCAAAAAAGTTGGGACAAAGTACAAATTGTAAATAAAAACGGAATGCAATGATGTGGAAGTTTCAAAATTCCATATTTTATTCAGAATAGAACATAGATGACATATCAAATGTTTAAACTGAGAAAATGTATCATTTAAAGAGAAAAATTAGGGGATTTTAAATTTCATGACAACAACACATCTCAAAAAAGTTGGGACAAGGCCATGTTTCCCACTGTGAGACATCCCCTTTTCTCTTTACAACAGTCTGTAAACGTCTGGGGACTGAGGAGACAAGTTGCTCAAGTTTAGGGATAGGAACGTTAACCCATTCTTGTCTAATGTAGGATTCTAGTTGCTCAACTGTCTTAGGTCTTTTTTGTCGTATCTTCCGTTTTATGATGCGCCAAATGTTTTCTATGGGTGAAAGCTCTGGACTGCAGGCTGGCCAGATCAGTACCCGGACCCTTCTTCTACGCAGCCATGATGCTGTAATTGATGCAGTATGTGGTTTGGCATTGTCATGTTGGAAAATGCAAGGTCTTCCCTGAAAGAGACGTCGTCTGGATGGGAGCATATGTTGCTCTAGAACCTGGATATACCTTTCAGCATTGATGGTGTCTTTCCAGATGTGTAAGCTGCCCATGCCACACGCACTAATGCAACCCCATACCATCAGAGATGCAGGCTTCTGAACTGAGCGCTGATAACAACTTGGGTCGTCCTTCTCCTCTTTAGTCCGAATGACACGGCGTCCCTGATTTCCATAAAGAACTTCAAATTTTGATTCGTCTGACCACAGAACAGTTTTCCACTTTGCCACAGTTCATTTTAAATGAGCCTTGGCCCAGAGAAGACATCTGCACTTCTGGATCATGTTTAGATACGGCTTCTTCTTTGAACTATAGAGTTTTAGCTGGCAACGGCGGATGGCACGGTGAATTGTGTTCACAGATAATGTTCTCTGGAAATATTCCTGAGCCCATTTTGTGATTTCCAATACAGAAGCATGCCTGTATGTGATGCAGTGCCGTCTAAGGGCCCGAAGATCACGGGCACCCAGTATGGTTTTCCGGCCTTGACCCTTACGCACAGAGATTCTTCCAGATTCTCTGAATCTTTTGATGATATTATGCACTGTAGATGATGATATGTTCAAACTCTTTGCAATTTTACACTGTCGAACTCCTTTCTGATATTGCTCCACTATTTGTCGGCGCAGAATTAGGGGGATTGGTGATCCTCTTCCCATCTTTACTTCTGAGAGCCGCTGCCACTCCAAGATGCTCTTTTTATACCCAGTCATGTTAATGACCTATTGCCAATTGACCTAATGAGTTGCAATTTGGTCCTCCAGCTGTTCCTTTTTTGTACCTTTAACTTTTCCAGCCTCTTATTGCCCCTGTCCCAACTTTTTTGATATGTGTTGCTGTCATGAAATTTCAAATGAGCCAATATTTGGCATGAAATTTCAAAATGTCTCACTTTCGACATTTGATATGTTGTCTATGTTCTATTGTGAATACAATATAAGTTTTTGAGATTTGTAAATTATTGCATTCCGTTTTTATTTACAATTTGTACTTTGTCCCCACTTTTTTGGAATCGGGGTTGTAGTCACAATACAGAAAAGCCTATAAATGAGTAGGGGTGTACAAACTTTTGACTGGTCCTGTAGATCAGCTGTTTCTGTAGGATTGTCTTGATATCATCTTGGTTTCAGCTGACTGCTGAAGCCAGAGAGCTTACAAAGCATGTAGAGGATTTTATTGTCAAAAGGTATCAATCAGGAGAGAGGGACAAAATAATTTCCAAAACATTAGATGTACCACTGTGAACGGCACCGTTGTCATCATCAATTCGAGAAGATTCAGCATCACGCTGACTTGAAGAGGGCTGTGCACAGGCGATCCCTTCGCAATTTGACAAATCTAGAGTGTTTTTTTTCTTCAAAGAAGAGTGGAATAAAATTGCCAAATCAAGAGGCACCAAGTTGGTCGACTCTTAATCAAAATGCTGTACTGTATTACAGGCAAATATTTATTTGACAAATAAGAGTATTAGTGAAGGGCAGCACGGTGGTGTAGTGGTTAGTGCTGTTGCCTCACAGCAAGAAGGTCTGGGTTCGAGCCCCGGGGCCGGCGAGGGCCTTTCTGTGCGGAGTTTGCATGTTCTCCCCGTGTCCGCGTGGGTTTCCTCCGGGTGCTCCGGTTTCCCCCACAGTCCAAAGACATGCAGGTTAGGTTAACTGGTGACTCTAAATTGACCGTAGGTGTGAATGTGAGTGTGAATGGTTGTCTGTGTCTATGTGTCAGCCCTGTGATGACCTGGCGCCTTGTCCAGGGTGTACCCCGCCTTTCGCCCGTAGTCAGCTGGGATAGGCTCCAGCTTGCCTGCGACCCTGTAGAACAGGATAAAGCGGCTACAGATA
The DNA here is from genome assembly GCF_027579695.1 of Neoarius graeffei. Classification (NCBI taxonomy): domain Eukaryota; kingdom Metazoa; phylum Chordata; class Actinopteri; order Siluriformes; family Ariidae; genus Neoarius; species Neoarius graeffei. The sequence goes on along the minus strand of NC_083570.1, from coordinate 84,019,559 downwards.
ATGAATGGATGGACGGAGTATTAGTGGAAGGGCTTGTTGTTGGTCTTTTCTTTTGTTCCCTCCTAAAGGTTTGCTTTTCCACTTGAATTTTATAGGTTGCTGTATCACATAAAGTCAAGTCAAGTCAACTTTATTGTCAAATATGCTATACATGCTCGACATACAGCACAGATGAAATTTCAGTCCTCTCTGACCCACGGTGCAAACAGGCAATGCAATAAATAAAAATAAAAACAGAATAATTGAAAAAAAATTAAATTAAATTAAAGGTTTAAGAAAGAGCTGACTGGATTTATCTTGGTTTATTTTTATTATTATTATTATTATTATTATTATTTTTACATCACAAGAAACTTAAATTTTAGACTTCGAATAGATCGGCCACTCGCTGTTAAAACCTTTGCAACTCAATTTCCATACAGTGCTAATTTTAAGTGACTTATTCCCTCCATTCGGCTTCGAATAGTAAAATACCATCATTTAGTACCAAAACACCTCTGAGTCCTCGTATTGTCCTTCATCTTGCACTTTTCTCTTCTTTTCCTCATCTTTTTATCTTTCTCTGGCCACTTCTTCTCCTTGTGTGAAGTCCATTATTCATTTGTTTGTTTGTTCTTTCTCTTTCTCTTGTTTCTTTTTCTCTTCCCGTCTGTGTACCTAGGCAGCCCATTGAGTAACTTCTTTGACGTAATTAAACAACTTTTTTCAGACGAGAAGAACAGCCAGGTGCTCCATCCACCTGGCACGCCCAACAGACACCCGCGGCACGATCCCGAGCCTAGTGACTCTAAATGCCTGGCAGACAATGCCAGGGACAATGCCAGGATGGTGGCCTCTGTTGGGACGCAGGAGCAGCCCTAGAGACTTGTAGAAATAATCCAGTCATACTCACTGACTTGCATACTGTCAGCAGTGATGCAAATAATCTTGTCTAATAGACTTTTGTATGTTGGAACGACTGTATAAAGATGAACATGTTAAGATGAGCACATTCAGACACACTCTTCCCCCATGCCATTTTTTCCCTCGACTTGTCTCCATTGTCATAATTTGTGACAGGTGTTCTTTTTTTTTTTTTTTGTGACTTTTCATGACTTCTTTCGTGTCCACTTTCCTCACAATGTGTGATGACTTGTTTTTACTACCAGGAATTATCCAGAAAAGCTATTAACACCCCGCTCCCCTGCTCCAACCGCGTTCTTTGACGGAAGGCTCTGTTCATAATGACGAAAACCAGACGCATCATCCTTCATCCTCACCTTCTTTTACCTCTCGCCAATGACTTTGTGATCCTTGAGGAAAACATACAAACCGACACCAACATCCAGCCCATGCTCTTCCTTCTCTCCATCTGACCTTACACAAGGAACTTTTCACGTCTTCAGCTTGCTGAACCACACGCACTACGCAACCATATACAAATATACACATGCACAACTGTGGGATGGACTCCCAAAGGACAAAACTGTGTGAGAAACTGTATGGGGAGGGGGAACAATGACGGATTGTCCCAACGGGATAAAACTCATCGCAGATTGTTTTGTCATTGACTTTCTTTCCAGTGAGCCGGGTTTGATCTAAAAATTCGGCTGCAAAAGTATGTGTATGCTTATATTGCTCTGGTGGGAATGGGTGTGTGTGTGTGGGGGGGGGGACAGGAATGAGCTGCTGGTTCATGAGCTTATCCAAATGAATAATTTCCAGTGTACAGACCAACAGTCTTCTTATGTATAACAAAATGCCTAGATGTGCTTCTAATGTTTGATTATGTTGTAGATTCTGACTGAAATCTTGTGCCGCCACACAATATATAGATATATATACACACACTTTTTTTTCTTCTTCTTCTTGTGTTTTATTATTGCTTAATTTATGAAACATTAGTTTCAAGTAGCTGCTGCACTGAATCTCGAGTTCTGTTCTCGTTCAAGCTATTTTATGATCGACACCTCATGACACAACTACCAGCAGTAGATTTAAGGACAAAAGCGTTTAATACATTGTGAATATTTTTGTATTTTTTCTGTATTTATTCATCTGAATTATTCATTGCATATGTGTACCCTAATTTATTGTCATCATTATGAATACTGGGGGGGGGGGGGGGTCAGATTAATTGAATGAATGAATGTTATTTATTTCCATCCTTGAATGTTTGTATGCCCTGACACAAATGCAGGTTTGTTCTGATTTAAGAGATTTGAACATGGACATTGACAATATTTCTTCTTTTTTTTTTTCTAGCTTTGAATGATAAAAAAAAAAAAAAATGTAGTATATGTTTAAAAAAAAAAGAGATAATTTAACAGTTAAGAATGTAGTCTAGCCTCTTTGGGGAGGGAATGAGCATCTTGATATTTGTCAGTTTCATTGTGTGTGTACAATGGATTGAGACAAAATGCTCCTCTTGAGTCAGTTCTCTTGTAAATAGACTGATGTCACCTTCTCATATGAAGGGGGTGCTTGGTACCTGCTCTTCTTCGCTTTTAACTTGTATTGCTGTGTGCATGCCAGACATCGGCTTTCCTTTGCATGGCGTTAGTGTAATTGTTAAAACCCCTCTCTGACCCCTTACTGCTTTCCTCTGTGTTACTTGAGATAAAAAAAGCATTCCCGCCCTTCTTTTCGCTGTTATTCTAGCCGCTGTTTTGTGTCCTTCTCTCTTTCATGAACCTTTAGTGCACTGAGTTTTGAAACGCTTCCTCTGGTCTGTATCATTTACCTCTGAGGAAAGAAATACCATCAGTCTCAAAATCCTAGTTTACAGACATGGGAAGAGTTTTTTGACAAAACAGAAATAAAGCAATACCTGTTGTTAATTATCCTATTTTATACAGTAGACTACAACTGATCATGTGACTCCCGACGATAAACACACAGAGCAGGAATGAACGTGAAGCTGTAACATAACTGTGAGCAACTTTAGAACAAGGAAAAAAACAACAACAAATGAAACAATAAACTCATTCACTTATTAGGAATGTCTGTAGCCTTATGTGTGTGTGTGTGTGTGTGTGTGAGAGAGAGAGATTGTGTTGGTGTGTATGAGCTTGTGTGTGAGATGGTGTTTTTGTGTCCGTTGGTGGTTTTGTGTGTGCATGTGTACATCTGTGTACTTTCTCAGGGTTTTTGTTGATCTTTGCTACATCAATATTTAGCGTCCCTCGAATCTCCGGCTCTTGAGGTAAGATAAGGTAAGATGTTCTTTTGTTTGTGTGAATGTTTCTCAGCTCACTTTATCGTGATAGACTTTATTACAGATTACTTTACTTTACCACATTTCACTTTACTATACTTGAACTACAAGTGCAGTTGAATTCTTGAATCTGATTGGTCAGGAGGTGTCCATTATTTGTTTAACAGTGTGGATAGTTTATAAAAGTAATAGTATATATAATGATAATAGTGGATAGTTTATAGTAATGCACTCATTCTAAATTATCCTTTCTATTATTGACAGAGACTTGTACTGCAGATGTTCTACATGATCTATAGACGTATACATAATCATATATATATATATATATACACAGCGCCCTCCACAATTATTGGCACCCCTGGTTAAGATGTGTTAAAAGCCTTAAAATAAATTACATTTTTATTGCAGAAGCATAATCTCACACTGGGCGGCACGGTGGTGTAGTTTGCATGTTCTCCCCGTGTCCGCGTGGGTTTCCTCCGGGTGCTCCGGTTTCCCCCACAGTCCAAAGACATGCAGGTTAGGTTAACTGGTGGCTCTAAATTGACCGTAGGTGTGAATGTGAGTGTGAATGGTTGTGTGTCTATGTGTCAGCCCTGTGATGACCTGGCGACTTGTCCAGGGTGTACCCCGCCTTTCACCCATAGTCAGCTGGGATAGGCTCCAGCTTGCCTGCGACCCTGTAGAACAGGATAAAGCGGCTACAGATAATGAGATGAGATAATCTCACACTGAAAATTGTAGAAAAATGTAACCCTTAACTCAAGTGAATTAAAAAAAATCCCTGACTAAGAAATTATTTTTTTTCATAAAATCACCTGTTCCACAATTATTGGCACCCATAACAATTCCTAGAAAATAAATGTAATTGAAGCATTTCTGTCATTTCTACTGTAGTTTATAAAGTTGATGAGAGTATCTAGGAACCTTTAATTAGTAATTCATCACATCCTGTTTCCCTGGGGTATAAATATGATGTGACACAGAGGCCTATTTCTCTTATCCACTCTTCAACATGGGAAAGACAAGAGAACACACCATTCGAGTAAGGCAGATGTGGGTCGACCTTCATAAGTTAGGCAACGGCTACAAGAAAATAGCCACTCGCCTACACCGGCCCGTATCTACAGTCAGAGGAATCATCAAGAAGTTTAAAACAACTGGAACAGTAGCAAACAAGCCTGGATGAGGATGCAAGTTTATCTTGCCACCACGCACAGTGAGGAGGATGGTAAGAGAAGTAAAAAGTTCTCCAAAGCTCACTGTTAGAGAATTGCATCAAAGAGTAGCATCTTGGGGTCACAAAGTCTCCATAACAACCATCAGGTGCTATCTACATGCCAACAAGCTGTTTGGGAGGCATGCACGGAAAAATACTTTTTTCACTTACAAGCATAAACGTAAACGTCTGGAGTTCGCTAAGCGGTACTGGGACTTCAGCTGGGACCGTGTGCTTTGGTCAGATGAGACCAAGATGGAGCTTTTTGGCAACAAACACTCTAATACATCACAAAAGATGAGTATGCGGAAAAGCACCTCATGCCCACTGTGAAGTATAGGGGAGGATCGGTGATGCTGTGGGCCTGTTTCTCTTCCAAAGGCCCTGGGAACCTTGTTAGGGTGCATGGCATCATGAACTCTTTGAAATACCAGGACATTTTAAATCAAAATCTGGTGGCCTCTGCCCGAAAGCTGAAGATGGGTCGTCACTGGGTCTTTCAGCAAGATAAAGACCCTAAACATGTGGCCAAATCTACACAAAAATGGTTCACCAGACACAAAATCAAGCTCCTCCCATGGCCATCTCAGTCCCCAGACCTCAACCCGATTGAAAACCTGTGGGGTGAGCTGAAGAGGAGAGTGCATAGGAGAGGACCCAGGACTCTGGATGATTTAGAGAGATTGTGCAAAGAGGAATGGTTGAATATCCCGCTCTCTGTATTCTCCCATCTTGTGAAATGTTATAGGAGAAGATTAAGTGCTGTCTTGTTGGCAAAAGGAGTTGTAAAAAGTATTAACATCAGGGGTGCCAATAATAGTGGCACACATGATTTCATGTAAACTAATTATTTCTTAATGTGGGATTTTTTTTTCCCACTGAATAAATGCACTTGAATTAAAGGTTTTTGCATTGTTGTCCTATATTATTTTTAAAAAAATGAATTTATTAGAAGCCTAAGAACATATCTTAACAAGGGGTGCCAATAATTGTGGAGGGTGCGGTGTGTGTGTGTATTTATATATATATATATATATATATATATATATATATATATATATATATATATATATATATGTATATAAAACTTGTACAGCCAGCAGAGAATAAAACACAGTACAACAAAACATACAGCATACAATCACAATGAAAACAAGGTGCACAGATATTACAGGGAGGCCGGTCATGACAGACTGTTGTTTATGAGGCCAATAGTTACAGTGACAAATAAACTTTTAAATCTGTTCGTCCTACATTTTGGTACCAAGTACCGACGAGCAGAAGGCAGCAGCCTATATTCAGAGAGCAGCGGGTGACTGGGGTCAGCCAGGTTAGCTTCTGCTTTCCTGGTGGCTCTAACTCTGTACAAGACAGAGAGCTCCTCAAAGTTGATCCCAGCAATCTTACCACACATTTTAACAATGCTGTTCAACCTGTTCCTGTCTTTCAATGTGAGGGACCCAAACCAGCAAATAAAAGAAAGGTTAAAACAGACTCAATAAAACAACAATAAAACATCTTCATAAAAGAGATATCCACACTAAAACTTTCGATAAAAGTACATGCGCTGGTGGGCCTTTGCACAAATTGCATCAGTGTTTGCCTCAAATGTCAGGTTACTGTCGATGATAGTACCCAGGTATTTGTACTGCTGTACAATTTTGACCGCCTGGCCATGAATAAAAACGGGAATTTGGTGGAGGCTTCTTCCTAAAATCCATAATCATCTCCTTAGTTTTTGAGACATTAATGCTCAGAGATGAGCACTCACAAAAGCAATAAAATCATTCACCACTGGACCGTGATTGGTGTCTTGATTGCTGAGAAGCGACACAATCACAGAGTCATCAGCAAATTTAATGATGTGTCTCTCAGAATGCTGACTTTTGCACTCATTTGTGTATAAAATACATAGAAGTGGTGAAAGGACACAGCCCTGAGGGGAGCCGGTGGAGGATAAAAGTACGTTGGATAAAATGCCATTAACCTTCACCCTCTGTGGTCGGTCAGTTAAAAAGTCAACTAACCAGCTTACTATACCCTGGTCAAGATTGTGTGTGTTGTTAAGATGATCAGCTAAAAGAGTAATAATAAACAGATTAACAAAGAAAACCATAATTGTTGATATGGTTAATGTTTTTTTTTTTTTTTTTTTTTTTTTATGGGGTTTAGGAGACATTTAATATTTATGGAAGGAGTCACGAGTGTTTGTGCTTTGTACCAGTTATGGTTCTTTGCAAAGTTTCCTAGCACAGGAAAGTCTTCAGGACAGATTATTTATGCTTCACTACATTTCACTTCATTACACTTCATATTACTATAGGTCAGTTTACGACACTTTGTATTTCCATGCTTCAATTACCTACATATCACATTATTACACTTCACCTTTACTACACTTCACTTTACAACACCTCACTTTACTACACCTCACTTTACAACACCTCACTTTACTACACTTCACTTTACTACACTTCACTTTACAACACCTCACTTTACTACACTTCACTTTACTACACTTCACTTTACAACACCTCACTTTACTACACTTCACTTCATTGCACTTCACTTTACTACATTTCACTTCATTACACTTCACTTTATTACACCTCACTTTACTACACTTCACTTCATTACACTTCACTTTACTACACTTCACTTTACTACACTTCACTTTACTATACTTCACTTCATTACACTTCACTTTACTACACCACCTCTTCACTTCACTACACCTCACTTTACTACACTTCTTTACTACACTTCACTTTACTACACTTCTTTACTACACTTCACTTTACTTCACTTCATTACACTTCACTTTACTACACTTCAATTCATTACACCTCACTTCACTACACTTCACTTTTTATACTTCACTTTACTACACTTCACTTCATTACACTTCACTTCACTTCATTACACTTCACTTTACTACACTGCACTTCACTTCACTGCACCTCACTTTAATACACCTCACTTTACTACACTTCACTACACTTCACTTTATTACACTTCACTTCACGTTACTACACTTCACTTCACTACACCTCACTTTACTACACTTCACTTCACTACGCTTCACTTTACTATGCTACACTTCATTGTACCTCACTTCATTACACTTCACTTTACTACACTTCACTTTACTATGCTACACTTCATTACACCTCACTTTACTACATTTCACATTATTACACCTCAGTTCCCTTTATTACACTTCACTTTACTACACCTCACTTCACTACACCTCACTTTACTACACTTCACTTTATTACTCCTCACTTTACTACACTTCACTTTATTACACTTCATTACACCTCACTTTACTACACTTCACTTTATTACACTTCATTACACCTCACTTTATTACACTTCACTTTATTACACCTCACTTTATTACACTTCATTACACCTCACTTTACTACACTTCACTTTATTACACTTCACTTCACTACACCTCACTTTACTACACTTCAATTCATTACACCTCACTTCACTACACTTCACTTTTTATACTTCACTTTACTACACTTCACTTCATTACACTTCACTTCACTTCATTACACTTCACTTTACTACACTGCACTTCACTTCACTGCACCTCACTTTAATACACCTCACTTTACTACACTTCACTTTATTACACTTCACTTCAGGTTACTACACTTCACTTCACTACACCTCACTTTACTACACTTCACTTCACTACGCTTCACTTTACTATGCTACACTTCATTGTACCTCACTTCATTACACTTCACTTTACTACACTTCACTTTACTATGCTACACTTCATTACACCTCACTTTACTACATTTCACATTATTACACCTCAGTTCCCTTTATTACACTTCACTTTACTACACCTCACTTCACTACACCTCACTTTACTACACTTCACTTTATTACTCCTCACTTTACTACACTTCACTTTATTACACTTCATTACACCTCACTTTACTACACTTCACTTTATTACACTTCATTACACCTCACTTTATTACACTTCACTTTATTACACCTCACTTTATTACACTTCATTACACCTCACTTTACTACACTTCACTTTATTACACTTCACTTCACTACACCTCACTTTACTACACTTCAATTCATTACACCTCACTTCACTACACTTCACTTTTTATACTTCACTTTACTACACTTCACTTCATTACACTTCACTTCACTTCATTACACTTCACTTTACTACACTGTACTTCACTTCACTGCACCTCACTTTAATACACCTCACTTTACTACACTTCACTTTATTACACTTCACTTCAGGTTACTACACTTCACTTCACTACACCTCACTTTACTACACTTCACTTCACTACGCTTCACTTTACTATGCTACACTTCATTGTACCTCACTTCATTACACTTCACTTTACTACACTTCACTTTACTATGCTACACTTCATTACACCTCACTTTACTACATTTCACATTATTACACCTCAGTTCCCTTTATTACACTTCACTTTACTACACCTCACTTCACTACACCTCACTTTACTACACTTCACTTTATTACTCCTCACTTTACTACACTTCACTTTATTACACTTCATTACACCTCACTTTACTACACTTCACTTTATTACACTTCATTACACCTCACTTTATTACACTTCACTTTATTACACCTCACTTTATTACACTTCATTACACCTCACTTTACTACACTTCACTTTATTACACTTCACTTTATTACACCTCACTTTACTACATTTCAATTCATTACACCTCCCTTTACTACACTTCATTACACTTCACTTTATTACACCTCACTTTACTACGCTTTAGTACATTTCACTTTACTGCAATTCCCTTTGGCACCTCACTTCATTACACTTCACTTTACTACACCTTTACATTTTACTAAAATTCTTTTTACTACACTCCATTTATTACACTTTACTACACTTTGTTACACTTCACTTTACAACACTATCACATTTTACTAAAATTCACTTTACTTCACTTTATTACGTTGCTACTGTATACTTTGTTACATTTTACTAAAATTTACTTCACTTTATTACACTTTACTACAATTCGCTTTGACACTTCACTAAAATTCACTTCACTTTACTACACCTCACTTTACTACACTTCATATTGCCATGCTTCAGTTACCTACATATCACTTTAGTACACTTCACTTTGAGACCTCACTTCATTACTCCTCACTTTACTACACTTCTACATTTTACTAAAATTCCTTTTACTACACTCCATTTATTACACTTTACTACACTTCACTTTGTTACACTTCACTTTACAACACTATCACATTTTACTAAAATTCACTTTCGTTCACTTAATTACACGTTACTATACTTCATTACATTTTGCTAAAATTCACTTCACTTTATTACACTTTACTACAATTCACTTTATGACCACTAAAATTCACTTCACTTTACTACACTTCAGTTTTTTACACTTTAGTACAATTCATTTTATTTCACTTTACAACACTTTAGTACATTTTACTAAAATTCTCTTTGCACTTTATTTTATTATACTTCCCTTTATTCCACTTTACTATAATTCACTTTATTAGACTTCAGTTTATTACATTAAAACCAAAAGCGCCATTTTGAACATGTTCATTGGCATCCATGTAGTTAATACTATTTTAATATATTATTAATAATATAATATAGTATTAACTTGTATAATAATATAAATAATATAGTTATACTTGTGTAATATTAGCTTAGCTGAACATGTGCTGATAGTTTACTTGCATTAATCCACATTAAACATTCTCCATTTACCGTAGGGGTTCCCAAAATATTTTGGGCAAATGATGCCAAATTTTCTGCGCCCCCAAGCCTTGACCACGCTACATTTTTGTAATATACTGTATGACTGCTGCAACATTTGAATACGTATGTTGCCATGTTAATACCATAGCATAATCAACTAAAAACCAGTTGAATAAGAATTGCAAAATGTTTAGGGATTTGATGATCAGTGACGTTAAACACACTAACAAGCTCATAAAACTTTCCCCTGATCTTGTGATTAGTAAACACAGCCCATGACAACAATCCAGAATTGTTACGCAATTCGGAAAGTTTGAAGGCTACACTGGAATTTTTAAAATTCAAACACCAATATGAAAACCAGTTAGTACCAGTACTCAGTAATGGTCTAGAATAGTGCATGTGTGTGTGATTTGAGACGCAACGCTAATTTGTTTAGCGGATGCAAACAGATGGGGAAATTTATCCATTTTTATTGATGAACTCCTTTGCTTAGTGCAGTGAAAGGGAAGACTAAAATAGCACATACACTATTTATTTAAATGTGGCTTGTTTAAATGCGACTCCCAGTAATTGGCACAAAAAAAAACTTGTCTTCGATATTTATTTCTCAGATTAATTTTTAAAATAAATGACAAAAACAATAGAGGTTTCTTTCATGACCCCACATGACATGAGAGCGTTGACAGGGAGAGTGGGCGTGGCTTTCAGGGAGAGTTCAAAACACCTGCACAGATCATTCCAGACTCATGTGTTGATTGGCTCATCTCCTGTTTTGCTGAGGAGAAAAACACCGCTCTTTGGTGTAACCCGCATTAGTGTTACCTTAACTCCAGGGCCAGTGCACGTTAAACTTTCTGCCATTACAATACCCACAATGCAGTGTACTGAAAGAAAAGCCCTTTCCTGTCTAACTAGCATGCTTTTGGCACTCCTACCCAAAAGGTCTACCGGTTGGCATTTTCACAAGTTCGCCCCATGTATGCATAGGTTCACCTCCCACTTCCCAAAACAGTGTAGGTGGATTTGCAACTCTGAATTGCCCATAGGTATCAATGACTGTAAATGTGTGTGCATGGGATCCAAAGTGGTTACTTAAAGGAACAGTCCACCGTACTTCCATAATGAAATATGCTCTTATCTGAATTGAGACAAGCTGCTCCGTACCTCTCCGAGCTTTGCGCGACCTCCCAGTCAGTCAGACGCAGTCAGACGCGCTGTCACTCCTGTTAGCAATGTAGCTAGGCTCAGTATGGCCAATGGTATTTTTTGGGGCTGTAGTTAGATGCGACCAAACTCTTCCGCGTTTTTCCTGTTTACATAGGTTTATATGACCAGTGATATGAAACAAGTTCAGTTACACAAATTGAAACGTAGCGATTTTCTATGCTATGGAAAGTCCGCACTATAATGACAGGTGTACTAACACCTTCTGCGCGCTTCGGCAGCGCATTGATATCTGAGCTCCGTATCAATGCGCTGTCGAAGCGCGCAGAAGGTGTTAGTACGCCTGTCATTATAGTGCGGACTTTCCATAGCATAGAAAATCGCTACGTTTCAATTTGTGTAACTGAACTTGTTTCATGTCACTGGTCATATAAACCTATGTAAACAGGAAAAACGCGGAAGAGTTTGGTCGCATCTAACTACAGCCCCAAAAAATACCATTGGCCATGCTGAGCCTAGCTACATTGCTAACAGGAGTGACAGCGCGTCTGACTGACTGGGAGGTCGCGCAAAGCTCGGAGAGGTACGGAGCAGCTCGTCTCAATTCAGAGAAGAACATATTTCATTATGGAAGTACGGTGGACTGTTCCTTTAAGATGACTGAATGAAATTTGCTCGCTGATTAAACTGGGGGGGGGGAACACTTCCATAATATTAATATTGAGAACTCTTTATCGTAATGGAACTCAATGTTTCAACACTTAGTATGCATAAAGACGTAGCGCTCATAAATCCCACTTTACCCCCAGTTTTACGCTTTGTCTTTATGTACAGGTAAAATATTTTCTTTCAGTGACTGAGCATTAAAGTGAATTAGTTTGTTTTACAAGTTTAAAAAAAAAAAAAACATTTGGTTTTATATTATTTTATTTGTTTGGCATAGAGAACAATAAAAAGTCAACTTAAATAATATCACATTTTAAATAGAAAAGGTCTTCTCTTTTTTCCGGTACAAGTTCAATCTGCTGTAATTTAGCTTATAAAATCTCCACTCCTTCTCCAACTCTATTTGGCCCAGTACAAGTCCTACCACACAAACTCTACAAAAATGATGCTTGTCAAAGGATGTGGGGTCCCTAAATAGCTTTGGATAGCTTTACCTACAAGAATGCCATTGCATTCAGTATGTAGTAATACACATTTTATACATTTGTACATGGTACAGTCTCACACTGTCCGTTATTACAAGTTCCCAATGTCTCTGTCCACACTGTTCCACATGAGCTGCGGTTGCTCACAGTCTTTCCTATTTCACAATCAGTCACATTGTTCCTCTGCTCCTCATTCTAACTTTTTTTTTCCCAGTCATAACTGTTCATCCTGTTTTTCTTCTCCTCATTGTTGGTGATCTGTGCTGTAATTCTTCATTCCTGTGCTCCTTTCTGTCCTCTCACACGTGCGATTTGATACGGAGAGACTGCATTGTGTGTGTTAACATCGCCTCCAGTTCCTCCAGGAGAGATTCTCTCCCCGAAGCTGAGCGAGAGCCGGAGATCAGTCCACGGAAACCATCTCTTTCCAGCAGAGTGCCCATGTTCTGCAGGAAGTAGCCTTCACAGTACACACTCAGCTCTGCTGCCCCCTGTGCCTGAAATATACAATATAGCTTATGTAGAGGATATTACATGGTTGCGCGAAGATGTGAAGTTTATCTTCGAGTGGTGAACATAGTCATGAGTGAGCAAAGCAAATGAGTGAAAATATTTTCAACACAAGAAGAGAAACTTCATGTCTTCGCACCACTGTGTAATGTTCTTGGTATTATATGGACACATCCACAAAAAAAAAAAATACACAAGTTAATCAAAAGAATTTTAATTTTGAACTAGTTCACCATTTTGACAACGCACGTCTAGTCAGCGGGAAAACACTGGCAGTGACATCATCAGAGTGAAATATCGGGAATTATTATACATACAGGACACTTTTTCGACGGAATAAAAACGTGTTCTATTCCCTTCTAACGGGTTTCATTCATTTGGTTTGATAGCGTGCAATATTGTTAGCATATCGCTTATCATGTGTATTACGTCACTCTGCCCAATGGAGAACGAGCGTTGAATGTCTCATCTCATCTCATTATCTCCAGCCGCTTTATCCTGTTCTACACGGTTGCAGGCAAGCTGGAGCCTATCCCAGCTGACTACGGGCGAAAGGCGGGGTACACCCTGGACAAGTCGCCAGGTCATCACAGGGCTGACACATAGACACAGACAACCATTCACACTCACATTCACACCTACGGTCAATTTAGAGTCACCAGTTAACCTAACCTGCATGTCTTTGGACTGTGGGGGAAACCGGAGCACCCGGAGGAAACCCACGCAGACACGGGGAGAACATGCAAACTCCGTACAGAAAGGCCCTCGCCGGCCCCGGGGCTCGAACCCGAACCTTCTTGCTGTGAGGCGACAGCGCTAACCACTACACCACCGTGCCGCCCATATAGAGTTTGTGTGTGTTTGCTTCAGTAAGTGAGGTGGTTAAGCAGTTATGCCAGAATTCCCTGCCAAACTCCTGCTGGCTGTGTGGAAGGTGTGTATTGTGCTGCTCACCTTGGCTGTGTTGTACACACTGACTGCATTATCCAGGTTGATGTTCTGAGCACAGAGCAGTTCACAGTGGCGCTGTAAACCTCCTAACTGGAACAATGTCGCCATTGACAGCAGCTGGCACAGGACAAAAAGACACATCAGATTTCCAGCAGTTTTCACTGGATTTCCAAAAACTTTTCCAACATCCCAAAAAACATATTTTATATAGTAATATCTACATGATTATTATAAATTAAATTATAAATAATATTGGTTTCTATTTATCAGCTATCTGCAACAATTACATCACAAACTTACCTCCAGCAGCTCAGGCACAGCGAGCTTAAGAGACTCTGTCCCACCCGAATACAGATATGACATCATCACCTGGGGACATGGAGTGTGTATTATTATTATCATCATTATTTTTTGTTACTATTATTATTATTATTATAGTACACTATTGTCAGTATTATGTATTTACTATTTACCCCTATTTTGCCATTTGATTCTTGCTGACCCACAATGGAAATAAGTGTTATACGCTTTCTTGTGTTATCCGTGTATCTTAATGTACACTATATTTATGTAATTTGTGCATTATTTTACTAAAAATCAATCAGTGTGAAAGTACTTAACCCTACATCTTAGAGGAAAGAATTGTTACACAGAAGAGGAATATCAGGGAATTTGCAGCAGATACCTGAAAAATGTTGTACTTCACATCACTGATCTCAATCTCCTTACAGTGCTGGGAGCCATCTGCGCTGCTCGAGCCCAGAAGAGACTTAAACCTGAGAGGACATGCAGGGGAGATGTTTCGAGAGCTTTTCAAACTGAATGCTTTCTTATAAAGTATATGCACTTGTGGCAAACCTGCACTTGTGCCATCAGTTATATAATAATAACTCCTTCACCGTCCTTCTGTCCATCTATAATAGTCCTCTTTTCATAATGAAGTCCATCTCACCTCTCAGATGCTGTGATCAGCAAAACCCTGTGAGCGTAGAAAGGTTTCCCCTCCACCACAAACGTCACGTCTGACATTTCCTGGTTATTCAGGAAGTGGGGATCTGAAAAGCCAGACAGAAGACAGACTGATTGTTTCTGTAAACTGTAAATCGCACGTTTTAGTTTTTATCAAGAATTCTCAACTTTATTATTTGTTCTATAAATATTTTAATACAGGGCAGCACGGTGGTGTAGTGGTTAGCGCTGTCGCCTCACAGCAAGAAGGTCCGGGTTCGAGCCCCGTGGCCGGCGAGGGCCTTTCTGTGTGGAGTTTGCATGTTCTCCCCGTGTCCGCGTGGGTTTCCTCCGGGTGCTCCGGTTTCCCCCACAGTCCAAAGACATGCAGGTTAGGTTAACTGGTGACTCTAAATTGACCGTAGGTGTGAATGTGAGTGTGAATGGTTGTCTGTGTCTATGTGTCAGCCCTGTGATGACCTGGCGACTTGTCCAGGGTGTACCCCGCCTTTCACCCGTAGTCAGCTGGGATAGGCTCCAGCTTGCCTGCGACCCTGTAGAAGGATAAAGCGGCTACAGATAATGAGATGAGATATTTTAATACCGCATGCACTGCCCCTACTTCTTTGTAGAGAGGCCTATATTTGCATATCAGAATCTGATTGGCCTCCATGCTTTGACACAATGATACCCTTCTGTCACATTTTTAACACTCACTTTAATTTTCCAGAGGTGAACCTTTGGTCATTTCATTCTTTAAAACACTGATTAAAAACAGATTTAAAAAATCTGCATGTCTATAATAGTGGATTCCATTCAAGACTCCATTGAAGGTTTCCAAAGTGTATCAGGTTTGATACAAATTTCCAGAAAGCAGAGGTGGACAGTAACGAAGTACATTTACTTGAGTACTGTACTTAAGTACAATTTTTGAGTATCTGTACTTTGAGTATTAGTTTTTTGGAAACTTATGACTTTAACTTCACTACATTTGAAAGGCAAATATCGTACTTTTCACTCCACTACATTTCTGTCAAGGTCCTCGTTACTCATTACTATGAAGCAGCTTTGAAAGTGGATGTTTTTTCTTTCCTTTTCTAAAACGTGATTGTTTTTTTCCCAGGTGACACTGAGACAGCCTGTCAGTAATCACTAGGGTCACGTCTATAGACTGTATAAAATCAAGTTCAGTGATTTCTCAGCAGCATTATTTAACACGATCAGTTGATGGCAGAATGGAAGGAGGCGGTTCTTCTGAGGAATGCACGCACCCATGGCCCATGAACCCATGTTTCAGTTTTCTGAAAGGATTAAAGATTCATTTAGTTTTAAATGTTGGCTTTGTTTGCCTAAAATGAACCACATCAAGGTTTTCAAAAACTCGCTGTCCGACCTGCAGAAGCATATTTAGGTTTGTAAACGTTTTATTCCAAGAGAAAGCTTGCAGTGAAGTTGTCTGTGCTTTTAGAGCTAGTGATAACGTTGCAATAGCTATGCAGTCTGGTTAGTCACATGACTTTCTATGGATTTTCCTGCCAAGTTGCCATCGCCTTGTCCACGGCTAATGTTAACCAGAGGTGGACAGTAACAAAGTACATTTACTTGAGTACTGTACTTAAGTACACTTCTTGAGTATCTGTACTTTACTTGAGTGTTATTTTTTTGGAAACTTATGACTTTAACTTCACTACATTTGCAAGGCAAATTTCGTACTTTTTACTCCACTACATTTCTATCCAGGTCCTTTTTACTCGTTACTATGAAGTGGCTTTGAAAGTGGTCTGTTTTTTCTTTTCTTTTCGAAAACGTGATTGTTTTTTATCGCAGGTGACACTGAGACAGCCGATCAGTAATCACTAGGGTCACGTCACGTCCATAGACTGGATAAAATCAAGATCAATTATTTCTCCGCAGCATTATTTAACACGATCAGTTGATGGCAGAATGGAAGGAGGCGATTCTTCTGGAGAACGCACACACTCATGTTTCAGGTTTCTGAAAGGAATAAAGAGTCGTTTCATTTTAAATGTTTGCTTTGTTTGCCAAAAACGGAGCACATCACAGCCTACAAAAACTTGCTGTCCAACCTGCGGAAGCATATTGAGGCATATAAACATTTTATTCCAAGAGAAAGCTTGCAACGACGTTTGAAGAAAGTCAAATGACTTTCTATGGATTTCCCCACCAAGTTGCCGTAACCTTGTCCACGGCTAACGTTAACACATAGCTAGTTAACTTGGACACTGTTAGTTAGCATGTAAAAACGGAGTTACGCTAACATGAATAACGTTAACTTATCTGAAGTGCTTTCAGAAATGTTTTAGCATCATCTTGCAAAAAAAAAAAAAAAAATTTAGAAATCTTTCTTTTCTAGTAACGTTAGCTACGCAATATAATTTCGAGTTTGAAAAGAGTTTGCTAGCATGTCAGGTGGAGTTTCACTGACTAGCTAGCTTAATGTTAAACCACCATGATTCCACAGGCAGAATCATATGTGCATGGATACAGACGCTTGCGAGACCTGTGAGATGGACAGTATTGTACTAGTCAGTCACAAAAAATTACTGGAATTTTTTGTTTTGATCTCAGATGATGGTCTTGCACTTTTTTTTTTTGGTCTTCCTTAAAGCAGTGTTGCTGTTGGGAAGTTATTAAGCTCGAGGTGTGGCCCTGGGTTTTAAGCAGGTTGGATTGTCCTTTTTATTTTCTGAGCAAGCTGCATTTACAGCTATTCCACTGTCTTCCTGATTAACATACACGTACACGCACGTACACACTGCCAGAGCTGGGTCAGAACCCTACAATGCTGCTTTGTGGGGGTGGGGAGGAGTGTCACAATTAAAAAAAAAAATTTAAATAACAATGGCTCTTTTTTTCAGTTCAGTTGTGTTTCATTGTGTAACCGTCTACCAGGTGTTTATTCTACAGGTTTTACAAGTTAGTCAGTTAATCCAGTCGGTTGCTTCAGAGGCGTTAGGTTTTGTAAGCGTTGTGGCAATAATACAACAATGCGTTGACAGAAAATGTACTTTTAATACTTAAGTATTTTTAAAAGCAAGTACTTTAACTTAAGTAAAAATTTGACTGGACAACTTTCACTTGTATCGGAGTAACATTTGACTAGTGGGATCTGTACTTTGATTTAAGTAATGAACTTGGGTACTTTGTCCACCTCTGCCAGAAAGTCACTTAACTATGAAAGATCTCTCACCATTCGCCCCTTTCACAAATCCACAAAAAGCATCTCATCTCATCTCATTATCTCTAGCCGCTTTATCCTGTTCTACAGGGTCGCAGGCGAGCTGGAGCCTATCCCAGCTGACTATGGGCGAAAGGCGGGGTACACCCTGGACAAGTCGCCAGGTCATCACAGGGCTGACACACAGAGACAACCATTCACACCTACGGTCAATTTAGAGCCACCAATTAGCCTAACCTGCATGTCTTTGGGGGAAACCGGAGCACCCGGAGGAAACCCACACAGACACGGGGAGAGTATGCAAACTCCACACAGAAAGGCCCCCGCTGGCCACTGGGCTCGAACCCAGGACCTCCTTGCTGTGAGGCGACAGTGCTAACCACTGCACCACCGTGCCGCCCAGTAACAAGACACATAAAAGCAGTCTAATAACATCACATTTCAGCTTGCATCCGATATTTGAACATTGAAACTGATGACAAATTGTAAACGAGCAGTATTAATCTTGAAAAAATCTGTGAGACCATGTAAACCTGTAATAATATTTGAACGTTCAATATTTGAACATTGAAACTGATTATAGAGCCCAGGATTGGTTTTTGTACTGTTATCAGCAGCCTGGGCCTGGCCACTGAGAGTTCCCAACCGTGCAATGGATTGTGGGATTTCTGAAAGGGGCGAATACTTCAATCTAGCCCTTATCAGACTGATATGATGGAAATCTGCTGTGTTGATGAACAGATGAACTTTATTCCATCTGCAAAAATGTGGAGAAACCTATCCAGTGATGATTTGAATTTGATCAATTATAGGGTGACTTTAATGACGTAGTTGTCACACAAGTCTTCCTTACCGAGCTGTGCTGAAAGAGTGGTCTTCTTCTCCAAAATGACAGGAAGAGGAGCAGATCCAAAGCAGTGACTGAAGATGGAGCCTATCTGCTGCATTATAGCTTCACTCTGAGGTGCACACACAAAGAAAAGGAACAGCGCTTAGTGTCGATTGGGTCATGAGCACTTCTTCATGTTGTGCTGTTTACGGTGTTTGCTTGATACCTTGCAGCTCCTGAGGATGTTGAACATGAGAGGCAGACCAACAGATAGCAGCTCCTCTCTGTACTCGTCCTCCTTGATGGAGCTGAAATCTCGGAGCAGAGACAGCATGACCGAGGCTCTGGACTGGAGCTGGGCGCTGCGCAGAGACTCCAGCCACACGTGCAGCTTCCAGGGCACTCCTGCAGGGGGCACCACAGCATCAGTCCATCTGTTCCTGTCACAGTCCACTAATCGAAACTACGCATCACTATAGCTCACTGAGCCCTCCTGTCCTTCTTATCAGTGTCTCACTCACCCAGTCCAGCCCTCACATCTTCTCAGTTTACAATAATGATGGAAGTATTTACACAAAAGCCTCTTCACATACTGTACACTGTTCTCTAACACGCATGTAAACAGGCAGATGGAGCTCAAGTGATCACTTTTTAGTTTCAGATTTACAATCATCAGTGATTTTTAAGACTTTAATTTCACCTTGTTCCCTCTGGTGGAAATGGCCTAAAGAAATGACTTTGTTCCATGTTAGATACTTTTTTTTTTTAAATAAATGATTAAATAGATTAAGTGAATATGATTGGGTGTGCTGTTCTAGGAAAATAATTATTAACTGGGAAGTATGTGGAGTGACGCTCCATACTTAAGAGAATATGGTGATGGTTCAACCTGAATTTTTTAATGACTTTTGCGACCGTACGATGTCCATATGAATGACACATGTGTAACACCACAAGGATCGTAAGTGCAAGGCAACGTATCTCATAAACACTTGACCACCGGACAACAAAATTTGTATCTTTATTTATTTCCGGCTTGATTGTACATAAGACAGATGGGTTTTTATCCAGTGCTTATTTTTAATTTGCTTTTTAAAAAATAATGTGGGATTATTTACTAACATATTTTACGGAAAATAGATTTTTTTTTTCCGTAATGGACACCGTATCTTTGCAGTGTATGCTTGTTTTACCTGAACGATTTCTTACTCTGCACATTTGTGTAATTATTGTATAGTTCAATAGCAATTAGATTATGATAATCTAAAACTATCACGGCTCGATATCGATTAGTTCTTATATCCGATAATATTTGATGGTAACTATATAGTGATGATGAAAAGTGAAAGCGTTGGTTCACTGCTGTCCACCAGGCACCCAGCAGAGTCACACCGTAATAAAATGTCGTGGTGGTGTTTCTGGTACATGGCATGTGGTGTCATAGAAAGGAATAAATATGTATTCGTAACTGTGATGCGTATCTCATTATTAATATCACTGTCACAAGACAATTCAGCAATTTATTGACGTGAAATACACTACACTACACAATTCGATGGTTCATATGCTGTAATATTATTATTCTATTCAGGTTGATTTTGTGCTCTTGCAAATATTTTGCTCATACACTCATCAGGAGCTCTGCTTTTAAGCAGTGTCAAAATATCTATATTTCCTCTTATACCACAGCCATTGGATTGGATTGGATTGGATTGGATTGGATTAACTTTAATAATCCCCAAAGGGGAAACTCAGTGCCACCATCAACATACAAGACACAACACAACATGAAGCAAGACATTAAAACAGGTACAGGACAGAAGATATAGCAGAGAGCAACATAGAGAAGCAGACCATGGCAATGGACCACCAACATGTGCAACATGCAAGGAAGAAAACAAGCATCAACAGTTAATGGCAATAGACCACCAACATGTGCAACACAGAACAGTATAAAAAGAACCATGCATACACATACATGCACATACACACATATGCCTAAGTATATTGCCTAAAATTAGATATTGTGCTGCAGATCATATAGCATGAACATCAAGCCATTAGCCAACAAGTAGATTTTATTAGTTAAAGAATGACACAACATAATTTTTTTATAACTTATACACATCCTTATATACTTATACATTTGATAGTTTGTTAGTTAGAACTGCTGTACTTTACAGCAGCTAGAAACAGTTGTTCCCTCAGCAGCCTCTCTTTATTTTTGTCTCGACATTAACAGGACCAAAAAAAAGCAACCTGTCGGATTACCAAGAAACAATACTTTCCCATGTCTGGAGATAGAAAGTTATACCCGTGCTGACAATGGCGACGCCTTCCAAAAAATGCTGACAGAAAACCTGACCATTTTAACAACTGCATTCTTGTGGCGCATCCAGCATTAAAGGCCTTATGTAAGCTGTTAATATAGGAACAATAACTTGTCAGAAATTACAAATGAATATAAATATTGTGATTGGAAGTACTGTTAAAGCTGCACTTATAAAAAAAAAAAATCTGTACCTTCTGACCAATAGGTATTGAGTAATCAACAGTGCTGTTTTAAAAATATAACACTGTTGTTGGGCAGCGATTAGTGAGACCTTAAAACTAAAATTAGATATTGTGCTGCAGATCATATAGCATGAACATCAAGTATCTGTGTGTATATATATATATATATATATATATATATATATATATATATATATATGGACATGAGTGTTTTACTGGGAAATACACCACTAGTATTTTTCATACGAGCTACACTACCGTTCAAAAGTTTGGGGTCACCCAGACAATTTTGTGTTTTCCATGAAAAGTCACACTTTTATTTACCACCATAAGTTGTAAAATGAATAGAAAATATAGTCAAGACATTTTTCTGGCCATTTTGAGCATTTAATCGACCCCACAAATGTGATGCTCCAGAAACTCAATCTGCTCAAAGGAAGGTCAGTTTTATAGCTTCTCTAAAGAGCTCAACTGTTTTCAGCTGTGCTAACATGATTGTACAAGGGTTTTCTAATCATCCATTAGCCTTCTGAGGCAATGAGCAAACACATTGTACCATTAGAACACTGGAGTGAGAGTTGCTGGAAATGGGCCTCTATACACCTATGGAGATATTGCACCAAAAACCACACATTTGCAGCTAGAATAGTCATTTACCACATTAGCAATGTATAGAGTGGATTTCTGATTAGTTTAAAGTGAGCTTCATTGAAAAGAACAGTGCTTTTCTTTCAAAAATAAGGACATTTCAAAGTGACCCCAAACTTTTGAACGGTAGTGTACATCCGGGACATGGAGAACCAAAGCTGTGACATAAATCTGTATGTGTCACTTGTGAGGAAATCGATGAATTGTTTTGATAAATTTGGCTACTTTTTATTTGTGAATGTGTCGATATAATAAAAAGAAAATCACACGTTGGCTTGAAGGTATGAAGTTTATCTTCTCGTGTTGAAAAACTTGCATTATGCATCCAAAATACATCGCAGATCTGAGTGACATATTTCACTCCGATGATGTCACTCCCAGTGTTTTCCCAGTGACTAGGCACGCGTTGTCAAAATGGCGAACCGGTTCAAAGTTAAAATTCTTTTGATAAACGTGCGTATTTTTTTTTGTGCATGTGTCTATATAATATAACATAAAGAACATTACACGGTGGTGTGAAGATATGAAGTTTATATTTTTCAACACGAGAAGATCTCACTTGTTCGTTTTGCTCACTCGTGAGTATATTCACCACTCGAAGATAAACTTCATATTTTCACACAACTGTGTAATATCATATATATTATGTATGTATTTATCTTATTGGCCATCCGTAAAAATAAATAATGAACACTCACTTCAATATATGATTTCAACCAAGAAATTAAACCACACAAAAGTTCATATTTGTAAATCCTGTAAAAAATTATATTCATTCACTTTTTTTTTTTTTTAAGTTAAAAAAATCAAAACAGGTCAAACATAAGGGCTTTACCAAGAGAGCGCAGCTCCATGGTGACGTCCAGGTAGCCGTGCTCAGCGCTGTAGAATGACGCCTCTTGTAGGGCCTTCATGCGGGCCTTACAGAGACGGGGCTGTCCTGCCTCGGAGGGCGCTGCCTCCTCCGCCACCCCCACCACCCCTTCTGCCAAGATCTCCTCCAGAGAGAGCACATCGTCCTTCACCTGCTGTGGCTGAGAGAGCAGCTTCCTCAGGACGTTCCTGTAGCCGAGAGAGGAAAGAAAAGTTAAAGGGTATATCACGGGTAAATTCAGGAGAAAGAGCAATGTAATTCTCCTATTTTATATTAAACTTTGGTCAAATATCTGTAACATTCTGCATTTTGTGCAATTTTTTTTTACCTTACGCAATACCAGAAAAATTCAGTTGAAATCAAGCCATTTGAGGCGAATTGGTCCGCCTCTGAAAAAACTTTGCATTTGGATTTCCCAGGAAACATTGATTTTCGTGACGTCGCGTGCGGGACGCCTCCCTCTGAATCCTACGTCAGCGCTGGTTTGTTTATGAGAAAACGACCTGGTGGTTTTCTGCAAATTTCTTCAACGTTATCGCGTAATTATTAAAATGGTTAACGGATGTATCGTAGGAGGGTGTAGCAACACCAATCTTGATGGGATTAGTACTCATCGTTTCTCAAAAGACTGGACAATGAGAGAGAAATGGGAGCGCTTGGTCTACACAGGCTGTGCACTGAAACCGTGCAAAGCTCACGCAGCCTGCTGGCGCTTCCGCAGGTAACGTCACGATTCTGGCTCCAGACTCCCTTGGGAATTTTCCAGACGCGTTTTGTTATTTTATTTTTTTCTGCTGTAGACAGATGGCCTTGTGCAAAATTACCCTTCTGGATGAGTGTGTAAAGGGACATACTTTCATATAAAAAAAAAGAAACTGGTCCAGAATATGCCCTTTAACCTGGAAACACTTACACGTCCCTCAGAGCCGCACTCATGGTGCGTTCATGTGCTATGGGAATTATGGTAAATACCAAACGCCGACATGGAAAGCACACATGAACGCCCCCTCTTGTGGTATTTTCCACTCGGCAACTCGTTGAAAATTTTGATACACGAGTTGCTGAGATGAGATGAACTTTAACCTTTTTAACATGGCGGCGAGCGGTACAAGACACTTGAATGGTAAGCATTGTATGCTACTAAAGGTTTTTTTTACTAGTACTAGTGGGTAGTTTTTGGTGTCTATGCAATGTTGCGTCATTAACAAGTGTAATATAATACGTTAGAAATCCGTTTCCTTTAAAAATGTGTTGTTATGGTTTGTTTTTACCTCTCCAGAGCAGACGCTATTGCTAACGATAGCTAACTAACTATTGCTAACTAGCAGTCCGCGTCCTTTGTCAACAACAACAAAAGCATGTGAACACAACACACTGGTAAATACCATTTCCCAACTGGAAAACATCATCTTCCCATAGCACATGAACGCAGCATCACTCCAGAGTGCACGTCTGTGAAGATCAGTTCAAATTAATTTGAATGTCTTTAAAGACAGCATCTTTATCTATTTAATAATATGAGCTATCTGGGTGTATTGTACTATTTCTGTTAGACAGTGTTGATATAACATTTGTGCACTGAAGGGAACAGGATAAAGCACGCTAGCAGTAAAAATAACATTTGTATTTGCAATTTAATTAGTAAGGTAAATACTGGATTATCATGTGCAGCCATTACACAGATTACTGAGTGAGCTCATACTGGATCTTGGGAACAGTAAGCGGTCACTGTCAACAAATCTACGAACAGGTGTGTACAGGTTTAAACAGGTAGCTTGTACATATTAGCTCACACAGGCAATCAGATTGGAAATGAGTCGTGTGTGTGTGTGTGTGTGTGTGTGTGTGTGTGTGTGTATCAGCTGCTGTAGTGAAGTAGGAGATAGGACAGTGTTACAGTATGGGTAAAGTGGCCATGTCCTGAATGATTTATACACATTAAAGTGCGTATGTTTGTTCACCAGCCTCTTAAAATGACTTTCAAGTCTCTGATTCAGTGACCTTCTGACTAAAAAGACTCACAACTTGGAGCAGGACCTAAAAGTTACCTCATCCAACTTTGATTATGAGGAGAAGAATCGACATTCAAGTTTCTTTAGTGCGTCAGATTTACGTCATAACCAAGTGTGCTCTGCCTTCTCTCCGTACTTGACATTAGTCAAGTCAAGTTTATTTCTATCGCGCTTTTAACAACAGACATTGTCGCAAGGCAGCTTTACAGAATTTGAATGACTTTAAACATGAGCTCGTATAGTGAAGGCTACATCAGGGGGCAGAGCTTTTTCTTACAAAGCCTTCCAAGTAATGTTCGGGAATCAGACACAGTCTCAGTGTTTAAGTCTAGGCTGAAAACATATCTGTTTAGTCAAGCCTTTTGTTAATGGTGTTTATGAGGTAAAGGAGTAGATCTGGAGGGTCCTCAGGCATAGAGGGCTTTGGTAAACTGGGATGCTGTCAGTCCCCCACTCGCTTGCTCACTCAAGT
This sequence comes from Neoarius graeffei, assembly GCF_027579695.1. Lineage (NCBI taxonomy): Eukaryota > Metazoa > Chordata > Actinopteri > Siluriformes > Ariidae > Neoarius > Neoarius graeffei. The sequence continues at coordinate 83,994,077 of NC_083570.1, read as the reverse complement.
TTGTAGCCTTAGCCTTAGTTTATAGTTACAGCATCTAATGTACAGTAGATGAATATAGATGCAGATGAATAGATCGTGTCTGCAATAAAAATTCTGGTATTTCTACAGGTATCTAAATATTAGCACATAATCAGCTCATTATCGTTTCACTGTCCAAAAAGTTACATGCTGTCTGTCTCTGCTCTCACTTGTTGACATTTAATTTCCTACAGTTATGACCGCTCTTTCAGTATGTATTAGGAATACAGTATTTAGTTTGCGTGAGCAGCGCTGGTGCAAATTGTGACTCTCACTCAGGATCTTTCTACTTTCTTATTATTATGTTTTTTTAGGACGCTATTTCTCCTTCAGTTTCCAACTAATCACCAAATTTCACATGCAGAATACCTCTGGGCTGAATTACATTGCTATGACTTTTGGTGCTGATCTGGATCACTGATCCGGAATGATCCATTAAAAACGGGATTTTTTTCAATTATCAATTTTCATGATTTTTTTCAATCAGTTTTTTTTTTTTTTTAATTTTGTTTAGGGCAGCAGGGCACAACTTTTCCTCACTAAGCGTCATTCTCTATCTCTTACCATTCCAGATCTACAGAGTACGGTGACCAGACGTCCCGGTTTGTAACAGCTAGCGCAAATCACCGTGACTTTAGTCGTAGTCTCTATCTAGTTATTAACTGCTTTTGCTCATATGTGTAGGAGTACCAAAATGAGATCATTTTAAAATTTAAGCACTTGTGACTAAATCCATACTCTGGGAGGTCTGATGAATAGAGATTTCTCTCTGTAGGGGGTAAATCTACACAACTACATGAGTGTAATCATTTCCTTCTGTGTTGGGGGTACGTGCTGAATGTGTGTAAACTCCGTAAGGTGTACCTGTGGCCATGTGCAGCAGCATGACTAAAGCAGTTCATGTCCTCGTAAAGCGATGATGTCAGAGTGTTTCCTTCCCGGGCCCTCTGCAAGGGGTCAGCCCCCCGCGCCAACAACAAACTCACCATCTCATAATTACCTGCAAGAAGGAGAGGAGAAAACAGAAAGGGGAAAAAACATGGGAAGGAGAGACGTGGGTAAGAAAATATGATAAGTAAGTAAACTAGACTGCATTTCCGCAGAGAAAATGCAAAGTGTGCTTGCTGAGCTGTAGCAGAACAGCTATCATGCTAGCATATGCTAATGCCAACATGCTAACAACTAGCATGCTAACAGTTAGCATACTAACATGCTAAAAGCTAACATGTTAATGCTAACATGCTAATAGATAACATGCTAACAGCTAGCATTCTAACATGCTAATGATTAACATGCTATTTGTTAAAATTCTAACGCTTTAAGGCTAATATGCTGACAGCTATCATGTTAACAGCTAACAGGCTAACATGCTAATGGCTAGTATGTTAACTTTTAGCATGCTAACACGCTGAGGGTGACATGCTAACAGCTAACATGCTAACATTTAGCATGCTAACATGCTCAGGTGAACTCGCTAACCGCAAACATGCGAACTCTGCATGCAACCATGCTAATCCTAACATGTTAACAGCTCTCATGATAACATGCTAATGGTGAACATGCTAACAACTCGCGAGCTAACAGCAGGCATGATATCATAATGGGTAACATGCTAACAGCTAGCATGGTAACACGTGAATGCTTATATGCTAATTGCTATCATGTGTGCGTGTAAGTATTCCTAATAAAGTGGCCATTGAGTTGAAGTTGATTTGCTGTCAAAGTCTCAAATGAGCAGATCCTTGCCAAATGCATCATCACCTATGGGGGAAGGGAGGAATGACTCAGTCAAGCTTCCACTGATTAGCGGCAAAATGGAGAAAAAATGGATGGATGAAAGGCAAGACAAAGCCGAGTGCGGGTCAGAACCGATATCATGTGTGTGATGGTGATTTGGCCTGACGTGCCGTATGAAGTTTGGTGGATGTGTGGTGAAGCGTTACTGAGCAAAACTCCATTCATTTGAATGGGGCCAAAAATCCTATGGAGGTAAAAAGAGATGCGTGAAAACCCAGGAAAAGACGAGTGCAGGTTTCAGATGAGGGGATGGATCTGTGCAGGGACTTGGCCTGAGGCATCAAGTGAAGTTTCTTGAAGTTTGGTCACTTGGTTAAAAAAAAACTGATGGAGAGTGAAAGTTATTCTCCTGAAACACCATTCATTTTCAATGGGGCCAAAAATCAATGCAAGCCTATGGAGGAAAAAGGGATGAGCAAAAAAAAAAGGAAAAATATGAGTGCGGGTCAGAACCGATTGCATGTATGTGTCAGGGGAGTTGGCCTGAAGTATCACATGAGGTTTGGTGCATCTGCGATGGAGCGTGTCCGGGTAGGACGATTCGATTCATGAGTCCTATTCATTCTCTATGAGAAAAAAACAAAAGAAAAACGACAAGAACAAGAGAATGGGCACGTTGATCCAAAAGCTGTATACAAGCACATTACACCACTTCGGGCCAGACGTCTCAGAGTTGGAACGGTGTCTCTATCTTGAACGCCCTAGGAGGACGAGTGGATCCAAAAAACGTGTCGGAATAAGGCAGAATAAGTAAACTTAAGAAAAACAATAGTGTGTTTGCCTTTGGCAAGCACACTAATAAATAAATAGAGCGAGAAAGACAAATGGAAGGGAGGAAAGAAAAGATGGGATAGTTAAATATCTTAATTGCTCCTAAGAAAGTGTGTGGCACAGGCAGCTGTAGAGGGAGTGTGTGTGTACTGTGGTGTTTCTCATCAAGCAGCTATGTGTGGCCTCTCTGAAATCCTTACACAGAATGTCCCCCACACTTTAAAAAGTATCAGCCAGCCGCAAGCTCCGTCACCGCACCCTGTAAATATGTATGCCATGCAAACCCACACACTGTGCACACTCCTGACCCAATTCAGTCAGTGCCTGCTGCTTAATTCATTGTCAGGCTTCTGCGGGCTGCCACCATGAATCTATTTTCGGCCTCTCAGCAGTAGATGGGCTTCAGAGTGGCACACAGAGAGAGAGACCGAGGAATGTGCAAGGCGCAGGGCATGGCAAGGTGTGCCAATGTATAATGAGTCTGGGTACACACCTGCTGCTGAAGCCAGCTGGAGCGGAGTATCTGCACAGCTCTCCTGCCCATTACGCACTGCGGCTCCCTCCACATTGGCCCCGGCGTCCAGGAGGAGCTGACCAGACACACACGCATGTAAGAATGTACAAGAAAAGCAAAAGTAATTGAACAATCATCCAGAAGATCCACGTTTTCATGTTTTAACACTGCTTTTTAAAACACACCTCTCCCTATTCATGTGTATAATATTTATTATGCTATCCACATTCACTGGATATTTGCAATCACATGCTCTGATTGGCTACTCTACTACTTGGATATCAGCTCATATACCATGAGTAGAGAAAAACAAAATGGCGGAGCGTGTTGCTGAACCAACCGAGGACGAAATAAAAACTCGAAAACAAAACCCCCAAAATACAAAAAAAAAAGCAACAAAATATGTAATAAAAGTATTTGATGGTAAAAATACTTTTTTTATTTTTCAAGAATTATTATCCCAGCTGACTACAGGCGAAAGGCAGGGTACACCCTGGACAAGTCGCCAGGTCATCACAGGGCTGACACATAGACAACCATTCACACTCGCATTCTTATTATCGCATTTTTGCTACTGTCATTTCGCCGTTTTGTTTACATTCTAAGTGGAAATGATTTTGTCGGATGTTTTGTATAAAGTTTTTATTTATCGAATTTACAAAAAAAAATGCTCCGTTTCTCAAAATCCAGTGAATATGGATAGAATAAAACAGTTATTCCACTCAAACACACCTCGTCAGCTATCAGCTCATGTATGACTTGATTTCGTGGAATAACTGTTAATTATGCAAATTCTATGAAGAACAGGCTCACCTCTACCACAGAGATGTGTCCGTGCAGCACTGCGAACGTGAGCGCTGCCCAGTGGCGGCTGTCTGGGTGGACTGAGGGGTGTTTAGGCGAGCACACAGGCACCTAGCGGGAAAAAAAAAAAAATACAGCTTCAAGCACCGTGCTACATAAAGCAGCAGCAAGCAGTGAGTGATGATGAGCTGGGAATGCAAGCTCACTTTTAGGAACATGTATTTCTTGAAACTTCTAAAAATGCTATTTTTTTCAATTTCATTCAATATGTTTCCAATTACATTATGGAAATCTGATCCAACAAATGTCGATAAATAAGATTTTCACATTGAAGACATAGACAATATTTTCAGTCACTCAGCCCCTGAACTGACACAGTGCAGGACAAACTGCAGAAAAGCAAACCTTGAGTACAAAGTATTCTTCTTTCGGCTTCTCCCGTTAGGGGTCGCCACAGCAGATCATCATGATCTGCATATTTGATTTGGCATAAGAGGTTTTTTTTTTTTTTTACACTGGATGCCCTTCCTGATGCAATCCTCCCCAATCTATCCAAGCTTGGGACTGGCACTACATATGCACTGGCTTGTGCAACCTCAGTGGCTGGGTATGGAGCACTTGCATGTGACGTCACATCCGATCCAGATTGTAAACAGACGCCACCTTGTCGGTCAAACGCCATATTTCCACCTTCTACTTCTGCTTCTACTTCTACCTTTTCTTCTGGAAAACCCTACTATATACAATTCTACTACAACGTCAACTCCACTGAAAATCTATAAAACATAAGACGAGTGGAATCCTGTGTCCGAGTCCTTCCCTTTCAAGTGTGGGAAACCCATGATGCTCACATACACTTGACAGTAGGCTGCCATGGGACCCTGACAGGCGTGCAAAATGGATTACTGCTATCAGGTATACGATATATACAGTAATAGTGATAGACTACTGATACTTGATCTAACTGATAATATAAAATATTCAACCATAATAGTGGATATGGCGGCGCATGATGGGGATGCTGCGACTACAAGCTCTCCCTACCTGTGCACGTTTTTTATGTTTTTTGTGTGTATTTTTGCGTGTTGTTCGTCTATACTGGACTTCAATACCCACTACAACCGTATGGACTTACTGGACATTGGTTTCCAGCAGAAAATGACGGTTTGTAGCGATTTCCATCGCATGCACAACATTCCGGACGAGACAGCGAGGTCTCAATACTTAAGTGACTTACCCGTCCAATGAGGATTGTTATTTTCTTGTTTACAAGATGCCACATCTGAGGGCGGCTGACAAATCCTGAATTTCTGTAAAGGTAACTGTCCAGAGATTTATAAGCACGCACTGCTTCACCACTGAACAGCGAGGGAAAGTTAATGAGGTAATTATACACGTCTGGGTATTCCACCTCTGGCAGTTCAATATCCACTGACACGGTTGTGAAAACTCCGTCCGGTAAGCCATAAGGGTCACTAATCCGTAGGTCGTTTATTTTAGACATATATCTAGTTATCTGTTCATTAGAAAAATGAGCCATGTAGTCCTTCGGTTGAAATTTATCCTTTTTGTACATGAGTGCAGCAGTATTCAGCTGTGTTTTTTACCGACAAGATGGCGGCTGTTTACATTCCGGTCACGTGACTGCAAGAGGTCTATTTTACTTAAAACTCCACACAGAAAGGCCCCCCGCTGTTGGCCATGAGGTTCAAACCCAGAGCCAGCTTGTTGTGAGGCAACAGCACTAACCACTGCACCACTGCTTTAAAGCAAAGAATGAAGACTAGAATATTTCATTGTGTTCATAAATAATAAAGGCTCAAAAATTCATTTTGAATTTGTACAAATTGTTTTTGGAGAAGCCATGGCTTAATGGTTAGAGAAGCAGCTCTGGGACCAAAAGATTACCAGTTCAATTCCCTGGACCAGCAGGAATAGTTGAAGTTGCCTTAAGCAAGACACCGATCCCCAGGCTGCTCTGGGTATGTTGTACATCACTCTGGATAAGAGCATCTGCTAAATGCCATAATGTAACATTTTTGTTTTCTTTCAGGACACAATCTAATCTCATCTCATCTCAACTCATTACCTGTAGCCGCTTTATCCTGTTCTACAGGGTCGCAGGCAAGCTGGAGCCTATCCCAGCTGACTATGGGCGAAAGGCGGGGTACACCCTGGACAAGTCGCCAGGTCATCACAGGGCTGACACATAGACAACCATTCACACTCACATTCACACCTACGGTCAATTTAGAGTCACCAGTTAACCTAACCTGCATGTCTTTGGACTGTGGGGGAAACCGGAGCACCCGGAGGAAACCCACGCGGACACGGGGAGAACATGCAAACTCCGCACAGAAAGGCCCTCGCCGGCCCCGGGGCTCGAACCCAGGACCTTCTTGCTGTGAGGCAACAGCGCTAACCACTACACCACCGTGCCGCCTCAGGACACAATCCATGTAGAAAAACAGAGACCTGTTTTTTTTCTTTATCTCCCAAAAAAAAAAAAAACAACATATTGATGCAAACGTTTGCACTCAGCTGTAGCTCTGAAGTCTTTTAAAGGAGCAGTAACATTCCTGGCATGTAGTAAAACCATGTACTGGTCATGATGGCACAATCCAAGCGATCATCATCACTGAATACACTCACCGCTACATCTGGATTGGCTCCAGCGTCGATCAGCATCTGGACCAGTGCCTCGTCTCCAGCAGCGCAAGCATACATGAGCGGGGTCATGCCCTGCATCACACACACACAGCAGAAGGAGGACACCCGTATGAAATCAGACTCGAGGTACAGGTTGTCAAAGCTCAATATGAAGCACGTTTGAAACATAACTCTCTGAATAGAATGCCTATAAAGGTCTTGTGTGTAATACCTGATCGTCCATACTGTTGACTCCGTCTGGCCCCAGCAGCTCGATGGCCTGGCCTATTAGATCTGTGCGGCCACAGTTGAGCATGCGAAAACCCAGATCCAGCTGGAACTTATCAGTGGCGGCTTTGGCATCCAGCCGTTTGAAAGAACTGAAACAGCACTCTGGCCTGCAGAGAGAAGAAGACAGAAATGGAGGGTGGAGGGCGGGAGAGAGTGCACTGAGGTCACATGAAGATAATCTAAGTGAGAAAATATGAGGGGGAGTGAAAGAAGGACAGCATTTAAAACTAGATAAACTGGTTGAAGGGAGAGAAGGCGTAGGAGGTGGTTTTATGACCGGAATAAAAGTGCGTTTTTTTCTTAAGACGCTATAAATCATAAAAAAGCTAGGCCAAGGCCCTGACATCAGCCTGCGGTTTGAATCACTAGGCGGGTGTGGCATGTAAAGTCTGAGGGCTTTGCAGATGGTCTTTGTCCACTGATACAGTAATGAAGTAAGCACTAGAGCAGGAGTGAGCTCATATGTTGTGCTGTTCACCAATGTGGGTCTTTTCCACTGAGTTAAAGTGTGGCAATTTTACTACATCTGTTAAATGTTTATATGGGCATATTATAAGGAAAATCTTAGTCTAATGAGTCTGGGCTCAATTATTTGAAAGGTGAAATGCAGCGAGAGCAGGTGGAGCTCTTACTTTAGCAGTCGGGGTTCACAGTCGAGCCCTGGGAGGAGCTGCCGTGCTGTCTGTCGTACGTCATCGCTGTCCACTAACAGGCTGCGGCGGTGCTCTGCGTGCACGATGGCCACTCGCATCCACTCCATGAGGGGCGGCAGCAGGAGGAAAGGCCTGCGCAGGAGACACACATCACAGATAAACGCACTGGTATGATATCAATGACCTGCATGGATACAGAGCTCTTCCTCTTCCTTTCTTTGTGCAGGACAACAATTGTAGGCTCAGTGCTACACTCAAGGGTTCCTCAAAGGTCCTTTGGATGGGGCTCGACTTCCTCTTCATAGGGTCCTGTATTCCCCAAGACAAACTGAAGAAGGGTAAATAGAGCCTTTTTTCAGGAGTGAACTATGGACCCTGGAAAGATAGCTACATAACATTTCTTGATACAAACTAGTCTTTAAAGGTGTCTTCTTCCTCCTTGTCCAGCACTGCTGCCAGGTCAAGGTCCATGTGGACTCTACTGATCCACATGTAGCCTAGTTTTACACCGGATGCCCTTCCTGCCACAACCCTCGCATTTCTGGGCTTGAGGAAACAACCATTCACACACAATGGGCAATTTAGAGTAGCCAATTAGATGAACTGCATGTTTTTGGTCTATGGGGGAAACCGGAGCACCCGGAGGAAACCCACACAGACACGGGGAGAACATGCAAACTCCACACAGAAAGGCCCCCATCAGCCACTGAGCTCAAACCCAGAACCTACTTGCTGTGAGATGGCCATGCTAACCTCTACACCACCGTGACGCCCAGTCTTTAAAGGTGTAATTCGAAATTTTGGTGCGTCTGAGTTTTGAAACAGGCAGCACAGTGGTGTAGTGGCTAGCACTGTCGCCTCACAGCAAAAAGGTTCTGGGTTCAAGCCCAGTGGCTGACAGGGGTCTTTCTGTATGGAGTTTTCATGTTCTTCCGGTGTCTGTGTGGGTTTCCTCCGGGTGCTTCGGTTTCCCCCACAGTCCAAAGGCATGCTGTTAGTTTAATTGGTGGCTCTAAATTGACCGTGGGTGTGAATAGTTGTTTGTCTCTATGTGTCAGTCCTGCGATGACCTGGCGACTGGTCCAGGGTGTACCCTGCCTCTCGCCCATAGTCAGCTGGGATAGGCTCCAGCTTGCCCGCGACCCTGCACAGGATAAGAGGTTATGGATAATGGATGGATGAGTTTTGAAACTCAATTCAAACAAATACTGAACATCCAGTTTATTTAAAGAGTCTTCAGCTTGTCCCACAGAGGGAACTTTTAAAGGCTCTCTTCTGAACCCTACAGTGGTGCTTGAAAGTTTGTGAACCCTTTAGAATTTTCTATATTAATGCATAAATATGACCTAAAACATCATACAAGTCCTAAAAGTAGATAAAAAGAACCCAGTTAAACAAATGAGACAGAAATATTACATTTGGTCATTTATTTATTGAGGAAAATGATCCAATATTACATATCTGTGAGTGGCAAAAGTATGTGAACCTCTAGGATTAGCAGTTAATTTGGAGGTGAAATTAGAGTCAGGTGTTTTCAATCAATGGGATGACAATCAGGTGTGAGTGGGCACCCTGTTTTATTTAAAGAACAGGGATCTATCAAAGTCTGATCTTCACAACACGTGTTTGTGGAAGTGTATCATGGCACGAACAAAGGAGATTTCTGAGGACCTCAGAAAAAGCGTTGCTGATGCTCATCAGGCTGGAAAAGGTTACAAAACCATGTCTAAAGAGTTTGGACTCCACCAATCCACAGTCAGACATATTGTGTACAAATGGAGGAAATTCAAGACCATTGTTACCCTCCCCAGGAGTGGTCGACCAACAAAGATCACTCCAAGAGCAAGGCGTGTAATAGTTGGCGAGGTCACAAAGGATCCCAGGGTAAATTCTAAGCAACTGAAGGCCTTTCTCACATTGGCTAATGTTAATGTTCATGAGTCCACCATCAGGAGAACACTGAACAACAATGGTGTGCATGGCAGGGTTGCAAGGAGAAAGCCACTGCTCTCCAAAAAGAACATTGCTGCTCGTCTGCAGTTTGCTAAAGATCACGTGCACAAGCCAGAATGCTATTGGAAAAATGTTTTGTGGACAGATGAGACCAAAATAGAACTTTTTGGTTTAAATGAGAAGCGTTATGTTTGGAGAAAGGAAAACACTGCATTCCAGCATAAGAACCTTATCCCATCTGTGAAACATGGTGGTGGTAGTATCATGGTTTGGGCCTGTTTTGCTGCATCTGGGCCAGGACGGCTTGCCATCATTGATGGAACAATGAATTCTGAATTATACCAGCGAATTCTAAAGGAAAATGTCAGGACATCTGTTCATGAACTGAATCTCAAGAGAAGGTGGGTCATGCAGCAAGACAACGACCCTAAGCACACAAGTCGTTCTACCAAAGAATGGTTAAAGAAGAATAAAAGTTAATGTTTTGGAATGGCCAAGTCAAAGTCCTGACCTTAATCCAATCGAAATGTTGTTGAAGGACCTGAAGCGAGCAGTTCATGTGAGGAAACCCACCAACATCCCAGAGTTGAAGCTGTTCTGTACGGAGGAATGGGCTAAAATTCCTCCAAGCCGGTGTGCAGGACTGATCAACAGTTACCGCAAACGTTTAGTTGCAGTTATTGCTGCACAAGGGGGTCACACCAGATACTGAAAGCAAAGGTTCACATACTTTTGCCACTCACAGATATGTAATATTGGATCATTTTCCTCAATAAATAAATGATCAAGTATAATATTTTTCTCATTTGTTTAACTGGGTTCTCTTTATCTACTTTTAGGAGTTGTGTGAAAATCTGATGATGTTTTAGGTCATATTTATGCAGAAATATAGGAAATTCTAAAGGGTTCACAAACTTTCAAGCACCACTGTACAACAAAGGGTTTCCATTTTGGTCAAAGTTCAACCTGTTTGGACGAAGAGAAATCTACAAGGAGTCCTTGAGGAACCTTTTTTCATGACTGCATGTGTGGCCTAAGGTGCATAAGGTGAATGCTGGTGCCAGAATAAAGACACTTCCTCTTCTGATTAGCTGGAACATTTTTAGTTTAATTCCCCATGTACAGCCTTAAAGGAACAGTCCACCGTATTTCCATAATGAAATATGCTCTTACCTGAATTGAGACGAGCTGCTCCGTACCTATCCGAGCTTTGCGCGACCTCCCAGTTAGTCAGACGCAGTCCGACGTGCTGTCACTCCTGTTAGCAATGTAGCTAGGCTCAGCATGGCCAACGGTATTTTTTGGGGCTGTAGTTAGATGCGACCAAACTCTTCTGCATTTTTCCTGTTTACATAGGTTTATATGACCAGTGACATGAAACAAGTTCAGCTACACAAATTGAAACGTAGCGATTTTCTATGCTATGGAAAGTCCGCACTATAATGACAGGCGCACTAACACCTTCTGTGCGCTTCGGCAGCGCATTGATACGGAGCTCAGATATCAATGCGCTGTCGAAGCGCGCAGAAGGTGTTAGTACGCCTGTCATTATAGTGCGCACTTTCCATAGCATAGAAAATCGCTACGTTTCAATTTGTGTAACTGAACTTGTTTCATATCACTGGTCATATAAACCTATGTAAACAGGAAAAACGCAGAAGAGTTTGGTCGCATCTAACTACAGCCCCAAAAATACCATTGGCCATACTGAGCCTAGCTACATTGCTAACAGGAGTGACAGCACGTCGGACTGCGTCTGACTAACTGGGAGGTCGCGCAAAGCTCGGATAGGTACGGAGCAGCTCATCTCAATTCAGGTAAGAGCATATTTCATTATGGAAATACGGTGGACTGTTCCTTTAAGGTTAAATCTAGAACCCTTCATTCAGCCCAAATGGGGAAACAAAGCATTTCCCATTCATTCAGTCCACATGTAGCCGTCTCGCACAAAGAATACTGAATTATCCAAAGAACTTTTGTGGTATACAGAGTTTGGGTGCCACCACGACCACAGCTTCTCTTCTAAGCATATATTTTATTCAAGTTTCTGGAATGTGAGGAGAACCTTGCCAAAAATACAAAAAAAAAAAAAAATACTCTGACTTAAAAATCACTGACCGCACCTTTAATCTGTGTCTGGCCTGCCAGGCCATAGTGTTTAAAACTGGCCTCTATATACAGAGTCTGAATCCAGGCTTCAGCAGGATGGGTTTTATCTTTCAGCACTCTCGCACGTCCTGATACCTGCAGCTGCTACTGCTCACACTCATTTACTGCTCCTCATTTACACACACACACACACACACACACACACACACACACACACACACACACACACACACACAGAGAGACCATACGAATACACTCACCATGTGTGTGTCTTCTTTTAGGCACTCATGTCTAAATAAAACAGGACTTGACTCTAATAGTGGGTGCATTATGCTGAAAGAATGAGTGTGTAAACAGACTGTAAAGCCAGCAGCACAACTATTCAAGAGAAGTGATTTTAAATAGTGTCAGCGATGAAGAAAAGTTTGATGTGCAACATCATAACATGAGAATACGTGGAAATGGGGTCAAATAAAAGAACACCACAGGGAAGAAAACACTCCAGAAAAGTGTATACAATTGTGACATGTAGACACGATTAGAAAAACACAGTTTTATTTATATAATGGTTTTGCATGTGAAACTTTTATATGTGAAGTGTTTGAGTTTCTGTAGTAAAGCAGTGGCGTCTGTGTACCACCAGGGGGAGTCTGTGGCTATCGTACTTTCTTGAATATCATGAATATGCCTTACTCTCTTGCAAGTCGATATCCTTTTTGCTATTTTTGGATGATTTGTTCATTTTTATATAAAATTTACGATTGCAAAAGCTGCTGTTAATATGTTTTTGTGTTTGAATTTGATCTGAGATTTACAGGTTGTGCAGCTAGTTTTCCATTTACTGTAGAGTAACAGCAAGAATCTCTGGTGCCAAGCATCCATCTAGTGCTACCTTCAGTTTAGAAGGGTCCTTTACAATAACTTCAACTTTGAATTACGTGTAGTAAAGGCTCATAGCTTACTAAAAGCAGGATAGATAACTCAGTAGCCTGGCCACCCAGGACAAGCAAAAACGTTTACAGGCTACATTGTAGTGTTGTAGTCGAGTCACTAAACCTCGAGTCCGAGTCCAGTCTCGAGTCCCCAGTGTTCAAGTCCAAGTCATTAAAGAAAATTTCAAGTCGAGTCTGCTATTGAGGTATTTCACCTGACGTCACAGGGTCAGCTTGAAAAAAAAACGTGTTACAGACACCTAGAATAGATTAATTTGTCAGTAAGCACTCTATAAATAACCATGGTGTTTGCTTGTTGTGCTGCCACAACAGACAGGGACAGCGTGCAGGACGCTCCTTTTACCCGTTTCTAGTGATGGGAATTTCGGCTCTTTTTCGGGAGCCGGCTCTTTTGGCTCTTCTTACTATAAGCAGCCGGCTCTTTCGGCTCCCAAATGGCTCCTGAGATTTTATTTTTGATTTAATTGCTGCAATTAACTAGTTAATTACATTATTATTTATATTTTATCGATAGGATGTTTTCCATTTTATTTTTTAGTTTTTGTAGCCATTGTAAAGCTTTGTAAAGTATAGCAGTGTAACAATGTTCTAGCTATAGAAATAAAACTTACTTACCAATTAATAAATTATTTTCTCACAAACATAATGCGGCGGCACGGTGATGTAGTGGTTAGCGCTGTCGCCTCACAGCAAGAAGGTCCGGGTTCGAGCCCCGTGGCCGGCGAGGGCCTTTCTGTGCGGAGTTTGCATGTTCTCCCCGTGTCTGCGTGGGTTTCCTCCGGGTGCTCCGGTTTCCCCCACAGTCCAAAGACATGCAGGTTAGGTTAACTGGTGACTCTAAATTGACCGTAGGTGTGAATGTGAGTGTGAATGGTTGTCTGTGTCTATGTGTCAGCCCTGTGATGTCCTGGCGACTTGTCCAGGGTGTACCCCGCCTTTCGCCCGTAGTCAGCTGGGATAGGCTCCAGCTTGCCTGCGACCCTGTAGAACAGGATAAAGCGGCTACAGATAATGAGATGAGATGAGACAAACATAATGCAAAACTGTGTTATATTACCAATATAAAATACACAGCTGATTTTCCCCTCCTCAGGTGCCTCACAGACTCCTCTCCCCTGCGCTCTGCAGCTTTAAGCATTACACCAATTTTCGTATTTTCGCAGCTGTGAATGACATCAACCCCCCCAACCAAAAAAAGTAGGCGTACACCATGCTACTTTTTTTCCTTTGAATGGTAATAGACAACACAAAGACGCAATCGGACAGCAACTTTTTTTGTGAAAGTCTCTCTCTCTCTGAGGCACCTAATGACAAAAAACTAATTCGGCTCCCACCGAAGAGCCGGCTCCCGTCGTTCACTTCAAAGAGCCGGCTCTTTGAACCGGATCGTTCGCGACCGACACATCACTACCGGTTTCCTACTGACCCAGACAAGAGGGCCAAATGGATTGCAGCTGTGAAGAGACAGGATTGGGAGCCAACAGAGTACTCCAGACTTTACAGTGATCATTTCATTTCAGGTTAGTTTATCAGTTAACGCAATTTTGATAAAATATATAGCAAAAAGTAAATGGGTCAGTGTTTGTTAACCCATCTGAGCAGTGAAACAAGGCAGTGTTAATTTGTCTAGGGTTGCATGTAGCAGACATCAGACATAAAACGCAATAACAGAGGCTAGAAAGAAACGGGACACAGAAATAAATAAACAGGGCTCCATACCAAGGCTGGGTACAGTGTTTGTGATAAAAGACAGATCCAATTTAACACGAATCACAGCTTACTTTCTTGTTAAAATGTGCAAAGGTCTCCACCATCTCATACCGCCTTGCACTGAAGGACTTAAGGCCAATTTATGCTGACAACCCAGTCCTCGCAGACAGTGTCGCAGACAGTGTCTGCGTAGCCCCCCCACCTTCGCAGACGCTCTGCGCGCACCTCCCAAAAATTGTGACCACCGCAGAAGCCTCGCAGACAGCGCCGCAGACAAGAGGGCTCCGATTGGTCCACTCTACCCGCTGTACACGCACTTCCGCTTCCCTACTTTTCCGGTTTGTTTTGTTTTCACGACCGGCATTTTTAAAAACACGAGCAAAGATGGAGCAACACGAAGAGCGGTCGATTGAGGAAGTACGTACATCTATACGACTCCAGTTCTAGTCATTATAAAAAAAAAAGTTCTAGTCATTAAGTAACCGGAGGATAAACACTCCACTAACCACACCCACCAACTACTCCTAGCGACTTCACGCCCCCTTGCATTGTGACGGTGAATAACATTGCGCACGCCTATTACTCCCCGCTCAACGATAAATTACAACTGTCTGCGAAAAGCTATCTGCGAAAGCCTTGTCGCAAGAGCATGCAGAGGCCTTTAAGCGTGCCGTCCAAAATGGCTGCGTCACGTGACTTGGTCACGTGGGTGAAATACCTCAATTGATCCAAGTCGAGTTCGAGAACAAGACTCCAACTGCACCATTTGACGGTGACTGTTGCTGCCTTTTTGTGAAATCGTCTCTGCTACTGTGTTGGACTAACGTTACTGCTTGACTGCCCCGTTTTAGTTAATAGGCTACAGATAAAAAGCTTGTTCATCGCTCAGCAAGCCCCTCCCACTATCAACAGGGCCAATAACATGAGAGAGGGTTAACACTAGCTAGTTCATCGCTCAGCAAGCCCCACCCACTATCAACAGGGCCAATAACATGAGAGAGGGTTAACACTAGCTAGTTCATCGCTCAGCAAGCCCCGCTATCAACAGAGCAATGAACATAGCAGGTCACTTCCTTCTCTGGGTGGAGTCTTGCCAAATGACAAATGAAGTTCGAGGTCGTCCCCGTCGTCTCTTCGATAGTTTTTCTACATATGGAACACATAGCAGTGTATTTTTCCCACTGCACGAGAAGTCTGTATAAGCAAAGCGGACAGTCCTAGGAGCTTCTCTCCAGGCATTTTAGCACCATTAACGTTAGTTTGTTCCTGAACATGACATATGAACAAGTGAATGTGCATTCTCTTGCACGAAATTAGTATAAAAATGAATGTAGATATAAATACCTTATGCCAAATAATCATGGCATGTTACAAAAAAAATAGAAAAAGTCCAAGTCCTCATCTCCAATTTATGAGTCTGAATGCAGTTAATGCACGAGTCCGAGTCATCAGTGCTCAAGTCCAAGTCAAGTCACGAGTCCTTAAAATTAGGGCCCGTGTCGGACTCGAGTACTACAAGCCTGCTACATTGTAATTTGCAGTTGCCCAGAAAAAAAAACAAAAAACACCCTCAACCTTATTCCTTCAACCTGCTGCACTACACACATTGGTCAAGCTGATGGGAGAAAAGTTTCTATTTGGATTAATTAGTGTGCACAAATAACCGTGCATCTTTTCAGAACCTCACAGTTAAACGCATCTAGTACTAACTCACTATTTGGCCACTCTAACTTCTGTCAAAGTTTCTAGGGAAATTTGTCTTGTATTTAATTAACCTCGGGGGCGTCGTGGCTCAGGTGGATAAGGCGCCATACCATAAATCCGGGGACCCGGGTTCGGTTCCGACCCGAGGTCATTTCCCGAGCCCTCCCCGTCTCTCTCTCTCCCGCTCATTTCCTGTCTCTACGCTGTCCTATCCAAATAGAGGTGGAAAAAGCCCCCAAAAAATCTAAAAAAAAAAAATTGTGATAACCTTAATTGCCTTTTTGCACTACTGTGAATGCCACTGTTCAGCAAAAAGAGAAATCTATGTTGGCAGAATGAGGAATTGAAAATTGACTTAATTAAGAATTCTTAATAAAGATAAGAGTTTTATCATAGTTTGGATTATCATGGGCACATCGTTGGCAAAACATAAAATTCTTAATGCAGACTGTTGCCTTGAAATTTCAAGTATTCTCAACTATTTTTTTTACAGTGTGGGAAATTTAGAGTAGCCAGTTAAAGGAGAACTGAAGGCAATTTTTTTTATTATCAAAATTATATTTATCATTTTATTAAATATAGGAATGCATTTTTGATATTATGAGTGTTTGAAATATGCTATGAAATATATCAGTCCATATGTCAAAGCAATGGCGGTAAACAAGATTCGTTGAGACCTGTGTGAGACATGGTAGGACGGAAGTAAAACGTACAGCGGAAATCAAAGTGACCAACATCTGCCAGCGTTGTCAAAAGATGCGCGCCGCCCTCTTTCGAATGGTGATGTAATCAAGCCGGAAGTTTTGTCTGTTTTGATAGCAATCAGGAAAGTTTGAAGAAAGTAGGCAGTAATCGTCATTTAAACTCGTTTTTGTGCAATATTTCGTTTGGAAAACTTCATTTGGTGGAATAAATGTCTCACAAGATGCCAAGGACACCTGGCTGACACTTCACGTTTTGAAGTCTCGCGCAAGTCTTGTGAAGATCATGCGGATAAGTGACGCCTGCCGTGGACAAAATGAACTAAATTCAACATGGCTAAAAACCGAATAGGCCAATAAGTATAATATTTAATTGCAATTAGTTGCCGATACGAGTCACGATATAAGGTTACTAAAACCGAAAACGTAATTGAATAACACGTTAATTAAGAAATAACGCAAGTTTAAAAATGACTTCAGTTCTCCTTTAACCGAACTTTGGACTGTGGGGGAAACCAGAGCACCCAGAGGAAACCCACACCGACACAGGGAAAACATGCAAACTCCACACAGAAAGGCTCCCATCGGCCACTGGGCTCAAACCCAGAACCTTCTTGCTGTGAGGTAACAGTGCTAACCACTACACCACTGTGCCGCCCACTAGTGTTAACAAAGACTAAAGGCCTCTGCATGCTCTTGCGACAAGGCTTTCGCAGATAGCTTTTCGCAGACAGTTGTAATTTATCGTTGAGTGGGGAGTAATAGGCGTGCGCGATGTTATTCACCGCCACAACGCAAGGGGGCGCGAAGTCGCTAGGAGTAGTTGGTGGGTGTGGTTAGTGGAGTGTTTATCCTCCGGTTACTTATAATGACTAGAACTGGAGTCGTATAGATGTACGTACTTCCTCACTTCCTCGATCAACCGCTCTTCGTGCTGCTCCATCTTCGCTCGTGTTTTTAAAAATGGCGGTCGTGAAAACAAACCAAACCGGGGAAGTAGGGAAGCGGAAGTGCGTGTACAGCGGATGTAGAGTGGACCAATCAGAGCCCTCTTGTCTGCAACGCTGTCTGCGAGGCTTCTGCGGTGGTCACAATTTTGGGGAGGTGCGCGCAGAGCGTCTGCGAAGGTGGGGGGGCTACGCAGACACTATCTGCGACACTGTCTGCGAGGACTGCGTTGTCAGCATAAATTGGCCTTTAAACACTAACTTTTTCAGAACACCTCAACTTATAGTTAAAGTTGATTGAGTGACAGCCAATGATTTTTAGTGAAGGTACAAAACCAGTGTGCTCATTTGCATGATTTACTTATTTGTTTCCTTTAGTCTGTATTCAATCACGTCACTAGCTAACTAACTCGCCATTTGTTATTACATCATTTTAGCTATGAGTTTTTAGGCAGTCAGGTAGAATTCTGGGCAACCAAAACATGGGACTGGGCAGCACATTGGAGCTTTTGCTTGGCCAGTGGGCTAGCTAATGAATTTATGATTTACCCACTGCTGTAAAAAAGATCTCTTTTTAATCCAAAATGCTCATGGTGGAAGCAAATGTGTGCTAACTGAGCCTTATTTGCCGTATTATTCCTCACTGTTATAGCATGTTGAGTGAAGTATTTCCTTGTAATGTTTTATCCATCTCAGTGTTGAATCCCTTATCACCAGAGCTTTGTCCCACAGTAAAGATCTGGATCAAAACCTGCTGCTACACATCTGGCATCCTGCAGAGATCTCATACTCCACTGCTACTGAAAGCAGGATCAGGTGTGTTAGATTAGTGCTGGATCTGAAGCAACAGCAGTGATATATGATCAATGTCACTCTTCTCTCATCCTAACACAAATCATTAAAAAATAAAAATAAAAAGATCCAGTACTGTGCAAAAGTCTTAGGCACATGTAAAAAATGATGCAGACCAAAAATGGCTTAAAAAGAATGAAATTAAATATTTCAGCATTAAAAAAAATACTGTAAACAGCAGTAAGCCATAACAAATGAAACAAAGTCAATATTTGGTGTGAGACGACCCTTTGCTTAAAAAAAATCGTAATCTCAGGTACAATGAGTGCAGTTTTATAAGGAAATGAGCTGTAGGTTTTATTGAGCATCTTACAGAACCGGGCGGCACGGTGGTGTAGTGGTTAGCGCTGTTGCCTCACAGCAAGAAGGTCCGGGTTCGAGCCCCGTGGCCGGCGAAGGCCTTTCTGTGTGGAGTTTGCATGTTCTCCCCGTGTCCGCGTGGGTTTCCTCCGGGTGCTCCGGTTTCCCCCACAGTCCAAAGACATGTAGGTTAGGTTAACTGGTGACTCTAAGCCCATGTTTACATTAGACCGTATCAGCGGATCATCAGATTAACGTTTTTAAAACGATTCGCGTGCACACAGCAACACCAATACACGGATACGCTCGGCTCCGCAGGCATCCTGCGCTCCAAATCACTCCGCCCTGAACAGCGAGTGCCCTCTGGAGGGTGCACACTCCGGCCCTGCGCAGCTCACAGAGCGCGCGAGTGAAGTGCACAAGCTGTGATTCGGGACTGAGCCGCTGTGTGTGTGATCCCAGCGCAGATCACTTACCACTTGCAAGTGGAAGGATGGCAAGCCTAAAGACAATCATAACTACACAATGGGCAGTATTTGCATCAGTATTTGCAGTATTTTCATACTTTTATACTCTTTAATGAAAGGTGATACAAGGCGGAAGTCCGCGCCGTTTTTCAGCAGTCGCGTCACATGACCAACGCCAGTGAATCAGGAAGGTGGATGTCACAGTGACGTTGTCCAATGAGACGCCAGCTAGAGCTCAGCACAGCGTATCCGCGTATCTCAATGTTTACACAGCACCGGAGCTGACACGATCTGGATTGAATACGTGGACCCTGGCGGATTCCCGTTTCCCGGCGTTTCCAGGCGGTTTAATGTAAACGGACAGTGCATCCGCGAAGAAAATGAGACAGATACGGTCTAATGTAAACTTGGCCTAAATTGACCGTAGGTGTGAATGTGAGTGTGAATGGTTGTCTGTGTCTATGTGTCAGCCCTGTGATGACCTGGCGACTTGTCCAGGGTGTACCCCGCCTTTCGCCCGTAGTCAGCTGGGATAGGCTCCAGCTTGCCTGCGACCCTGTAGAACAGGATAAAGCGGCTAGAGATAATGAGATGAGATCTTACAGAACCAGCCACGGTTCTTCTGGACACTTTGTCACACTTGCTTCTTCATTTTGCACCAAAACCCAGTAGCCTTCCTTATGTTTTCTTTTTTTAATCTGAAAAGTGCTCTCTTATGTAATACGCTGCAAACTTTTTTTTTTCTGTAACATTTAATTCTGTGCTGGAAAACGAACATCTGGAACTCCTAAAGCGTTTTTGTACTGACTCGATAATGTAGAAGTCATAAAATAGAAATCTATAACAAAGTTTGTATGGAACAAAAATAGAGGGCCTAAGAGTTTTGCATATTACTGTATATTTAAAAAAAAGAAAAGAATGCAACGCTGCTTTGCTCTGAGGGAGAAGGCGTGACAACAGGGACACGGTAAAACCCTGGCAGCCCACCAAGAGTCTGTCAGTCTAATAAGACATATGCAAATGAAGCACACAGAGTGGAACGAGGTGCTCATTAAGGAAAGTAAGCATGTGCAAGGGAGATGAGGCTCATCAACAACAACAGAGGAGAAAAATAACACGCAAAGACACATGAAAGCTATATTTCGATACTGAAAAAAAAAAAAATGCTGATTGGGCCAAAAAAGACAAGTGTTTGTTCTGGGAATCAAGACAGTTTAAGAAGCATGTATCCAAAAAGAAAAAAAGAAAACATGGAGAAATGGGGAATATAAAGTAGCTTCCTGTTTGCTCTGATAGATTGGAAAAGTCAATAGGAATATAGCCTGCATAAACATTTCCAACTTTCTGAGTGGAAATTACGAGTACTACCAGGCAGCATTAGTCCTCAGCTGGGTTTTAATTTGGGGCCGAGTTTCTAAATTTAAAATTCAAACAAATGCAGACCTTCAATGGTCACGTCTCCGAAACACATACCTTAAAACATTTATGTATAATGCAGGGCTGGACAATGTGATGATATAATGTTGATATTTTAATAAATCGCACTATGATAAACTTATATGATTCATACATGTTTGTACCAAATGTTCTATTTCTCCTCTTTGCTCTGTTAAATAATTGATTCTTTGTAAAGGTTATATTTAACAGTTATTCCACGAAATCGAGTCATACATGAGCTGACAGCCGACAAAGCGTTTAGCGCCGAGTTGTCTATCATCCATGTACGATGAGATTGAGTGGAATAACTGTTTTATTCTATCCACATTCACTGGATTTTGAGAAACAGAGCATTTTATAAAATTATTTTTTGCAAATTCGATAAATAAAAACTTTATACAAAACATCCGACAAAATAATTTCCGCTTAGGCGGACTTCTTAAAAACCTATCGATGGCTGCATGAATTGACTTTAGTGTTGTTGTTTTTTTTTGTAGAAAGTGCCATCCTGCTGTCGTGCCGAGGTATAGAATAGCTTTAGACATTTATTTAATTCTTCCTTGGACATTTCAGTTGTCTCTCATCTCTCATCATCTCTAGCCGCTTTATCCTGTTCTACAGGGTCGCAGGCAAGCTGGAGCCTATCCCAGCTGACTACGGGCGAAAGGCGGGGTACACCCTGGACAAGTCGCCAGGTCATCACAGGGCTGACACATAGACACAGACAATCATTCACACTCACATTCACACCTACGCTCAATTTAGAGTCACCAGTTAACCTAACCTGCATGTCTTTGGACTGTGGGGGAAACCGGAGCACCCGGAGGAAACCCACGCGGACACGGGGAGAACATGCAAACTCCACACAGAAAGGCCCTCGCCGGCCCCGGGGCTCGAACCCAGGACCTTCTTGCTGTGAGGCGACAGCGCTAACCACTACACCACCGTGCCGCCGCATTTCAGTTGTGTAATTTTCAAACTTCTTTGAGCTTTTGAACCAGTCTAAAAAATATTCAACAAATTTTAATGCTTAAAGATGAAGAATGTAAACAAACTGACGAAATGACAGGAGCAATTTGTGAAAAATGCTATAATAATAATTCTTGAAAAATAAAAAAAATGATACGTTCTTACCATCAGATATTCATTCCATATTTTGTTGCTTTTTTTTGTATTTTGGGGGGGTTTTGTTTTCGAGTAGCTTTTATTTCGTCCTCGGTTGGTTCAGCAACACGCTCCGCCATTTTGTTTTTCTCTACTCACGGTATATGAGCTGATAGCCTAGTAGTAGAGTAGCCAATCAGAGCGTGTGATTGCTCATATCCGGTGAATGTGGATAGAAAAAAACATTTTATCATCTTCAGTAGCTGATTCATCCTGATTATGGTGGATCATGCTATAATATGTTTGCCATATTGCCCAACCCTACACTACAATATAACACTACGTTCACACTGCAGGCTGAAGTGACTCAAATCCGATTTTTTCGCCCATATGTGACCTGTATCCGATCTTTTATTGACAATATGAACGACACAGATCCGATTTTTTCAAATCCGACCCAGGCCGTTTGGATATGTGGTCCTAATTCCGATTCCTATCCGATCTTTTCATATGCGACTTCAGTCTGAACCGCCAGGTCGCATTCATCCGACTTACACGTCATCAACAAGCCACAAACGTCACTATTCTGCGCTGAAGTAGGTGGCGGGTCTCTCAAAAAAAGTTATAACAACATGGCTTTGATGTTCCTTTGAACGGAGGTTGCAGTCACTACCCCGCAGAACGCCTGAGCCAAAACCCTTGCCCTCTTCCTTCTCAACCTCCTCCTTAACATCAGGCTATTGTGCATGTTCTGGCTCCGTCGCAACAACAACTGCATCATCGCCAGGTACTCCATGCTGGCTACTGTCATACACAGGAAACTTTAGGTTACTTCCGTAAACACTGGCCATGCTCACTGCGTGTGACGTCGTCGTATCCTGCAATGCGCATGCGGAACACTTTTAGGTCGCTTTTCGTTCATACTGAGGATCACATACAAGTCGCATATATTTGTTAATGTGAACGATTTCACAAAAAAATCGGATTTCACAAAAAAATCGGAATTGAGCATTAAGCCTTGCAGTGTGAACTTAGTGTAAATGTTCTGTGATCAGGAAATCCTCTGTGATAGTGTTCTACAAAAAACAAACATCAAGTCTTACTCCAAGGGGTCATACTGAAACTAGAACCATCTGAAGTGCTAGATTTAACGTTTTCTCTAAGAGTGTTGTAATCTGCTGGAATTAACAGCAGACTTGGTCGGACTCGGACTCGAACTACACTATATTGCCAAAAGTATTTGCTCACCCATCCAAATTATCGGAATCAGGTGTTCCAATCACTTCCATGGCCACATTTGTATAAAATCAAGCACCTCGGCATGCAGACTGTTTGTACAGTTTGGAGCTGCCCCTTCCTCTTCCAACATGGCTGTGCACCAGTGCACAAAGCAAGGTCCATAAAGACATGGATGACAGAGTCTGGTGTGGATGAACTTGACTGGCCTGTACAGAGTCCTGACCTCAACCCGACAGAACACCTTTGGGATGAATTAGAGCGGAGACTGAGAGCCAGGCCTTCTCGTCCAACATCAGTGTGTGCGTTTACATGCACATAGAGAAAACCGAATTTCTGCCGTTGCTCGACTGAAATCGAAGTTCTAAATGGCATGGAAACACCTTAGCGGCTGAAATTGAACCGAACTTGATTCCTCGCAATCGAGCTACACGACCTAGATTATGCGATTTTTGCCGAGCTACTTAGTGCATGTAAACCCTATCGAGATACGTAATCGAGCTGCTTACTTCAGCACTGCCCCTTCCGGAAGTGACGAGTGACGAGACCACAAGCGGGAAACACGACAGCCTCGGTCGGAAAAAAAAAAAAAAAAAAACAGCCTCGGTCGGCATGACACTTCACCTTAGCCACCACTTTATTAGGAACACTTGTGTCTGGGCATGTACGCACCCATTTCCAATTAGTTGGTAAGTTATTAGCAGGTTAATGGTGATGATACACGGGGCAACTTTTTGGGCAATGTTGCCGGGCAATTGCGTTTTGACTCTTTTCTACTGAGATTGGGCAACATTGTTTCTTTATGAATGGTTTTGATAATCTCTGGCAACTTTTTGAGATAAGCCAATCAGAATGCGAGTATCGAGTCATGTGACCTCCGGTGAGGTTCGGATCAGAAATTTCAAACAAATATGGCGGCCGCTCAGTGTCAGTGGAGTGAAGAGATGGAGAGACTCCTCATCTGTTTTTACGCCGGCAAGTTGTTATTTTAATATTCTATATGGAGGACTTTACCTCACCAAAGCTCTAAAAAACAACAGACAGCTTGATTAAATGGTCACAGCAAAAATTAAGACATCGATTTTTTTTAGCTAACTGTAAACTGTCGTTGCTAACTGTTGTTGCCCATTGTTAGTTGCCCTGAAAAGTTGCCCTGTGTCTCACCTAGTTGCCCGTTGCCAGCAACATTGCTCGGCAACATTGCCCAAAAAGTTGCCCCGTGTATCATCACTGTAACAGTTAATATGTTCACCATTACAGATCAACTTCAACTTAGTGGCCATTTTATTAGGAACACTTCTGTTCGTACATACAAACTACAAACACTCTTCTTGTGAACACGTAACTGATAGCTTTGTTTATACTCACAGTGTTGCCAGATTGGGCGGTTTTAAGTGCATTTTGGCGGGTTTTGAACATATTTTGGGCTGGAAAACGTCAGCAGTATCTGGCAACGCTGCTCTTGAATAGCTCTTCATGACGACAACCGGAAGTGTACCAACACGATGGGGTGTGTAGCGCCACCTGTGGCTCGGGTGCACAATGCACCTCACACAATAGCTCGATTTCCTTGTGTGCATGTAGGATTGGATTTCTCTGGCACCCCTGCTGGGACCCTCAGCTCGATTACCGACAGCAGCTCGATTTGGATGTGCATGTAAACGCACTGAGTGTGTGACCTCACAAATGCACTTCTGGAAGAATGGTCAAAAATTCCCATAAACACACTCCTAAACCTTGTGGACAGCCTTCCCAGAAGAGTTGAAGCTGTTCTAGCTGCAAAGGGTGGACCGACGTCATATTGAACCCTATGGATTAGGAATGGGATGTCACTTAAGCTCATATGTGAGTCAAGGCAGGTGAGCGAATACTTTTGGCAATATAGTATATGTAAGTGAACATATCCTGTAAATGTTCTGCACAGTTCACTGCTGAATTCTCTCTAATGCAGTACATCACAAAAATGTGAGTGTGTGTGCTGAAGATACAGTGCGTGCCACTGTTAATGGCTTGTATGTGTTTTAAATGTATCTCTAAATTTGACCACATCATCTGGAAAAGAGTACAATGGCTTGATTGTGTGCGTGTCTGTGTGTAAGAGTATAAGATTGAAACCAGCGACAGGCACTACTGGAACGATCACATTAGCTGAAAGGACCACAGGGCTTCCACTTTCCATCTCTAAATGCAATTATTGATCCTTCAAACGCTCTCAGGCTTGGAAACAGCTCATCTAGAGTTAGCTTTGGTGTAATAAACCTACTATGTTAAAACGTTTGTCCTTCTCGCACCCTCACTAACACATACTCTCTCTCTCTCACACACACACACTTTTGATGAATGGTCCACTCTTGTGACCTGCTCCTATCTGAATGAAACTCAAGCAGTGTGAAACTCGAACCCTTCCAAACACTTCTAACCTTTGCTTTGTTCACTTGCCACAGGGCTACATTGCTATACATGGTTGGCATGTGTGAGCCCCTGGTGTTCTCACTCACTCGGCCCCTGGGTCACACCTCAACCACGACCCTCGCATCTGATTCTGGAGCTAAAGTTCAACGCCCTGAAATCCGAGTTGGTTCCATGGGCCACATCAAAGCCTGGTCGAGCATAGGGCTCTGAAACCGGAGAGCGCTCCATGCTAATTAGCCTCTCCTGCACTCACACAATGGATGGGTAATGGGGCTCTTGTTGGGAGCAGGTCACACTTCAGATGTGTGATTGTGATTAGACCTGAGCCACACATGCTCTGTATGTTCGCTGGATGTTTAGAACCTGCTATAACAGCTTTGAGTCATACGTTTCGAGCCGAAAACTCAGGATCCTGTGCCTCAACCTTTTTCCCCTTAAGTTCTTAAATTTCATGTGGTTTGGCAAAACGTGACGATTAATCCTTCCGTTATTTTTCTACAGAACGAGGAGCTTAGATTATTTGCTTAAAGTTAAGGCTAGACACAAACAGCTCAGACCAAAAAATGTATTTCAGCCAGAGCCGTCAATGCTGACAAGGCTTCTTTGGGTTTATTCTCTCAGACGTTCCTAAAGCATGAGGTGCGCTTCTCTGTTACAGCTTAAAGGAGATATGCAGAACCTTTATTTTTAAATACATTTCTGAGTGGATAGTATCTCCATCCTTGACTCTTGTATGCTGCATAAATGGGAATTAAAAAACATATTTTTGAGAGTTAAAATCGACCGCAAAGTTGGCGTTCGAGCTGCCCCGCTGAGCCAGCCAGCCCTGAGTGGGTGACGTCACAGTGGTAACCGGTTTTAAGGCCGAGGCCTTTGACAGCTATAGACCAAAGTCATATAAATAAAAACTTATGGTGAAAGTAAGAAATACCGGGCGGCACGGTGGTGTAGTGGTTAGCGCTGTTGCCTCACAGCAAGAAGGTCCGGGTTCGAGCCCCGTGGCCGGCGAGGGCCTTTCTGTGTGGAGTTTGCATGTTCTCCCCGTGTCCGCGTGGGTTTCCTCCGGGTGCTCCGGTTTCCCCCACAGTCCAAAGACATGCAGGTTAGGTTAACTGGTGACTCTAAATTGACCGTAGGTGTGAATGTGAGTGTGAATGGTTGTCTGTGTTTATGTGTCAGCCCTGTAATGACCTGGCGACTTGTCCAGGGTGTACCCCGCCTTTCGCCCATAGTCAGCTGGGATAGGCTCCAGCTTGCCTGCGACCCTGTAGAACAGGATAAAGCGGCTAGAGATATTGAGATGAGTAAGAAATACCGTTACCGACTTGCTCAACTAAGACTGATTTGACTTCATTGATTGTGGGTTGACTCTCATTAAAACAGGATAGGTGTTATAACTTATGCAACATACATGTACATGCATGCGTTTTCACTGATAAAATGTAAAAGGCGAATTAAATAATCAGATGAACTGAGACAATCACATTCTGAAGCAAATTAAATAATCTTATTAACTTAAACACACAATACATTAATACAAAATTAACTTAAACACACAATACAAGTTACATGTATTAATCTATTGCCGCTATTGCCGCTTTTCCACTACCAACGCGGCTGAGTTGGGTTGAGCCATGCGGTGCTGAGTTGGGCTGAGTCGAGCTGAGTGGGGCTGTTGGAGTTGCATTTCGACTACAACCGCGCTGAACCGTGCTGGCTGGAAGTGGGTGGACACATTGGGTGGAGTTAGCGAAAGTGGGTGGACGTCACGTGATGTCGTTAGGCGGCGCAAACAGTGACATCAGTGACCTTTTAAGCGGTAGTCTCACGACCCGGATAGTAAACAACAAACATGGAGGACATGGAGTCGTTAGTGTTGCTGGTCTTGGTGCTGTGGCTTGTTGTCACCGACAACGCCAACAGATACTGGCAAGAGCGTATAGATGAGGCGAGGCGCATAAGGGTTCAGAAATTCTCGTAATTCGTAATTCTTCTTCTTCCGGGTTTACGGTGTTTACAGATCCCAGCGTGCTCGCGGGGTGTGTGAGGGCATGTGAGGACACTCCTCCTCACCAATCAGTGCACAGGGGAGTGCCTCCTCACGCCCCTAGCCCCACTCGGCTCGGTTTGGCTCGCTTCAGCCCCACTCCAAAACCGTGCGAGTTTTGGGTGCTGAGTAAGGCTGAAGCGAGTTGAGTCGTGCTGCTCTGAGGTAGTCGAAACGCGAGCCGTGTCGGGCTGAAGTGAGCTGAAGTGAGCTGAAAAAGGGTAGTGGAAAAGGGCCATAAATGCAGGTAAACAAGGAGTGTTGTTGTTTTTGTTGTTTTGTATCCAAATGAGGGTCGCAGCTTACCCATCTGTGTTCTCGCTTCTTGAAGGCCGACCTTGTGGCCGATTGTTTTTGAAACAATCTGACTTTCAGTTGTTCGTTCAGTTCTCCGTTCATTCGCTTGTTCCACGTAAGGGCAAGATGGCAGCAATATCCAGCGGAGAAATCAGACGGCTGCTCCACTCATTCTCCATTTTCCCCAAACGGAGTACTCCGCCATTACTGCTCAGCTCAGGCAATTACTAAAACCTGGGATGGGACGTCACCGGTTTTAGCAACAACCACGGGGAGGTCACTGCCCGAGTGATAATATGTCATGTCCCGTTCCGTCCTGGGTTTTACCAACAACCCTCACGCTCTGGGGGAACTGGCGCAACTGAACTTACTTTCCTTTTAAAATAAATAAATAAATACTTTCCTTTTCTTGTAGTTTTATTTACTTGTTGGTACTGCACCCTCTTTCAGTATGGGCTTATAGCCAACGCTCCTCAACAGATCAGAGGTCTCGTAGGAGTCCTCAGTAAAATGTGCAGAGCAGAGGAGAGACCACTTCGTAGGCGCTCAATGTGCCCGTGAACTTCTCGCAAAACGCGTCCAAATCTTTGCAGTTTGAACATTCTTGGGCCATGAATGTAACGTAAATCCACCTTCTGTCGTGTTACTGTATCAGCCAGCAACACATCTACGTGGCATGGCGATAAATTAGCTCAAAATGGAGGATCGGAGTTGCAGTCAGCTCTGTGTTTTAGTATAGCGGAAATGGCGATGAGACCGATAGACTTCCTGCTGTGACATTACAGACATCAAGGTAATTCATTCAGACCGCTACCTATATAAATCACTTTAATCGTAAAAATTACTATATCAGATTTATAGTTAACGCTTAAAACTATTCCTGTGCCGTTCCTGAGGTCTCAAGGCATTTATAAATGAAAGTGAGGCCATGGTTCTGCGTATTTGCTTTAAGCTTTCTGTTACTGTTTGTTCAGAGTTGCATATGGGTGTCTCCCATACACAAACGCCATGAGCGTATTCAGTACACTGTATTTCTCTAGTCAACACTGATTTGTCTTCTAAATAATGTTTTTCATGCATCTCACTTAAACTGCCCTTTAGGATTGGGTAATGCTGCCACCTCATAGCTCCAGGGTCCCTGGTTTGATACTGAGCTCGGCTTACTGCCTGTGTAGAGTTTCACATGTTCTCCCATGTCTGCATGGCTTTACTCCGGGCTCTGGTTTCCTCCAACCTCCTAAAAACACACTGGTAGGTGCACTGGCTACATTCAATTGGCCTAGGTGTAAATGTGAGTGTGCGCCCAATCCAGGGTGTGTTCTATCTCCACACCCAGTGTTCTGGGAACTGGCTCTGGATCCAAAGTAATTTCTGAAGATGAATAAATCTTTTTTTTTTTCATTAGTCTCTTTCAGTTAATGACGAGCTTAAGATGATCCTGAATGAGCTACGTGACTGAAAGGAAGAAAACTGAGTCAACATGACATGTATCCACAACATGGAGGAAAAAAGGCAGCAGTGGTTCCATTCGGACTATCTGTTAAGTCTGAGCTGAGACTAAAGATATTCGCTGGCTCATTATTAATTAGCCAGATATTAAGACTAAGTATCAGAGTTTCAGTCTATTTCTCTGCTAATTACAATACAATTTACTTTAAAACATAACATTAAAAATTAGAGCAGTAAAGAAACCACTACTGTACTGACTTGATCAACAAGCTGGACAACTTGAATAGTGCTGGATTGTTCATTATGGGTTTACATAAAGCTCCCAACATACAACCCCAATTCCAGAAATGGTGGGACACTGTGAAAAACATGAATAAAAACAGAATGTGAAGATTTGCAAATCATGGAAACCCTATATTTCATTGAAAATAGGATAATCATAAATCATTAATGCTGAATGATATATACATGTTTCAGAGCAATATGCCACCATCCAGACAAAATCTTTTTCAGGGAAGGCCTTCCTTCTTTCAGCAAGACAATCAGTACGTTTACATGCACATCCAAATCGAGCTGCTGTCGGTAATCGAGCAAAGGGTCCCAGCAGGGGTGCCAGAGAAATCCAATCCTACATGCACACAAGGAAATCGAGCTATTGTATGAGGTACATTGTGCACCCGAGCCACAGGTGGCGCTACACGCCCCATCGTGTTGGTACACTTCCGGTTGTCGTCATGAAGAAGAGCTATTCAAGAGTGTAAACAAAGTTATCAGTTCCGTGTTCTCCATTGCGCGTTTTTCTCCCGTCCATGAATTTTAATATATTCAACTCCTTAAGCTGAATGAGCATGAACTCTGTCTCCTCATTGCTCCAGAAGTGCACGTTTCTGCTCGCCATTTTCTCTTCTTCGTTTGTTCCTCCTGACCTCTTCTGCTGCTCGCTACTACTGTTGTCATGCCGACCGAGGCTGTTGTGTTTCCCGCTTGTGGTCTCGTCACTCGTCACTTCCGGAAGGGGCAGTGCTGAAGTAAGTAGCTCGACTACGTAGCTCGATAGGGTATACATGCACTAAGTAGCTCGGCTACAATCGCATAATCTAGGTCGCGTAGCTCGATTACGAGAAATCAAGTTCGGTTCAATTTCAGCCGAGCTAAGGTGTTTCCATGGCATTTAGAACTTCGATTTCAGTCGAGCAACGGCAGAAATTCGATTTTCTCTATGTGCATGTAAACGCACTCATAGCCAAACTGCTTTCTGCACATATTAAAGGAGAACTGAAGTCATTTTTAAACTTGCTTTATTTCTTAATTAACATGTTATTCAATTATGCTTTAAGTTTTAGTAACCTTATACCGTGACTCGTATTGGCAACTAATTGCAATTACTGTAAATATTATACTTATCGGCCTAGTCGGTTTTTAGCCATGTTGAATTTAGTTTGTTTGGTCCACGGCAGGCATCACTTATCCACACGAGACTTGTGCAAAACTTCAAAACGTGAAGCGTCAGCCAGGTGTCAGTGCCGTCATTTTGAAAACTGTTTTCCAAATGAAATATTGCACAAAAACGAGTTTAAATGATGATTACTGCCTACTTTTTTCAAACTTTCCTGACTGCTCTCAAAACAAAC
The DNA here is from genome assembly GCF_027579695.1 of Neoarius graeffei. Taxonomy (NCBI): domain Eukaryota; kingdom Metazoa; phylum Chordata; class Actinopteri; order Siluriformes; family Ariidae; genus Neoarius; species Neoarius graeffei. The sequence continues at coordinate 83,963,271 of NC_083570.1, read as the reverse complement.
AAAACTTCCGGCTTGATTACGTCAGCATTCGAAAGAGGGCACCCACGTCTTTTCACAATGTTGGCAGATGTTGGTCACTTTGATTTCCGCTGTACGTTTTACTTCCATCCTACAATGTCTCGCACAGGTCTCAGCGAATCTCATTTATGGCCATTGCTTTGACATATGGACCGATATATTACATAGCATATTTCAAACACTCATAACTTGCTATAGCAGTGACAAAATAGCTATCAAAAATGCTTTCCGATATTTAATAAAATTAGATAAATAGAATTTTGATAATAAAAAAATTTGACTTCAGTTCTCCTTTAAAACTGCATGGCTCTGTAGTAAAAGAGTCCAGGTGCTAAACTGGCCTGCCTGCAGTCCAGACCTGTCTCCTATTTAAAACATTTGGTGCATTATGAAGCGCAAAATACGGCAAAGGAGACCCCGATCTATTGAACAAACGAAATTGTACATCAGGCAAGAATGGGACAATATTTCTCTTTCAGAACTACAGCAATTGGTCTCCTCCGTTCCCAAACCTTTACAGTGGTTGTTAGAAGTAAAGGCACTGGCGGCTCGTTAATAGGGGCGATTTGGGCGACGCACTCCCAAACAGGGAGGGAGATTTTTTTTTTTTATCTACTCCTACTACCAACAGTAATGTCATTGTCCAATCAGGCTAAGGTCGCGCCTGGTGTAGCCACGCCCTTTTGGGGCGATTTCTGTCAGGTTCAGATTTGCCCCAAAATCTCCCATTGACACTAATGGTACGTACGTTTTTTTTCGAAAATCATGCTCCCAATACATTTTCTATTAGGTTTTATGTGCTCGCACAAGCAGCGTGCTTACATCATACGCCTGTTGCGCCGCGCAAGTGTTGCCAAATTGGTTTTAAGTGCATTTTGGCGGGTTTTGAACATAATTTTGGGCTGGAAAACGCAACTTGCGCGGGAAATGTGTGAACATTCTATGAAGATGGTGGCGAGTGTTGAGTGCAACAATATGATAGCGTCTCTGAAAGAAGTTCCCTTTAGTCGTCGTACCAATGAGGAGAGAACGGCAATCAAACAGCGAGGACCTCCTAGACCGAATTTAAACATCAAGCAAGTGTCTACGAAGGGGGAGAAGACCTACTCAAGAGGTTTTAACAAGAACTGGTACCACCGGAAAACTTGGCTAGCTGGCTGTGATGTAATCAATGCTCTTTTTTGCTACCCTTGCGTTCTCTTCCACCCTGGAAGTAGCACAGCAGACGGTACAGTGATATCTGATATTTGAATTTACTAGGCAAAAGTTGTTTTTGTGTGTGTGTGTGTGTGTGTGTGTGTGTTTTACCAATGGCAGTTTAACATTGCCATGCTTGGAATATTTCAGTAGCCTCAAGTTCTCTCTGACTTGGTGTAAATTAAGCATATTTTCAGTTTTTATATATTGTACAGTATATGTGTTCATTGGAGCCAGCAGCACCTTTTTTCCAACTTGTTAAGCCAAGTTGCACTGACTACAAAACCTTGTGTAACCTTGTGTGTATATAGCTAAATAACTAAAGCCTTTTGTGTTCATTGACATGCTTGTAATACTTTAAATTTCCTTTTAAGGCATGGCTTTCTGGAGGAATTCTTGGGGGAAAAAAACTGCAGAATTTATTTAGAATTATTTGTTGTTAAAATGGTGCAATTCCATATAAAAAACACATAATTAAGCTGCACATGTTTGTTTGATGGTTATGCTTTTCTTCATCTTTTTCAAAACTTAAATAAACACTTGTTTTGGATTTATATCCTGCCACTTTAATTGCATTCTTTAGAACTGAAGAAATTAGAATATGTTTCTAATTAAGAATTTGTGTCTACTTATTATAGAATACTGGAATAATATGAGAAAATAAATGAGTAATGTAATATTAATTGATTGTGATGCCAAATGTTTTGCTTTGAAGGCTTCACAATGAATCTTCCTTAGTTTTAGCCTGGCAAGCCAGACTAAATGTGAATATTTGCCACTCGTAGGCAAAAATATTTTTGGCTGCTAGGCGGGTGGGTCTAGTTTACTAGGCTACCTTAGTTTGCCACCTTTAACTTGTTTAGTGTTGCCACCTAGTGGAGAGAAGAGATATTGTCTATATTGATATCTGAATTTACCAGGCAAAAACAAGTTCGGCCAATTGATTTGCTACCTAGGTCAATTTACTTCAGTCCTGTGGACATTTACGGTCCGTGTAGACATAACGGGGGAAAATTGCCCCCCCTGAAAAAAAATTCAGGAGCCGCCACTGAGTAAAGGTGATGCAGCACAGTGGTAAACATGCCCCTGTCCCAACTTTTCTGAAACATGTTGCTGACATCAAATTCCAAATGAGCATATATTTTTCAAAAAATAATAACATTTCTTACTTTCAATATTTGATATGCTGTCTTTGTACTATTTTCAATGAAATATCGGGTTTCCGTGATTTGCAAATTATCGCATTTTGTTTTTATTTACAGTTTACACAACATCTCAACTTTTTTTGGAATTGGGATTGTGTAGAAAGGAGTAGGAGTGTGGGATTTGAATGGATGTTTATATACAGGGTTAGTCAAAATTATGTTCACACTAATGGATTATTTTTCTCCTGCAGATAGACGTACGCCATGGGTGACAGATTAAATGGTACTGTTGCTCGCTGGATTTTGTGTGTTGAACGCGATGGCGAACAGGTTGAGAACGTCCTGTAAATCATCTTGCACATATGATGTATGTTTTGTGAATAAATGGTTTCTACCATTTAAGTGTTAACATAATTTTGACTAACCCTGTAGTTTACACTTCACTCACATGAGTCACAGTCTCATGATGCTGATGTAAACTGAAACACTGGTTTCACAGGTATGAGATTCATTTACAATGCTTGAGAAATGCTTTCAGTGTGAATCGGCCCATACTGTTTGTTCAGTCTTATAAGTTGCACTACGTTTTATTATCCGATATATGCATATGCATTTATGATGGGTTGACAATTTTTGTTCGAATCGATCAATATCTCTTTTGCCAGTAAGCAGGCAGCATGTGTGAGCTGTATGTCTACAGGCAGACAGAGGGTCAGTGTGTCATCTGTTACTTTCAGCCTCTCGTTCACTAAGAGCTCCTCTTCACCCCTCTGACCCCTCTCTGCCTGGCCTTTTCTTTTTTCTGTCTCGCTCTCCATCCTCTTGATAACAGACATGCACGTTGCCTTGGGCTGTTGTAAAACATCCGTGTGTCACAGTAACCTCAGCCTATGACAGGAAGACCCTGAACAGTGCCGTTACAATTACTGAGCTGTGTCAGGACCACACAGTGTGCCAGAAAGAGAGACTGGGTTGAGTTTCAAACAAAGCTTTAATAACTTTTTTAATAGCACTAGGAGCACACAGGGGAATCTAGAATAAGGAGCCAGGCCTTGAGTTGAGGCAATGCCAGGGCAGAGGAACTGCCTGCTTTTCATTCTACTACCACACACACACACACTCTCGGCAGCTTTGCTGTAAATCTCTTCTGGTGATGGTGGTGTTATCATGAAGATGTTGAGCTCTTTGAAGTGGGCTGCTGTTGCACCTTTGTTATTTTCCACTCGAGTTTGTTGTTTAGATTGTGGTTGCTGCGCAGCACCAAGGCCAGCTGTGGCTAACACATGTTACACTCTGGCCTGAGCCCAATTATCAGACATATATGTGTGTGTATGCTATCAAAACATTTAGGCTACATCCACACGACAACGGCAACGAGATGTTATTAAAAAAAATATCGCGTCCACATGGGCAACGATCAGTAAAATATCAGGTCCATATGGCAACGCAACGCTTGCTGAAAACAATGCAATACACATGCCACACCTCTAGGGGCGCTGTAAGACGGTCCCTTCGGAGACACCAGAACAATAGAAGAAGTAAGGACGCATGCGCATAAACTATTATGCGCGAGACTTCATATTAGCCACAAAGTCAGAAAAATCTGTTCGTAAAATTACATTATAATGACCAAATACAATGAAAAGTATTTTTCCAGTCTCACCTGTGAAAGGTAATCCCATGTGATCTCGTTTGGATGGTAAACCTGTTGGTACAGTTAAACGCAGCACATGAATGAGGCATCTTTATTCTCCGCTTTGACCCATCCAATATGGCGGCGGGGATGACGTATGATTCTACGCGGAAGGCGGCGTCTTTAATGGTCCGGAATAAATTGAATGCTACACGTTGATGGATTAATTTGTTCTTCTACGCTCTTTTTGAGGAATGTATTGTAGGACTTAAACCAACATCTGAAGAGGTGAGATCGCTCCTTTTTTCCCCTATTTTTGCTGGCGGGATTGACTCTTCCCTAAGGGCTATTCTCTCTCTCTCTCACTTTGCACCATTACACAATAAATATTCACAGTGAAAATATTTTGTAAGCGCGTTTCATGAACCAAGTTATAGGATTTGTTGACAACTCGCATCGAGTTCATTACACTTCTACCCGGCGTGAAGTACTCACAGTCATGTGGTTGTGGCGTCATCGTAAACAAATCCGTTCTACTCATCCAGACGACTTCGCAACGGCAACGTTGCCAGATCTTTCCACTCTGGAACCCATTCTCAAAAGATTGCGTTTTGGGGCACCCAAAACGCCGGTGCCGTGTGGACGCCAGGCCGAAACGATAAACAATTGTATCGGATTCACCTGAATCCGTTGCCGTGTGGACAGGGCCTTAGAGAGGCTGATGGTCATTAACAAACAGCATGCAAATGCTAACAATCATCAAGACCATCAAAGGATGGACTTCGCTCTCGAGCACTTGGGCGTCAGGCACCTGGTGTAATCAAGCATGAGGAAGGTGAATGTGTGCAGGCTGCTTTAGTGATTCTGTTTGGATTTAGGTTTGGCAATGGCGTGAGCTTTAGCGCAAAAGCTTTGTAATTGGAGTTAGGATTTAGGGTTTAGAGTTAGGCACAAATGTACACCATGTGGAGCAGTAAACTCTAGTCATTAAACTGTACTGCTGCTGACAGGTTAATCGCGGCTTTTTTTGGGAAGAGCTCTCCCATTGTGTTCAGGGATGAAAACCTTTTACTCCTTCTCTTAAGGAACACAGCAGATGAGGGACAGTCTGCTATAGAGCCTCCTTCTTGATCTGACAGTAACGTCTGGATCCTCTTGTTTTTCCTCTTTAAAAATCCCAATGCTCATATCCAAAGAATCTATGCAAAGGGTTACAGTATGTCGAGCTTACCTGCTTTCACTACTCTTGCTGCTCTTTTTCTTACAGCATTATAGTGCATTCATAAGGATTTTTCGTTGCGCGTCAAAAATGCTCCTCGTGTCTATTTCAATGAGTACAATGTGGTGACAGACAACATGCACCAACACGTGCTGCTTTCACTCCGTCGTATGTAAAGAAAAAGTTTACCAGAGCTGAACTTGTAACAATACAAACTCTTGGCAATGAGACAGTGTAGGAGGAGCTCCAGACATTTACATGAAACAAACAAACAAGCAAACAATTTCAATCACTGCCTATAGCAAACCCGCAACACTCAATGGATCTTCTGATGGATTCCGAAAAGAAAGTATTAGAAGGGTACTTGGCTCACGTTGCCCACATACAAGAACAATAATGCACCCCTTGCCCTTAAATTCAATAAGAATAATTGCTTGATGGGCAACATGCCTTAATACATGCCTCATTTTGCTCCCTTGCCCATTCAAGTGTTTAAAAATGTCTGGATTAAAAAAGAAAAAAGAAAAAAAAAAGAGTTTTGATGGAATGCACTCTGATGTGGCCATGCATCAGCCAATAGAACATGATGTAGGCGGAGTTTCAATCACTCACACCAAACTAATCATGCTTGTCAAGACAAAGTAGAAAAATTTAACCCAAAATCATGCCTACGATGCACTATAACTGCTGAAAAATATGTGTTAATGTTGCCTTACTTGAGATGATACAGCTTCCTCTGCACCGATGATATCCTACATTCCACCCAAGTGTGAAAACGAACCACCTCAGACAGAACCCTACTAAGCACATAAGTGAGCGAAGTACCACAACAAAGGCATAGAAATGGGGAATTAAGGAGGTCTTCACAGCTCCACCATATCATTACCACCTCTAAAATCTCCTCCAGGCTATGTGGTTTCTCCCACTTCATATGTACATGAATAGGGCCATCAGGTGCCAATTAGTGCAGCCTGATGGGGAAGAGGTGCTCTGGGACCTACCTCTCTTTGCTCAGGGCCATTTTGGGTGGCTCCAGGTTGGGATTCTCCATGGACTCCATCTGAGGGCAGCGCAGGAAGTAGTAGAGTGTGTGCAAGGCGTCCGGAGACCAAGAGACGGGCTGCTGGCGGACATGGCGAGCTGGACTGACTCCAACCCGCACTGAGCCCAGGCGCTGCATGTGGTGCATGGCCCGTGACACAAGATCACCTGATCAGATGGAACAGAACATGTTCACAAACATGGGACTTCATATATAATAAGTTTTAAAAAGCACACTGTGTCATTCACAAACCATTCAAATATGCAATAAGTTTATCCAAGTTAACAATAAGTATACTAAGGTATACTTGATGAAAAGTACACCAAGTGTACAATACTGTATATTTGCAGTTAATTTTGATATATACCTAACAATACTTGTAAAGAGTACACTGCTTATAAACAGTTATTCCATGAAATCGAGTTGTACATGAGCTGATAGCCGACAAGGTGCGTAGCTGAAGCTGCTGGATAGTAACAAGAGTGCTCTGAGAGCGGAATATCCCCCACCGGCAACTATGCCATAACTCTGGTAAAATGCAACTGAATTGAACGAAATTGTAATATGCGTATTACTGACATATAACAAATAATCCTGCCAAGTTTTGTGAAATTCCTCCAAAAATTGTGAGAGTTGATTTCAGAAGGTGAGTACCCTTCCTGGGATGGACGGATGGACAGACATTGCCACGACATAATCCCTCTTCGGGCCTTTCTGCCAGCAGGGAATTAAAAATTGTGAGAGAAGTTGATTTCAGAAAGCAAGCACACCTTGATGAAATTGCCAAAGTAAAAGTTTGTTAATAATCAAGGGCATAACTCTGGTAAAATTTGCCCAAATTAAACGAAATTTCAATATGCGTATAACTGTGTCATATAACAAAGACTTTTGCCAAGTTTGGTGAAATTCGTCCACAAACTGTGAGAGGAGTTGATTTCAGAAGAATGTACACCCTCGTGAAATTGTCAAAGGACAAAGTTAATTAATCAAGGGTCAAAACTCAGGTAAAATTTTCACAAACGAAATTAAATCGCAATATGCGTATTACCGTAATATAACAAGGCCTTTTTGCCAAGCTTCGAAAAATTCGTTCAAAAATTGTGAGAGGAGTTGATGTCAGAAGCATACCTGTCAACCCTCCCGTTTTTCCTGGGAAATCCCTTATTTTGACTTATTTCCCGCTGTCTTCCCGTTTTTTTATTTTCCCGAAAATATCCCGTATTTTCACATTATATAAAAGTCCCGTATTTTCACAATATAAAAATGTTGGTAGGTCCAGAATTCATGACCCGCCTCTGACAGGAGTTTACAGCAGGAAGTCGCGCCATGAATTCACGTCCCCTGGAGGCAAGGCTGAACAAATGATTAGGTCCAGTATTGCCAGATTGGGCGGTTTCCCTCCCAAGTTGGGCGGTTTCAAGTGCATTTTGGCGGGTTTTGAACATATTTTGGGCTGGAAAACGTCAGCAGTATCTGGCAACACTGATTAGGTCTGAGGTGAAGATGGCGATGCTAATAGCTAAGAAAAACATTAGCCTCTCTTTCTTTGATGATTTCAACAAGTGCGTGGCTGGAATGTTCCCAGACTCTTCCATGCAAAGAAATTTTCCATGGGGAAAACGAAAGCCTCCCAAATAATCAAAGGTAAGCTACACATGTTTACATTAAGTATGTCCTGGCTAAGACCTCATAAATAGCCTAGTGTAAACTAATTGGTGTATTAACTGTTTTATCCACTCATTGTCTATTTTACTTAGCCATTTTAAATCACTCTTGGTTTAATATCTTATATTACTCTTTATCTCTTTATTACTCTATCTATCTATCTATCTATCTATCTATCTATCTATCTATCTATCTATCTATCTATCTATCTATCTATCTATCTATCTCTGTCTGTCTGTCTGTCTGTCTGTCTGTCTGTCTATCTATCTATCTAGTGGTCCGAGGCCATGATTATGGTAAAACCATAATAAATTGCAATGGAATTGAATTTATTGACTGGTTATATAATGACCTTTCTTATTTTAACATAAGATACGTTTTTTTAGCCCTTAATTTGGGAAATAACTGGTACCACTGAAAGCAAATAAAAATAAATGTATAGTTTATTCACAAATGCACTCTATAAACCATAAGCATATGGAGTTTGGGTCTTGGCTATCACCAACATGCACCAGAGTACAGGAAATCACAAATACTAGATAGAAAATTGCCCCCATTCAACTACACACCCACTTTTGGTGAAGGGTATGACTTTCCGAAATTTTCCCTTATTTTGAGTTAAAAATCTGGGAAATATCCCTTTTTTTCAAACCTCAAAGTTGACAGGTATGGTCAGAAGGCAAGCACACCTTCATGAAATTGTGACAGTACAAGGTTGTTAATCAAGGGCCGTAACTCTGGTAAAATGCGACCGAATTGAACAAAATAACGATATGGGTACTACCGACATATAACACTGCCTTTTACCAAGTTTGGTGAAATTCCTCTAAAAATTGTGAGAGGAGTTGATTTCAGAAGGAAAACACACACTCATGAAATTGTCAAATTATAATTTTGTTAATTAGGGCTGGAACTGTGGTAAAATGTGACCGCATTTAACGAAATTATAATATGCGTATTACCGACATATAACAAAGAATCCTGTCAAGTTCTGTGAAATTCCTCCAAAAATTGTGAAAGGAGTTGATTTCAGAAGGTGAGCACCCTTCCCAGGACAGATGGATGGACGGACATCGCCACAACATAATCCCCCTTCGGGCCTTTCGGCCAGCAGGGGATAAAAATTGAAATTGAAGATAGTAACAAAGCTGAACACGTGGAACCATACCTGAGGCCCTAGAGACTGCCAAATATATATTATACATACACCATCAGCCGAGTATTATTTTACTTTTACTTAATGTACAGTTAAAAACTTCCTTCTGAGTGCACTCATTCAGTTAGTTATACAGTTCCACAATAAATTATGGCGTCCTCTGGAATTACAAAAGGTAAGACGGATTCTTTTGTAAAGTCCTGTTCAGACGATATAAGATTTCCAGACATATGTCTGTTGCCGGAGGACGTGTGTACTGATTATGATCTATTCGCAAGGGATAAGTGATCTCTGTCTAAGGCCCTGTCCACACGGCAACGGATTCAGGTGAATCCGATAAAATTGTTTATCGTTTCGGCCTGGCGTCCACACGGCACCGGCGTTTTGGGTGCCCCAAAACGAAATCTTTTGAGAACGGGTTCCAGAGTGGAAAGATCTGGCAACGGCGCCGTTGCGAAGTTGTCTGGATGAGTAGAACGGATTTGTTTACGATGACGTCACAACCACATGTGCTTCACGCCAGGTAGAAGTGTAACGAACTCGATGCGAGTTGTCAACAAATCCTATAACTTGGTTCATGAAACGTGCTTACAAAATATTTTCACTGTGAATATTTATTGTGTAATGGTGCAAAGTGAGAGAGAGAGAGAGAGAGAGAGAATAGCCCTTAGGGCAGAGTCAATCCCGCCAGCAAACATAGGGAAAAAAGGAGCGATCTCACCTCTTCAGATGTTGGTTTAAGTCCTACAATACATTCCTCAAAAAGGGCGTAGAAGAACAAATTAATCCATCAACGTGTAGCATTCAATTTATTCCGGACCATTAAAGACGCCGCCTTCCGCGTAGAATCATACGTTATCCTCGCCGCCATATTGGATGGGTCAAAGCGGAGAATAAAGATGCCTCATTCATGTGCTGCGTTTAACTGTACCAACAGGTTTGCCATCCAAATGAGATCACATGGGATTACTTTTCACAGGTGAGACTGGAAAAATACTTTTCATTGTATTTGGTCATTATAATGTAATTTTACGAACAGATTTTTCTGACTTTGTAGCTAATATGAAGTTTCGCGCATAATAGTTTATGCACATGCGTCCTTACTTCTTCTATTGTTCTGGTGTCTCCGAAGGGACCGTCTTACAGCGCCCCTAGAGGTGTGGCATGTGTATTGCATCGTTTTCAGCAAGCGTTGCGTTGCCATATGTACCTGATATTTTACTGATCCGTTGCCCATGTGGACGCGATTTTTTTTAATAACATCTCGTTGCTGTTGTCGTGTGGATGTAGCCTAAGACGCGAGTGTGCACCCTGTACACGTTTTAGCTACACACATTCATTTTATTACAAACTGACTGCTTTGAGCTTCATATTAAGCACTTTTAGGACTTGTGGTTGTGCAGCTTGCATATAATTAGTTGGTCACATGACATGATCATAACATATAGGTAGTCTGTACAATACCCTGTCTAAATTAAATTACATTACAGGCATTTAGCAGACACTCTTATCCAAAGCGACATACAACAAACCCAGAGCAACCTGGGGAGCAGTTGGGTTTTAGGTGCCTTGCTCAAGGACACTTCAGCCATTCCTGATGGTCCAGGGAATCGACCCAGCAACCTTTTTTGTCCCAAAGCTGCTTCTCTGACCATTAGGCCATGACTTCCCGTAAATTCCCAGATTGAGAACTGTTGCTTCTATGACACGTCCTTTTAAACTTGGTCTATATTTTATTGTTTTGCTTCCGGTAAACTGGTTCCAGTTTGTATTCGGTGTGTGATGACAGAAAAGAGCGCTTCCAATATTGTGTCTTTATTCTGAAGAAAAAGCTCAGATCATCTTTTCTCACAGCATATAATGGAATTTTTACCAACATGTCAATTAAACCAGGATATACAGTATGTTACTTGGGATTACCTCCACTCGTCATTTTAAGGTCTAGCTACAGTTTGTGATTTAAAAATGTAAAGTAATAAGTACATGGATAGAATACTAATAGTGTATTTAAAGTATTATTCAGAGTAAACTCAACAATATATACTTATAAGTATTGGCTTTGTTCCAATTCAGCCCAAAATAAGTGTACAAGTTATACATGGATGGTATATAAAGTAGTAAACTTTATATGGATTTAATGCTCATGCTGTAAAAAGTTACTAAAAAAGCATACTATAATTTCATCAGGGTATTTCCGGACAAGGGTATTCATCCCTGTGGCTGACTTTAGTTCATTACGCCTGTCAGTTTTCACCTAATATACAGTATAACGATAACCAAATAACAACCGGATACAGTATAGCTCTTTATCTGACTGGCGACTAAATATGGACAGGTTCTTCAGAACCGAGTAAGTGCCAGGACACAGTGATTAGATAAAAAAGGAACAAATCCAAATAAGGTTACGAGTTCACCTCCCAGTTACGTCATGTCCCACTACACTGATTACCAAAACCTGATTACATCAAGTGGAATAGGTTAGGTATGTGAAATTAACCACTAAATCTAATCAGAAATGATTCAATAAGCATGACATGAAACCTAATACAACAAGCCTGACACTGAACTCTTCTTATTACACACTAACGCTATGATGCTACTTCATCGTTGGCTACAATACATCAATACAGCAAATGAGTATATAAGCAAAATAGAAACATTTTCTTCCAAATATTAAGTTCAGAACCAACGCCACACACCTATGGTTCATTTCCTCCCCTCGCTCTGCATACTGTTTGGGTACACATCCAAATTCCTGCATTAACATTTGGAAAAACTGAAGTGGAATTTTTTTTTTTTTTTTACAACTTGCTCGTTCATTAGGACAGAGGACGAGTGTTTGAGCTCTATGGGACAGTAAAGCTTATGAGCTGTAAATCAGGACCTGGTTAAGGAACCACAGATGGACCATTAAAAGCATCAAGAAACAAACAGAGTCACAAAAGAAGCAATTAGTGAGAGCTAGGCTACAAGCCATCCAGATTCCCATGCACAGATGCTGTGTAACAATCGTTTTAGGTAATTATCCCATGCTTAATTTCTGACCCGAGTGTGTGGGTTGGGACAGGGTGGGACCCTCCATTAGGCGCTGAAGACCCCACTTGTAGCTGAAGGAGCTTCTTTATGTCCCACTGTGCCCCTGAAGGGCTCCCAAAGGAATTGAGACGCAATAGGGAGGCTGTACCGGACCTGCTGTTCATGACTATTTCCTTAGTTTGACCACATTAGATCAATTCTTTGGCTCAGACGTAATACCGATTGAAATGTGAGGCATTTCCCGTCCCAGCTGTCTCACCAAGCAACAAAGTATTTCAAGAGAACAGCACATAATGATCCAAGATGTTGACAGGGGCTAGAATTGTTTTTCTACTTCCATCCATTATCTGTAGCCGCTTATCCTGTTCTACAGGGTCGCAGGCAAGCTGGAGCCTATCCCAGCTGACTATGGGCGAGAGGCGGGGTACACCCTGGACAAGTTGCCAGGTCATCGCAGGGCTGACACATAGGCCAAGTTTACATTAGACCGTATCTGTCTCGTTTTCTTCGCGGATGCACTGTCCGTTTACATTAAAACGCCTGGAAACGCCGGGAAACGGGAATCCGCCAGGGTCCACGTATTCAATCCAGAGCGTGTCAGCTCCGGTGCTGTGTAAACATTGAGAATACGCGGATACGCTGTGCTGAGCTCTAGCTGGCGTCTCATTGGACAACGTCACTGTGACATCCACCTTCCTGATTCGCTGGCGTTGGTCATGTGACGCGACTGCTGAAAAACGGCGCGGACTTCCGCCTTGTATCACCTTTCATTAAAGAGTATAAAAGTATGAAAATACTGATGCAAATACTGCCCATTGTGTAATTATGATGGTCTTTAGGCTTGCCATCCTTCCACTTGCAAGTGGTAAGTGATATGCGCTGGGATCACACACACAGCGGCTCAGTCCCGAATCACAGCTTGTGCACTTCACTCGCGTGCTCTGTGAGCTGCGCAAGGCCGGAGTGCGCACCCTCCAGAGGGCATTCGCTGTTCAGGGCGGAGTGATTTGGAGCGCAGGATGCCTGGGGAGCCGAGCGTATCCGTGTATTGGTGTTGCTGTGTGCACGCAAATCGTGTATTGGTGTTGCTGTGTGCACACTAATCATTTTAAAAACGTTAATCTGATGATCCGCTGATACGGTCTAATGTAAACATGGGCATAGAGACAAACAACCATTCACACTCACAGTCAATTTAGAGCCACCAATTAACCTAATCTGCATGGCTTTGGACTGTAGGGGAAACCCGAGCACCCGGAGGAAACCCACACAGACACGGGGAGAACATTCAAACTCACACAGAAAGGCCCTTGCCGGCTGCTGGGCTCGAACCCAGGACCTTCTTGCTGTGAGGCGACAGCGCTAACCACTACACCACCGTGCCGCCCGTTTTTCTACTTTAAATCCGCAATTAAAGAAATTACATTTGCGTTCTCCCGTTTTTGCCACAAAGTAATTACTTATCTGTATCTCCCTTTAAAGCTAGACAGCCTTTCGAGTTCATAAAATCTGTGAAATTTAGTTCCCTTTGAAATTTGGTCATTGTGATATATGTTTATTTCTGTAAAATCTCACAAAAAACAAACCAGGCCATTCTGTGACTGGGAAGTTATTTAATTTGAGGGGATTCCCGAGCTAATAATGTGCATGAAATCGCTTGCTTCGCACAGTCAAGCAGACAGAGGAAGTCCATGTGCGCATGCGCAGGTTTACCGTCTTCATCTTCTTTTTTTGGCTTTTACAGCAGCTGGCATTCACAGTGTTGCATTACTGGCATCTACAGGTTTACCTTGACCGTGCACTGACAGTTCCATCATTCTGTCTCTAAACAAACAGCTGATCACACCGAGGTGCTCGCTGACCGCCGATATTTATTAGTTTGGTCCTGCGTTTCATTTCCTTCACAACATAATGTCTTTTCTTCTCGCTTTCCGTTACTGTAGTCGGTCTTTCATGTTTCATTCGCACACTCACGTCCTCCATTTTTGTCTCCTGTTTCAAATTTGTTTCCCACAATGCCTTGTGCGAATGGGGAAAGCCCACCATGTGATGCATGATGTAGTATCTTGAATTGGGTCATGGTGAAGCAGGAAAAAATAGCGGAGAATTTAAGGCCACGTGGCTCTAAATTCATTAATTGTTCTATTAGAAAAAAAAGCTAATAAAATTGGAAGTCTGTGACTCAAATTCAGTAGCTTTCGGTCCACTGAAAATAACTGGGTGTCAGGGAAAATTCTTTTTCTGACCTAAACTTGAAAGATCTGAAAGGCAGTCTACCTTTAATTTTAAGGCTTTCATTTCAACTGCAGTAGAATTTGGTGATGAGTATACATTTCTTTCAAATATCGTAATTTTTTTTATTAAATCATTTCTAATTAATATAATTGTAATATTTTCAGATTTATTCAGGAATACTGCATTGCTCACACTTTGTTAGGAAAGCTCACAATCATAATCATGAATCTTACTGGGCACTGTGAAAACGCCTTCATGTATTATGATACAGACATTTAATAAGCAAGTCATTCCACTATGATAGTGTGTGTGAATCAGTTAAAAAAGACGCAGCCCTGTGATGTTTTAGAGTCCCAGCCAGGTGGTATCCACACCTCACACACTGTGTTCCTGGGAGTCTTCAAATCCACCATGACCCTGACCAGGATAAAGTACTTAAAGATGAAGAAATAAAAAGAAAAGATCCAATATGATATCAATAAAGTAAGGTATCTATTAAAAAAAATCTAATAAGGTATCAAAATGAGACCATCAGTGACGGCGTAGCTCGCTCCGGCCCCGTCTAGTCCAGAAGGAACGATGTAAAGTAATGAATGCAATAAATGTTACAAGTTATATACACTATATACAAGCTATATATAGAAGCGATATCCACCCAAGGAATACTGACCTATTTGCCAGATAGAATCCAAAACAGCGAGGAATTGACCGAGAAGAAGTGATTTTTGTTGAACTGCTCATTAAGGCTTAATTAGGCCATAACTTCATTAATAACTGTAATTAAGCAAATCTGGGTAGAAGTTATATGCACCCTAGGTACCCCTACCTTCATGCTAGAAAGAATCAAAATCAGTAAAGAATTGAGGGAGAAGAAGCGATTTGTGTGGAAACTGCTCGTTAGGGATTAATTACTCCATATCTTCATTATTAATCGCAATCATGCAGATTTGGGTAGAAGCTACTGTATATGTACCCCAGGCAGACCTACCTTCCTGCCAACAAGAATAAAAATCGGTGAAGAATTGAGGGAGAAGAAGCGATTTTTGTTGAACTGTTCATTAAGGCTTAATTAGTCCATAACTTCATTAATAATTGTAATTAAGAAAGTCTGGGTAGAAGTTATATGCTCCCTGGGTACCCCTATCTTCATGCCAGAAAGAATCAGAATCAGTGAAGAATTGAGGGAGAAGAAGCAATTTATGTGGAAACTGTTTGTTAGGGCTTAATTACTCCATATCTTCATTGTTAATTGCAATTATGCAGATTTGGGTAGAAGCTGTATAGATCCCAGACAGACCTACCTTCCTGCCAACAAGAATAAAAATCGGTGAAGAATTGAGAGAGAAGAAGCGATTTTTGTGAAATGTGGACAACGTTGGACGGACAATGGACAAACGATGGACAACACATGATGGCATAAGCTCATGACCTGTCAGCCGGATGAGCTAACAAAGCTAACCAGGTTCAATAAAATAAAAAAAAAGGAATTATTGCTCTAAACATAACCTCAGCTTTTATTTATTTTATTTTATTTGGTTAATCTGTGCAGTAAAAGAAGATACAAAGCCAAAACCATCACATACTTGTGTAAGCGCTTATGCTGGATTCCAGCATGATGCCCTGTTTGGCACCAGGGTGGCCAGGACTCTACAAATACCTCACTGTTTGCCAGGGTCCCCAGGCAATGCTGACTAGTCCTGCCCAGAGCGTGCACGTGTGTATGTGTAGATATGGTGCCAATGCAGTCCGGCAACCTCCGTAAGCCATCACAAGGCGTGCTTTCACTCAGACTCACTGACTCTCCTGTCCTGTTGGCTCAAATGAATGCGCTCTTGTGCACAGGTACAAACAGCAATATCCACATGTTTGCAGGAGGAAACAGGACCCCTAACATCTGTAAGCTCGAGCCTTTTCCTAGGGCACACTAAATAAATATCCACAGACAGCCAAATTGAGGAATAACTGGGCATCAGACAAAGTCGTAATCCACTGGGAGAAGATCATGTTTTCATAATTTAACTAATGTAAAGAGGAAAAAAAAAGTTATATAAATTATGAAATAACTTTGAGTCAGACTTTTAGGGGCTCTGATATGCCACATAAGTTTATATTGTGAGCAATAAATATACTATAAGTGTCCAATAGGGCTGTCAGAAAAAATGATTTGAATATTAATACTATTATGTTATTTATTTATTTAAATGTTTAAAGGTTCTTTGTCTAATTGTTCTTTGCCTAAAAGTTGCTTCATAGTTACTGTAGCTCTACCAAAGTTTTGGGAAAATACACTTGTATTCTTACTGATGTAAGAAAAGGGCTCGGAAGAAAAGGGTGTCATTTTTACCACACTCTATTTTCACTTTTTTTTTTTTTTTTTAAAATGGGGAAAATATTATCAATAAATAAATTACATTCGAGGCATTTAGCAGATGCTCTTATCCAGAGTGACTTACAACATACCCAGAGCAGCCTGGGGAACAGGTGCCTTGCTCAAGGGCACTTCAGCTATTCCTGCTGATCCAGGGAATTGAACCAGTAACCTTTTGATCCCAAAGCTGCCTGTCTAACCATTAGGCCATGGCTCCCCATGACCTAATGATTATATAAATGACTCCAAAATAAATGACTCCGGGGCGGCATGGTGGTGTAGTGGTTAGCGCTGTCACCTCATAGCAAGAAGGTCCTGGGTTCGAGCCCCGTGGCCGGCGAGGGCCTTTCTGTGCGGAGTTTGCATGTTCTCCCCGTGTCCGCGTGGGTTTCCTCCGGGTGCTCCGGTTTCCCCCACAGTCCAAAGACATGCAGGTTAGGTTAACTGGTGACTCTAAATTGACCGTAGGTGTGAATGTGAGTGTGAATGGTTGTCTGTGTCTATGCCCATGTTTACATTAGACCGTATCAGCGGATCATCAGATTAACGTTTTTAAAACGATTAGTGTGCACACAGCAACACCAATACACGATTCGCGTGCACACAGCAACACCAATACACGGATACGCTCGGCTCCGCAGGCATCCTGCGCTCCAAATCACTCCGCCCTGAACAGCGAGTGCCCTCTGGAGGGTGCGCACTCCGGCCCTGCGCAGCTCACAGAGCGCGCGAGTGAAGTGCACAAGCTGTGATTCGGGACTGAGCCGCTGTGTGTGTGATCCCAGCGCATATCACTTACCACTTGCAAGTGGAAGGATGGCAAGCCTAAAGACAATCATAACTACACAATGGGCAGTATTTGCATCAGTATTTTCATACTTTTATACTCTTTAATGAAAGGTGATACAAGGCGGAAGTCCGCACCATTTTTCAGCAGTCGCGTCACATGACCAACGCCAGCGAATCAGGAAGGTGGATGTCACAGTGACGTTGTCCAATGAGACGCCAGCTAGAGCTCAGCACAGCGTATTCGCGTATTCTCAATGTTTACACAGCACCGGAGCTGACACGCTCTGGATTGAATACGTGGACGCTGGCGGATTCCCGTTTCCCGGCGTTTCCAGGCGGTCTAATGTAAACAGACAGTGCATCCGCGAAGAAAACGAGACAGGTACGGTCTAATGTAAACGTAGCCTATGTGTCAGCCCTGTGATGACCTGGCGACTTGTCCAGGGTGTACCCCGCCTCTCGCCCATAGTCAGCTGGGATAGGCTCCAGCTTGCCTGCGACCCTGTAGAACAGGATAAAGCGGCTACAGATAATGAGATGAGATAAATGACTCCTTCCAGAAAGCGTCAGCAAATCAAAAATCGTACTTTTTTGTGAAATCACAACACATTTTTAATTGTTTTTTAATTAGGCTTAGATTATCTGGCGCGTCCACCATACAAGTCCCTGTGAATTATCTGTTACTATTTTAAAAAACATATTAGAATGAACACATTAATGTAAACCTACTAAAACATCTCTCTCTCTCATAGTGTTTACTTACTGTTATTGCAATGAATCGGCCTGTACAACCAGCTAAAAACAACATCGCAACAAACTAAACATATTCTCAATAACAAAACTGGTAACAGTACCGAGAAACCCAAGCCTCCCACACACAAAGGCAGAAAACACACGTCTACTAGGTCTGAAGATGTCAAGACAGATAAGATGAGTTGTTTTGACCCGGACTTCTCCTGTTCTAACCTCTACTTTATATCCAGCTCAGCAGCACTCAGGACGTCCTGTCACACTAATCTCACGCTGGCGCTTCTCGGCCTCAACAGACTTAACAAAATGTTGCTAGTTGAAACTGATCTCGCGTGGAGTCTGAAAGTTTTTTCATCTTTCATTCGCACACATCCTCACATCCTCCCTGCCTTTCTCTCTTTTATCTCATCCAGCTTGCTGTTTAGAGAGCAAACACATCTCTGTCCTCCTCCTAAGGAACTGACATGAGGAGTGTTTACCAGGAGGGAGGAATAATGGGATAATTTGCCTGGAAAGATAAACAACATTCACGTTATCACCTTTCCCACATTCACTCCACTACAAAAACAGCCAGTAAACTGCTCTCTGCACAGTTCAAGCATGAGCTCATTTCTGCTTGGCATCAGTCAAATATTAATGCCAGCTTACGCTATTAACCAGGAGCTATGACACTCGGAGTGTGTGTACATGAATAAACATGACTGCTTCTCCCATGATAGTTAGAATGCTTATTGTATGGTAATGATGTTTTCTTTCTTTCACAATGTTCCAGTTCTCTGCTGCCAGGAGGGCCCCGATTTGTAAAACGTCAGTGTGACAGAAGGAAGAGACGAGACAAAGGAGGCCGGATGAGGAAATGCAAATAGACAAACATGCTCAGAAATTCTCTTTGGTGTCTCATAGTGGAAATGGACGGACGGGATGAGCCCTTTGTTATTTCAGCTTTAAACAATAGAGCTGCTGAATTCTCACTTCTAATTGGTCAGAATATGTCGATTCACTTTCTTTAACGGTGCAGACTACTTAACAGTTATTCCATGAAATTGAGTCGTACATGAGCTGATAGCTGATGGGGCGCCTAGCACCGAGTTGGCTATAAGCCATGTACGATGAGATTGAGTGGAATAACTGTTTTATTCTATCCACATTCACTGGATTTTGAGAAACGGAGCATTTTTTAAAATTTTCTGCAAATTTGATAAATAACAACTTTATACAAAACGTCCAACAAAATAATTTCCGCTTAGAATGTAAAGAATCCGACGAAATGACAGGAGCAATGTTTTTGAAAAATGCTATAATAATAATAATAATAATTCTTGAAAAATAAAAAAGACGTTTTTACCAGCAAATACTTTTATTCCGTTGCCTTTTTTTTTTGTATTTTTGGGGTTTTGTTTTTGAGTAGTTTTTATTTCGTCCTCGGTTGGTTCAAACACTCTGCCATTTTGTTTTTCTCCACTCACGGTATATGAGCTGATATCCTAGTAGTAGAGTAGGCAATCAGAGTGCATGATTGCTCATATCTGGTGAATGTGAATAGAACAAAACACCCTACACAGGTACTGATATGGTGAACGCTCCACATAAACAGGTAAAAAAAAAAAACATTAATTGTTGACTGGTTGTTGGTTTTCTCTGAGCAGGTGTTTACTGAGCATTTTTAGACGAAGTCCCCAGTGTCAGCACTTTGTCACAGTCAAAGGTAAAGCTGTAAACTTATGTTTCAAGCTTTATGTTTTATTTGTATATATCATCAGTCAAGTATTATTTTACTTTTACTTAATGTACAGTCTGAGTGCACTCATTCAGTTAGTTATACAGTTCCACAATAAATTATGGCGTCCTCTGGAATTACAAAAGGTAAGACAGATTCTTTTGTAAAGTCCTGTTCAGACGATATAAGATTTCCAGACATATGTCTGTTGCCGGAGGACGTGTGTACTGATTATGATCTATTCGCAAGGGATACAGTAAGTGATCTCTGTCTAAAGGCCAATTTATGCTGACAACCCAGTCCTCGCAGATGGCATCGCAGATGGTGTCTGCGAAGCCCCCCCCTTCGCAGACGCTCTGTGCGCACCTCCCAAAAATTGTGACCACCACAGACAGCCTCGCAGACAGCGTCGCAGACAAGAGGGCTCTGATTGGTCCACTCTACATCCGCTGTACACGCACTTCCGCTTCCCTACTTTCCCGGTTTGGTTTGTTTTCACGACCGCCATTTTTAAAAACACGAGCGAAGATGGAGCAGCACGAAGAGCGGTTGATCGAGGAAGTGAGGAAGTACGTACATCTATACGACTCCAGTTCTAGTCATTATAAGTAACCGGAGGATAAACACTCCACTAACCACACCCACCAACTACTCCTAGCGACTTCGCGCCCCCTTGCGTTGTGGCGGTGAATAACATCGCGCACGCCTATTACTCCCCGCTCAACGATAAATTACAACTGTCTGCGAAAAGCTATCTGCGAAAGCCTTGTCGCAAGAGCATGCAGAGGCCCTAAGACGCGAGTGTGCACCCTGTACATGTTTTAGCTACACACGTTCATTTTATTACAAACTGACTGCTTTGAGCTTCATATTAAGCACTTTTAGGACTTGTGGTTGTGCAGCTTGCACATCATTAGTAGGTCACATGACACGATCATAACATGTAGGTAGTCTGTACAATACCCTGTCTATAATCCCAGAACTGTTGCTTCAATGACACATCCTTTTAAACTTAGTCTATATTTTAATGTTTTGCTTCTGGTAAACTGGTTCCAGTTTGTATTCGGTGTGTGATGATAGACAAGAGCCCCTCTGATATTGTATCTTTATTCTGAAGAAAAAGCTCCTGGTAAGAGAATGACTGTTAAGAGGTGCTATGAAGTCAGTGATAACAGGAGCTAACTAGTTTTGTGAACCTACCACAACATTAAATGCAGTGGCAAACTGTTACTATTAGAGCTGGGACTTGAGCTCAGCCAAAACTGAGCCAGACACACCAAAAAAGCAACAGGGCAAAGGATTTTGTAAAGGATTAGCGGCAGGCTGCCAGGTTATTCCGTTGTGTGTAGTTGTCGATGTTGATTTTAAAAGTAACTCAGTAAATTACAGAGGGGAATGAATACTTAAGTATGAGTGAAAAACACTGTAGCGAGCGTGCAGCGTGGAAGAAGAGTCTGGAGACAGAAATCTTAGGGCCCGTTTACACGAGGACGTTGTCGGGTAAAAACGACTAAATATTTTATCGGAAGTGCCTTTCGTCTACACGGGGACGGCGTTTCCGAGGCTGAAAAACGGAAAAAATTGAAAACGCCTTCCAGAGTGGATAAGTTAAAAACAGCCCCCGTTGCATATCCGTCTAAACTACCCAATATGCGAAAACTCTGCTCGGATCTGCTCACGTCGGGTACGCGTTTACGTCATACATGTGTCATATACAGTACATGCCAGCCCGGGAAGTAAGAAAGTAAGTAAAAAAAGTAAGAGCATGTCTGATTACATCGATCCAACGGACCTTCAAGCTGCTCTGGCAGCTTTAATAAACGTCCAGGAGTCCTTCGAACATCTATACCGAATCTGCACATATACCGTTAATGAACAGAGGCGGGTATAGTATGCTCTTACTTTTTTACTTACTTTCTTACTTACCATAGCCAGAGTAGTCAAAGTTTTCGCGGCGCAGATGTGCAGATCAGACAAGACGGAAGACGCTGCGCATGCGTGCAGACATAGCGGAGGTCTTTCACAGCACCACCTAGCCGCCTGGCACGCACATCCAATTGAATTCCACACATTTATGCGTCACCGTATAGACGCAGATTTCCTCCTTGAAAACGGTCGTGCAGACGCGGAAAAAAGTGAGAACGAAAACGGACTTTTGCGTTTTTGTTTCAGACCGTCCCCGTGTAAAGTGGGCCTTAGTTGCTCTGTCATTAGCCTGTGCTACTTGTTCTCGATAGCACTGGCTTGACTGCTTTATGAGCATTCGCTAACACTACTGATGAACGCTACACCGGCTGGAAGGTGACTGCACTGCTGCGCTGATGGAGCCGACTCGCAGTTAAGCTCGTGTTGGCCTTCGAGAAGGTTGAGGGCGATACATTTTTGGTCCCTCCCACTATAAATCAAAATCTAATTGGTTAATTCATCTGTCACTTCCTGCATAAACACACACTGCCATGGCCTTCTGTCCCAGCAATGAAGTCCTAACCAATGAGTGAGCAGCTCTAAACTCTTCTCAGCCTAGACACAACAAACAAAAATATCTCATTGGATAACTCGATTTTAATGTTTTCAGGACAGTAACCCTTTCATTTCTGAAGCACATCTGATAGAAAATGAGGCCAAATTAGAATTAGAAGAGAATCATTATCATGAAATGATGAAAGAGTGAAAGAAATTAAATATAACATTTGAAATGCTGATATGTTTGGGCCTTCTCTGAAGGCCTAGAAGGCCCTGGCGGTTCCCCTCTGATGAAATGTAACTATAAACGGTTTAAAACTCACTGAGTTCAGAGATGCTGCCGACGCATGTGGCCAGTAGAGACTGTTCCAGAGTGCGCAGCTCAAGCTGGGCGTATGCATCCTCTCTGCTCTCCACTCCAGCCTGCTGGCCCTCGGTGTACGGACTGAAATAAGCCGGCAGGGACAGCACACCTACAAAGAACAAAAAGACAGACATATAAAGATAAAGGGAAATTACAAAGGTGTACATTTACTTCATTCATTTATGGTTCGAAATACAGCTGACCTGCATATAATTTATTTAGTGTAGTGCCACAGACCGTACAGCAGTGCCATTAACTTTTACTGCTGGATTTATTCACAGTGAGTAATGCAGTCATTGCCTTTATTGCCAAATGTATAAACTATGTTTTATAGGCTCTTTCTTAAAGGCTCTGAATGGAAGAAAATAGGGCACAACCAGTCTCGACAAGTCTGTCATCACATGCGATTTCACTGGAACTGAAGAACCAGCTCAGATTTGGCAGTGGAACACTAAATTGATTAAAAACAACTGATAAAAGAATAAATAAACAATAATTATCCTGTTCTTCAACTGAAATTTCTGGTTCAATAACTCGTTATTTTCCAGTGTAAAGAAATTTTAATTTTGTTGTTTTTCCTTACGTGGGAAAAAGCAAGTAATGTACTGTACTTTGGTACAATGGCTGTTAACAGTCGCTTCACTCTCCCAGGTAACAGTCAATTAAAAGGGACAATAAAAACATGTTTTGCTATGGTTGTGTTTTTTATGCCAAATTGAGGTAGTTTTGGAAATTTATCTCATCTCATCTCATTATCTCTAGCCGCTTTATCCTGTTCTACAGGGTCGCAGGCAAGCTGGAGCCTATCCCAGCTGACTACGGGCGAAAGGCGGGGTACACCCTGGACAAGTCACCAGGTCATCACAGGGCTGACACATAGACACAGACAACCATTCACACTCACATTCACACCTACGCTCAATTTAGAGTCACCAGTTAACCTAACCTGCATGTCTTTGGACTGTGGGGGAAACCGGAGCACCCGGAGGAAACCCACACGGACACGGGGAGAACATGCAAACTCCACACAGAAAGGCCCTCGCCAGCCCCGGGGCTCGAACCCAGGACCTTCTTGCTGTGAGGCGACAGTGCTAACCACTACACCACCGTGCCACCCTGGATGTGGTGTATACTCATTAAAAACACACAAGTTATTACTCTTCATATAAGTTATTACTATTTATTCAACAAAAAGTAGCTGGCAATTAAAATATTTGCACTGGAGAACCTTACATAAAGTATTATTTAATAAATAATTTAACAAAACTTGGGTTTGCCTACTTCTGCACACACAAATAGAGACCCCTGATTATATTCTGTTATTCTATTCACAATCACTGGATATGAGCAATCGCGTGCTCTGATTGGCTACTCTACTACTAGCATATCAACTCATATACCATGAGTAGAGAAAAACAAAATGGTGGAGCGTGTTGCTGAACCAACCGTGGCTAAAATAAGTACTCTACTTGAAAACAAAACC
Organism: Neoarius graeffei; assembly: GCF_027579695.1. NCBI lineage: Eukaryota > Metazoa > Chordata > Actinopteri > Siluriformes > Ariidae > Neoarius > Neoarius graeffei. The sequence continues at coordinate 83,938,991 of NC_083570.1, read as the reverse complement.
CCCCAAAATATAAACGCAACAAAATATGGAATTAAAGTATTTAATAGTAAGAACATCTCTTTTTTTTATTTTTTAAGAATTAGTGCAGGTTAAGGTTAGCGCAGTTGGTTAGCACTGTTGCCTCACAGCAAGAAGGTCCTGGGTTCAAGCCCAGTGGCCTGTGAGGGCCTTTCTGTGTGGAGTTTGCATGCTCTCTGTGTGGGTTTGCTCTGGTTTCCCCCAAAGACATGCAGGTTAGGTTAATTGGTGGCTCTAAATTGACTATGGTTGTTTGTCTCTGTGTCAGCCCTGCGATAACCTGGCGACTTGTCCAGGGTGTACCTGCCTCTTCCCCATAGTCAGCTGGGATAGGCTCCAGCTTACCTGCGACCCTGTAGAACAGGATAAGTGGCTACAGATGATGGATGGATGGATGGATTATTACAGCATTTTTCACAAATTGCTCCTGTCATTTCGCCGGTTCGTTTACATTCTTCATTTTTAAGCATTACAATCTGTTTACATTTTTTAGACTGGTTCAAAAGCTCAAAGAAGTTTGAAAATTACAGAACTGAAATGCCCAAGGAAGAATTAAATAAATGTCTAAAGCTATTCTATACCTCGGCACGACAGCAAGACGGCACTTTCTACAAAAAAACTCCAACACTAAAGTCAATTCGTGCAGCCATCGATAGGTTTTTAAGAAGTCCGCCTAAGGGGAAATGATTTTGTCTGACATTTTGTATGCAGTTTTTATTTATAGAATTTGCAAAAAAATAACAATAAAAATGCTCCATTTCTCAAAATACAGTGAATGTGGATATAATAAAACAGTTATTCCACTCAATCTCATCATACATGGCTTATGGACCCTTTTCACGTGATGTCATGACAAACGCGGCCGCCATTTTGGACATGTACTACCAGTAGTTTACCACAGCCAGCATTGAGGAACGGCAGCAAAGAAAGTGTTTATTTTCAGCAAGACTTCCATCATGCCACTATATTGTTGTGCACCTGGATGTAGTAACCATCAACAAACAAGGCAAGGGTTATCATTTTATCGGATCCCGGTAGATGCTGACCGACGGAGAAGATGGATAGCGGCATACCAACGCTTGTGTAGTGACCACTTTGTTGGAGGTAAGACGAATAAAATTAGCCAGAAAAGGCATTACATTGCTGTTAACATTCCATTCTAGTTTACTGTAATTATGATCCGGCAGCTATTTACACCGGATCCAGTGTAAATAGCTGCTGGAGCCAACGTCCGAGGTTTCTCTAGCGCGCTCCGGCAAGCTCGGACGTTGGCTCCGGCAGCTATTTACACTGGATCCGGTGTAAATAGCTGCCAGATCATAATTACAGTAAACTAGTAAATACAGTTTTCTGCATCTCACTCCTTTTTCTTTTATGTTTGTCGCCTTCCTCGCATTCAAACCGATTCGAGCCGAAGTCCACTACATGTCCAAAATGGCGGTCGCGTTTACGAAGGTCACGTGACTGAAAAGGGTCTATAGACAACTCGGTGCTATGTGCCTCATCGGCTATCGGCTCATGTACGACTCCATTCCGTGGAATAACTGTTAAACATTTATATGGCATGAAGTTCAGTTAGTTTTGCACAGAAACAGCCAGTAGAAATGTCCCCAAAGGGCTACTTATTACTTTGAGAACATTTCAGAGCCTGTACTTGTATGGCTTGCGTAAAGAAGTTGAATCAGTACTTCTACTTTTACCAGAGTATTTCTTTTCCCAGATATCTGTACTTCGACTACAGTAAAGAATGTGTGCACTTTTGCGTCCTATGCACTCAAGGATTGAGAAAATGAAGAAAATGCGTCTCCCCTTTCTTTTGGCACATCTTTTGGCACATTTCAGATCCTTTTGTGCAGTTTGTAAGACCAGGCAACCCTGAATGGAAGTCCACTTGAAGGCACCACCTCAGTGACGACCAATAATGGTATAACGTAGGACCTTTTCTCTGAGATTGCAGTCCAGGTGATTTCATCTAAACTCAAGTCCATAAAAATCCCTGCAGGATCAGCAGAGAAAACGGAGCAAAACAGCTTGCTCAGTGTGTGGGTTTCGACAATATGTAAACTGAGAGCTTATAAAAATGACATTGCTTTTGAGCAAGTATTCTGATTTGCTCCAAATGGTGAGATCACAGGATTTCAACATCACAGTAAGCTGAGAAGAGAAAAGAACAGTGTTCATTTGTATAACCAATTGCCACACAATTGTATGGTTTATGCAACCTAAAAGAAAACATGGACCAAACCCAGCAAACTTGGAAGAATCTTTTTTTGCGAAACGTGTTTTATTATTTTCATGTGGACATTGAATCCAAACACGGGGCATAAATCAAACCAATCCCCTTGCCTCTAGATTGTTCCTCCAGGGTATAATCTTCACTAACACCTACTTATACACAGCAGTGACCACTACTTCCTCAGTCTAAAAACAGCTCTGTTTCTTGGGTTTCTCGTAAACACTAGTGTTCTACCATTTACTTCAATCTCACAGCTGGATACAGACAGATCCATTCCCACAGTCCAGTGATGGGACTTTCCCCAGTATGTGCTGACTGTTGTTTAACTGGAAAGACTGGGCTTCTGATTGTGCTCACAGCTCCACCCTGGGCATCGCTAAGCTAGACTGAAGCGCACTGCAATCTTCTGCCAAGCTCAATGATTGCGTAATAGCAGGCCATGTTTTATTACAGCTAAGTTTATACTGGAGAACAATACCATTATATAAATCACGCAAAACATTTCCAAAGCCTCATCTGTCTCTTGCCTTGAGATACTTCTGGGCTGCTGGAAGACCGGGACAAGCTGTGGTGTAGTTCGAACACTCTCAGAAATGCTCTCTGTGCGTCCCGGTGTGACTGAAAACACACACTTTCCTTCTTTCGCACACACCCTTTGAATTCAGTCCATTATGTTTACGAGTCGTTTCTGCATTTATTCCAGCATGGTCTTAAATAGCAGCTTCCTGTCTGCTTTTCATGTGGATGACCAGAGTTAAGCTGAGGCTCAGCATACAGTTAAGAGCTTTGCACAAAAAGCAGCTCAGTCCCACTGAGTCCCATTAAGAGAAGAATTCAGTGTTAGTGCACGGCACATCCATGACAAACCTTTTCTTTGGCCTTTCGTGTAAACGGTGCTGCCAAGCTAAAGGAAACAGGCTGGGAACTCTTGTCAAGCAGCGAAAACAAAGCAATATTGTAAAACCCCCAGTCATGATTTATGTGTAAGGATGGATGTAGCTCTTAAGAAGGCTAAATGTTACTAAAGTGCATTTTCATTCACTTGCCCAAATATTCTGCAGCACCTCATAGATAAAGCTCTTTCGAAACACGATTGCATCAAGTGCAGATGCAGACAAATGATACTGCACCGAAAATATGAGGGTGGGCCCAGTTTCCCCAAAAGAAACCTCTTCAGTTTAGAATACATAGAAATAAGTACAGTGATGAGGAAAATCAGTAGTCTGCCATCCCAGGGTCATAAATCCCACTCGACAGGGATAAATGTTAGCTTACAGTAAACATTGTTTTTACATTCTCCAAAAGCGAACCTGATTGACGAATCATAACATGGTATTTATAGCTGAGCACTTTACCACTGTTCATAACACTACTACAAAGTCCTATTCAAAGAAATGTAACTGCTATAACATTTACTAACGTTACGAGAAGGTGCCAGACACAGATACAGGTGTGCAAATATGACTTGGCAACAAAGCAGTCAAAGCAAACTAAGGTAAGCGTCTGGGTTATGAATTAATATCTTGGACAGCCTTCAATAAGCCACGCTGGCTGGACCATAAGGCATGTCAGACTGTCAGACACACCCAACTAAATTCTGTCTCCTTAGACAATAAATGAAAATATACCTGTGGCAGCGAGGGCGTGGTCAAGCGTCGGTCTGTGACCAGAGGCCGGAGTCAGGGAAGATAAGTGGCAGAATCACTGCACTTGATGTTGATTAACGTGTTTGTGTGTCTTCCCCAGTGACCGCGCCCTATTTAAGGAGAGAGCGAGAGCAGAGGAGGGCTCTCTCCCGAACCAGACACCTGATGTGTGTGTGCGCGCGTGTCTGTCTGGATGTATGTTTATGAGAGACCACTGAAAAGTGTATAAAAAATAAAAGGGTTACGAAACTCAGTTCTGGCCTGCCGTCTTCTGTGCTCCTCCCACTCCTATGAACTGCCACAATACCCATTTTATATTTAACAGTTATTCCACGAAATCGAGTCGTATATGAGCTGATAGCCGACGAGTTGCGTAGCACTGAGTCGGCTATAAGCCATGTACGATGAGATTGAGTGGAATAACTGTTTTATTCTATCCACATTCACAGGATCTTGAGAAACGGAGCATTTTTATTTTTTGCAAGTTTGATAAATAAAAACTTTATACAAAACATCCAAAAAAATAATAATTTCCACTTAGAATGTAAACAAACCGGCGAAATGACAGGAGCAATTTGTGAAAATAAAAATAATTCTTGAAAAATAAAAAATATACATGTTCTTACCACCAAATATTTTCATTCCATATTTCGTTTTTTTTTTGTATTTTTGGGGTTTTGTTTTCAAGTAGTTTTTATTTCATCTTCAGTTGGTTCAGCAATGTGCTCCACCATTTTGTTTTTCTTTACTCATGGTATATGAGCTGATATCCTAGTAGTAGAGTAGCCAATCAGAGCGCAAGATTGCTCATATCCGGTGAATGTGGATAGAATAATTCGCATTATACCACATCACTGTTGATTTCTTGAATCCGATTGGCCTGAAGGTGTTGATTCCTTTCCTATAACTTACACAGAGACTTGTATGTTGAAGTTTCTTGGGAGGATTTGTTTATTTGGCATTTTATGAAAGGGGTCTCCAGGGAAAGTTTTCTGAACAGAGTGTTTTATGCTTTGTGGTTTCTCAGTTACATATTTTTTGCCTTATTACAACCCCAATTTCAAAAAAGTTGGGTCACTCTGCAAAATATAAATAAAACCAGAATGTGAAGATTTGCAAATCATGGAAACCCTATATTTCATTGAAAATAGTACAAAGACAACATATCAATGTTGAAACTGAGAAATTTTATTGGTTTTTTGAAAAAATATGTGCTCATTTTGAATTTGATGTCAGCAACACGTTTTAGAAAGGTTGGGACGGGGCAACAAAAGACTGAAAAAGTTGTGTAATGCTGAAAAAAAAAACTAATTTGGTTAACTGGCATCAGGTTTACAACTGTGTATAAAAAGAGAATCCCAGAGAGGCGGAGTCTCTCAGAAGTAAAGATGGGGAGGGGGTCACCGCTCTGTGAAAGACTGCGTGGGCAAACAGTGCAACAATTTAAGAATAATGTTCCTCAATGTAAAATTGCAAAGAATTTGTGGATCACATCATCTATGGTACATGATATTATTAAAAGATTCAGAGAATCTGGAGAAATCTCTGTATGCAAGAGACAAGGCTGAAAACTGACATTGGATGCATGTGATCTTAAAAGCAGACACGTGTCTGGAGTGGAAATCAGTGTATGGGCTCAGGAACACTTCAGAAAACCATCGTCCCTGAAAACAGTTCATTACTGCATCCGCAAAATGCAAGTTAAAACCAGATATAAACAATATCCAGAAACACTGCCACCTTCTCTGGGCCCGAGCTCTTTTACGATGGACTGAGGCAAAGTGGAAAATTGTCCTGAGGTCTGACGAATCAAACGTAGAAATTCTTTTCAGAAATCATGGAAACCACGCCCTCCAGGCTAAAGAGGAGAGGGACCATCTGGCTTGTTATCAGTGCACAGTTCCAAAGCCAGCATCTGTGATGGTATGAGGGTGCATTAGTGCACATGACATGGGTAGCTTGTACATCTGGGAAGGCATCATTAATGCTGAATGATATATACACGTTTCAGAGCAATATGCTGCCATCCGGACAAAATCTTTTTCAGGGAAGGCCTTCCTTCTTTCAGCAAGACAATGCCAAACCGCTTTCTGCACCTATTAAAACTGCATGGCTCTGTAGTAAAAGAGTCCAGGTGCTAAACTGACCTGCCTGCAGTCCAGACCTGTCTCCCATTTAAAACGTTTGCCGCATTATGAAGCGCAAAATACGTCAAAGGAGACCCTGAACTGTTGAGCAACTGAAATTATATATCAGGCAAGAATGGGACAACATCTCTCTTTCAAAACTACAGCAATTGGTCTCCTCAGTTCCCAAACATTTACAGAGTGTTGTTAAAACTAGAGGTGATGCAACACAGTGGTAAACATACCCCTGTCCCAACTTTTTGAAACATGTTGCTGACATCAAATACAAAATGAGCATATATTTTTTCAAAAAACAAAAAAAATTCTAAATTTCAACATTTGATATGTTGTCTTTGTACTATTTTCAATGAAATATAGGTTTTCCATGATTTGCAAATTATTGTATGCTGTTTTTATTTACAGCTTACACAGCATCCCATCTTTTTGGAATTGGGGTTATAATTTCAAGAGAGGGAAAAGGAGAAGCTGATGAGGGAATAGCTATTTATAACTGCTAGTGATAACAGGGGTGACACGGTGGTGCCGTGGTTAACACTGTCGCCTCATAGCAAGACAGTGCTGGGTTTGATCCCTTTGGCTGACTTGGGACTTTCTGTGTGGAGTTTGCATGTTCTCCCGGCGCCTGCATGGGTTTCCTCTAGGGGCTCTGGTTTCTTCCCACAGCCAAAAGTCATACATATTAGGTCAACTGGTGACTCTAAGCTGTCCATGAGTGTGAATAGTTGTTCATCTCTGTGTTAACCCTGCAATCGATTGGCGACCTGCCCAAGATGTACTCAGCCTCTCACCTGAAGTCAACTGGGATTAGCTCCAACTCATCAGCAACCCTGATGATCAGTGGTATAGATAATGCATGGAGCGATAGTGATAACAAGAACTAACTTGTCTCACTGACATTCCAGAACATTAAAATGCAACTATAAAAATGTATGTCATTGTTCTGTATTCAATTTTAACATTTGTAAGTGTTGGCAATTTGCTGTGGTATAAGAGGAACAAAACACTTCAGCACTGTCACTGCACTGGCATTGATTATTTTCCTATAAGGGTATGCCCTGTAATGTTTTATTCCTTACTTATTGAATCAGATAGCTTATGTTGTTTTGAAATAAATATTGTTATTAAATGCTAGATCTGGTTGTTTTCCCAAAAATGACTGACTCAGTCATATAAAGTTGGCTGAATGGTTAGAGAAGCAGCTTTAGGACCAAAAGGTCACTGGTTTGATTCCCTAGACCAGCAGGAATGGCTGAAGTGCCCTTGAGCAAGGCACCTAACCCCCAACTGCTCCCCAGGCTGCTCTGGGTATGTTGTACATCGCTCTGGATAAGAGCATCTACTAAATGCTTGTAATGTTAAATTAGTGTTCAACTTTTTGTTTTTTTTACAGCAAATCAGTTTGAATGTTTATTCAGACATTAATTAATAATTATTTTTAAAAACCCTAACTATGGTTATGATCAGAATAATGCTCATCTCATTATCTGTAGCCGCTTTATCCTGTTCTACAGGGTCGCAGGCAAGCTGGAGCCTATCCCAGCTGACTACGGGCGAAAGGCAGGGTACACCCTGGACAAGTCACCAGGTTATCACAGGGCTGACACATAGACAACCATTCACATCTACAGTCAATTTAGAGTCACCAGTTAACCTAACCTGCATGTCTTTGGACTGTGGGGGAAACCGGAGCACCCGGAGGAAACCCACGCGGACACGGGGAGAACATGCAAACTCCACACAGAAAGGCCCTCGCCGGCCACGGGGTTAGAACCCAGGACCTTCTTGCTGTGAGGCGACAGCGCGAACCACTACACCACCGTGCCGCCCCCAGACTAATGCTATGTGGTGAAAATGTGTCATGTCCTGTTACTAATATGGCATTTCTCCAAAAAGAGTTTTATATAGGAACACTGAAATAGCCCATATTGAGTTTGAGAGTACACAACTGCAAATTAGAAACACATTGAGTCCATTAAAACACACTGGCTGAGTCCACACACACAGAGATTCAATTAGAAATGGGAGTGCTTTTACAAAAGATCAAAATCTGTGAGGCCAGAATGAAAATCAGCCCGCTACCAATTTGTCCGGTTGCACAGGGTGTGACCTTTAACTGTGTGTGTGTCTACAAGCAGAGAGAACAAGGCCGAGGTATTTGCTGACATTCCCCCTTTGCCACAGTGGCATTGGCCTCAAAACTTGCTCAGATCCTTCCAGTATCTGCTATTCATTTATTCTCAAGAAACAATCCAGCTTACTGAATCATCATTAAACATTAATGTCATGAATTATTATACATACAGGACACATTTTCGATGAAATAAAAACGTGTTCTATTCCCTTCTAGCGGGTTTCATTCATTTGGTTTGAAAGCATGCAATATTGTTAGCATATCGCTTATCCGACAGTAGTGCTTGAAAGTTTGTGAACCCTTTAGAATTGTCTATATTTCTGCATAAATATGACCTAAAACATCATCAGATTTTCACACAAGTCCTAAAAGTAGATAAAGAGAACCCAGTTAAACAAATGAGACAAAAATATTATACTTGTTCATTTATTTATTGAGGAAAATGATCCAATAGTACATATCTGTGAGTGGCAAAAGTATGTGAACCTTTGCTTTCAGTATCTGGTGTGACCCCCTTGTGCAGCAATAACTGCAACTAATGCCGCTTTTCCACTACAAACGCAGCTGAGCCGTGCCGTGCTGAGTCGGGCTGAGTCGAGCTGAGTGGGGCTGTTGGAGTTGCATTTCGACTACAACCACGCTGAACCGTGCTGGCTGGAAGTGGGTGGACACATTGGGTGGAGTTAGCAAAAGTGGGTGGACGTCAGGTGATGTCGTTAAGCAGCGCAAACAGTGACATCAGTGAGCTTTTAAGCGGTAGTCTCACGACCCGGATAGTAAACAATAAACATGGAGTCGTTAGTGTTGCTGGTCTTGGTGCTGTGGCTTGTTGTCACCGACAACGCCGACAGATACTGGCAAGAGCGTATAGATGAGGCGAGGCGCATAAGGCTTCAGAAATTCTCGTAATTCGTAATTCTTCTCCTTCCGGGTTTGCGGTGTTTACAGATCCCAGCGTGCTCGCGGGGTGTGTGTGGGCATGTGAGGACACTCCTCCTCACCAATCAGTGCACAGGGGAGTGTCTGCTCACGCCCCCAGCCTCACTCAGCTCGGTTTGGCTCGCTTCAGCCCCACTCCAAAACGGTGCGAGTTTTAGGGGCTAAGCAGGGCTGAAGCGAGCTGAGTCGTGCTCTTTTTTGGTAGTCGAAACGCGAGCCGTGTCGGGCTGAAGTGAGCTGAAGCGAGCTGAAGTGAGCTGAAAAAGGGTAGTGGAAAAGGGCCATAAACGTTTCCAGTAACTGTTGATCAGTCCTGCACACCAGCTTGGAGGAATTTTAGCCCATTCCTCCGTACAGAACAGCTTCAACTCTGGGATGTTGGTGGGTTTCCTCACATGAACTGCTCGCTTCAGGTCCTTCCACAACATTTCGATTGGATTAAGGTCAGGACTTTGACTTGGCCATTCCAAAACATTAACTTTATTCTTCTTTAACCATTCTTTGGTAGAACGACTTGTGTGCTTAGGGTCGTTGTCTTGCTGCATGACCCACCTTCTCTTGAGATTCAGTTCATGGACAGATGTCCTGACATGTTCCTTTAGAATTCGTTGGTATAATTCAGAATTCATTGATCTATCAATGATGGCAAGCCGTCCTGGCCCAGATGCAGCAAAACAGGCCCAAACCATGATACTACCACCACCATGTTTCACAGATGGGATGCAGTGTTTTCCTTTCTTCAAACATAATGCTTCTCATTTAAAACAAAAAGTTCTATTTTAGTCTCATCCATCCACAAAACATTTTTCCAATAGCCTTCTGGCTTGTCCACGTGATGTTTAGCAAACTGCAGATGAGCAGCAATGTTCTTTTTGGAGAGCAGTGGCTTTCTCCTTGCAACCCTGCCATGCACGTCATTGTTGTTCAGTGTTCTCCTGATGATGGACTCATGAACATTAACATTAGCCAATGTGAGAGAGGCCTTCAGTTGCTTAGAATTTACCCTGGGGTCCTTTGTGACCTCGCCGACTATTACACGCCTTGCTCTTGGAGTGATCTTTATTGGTCGAACACTCCTGGGGAGGGTAACAATGGTCTTGAATTTCCTCCATTTGTACACAATCTGTCTGACTGTGGATCGATGGAGTCCAAACTCTTTAGAGATGGTTTTGTAACCTTTTCCAGCCTGATGAGCATCAACAATGCTTTTTCTGAGGTCCTCAGAAATCTCCTTTGTTCGTGCCATGATACACTTCCACAAACATGTGTTGTGAAGATCAGACTTTGATAGATCCCTGTTCTTTAAATAAAACAGGGTGCCCACTCACACCTGATTGTCATCCCATTGATTGAAAACACCTGACACCAATTTCACCTTCAAATTAATTGCTAATCCTAGAGGTTCACATACTTTTGCCACTCACAGATATGTAATATTGGATCATTTTCCTCAATAAATAAATGACCAAGTATAATATTTTTGTCTCATTTGTTTAACTGGGTTCTCTTTATCTACTTTTAGGACTTGTGTGAAAATCTGATGATGTTTTCGGTCATATTTATGCAGAAATATAGAAAATTCTAAAGGGTTCACAAACTTTCAAGCACCACTGTACATGTATTTGCACCACTCTACCCAAGGGAGAATGAGCACTGAATATAGTTTACGATATTGCATGGTTGTCAAGACAACATGATGTCACACGTCAGAAATGTAGAACTTCCACGCTAGTGAGCGACTGGGACAATTTGTAAACAAACATGGCCGCCAGGTTTGCTTCATTAAATACAGATGATTTTGAGTGAAATTTGAAAGAAAGACGCGTTGAACACCCGAAAGGAATGTGTGTGTATAATAATAATAATAATATTGGCTGGCTTTTTTTTTCATGGTATATCGAGCAATGTTGCTCGGTGGTGTCACGGCAGCTGTGCAAGCAGTTTGGGACATACAGTGCTAACGCTCTGCATGGCAGTGCTTCTGTGCTCGCTTTGTGGATCCATGGCACAGTATTCCGGGCGGTGTTGCCTAGCGGCTGTGCAGGCAGTGTGGGACTTGTTTTCGTGCACCTTTTGGTGGGACTGTGGCTGCTACACCACTGGAATGACATTCTGACCTTTATTTGGTGGACTTTTTTTTTTTCTTTTTTCCCCTCCCTTTCCTTGGGTATTGATAAAGGTGCAATATAAATTTAACTCATTATTATGATTATTAATTATTATTTTATCAGATATATCCCATTCAGCTAGCATGATATTGAACTCATTGAAGACGAGTGGAATATATCTGATATACCACTCAAAGCCAGCCAACATTATTTAAATGTTCTAAAAATATCTGATGCAATAATGGTTTGCTCCACAATGTTATTAGAACGTTGGTCACACAATGCTTTAAATTACACAAAAGAAAATAAAATTCCTTGAAATATTACTGCAAATATTACTCCTAACACTAAAATTATTGCTTTGACATTGAAGAAATGTCTTTAGAATCCCCCAGACAGATAGAAATGACCATAGAATTATTCTACCACAGTGCTGTTGAATTCTTGAATCTGATTGGTCAGAAAGTGTTGATTGATTATCTGTAATATATAATGATTCAGAACCAAGTTTTTTTTTTCCCTCAAAATGGGAGAATAAAGGGAGGCTAGTGTGGGAACTTGTGGTTTTTTTCCGCCAAGATTTTCAAAGTGATACCAGGAAGTAACTTGTTTTGTTGAAGTACCACAACATTCAATTGTTCATTAATAAAATTCTTAAAATTGTGACTTCTAAATCATTGGCTAACTGACGTGGTATAAAAGGAAAAACACTTCAGGATGTGCTGTTACTGGAAAATAATCAACTTAAGGATGGTAACAGTAACTTAGTGCCATATGGAAATGTATGACACAACCCCATTGTTGATTATTTTCCTGTACCAGCATGCCCCATCGTGTTTTATTCCTTATTTCAAGGACACTATTGAAGGCCTCCAAAACTGATCTTAGAAGCAGCTCAAATTAGTCACACTGCCTTAAAGATGGCGTGTCATTAAAAAAAAAGCTGTCTTACGCTTTGCTATGGGAGCTCGCTGGCTGGATAAGGATGTGAATATGTTTAAAAACATCCAGAAATAGAGAGCACCTCCCGTGAGTCTACAGCCTCCGTGCTGTTTGCGTTTCCCATACAATGCTTACTGTCTCAGACAAAAACATACACTACCGTTCAAAAGTTTGGGGTCACCCAGACAATTTTGTGTTTTCCATGAAAAGTCACACTTTTATTTCCCACCATAAGTTGTAAAATGAATAGAAAATATAGTCAAGACATTTTTCTGGCCATTTTGAGCATTTAATCGACCCCACAAATGTGATGCTCCAGAAACTCAATCTGCTCAAAGGAAGGTCAGTTTTATAGCGTCTCTAAGGCCAAGTTTACATTAGACCGTATCTGTCTCGTTTTCTTCACAGATGCACTGTCCGTTTACATTAAAACGCCTGGAAACGCCGGGAAACGGGAATCCGCCAGAGTCCACGTATTCAATCCAGATCGTGTCAGCTCCGGTGCTGTGTAAACATTGAGAATACGTGGAAATGCTGTGCTGAGCTCTAGCTGGCGTCGTCATTGGACAACGTCACTGTGACATCCACCTTCCTGATTCGCTGGCGTTGGTCATGTGACGCGACTGCTGAAAAACGGCGCGGACTTCCGCCTTGTATCACCTTTCATTAAAGAGTATAAAAGTATGAAAATACTGCAAATACTGATGCAAATACTGCCCATTGTGTAGTTATGATGGTCTTTAGGCTTGCCATCCTTCCACTTGCAAGTGGTAAGTGACTTGCGCACAGCGGCTCAGTCCCGAATCACTGCTCGTGCACTACACTCGCGCGCTCTGTGAGCTGCGCAGGGCGGGAGTGCGCACCCTCCAGAGGGCACTCGCTGTTCAGGGCGGAGTGATTTGGAGCGCAGCCGCTGAGGAGGAAGCGATGAGCCGCACTGACACATTTCAACTTACGTGCCGAATTAGTCATGTGATTAGCGTATCCGTGTATTGGCGTTGCTGTGTGCACGCGAATCGTGTATTGGCGTTGCTGTGTGCACGCTAATCGTTTTTAAAAACGTTAATCTGATGATCCGCTGATACGGTCTAATGTAAACCCCACCTCAAGAGCTCAACTGTTTTCAGCTGTGCTAACATGATTGTACAAGGGTTTTCTAATCATCCATTAGCCTTCTGAGGCAATGAGCAAACACATTGTACCATTAGAACACTGGAGTGAGAGTTGCTGGAAATGGGCCTCTATACACCTATGGAGATATTGCACCAAAAACCACACATTTGCAGCTAGAATAGTCATTTACCACATTAGCAATGTATAGAGTGGATTTCTGATTAGTTTAAAGTGAGCTTCATTGAAAAGAACAGTGCTTTTCTTTCAAAAATAAGGACATTTCAAAGTGACCCCAAACTTTTGAACGGTAGTGTATCAGCAGACTTGAGCTCTTCAGACTGCTGAAGAAAAACTGCAGAGCATCAACAGATTATTTTTGAATTCTATAATGGAAGAAAATAAAATCCAAAAGCTAAATATTTTAACATGGGAAACGAGGAGGCGGTGGCTGTTTGTGTCCCGTAACACTTATTCAAGGTTTTTACAGGATTCTGGCTTGCTTTCTCAGCAATCACTCCCATCACATGCTGTAGTGTGTGCATTCCTGGTGCGTAATTGGTCTGGCAGCAGTGTTATGTTTGGTCTACATGTGCCTGTTGTTCCTGAATGTATCAGTGGGTGTTAAGTGCAAGGTCTTGCTCCTGTAAGACCCGGGAGGCCACTCGGCTCTGATGTCTGAGTGGGTTGTCAGAAAGCCACCTGCCTGTGCATGAAAACAAAATTGTCCATTCATTAGACCAAGCCCAAATGCCTCACAGCCTGATCTGTCACACAGGACCTGCCCTTATGAAGCCAATTATTCAGAGCATGATTAAGACACTCGGTCATGTTCTCCACCCAGATCAGCCCCAGGAACAATGTAACTCACCCTCCAGATGTGGACCGTTACTACGACGCATAACTAACTCTAATGGTATCTGAAAGCACCTGTTTTAAACTGGCAAGTGATCACTGATATACCGACACTCCAAAGCAATAAGAGAAGGCAGCTCAGTGCTCACATCCTCTTCACCTTTCCCCTTAGAGACAAGAGGCTCATTTACAGCCAAGCAAGAATGCGTGTGTGTGTGATAACTTTAAAACAAACAACTGTGGTTGTACGTGAGGTGGTGGTCCTTTAGCAGTAGGTAAAAATAAAACCTGGCCTGGCTTAATAACTGCAGCCCTGATCATTACCCCATCAGCCAGCAGGCTCTGCTCTCTTCACAAGTGCCTTTCACACTAATTAATCATAGTGTGGATCGGACTGGTGGCCTGAAAGGTTCTGTTCAACATTCCACAGCACCTCAGTGGACGATCATGAAAATCATAGTGATGATGTCTCAGGGAGTTTTTCCCTTGCCACTGTCACCTCTAGATTGAGAGATGCAAATTTCTGTAAAGCTGCTTTGTGACAATGTCCATTGTGAAAAACATGATATAAACAAGTGCTGCCAGGCAAAACAAACCTCGTCCGGTAGCACTTAGGATGAATATGAAGGAAGATATCGTGAAAAAAAATAGGTACCCTATGAGTACATGTGGCTACCACTTATAAATAAAATAGTTTTCTGATACCATGTCCATACAGTAAATATAGCATATATATTTACTCCATGAGGCAGCAGCCACAAAAATGAAACGCAATCCAAAAATGAACAATTTAAAAATCACACACATCACATTATCTCTAGCCGCTTTATCCTTCTACAGGGTCGCAGGCAAGCTGGAGCCTATCCCAGCTGACTATGGGCGAAAGGCGGGGTACACCCTGGACAAGTCGCCAGGTCATCACAGGGCTGACACATAGACACAGACAACCATTCACACTCACATTCACACCTACGGTCAATTTAGAGTCACCAGTTAACCTAACCTGCATGTCTTTGGACTGTGGGGGAAACCGGAGCACCCGGAGGAAACCCACGCGGACACGGGGAGAACATGCAAACTCCGCACAGAAAGGCCCTCGCCGGCCCCGGGGCTCGAACCCAGGACCTTCTTGCTGTGAGGCGACAGCGCTAACCACTACACCACCGTGCCGCCCCCAATTTAAAAATCACAGAAGTCAAATATACCAAGTGCCTGTACCGTACTTTATATTATTCTACTCTTCCTCTTACAGTTTTCAAAACTGAAACCTCTGAACCGACACTGACATACACACGCTGTCGTCATGACCCAAACTCTTATTTCCCGGAAATGGCCCGGCGCTAGAGCTCAGTGGAACACGCTTTCCCTCTGTAACAGTGGTCTCAGAGTTTAGGGCAGGGGTCGGCAACCCGCGGCTCCAGAGCCGCATGCGGCTCTTTAGCACCCCCCTAGTGGCTCTCTGGAGCTTTTTCAAAAATTTGTGAAAATAGAAAAAGAATGATTTTTGTTGTTGTTGTTGTTGTTTTAATATGGTATTTTAGAGAGGAACATGACAGTAAAATTCTTATGCTGTAAAAACGTATGTAATGTAGGTGTATAATGTATTCAAAATACCGAATTTCAGAATGGCGCCAAATAGCAGAATTGCGTCATAGCCTGCGACACTGTGCTACACTGTTGTCAGAGATGCACTGTTGTGTGTGATGGGCAATGGATTCTAAAGGCAAAAAAAGAAAGATAGCTGATGAGAACAGGGGATTTAAAGAAGAATGGACAGACGCGTTTGCTTTCATTGCCAATGCTGAAGGATTGCCTGCGTGTTTGATTTGCAACGAGAAGTTGTCAAATAACAAGAAGAGCAATTTGGAGCGACATTTCCAGCTTAAGCATGCTAAATTTGCTGCCGATCACCCAGTTGGAACGGAGAGAAAAGGAGCCATTGCGATGCTTGTGGAGAAATTTGAAGGTCGAAAAAACAGTTTCAAGAAGTGGATTACATCTCCAAACTCTACCACCGCTGCAAGTTTTGTTGCGGCCCGGGAGATAATAAGGCGCGGAAAACCATTCACCGATGGTGAGTACATGAAGGAGTCATTGGTTAAAATATCAGAGCACCTATTTTCGGACTTCAAAAACAAAACCTCACAATAAAAAGAGGTGACACCAAAAATCTGTATTTGCATGTCTTGTATTTCTATAATCAGTGCAACAAAACATAACGCATTGATACTGTAATGGAAGTTAAACTTCAAGCACCAAATATCGTGCGCCAGCGTAGTCACGTGATGCACCATTCTCTCCAGGATGCGCTGCAGGGAAAATAAACATTTAACCATGAATGTTCATTTTGTATTTGCAGCCTACTTAGTCCTTTCAATAGTATGCTTATATAACTAATGTACTGACAGTCTATGTTGCCTTCATATTAAGGTCATATAAGGCTTTTATTTTTGCGGCTCCAGACAGGTACGGTTTTTGCTTTTTTTGGGCCAAAATGGCTCTTTGAACATTTTGGGTTGCCGACCCCTGGTTTAGGGGAATAAAAGGGTACAAGGCAGAGAATAGGAGGGTACAATTAAAAAGGCTGAAGCCCTTCACTGTCAACCATAGGTGAGAAAAATGGAAAACTGGGTTTATCTGAGGCACAGTTTCAAGGTTTTTGGGGACAAATTTCCAATTTATTGTAAACCGCAAAATAGAGTCTGTTTCTATTCGAGCTATTGAACAGACTGGGGGCTCAGTCCAGTTTTCCTGAGGCTTGTATTTTTTTAAGGGTGATTGGCATAGATAGATTGGTGAGGTTCTATCTAACTTCACAAGAAATATCATCACCCACACACATTCAAAATCCCAGATGACATCCAAGTCATTTGTTTTCTATTAATCTCTTATATTTTTTGAGGGTGAAAATACCTGGGGGCTATCACCCAGAAATGGAGCTCCCTTAGGTCGCTTGCCGGCTGACAGCGCTTTCAGTTTAGTGTTGTTGTTTTGGTTTTTTTTAACCCACCCCTGTATTACTGACGCTGCCCGATGTGCTCGGGGACGGTCGGGGCTCTGAGTGTGCCTCCACCGTGGCTGTTTCGGCCCTTAAATCATCTTCAGTGCTTGAAGAAGCTCGCTCATAAATAAATAAATTTTTAAAAAATCTCCAGTTTAGACTGTGCCACTGTTTGGTTCACGCAGAGATGATTACACCCCCACACCAGGCCGATTAAGACGCACTGTGATTGGTCAAAAGCTTGGCGCTCATTTGGTCATTATATGTAGTCGATTTTTATTGGTCGCAAGCACGCACTCATTGTTTACACTCTGGCTTCCCAAAGTCTCTTCACTGGGGCTGGATTTCAGCAAACGGAGGGATTTCTATAAAAGATGACTTATGATAATGATGACGCACATTCGTCACCGTGACGACCGCTAGTAATTTTCTCTTCGTCATTGATGGACTGTTTGTTAGTGACAAGTGTGACGAGCACCAGTGGGAACCCTGGCCATTATTTACTTGAATGAAACTTAGTTTCACATTGCGCAATGCTCAGTTTTGTACAGATCTGTAAACAAAAATGTTTTTGTTACTCAGTGAAAAATAGACGGCGGCAAATCCTACTACGGACGGCGATTTGCTGCCACTGACCGGCTACTTTTGAGACCTCTGCTGTAATAAGCATAAACATGTCTGAAAGTGATTTCTTTAGTCTAGTCTGTAGCAGGCGAGGTAATAATAATAAATCAACAGAGCGGGGAAGTTTTTATCGATGGGGTTTAAAAGTGGGCGTGGCCAACCCCCAGTTCCCCTTTGTAGTATGCTGCCTGGCTCTGTAACACAACTACATATACTACAACGTGGTCATGTGGTCCGGCTCAGCCAATCAGAGCTCGAGAATCAATCAACAAATATGACATCGCTTCCGGTCATGCTAGACCCGAATCGAAGACAATTTCTTGGTGGAATAATTGGATTTGCAGCAAATTATGGGCAGCGAAGACGATATAAATAAGCATGGCTTGAACACTGAAAGGCAAATTTGAATTTCTTTCTGGGATTGAGGAGCCGGTGCAGACTGCCTGTGTAGGTGGAGAAAACCACCGGTTGCTGGTGCTTGTGGACATCTCTGTACAAGGAAGGAAAGTACATATTAAGAAAGAAATTAAGTGTAATATGGCAATGAAGAACAGTTGATTTTGACCTCAAATGTAAAAAAAAAAAAACCCACAGAAATAGGTACACACAGGTTTCTGCGATTAATTTTTATGACGAGACTATTCTATTTTAAATCTTACCTTCTACTGTTCTGAAACGGCTTTGTTTAAAATATACGACATCATACACATGGTCATAAAACATTTACTGCAGAAGGAATATTTGCTTTTGATGGCTGATATAGGCATAATGATGGGAAGCACAGTGGTGTAGTGGTTAGCACTGTTGCCTCACAGGAAGAAGGTTCTGGGTTCGAGCCCAGTGGCTAATGGGGGCCTTTCTTGTGTGGAGTCTGCATGTTCTCCCTGTGTCTGAGCGGGTTTCCTCCGGGTGCTCCGGTTTCTCCCACTGTCCAAAGACATGCAATTATGTTAACTGGCTACTCTAAATTGACCAAGCTTGGTGAGGGATGAGCTCCACCAAGTTTAACTGTCCTAGACACACCAATGATGGACTGTTAAAGGGGAACTGAAGGCAAATTTTTTTTTTATCATCAAAATTCTATTTACATCATTTTATTAAATATCGGAATGCATTTCTGACAGCTATTTTGTCACTGCTATAGCAAGTTATGAGTGTTTGAAATATGCTACATAATATATCAGTCCGTATGTCAAAGCAATGGCCGTAAACGAGATTCGTTGAGACCTGTGCAAGACATCGTAGGACGGAAGTAAAACGTACAGTGGAAATCAAAGTGACCGACATCTGCCAACGCTGACAAAAGACACACATGCCCTCCTTCGAATGCTGACGTAATCAAGCCGTAAGTTTTCCCTGTGTCCGAAATCGCTCCCTACTCACTATATAGGGCACTATATAGTGGGGACACCATTTTGTAGTGCTGTCCGAAACCTTAGTGAGGATTATTTACGGTACACCCTATATAGTGCACTCAAAGTATCGCACAATGCATCATGAAAAGTAGCATACAACGATGGTCACTAACCAAAGCAATATATCCCATCATGCATTGTGGTCACACTGAAAGAAATCAAATTAAAAGTCTCAAATTTGATTCAATAAAAGGCAGCGGCAAAGAAGAAAAGTATTCAGCCTTGATTTTAAAAAAAAAACTGAAAGATGCAGGTACTTTGTATTGATTAATGTGGGAAATACGCTCAGTATAATATGGATTTATCACAAAAATACATGTATTTATTATTTTGAAAACCCACCAGCCGACTGATCTCGCACGTTTTAATTGTGTGACAGTAATAACGTAAATACCAGCGCGATGGACTAGTGTCCGAAAGCGTTTTTTTTTTTCATTTAACCAATGGTTCAAGGTCGTACGGAATAATCTCCATCACTGATGAGAAATTAATTAATCTAAATTGGAATGATATGACGATCTGGCTGCTGTGTAAACAGTTTTCAAAATGGCGGCGCTGACACTTCACGTTTGAAGTCTCGCACAAGTCTCGTGAAGATCGCGTGGATAAGCGCCGCCTGCCGTGGACCATACGAACTACATTCAACATGGCTAAAAGCCGAAAAGGCTGATAAGTGTAATATAACATGCCAAAATGAGTCATGATATAAGGTCAATAAAATTGAAAACGTAATTGAATAACACGTTAATTAAGAAATAAAGCAAGTTTAAAAATGACTTCAGTTCTCCTTTAAAACTGTCATCAGTGGTGCCCTTACAGCCCTTGTTGGCTATGGGGAAAAGAAGACAGATTAATGATACGTCTTTGATTAAAATAAAGTCCTCACCAAGAACTGTTTAGCTAATTTAAGATTTGTGAAAACATGGAACCCGTCAAACTACAACCTTCACAACGTACCCCTCTTTAAAATTAGCACCTTTTGTACAGCTTACTAAGAAATGTAAAACTATGACACACTGGACAGTATATGCTGATTTGAATTTCTGGTGTGCCGTATTTGTATGGCCTTTTTAAATTGTCAGTGTGGTGGGAGTATTTGCTCGCTTTTTCCACTCTCAGGACAGAAGGACCTTTTTGTTTGAATCGAAGACCAGCTTCCCTTCTCCACTACGTAACCTTTACAGTTAGGAGAGAAACCACAAAACTGGCCTCAGGTCAGTTGTGAAGGAAAACTTCCAGCAGCTGCCCGATGCGGTGTCAGACGCAGCACGCTGGGATTGAAACACTAAGCTAGTCACCTCTAAAGCAGATCGTATGCATTAAAAGAGGACAGGCACAATCGCGCTGCTGTTCAGAGTGGACTCTGAGTGATGGGGTTCAGGCAGCTTTGACCACCCAATACCGCAGCTGGAATGGATGGAAACTGAGCGTTGTGACACATATGTGTTTCTTACACACTTCTAACATGTGCTGTCTGGGATATGTAAGGTAGCCACCCATGCGCTCTGAAGAGGAATGAGACAGAGTGGCTGAAAACAGCCTCTACAAGATGGTTTCTTAGGAACGATATACATGTGTCTAGGACTTTTACTGAATCTGGTGTTATTGTTGTTTTTCCCCTACTTAACGTGTGAGTCAACCATTGTCTTTATTGTTTCCTCTATTTCAGCTCAAAAGGTCAACCTCCAGTGACCCAAAACAGCTTCTGCTCTTGATTAGATCTTTCCAAAAACAGTTCAAGCCCAAGACTCATCCTTACGTCAGTGAATATTCACACTGGGATCCTGTCCATCTGTACCCAAGAGCTGCTGCTGCTGTAATCAGAAAGACTATCCTGTGCTCCTCCAAGGACTCGTATTCACAATGCGATCATACTGAACATCCTTTTAACACACTTAGTACTGAATAACGTTACTGTTCTACAGCTGTATACTGTAAGGATTTATAAACCCGGTGTCACCCAGAAGAAGACGAGTTCTCTTTTGAGTCTGGTTCCTCTCAGTTTCTTCATCATCTTGTATCGGGGATTTTTTCTTGCTGCTATCGGTTATTCATCCTGATTTCTGTAATCTAACGCACGCTTTTCTCCTATTTTGAGAAAAAACAAGCAACGTAGACACTTTATACAGAAGGAGCTATTAGTTTCAAGCGGCTTTATGATTATGATTCTACATCTCACACTGAGAAAATCATCAACCATGAGGGTGATGCAGTGGTTAGCACTGTTGCCTCACAGCAAGAAGGTTCTCGGTTTGAACCTCATGGCCGATGGGGGCCTTTCTCTGTACAGCTTGCATGCAGTTTCCACCGTGTGATCCGGTTTCCCCTACTGTCCAAAGACATGCTACTCTAAACTGGCCATAGGTGCGAATGTGTGGGAACTGCTCTACATCCTCAATGTCCACCCTGGGTAGCTCTACTGAGCTAACTAACAAGTCAACAGTCAACTACAGCTGACATACAAGAATAATATAATAATCAACCACGAATCAGACATTCAATCAAAACCACTGTATGTTAATTAATTATTAATAACGATCTTTATTGAGGATGCCAACATCAAAGAGTGATTTACAGAAGGGTCCTCAAAAATATAAATAAATTAAAAATATAAAAGTGATACAATACAAGATGTACTGCTCACTTACAGTACGTACCCCTCCACTCTCGCTTATATCAGAATGCAAGCAATCGAAGGAATAGGACACTTATTATGAATGTTCACTTCAACAAATAATTAACCCTGAAACAAGTAAGTAAAGAGCCGTGTCTCTCCCCAGGGATTTCAAACAGCATCCTGGCAAACCGTCCTTTTGAAACAGCATTTTGCTTCTTGAAATAGCGTCAAAATCCACCCTATATGTTTCGTAAATACATTCAGTCGGTAAACAGGAAGTCGATGTGGGACAGACCTGAAAACGGTATACACGGTATAGAACCCAAGCTGAAGCTCGGTACCAAATATCAAGCAGGTGTGATTTGTAGTTGCTGAGAAAAATGTTACGAAAATTTTGTAAATCCACCCTATACGTTTCGTAAATACAATCAGTCGGTAAACAGGAAGCTGATGTGCGACAGACCTGAAAATGGTATACACAGTATAGAACCCCAAGCTGAAGTTTGGTACCAAGTAGCAAGTGGCTATGATTTGTGGTTGCTGAGAAAAAGGGTGTTTCGGATGGACGGAAATATGGAGATACAGACAGACTGACAGAAATAATAAACCAGTATACCCCCCCCTCGGAGCGGGGGTATAATCTCATCTCATCTCATTATCTCTAGCCGCTTTATCCTTCTACAGGGTCGCAGGCAAGCTGGAGCCTATCCCAGCTGACTACGGGTGAAAGGCGGGGTACACCCTGGACAAGTCGCCAGGTCATCACAGGGCTGACACATAGACACAGACAACCATTCACAATCACATTCACACCTACGGTCAATTTAGAGTCACCAGTTAACCTAACCTGCATGTCTTTGGACTGTGGGGGAAACCGGAGCACCCGGAGGAAACCCACGCGGACACGGGGAGAACATGCAAACTCCACACAGAAAGGCCCTCGCTGGCCCCAGGGCTCGAACCCAGGACCTTCTTGCTGTGAGGCGACAGCGCTAACCACTACACCACCGTGCTGCCCTGGGGGTATAATAAAATATGAAAAACACACAAGTTCGTAGAGTGGCTTTTATCAACCCACAAAATAAAGTGTAACTGTGAATAAAAGTAAAGAACACAGGTCCGACCAATCAAGTCAGCAGATTAGAGAGAACTGAAAAGAAAATTCTACAACTGAAGTACAGTAAGCTAAAAAAAGGATTAACTTAGATTTCAAGGGTGTTTATATATATATATATATATATATATATATATATAAAGAGAGAAGGTTTTTTGAGAGAGAGAGAGAGAGAGAGAGAGAGAGAGAGAGACTATTTCGGCAAAACATACTAGAAAACTACTTTCTAGTTTCTTTTTTAAACTTTCTTAATGATGTCACTTCCCTCAAGGACTTATTTAACTTGTTCCAATCGTCTACAGCAAAATATGTAGATGTCCACAAGCCCCAGTTTCTATTGGCTGCTGTTTTTTTGGATCCATCCATCCATCCATTATCCATAACCGCTTATCCTGTGCAGGGTCGCAGGCAAGCTGGAGCCTATCCCAGCTGACTACGGGCGAAAGGCGGGGTACACCCTGGACAAGTCGCCAGGTCATCACAGGGCTGACACATAGACACAGACAACCATTCACACTCACATTCACACCTACGGTCAATTTAGAGTCACCAGTTAACCTAACCTGCATGTCTTTGGGGGAAGCCAGAGCACTGGGAGGAAACCCACGCAGACACGGGGAGAACATGCAAACTCCACACAGAAAGGCCCCTGTCAGCCACTGGGCTCAAACCCAGAACCTTCTTGCTGTGAGGCGACAGTGCTAACCTCTATACCACCGTGCCGCCTTGTTTTTCGGCTATTACTGTTAAATAGTGTTATAGTTATGATAAGCCTTATCGAAATTAATTTCAAACTTCTGAGCGGTTTAGAGGCTTGTAAATGAAAGTAGCTCGATGTTCAGCACGTCTGTGGCTGAGCGGCTTCATGTTCTGAGTAAATGTTTTTTTGATTCAAATGTAGGACCATCTTTCCATACCTATAAACCATTAAGTTATAAGAATAAATATCTCAAACTATCCAAATGACTATATTGATCATACTGATATCAAGAAATGCTTGTCGCAATGCTGTTTTCTTAGAATTGTTGGAGTGGCTATCCTCCATTTTATAGTGGAAACCTGGTAGAAGGCAAAGTCCCAAACCTCACTTTCCTGGCACAGTGTCTGTGATACGCAAGCCAATTATCCTGTGTCTAATATACTGCCTGTAATTACAAAGACCCTTTCTTCCCCCAAATGATTTCCTTGCATCTCGTTTATGCTTTTACCTGCTTGGAACAATGGGTTCCCACCATAAAATTTGGCTTTAATAAATCCCTAATCAGAGCTCATTAGAGAGAATGAGAAAAGAGCAAGAAAAGAGCAGAAGGAAACAAAGTGTCAGGGTCCAAACAGGCACACGAACAGGTTTCTTTCTCTGAAGGAAAGAAAAACACGTTGAAAACACAACCACCCAAACATGGTATCACGGTTTCCAGCCCTCAGGACACAGAGGCGTACAGATGTGAAAAATGCTGCTTCATGACCTTTAACCCTCACACCTTCATGAGACACCCAATCTCCCTTACGCCAGTGCACTACACATCAGTAGGAAACGGAGACCTTGAGGCCTGTGGAGGAACAAAGCTTCTTTGTTGTAGCCCACCCCACTTTTTACTCAGATAGCATTGTTTTCCCCCATGCGCCACACCAGACACGTGTTCAGACTAGCCTCTAAACGTGGGTTCCTCTAATTCAGACAGTATGTTCAATTTCTGTTTAAGACATCCAAATACTGTAATTATGCTGAAAATGGAGAGTAGAACAATTATCGATGAATAATCATCTCACTGCCACTGGAAATGTTTGCTTTAAGTAATCCCCAATTCCTGAACGCAAATCCTTCCATTATTGGCATTTCTTTCGACTGGAATTAGAAAATAATGACCAACTGGAACACATTCAGCTTAGTTTGAATGCTAATGTCAATATTCTAGCCTACTTGAATCTCAATAGTATGTCCCTACAGGAGGACTTCCAGGACAAACAGTATTTAGATGCCATGCTGATCGAGATCTAGAGGGCATGTCTGCACAGGGGGCAGCCAGCTGCTTCTGTTTCTTTTCTTACTCCAGGAAGGAAAAAGAGCCATGCAAACATCTCAGTCTGGCCCATTAACTGCCTGTTTGGATGTCTTGCTATTGGGGAAGGAGAAACCTGTCCAAGAAGTCCACAACTCTACAAGGCACTGTTTGCATCACTGAGTTTTTCTTTGTTCCTCCCCCATGGCCTTATCTGCTGTTTGAGCCCAGGTGCCTTGAAACTTTTTTTTTTAAAACACAGTCAACACCACAAGCATAGTCCCATCCCCATCCCCATGTCCCTCCCCTTTCCCCTCAGTGTAAACACAACACTGTCATTCAGATACCAGTGTCCAACCACACCCCTTCAAGAATACATCAACAGCATGGAAACTCTCGGGACAGGATCAGACTGGAGCAAACTGGTTTGCGACAAAGAAGGGGAAAATGAAATATGGATATTATGGATAAGGAACATCAAAAATAGCTGACTGATCTTTGCACAATGTAGCACCCATCAACCCCTTTCACCCCTAAGGCACAGTACATCAGGGAATGACAGCAAGCAGCAGGCCTGAAGGCAACAGGAAGCCTCTGGCCCAGCGGCCCCAGGGACCACCCACAGGAACCCTATTCAGACGTTCAGACCAGATGGAAAAAGCAAAAAAAAAAAGAAACTGGGGAGGGACTGCTCGCTGCTTCGCCTAAAACCTCTCCATCTGCCCTCCCACAAAACTCTAAAAGCAGTCCTTAAGGAGGAACACAGGCCTGTGAAATCCTGAGACTTTTCGACAATTTTAGATGACTGTAATGTAGGCATTTCCTGACCAGTGCAGGGTGAAGAAAAGGTCAACATTTTTTGGTTCTTTCTCAGGCAAAAATGTGCAATAATGACTAAATAATGGCCAACAGGTTACTACTCGTTAATACCAAGATTCCCTCTGAAGATACTTGCCATTTTTTATGAATCGCTAATTACTCCATGGTGTTAAGGCTTACATGACCACACAGCAACTGCTACATGCGATTCTTCCAATAGCTTTCAGACCACCACCCAAACATGTCTAAAAATGGGGTCGGGGTGGATATCCATCCATAACCCCCACCACCAACTCCTGTGCACATGGCCAGCTCCCTGGGTCAAATTTGTCTTCATTCCCCTGTCAGTGTCCTGAGAGAACAGCATAGCCAGACACCCTCCCATTAGCCATGGACTTGCTGCTGTTAAATAAACACCAGATTTCTCCACAGAACCATGAGCACAGCATAGTGCCTACTGACTTTCAAACAACAGAGAAATCCCATGGCAAGTCAAGCAACTTTCCTACGTAACCATGTATGCCAGTGTGCTTGCTCTTTCTCATCTCATCTCATTATCTGTAGCCGCTTTATCCTTCTACAGGGTCGCAGGCAAGCTGGAGCCTATCCCAGCTGACTACGGGCGAAAGGCGGGGTACACCCTGGACAAGTCGCCAGGACATCACAGGTGCTTGCTCTTTAGATTCCATAATATGCTTTGGAGAAGAATGGGGTCCAACATCATGCTGTTTTTTGCTTGAAATAATTCTCGTAATGAATCAGCTTCACATTTGTTTGGAAGGAGCTTATTTTAGCCCATGCATACTGCAGTATATTGTGATAATGAGGCAGTGTGAAAGGATGAGCAAGTTTCAGCATCTCGTGTGCGTCACGCTTTCCTCCGTTGAATATCAAACATAGGGAGGTGATAATTGTTTTTCTCTCGTTGCTATTTTGGGAGGATGTAGGTATTCTGTCAGCCAAACTGACAGCGCAGGGACATTAAGGCACACTCTCTCGTTGGTGCAAGATCTGCAAAATGTGTGAGAATTTTCTACAGGCGTTCTTAGCCTGGCTTTAAAGAAAAATGCGTTTGTTTGGTTTTTTTTTTCTTCAGTGTTGAATGATTGCTTCCCAAATCATTTTGCTTCAGAAAAATGCTCCAAAAGTTCTTCTTGTCTCTGCTTTCCCACGAGTTACAGGCTCCTTGTGGTCACTCCGTCTATGAACTACTAACCAAGAACTACGGTATATTCACAGAGGGAAACATTCAGATGTGTGTTTCAGGCCAGGACAGAAGAGTCTGGATGCTCTGGCCAAGTTACAAATCTCAGTCATCAGTTTTAATCTGCTATTACAAATCTGTTGCTGCCATTCGCAAAGAAAGAGGTGCCACTGATTTAGCCTGCTACGTACATGAGAATCACGCTGATTCATTTCTTCTCTTTGGAAGAAACACGGAGCTCGCTCGATCACTACGCTGTCATTTGTCTAAGACATTAAACTCACAGTAAGAGTCTTAGGCGTCTATATTGACAGCAGGGAACGCAGTCCACAGCTAGTAAAAAGTTCGAGTCTATCAATTGCTATGAGAATATTTTAAAATGGAAAAAAAGTAACCATTGCTGAATGAGCTTGGGTTTGATGTTGGACCCAATAAAGACGATCCAAACTGGCCTTTAGCTTCCAGCTGTTACAGCCTTGCTCTCTGAGATGATGGCAATTCAAGACTCGTATACAGACAGAGGCTGAGGTTTGGCAACCCGAATGTGCTCTATGGAGTTTAACCAGCATGAGAAATGCTTAGTAGAAAGGCTTTTCTCAGGCTTAACTACTGTTTTTGTGTGTGAAAGAGACAGAGAGATAAAACACATGGCGAAGGACTGAGACCTGAGATCATGAGGGTGCCCAGAGTAAATAATAATCATAAGTGCACCTGCTCGAGGAAAGCAGAAACCACATTCGGGAGCGAATGCTACCACGGTCATTTCCACTGTGGAAAGAACTGAAGGGTAGGTGTGAGCATTAGATGTGAAAATTAACGATAGACTGCCTTTCAGGTTTTTCAAGTTTAGGTCATAAAAAGAACTTTCCTCAACACTCAATTATTTTTGTTTAGTGGACCGAAAGCTACAGAATTCGAATCAAAGGCTTCCAATTTTATTAGGCTTTTTTTCTCATAGAACATTTAATGAATTTAGAGCCACGTGGCCCCAGATTCTCTGCTATTTTTTCCAGCTTCACCATGAACCAATTCAAGATACTACGTCATGCATCGTGTGGTGGGCTTTCCCCGTTCGCGCAAGGCATTGTGGGATACAAAATTGAAATAGCAGAGAAAAATGGAGGACGCGAGTGTGTGAATGAAACTGGAAAGACTGACTACAGTAACGGAAAGCGAGAAGAAAAGATGTTATGTTGCGAAGGAAAGGAAACGCAGGACCAAACTAATAAATACCAGCAGTCAGAGAACACCTCAGTGTGATCAGCTGTTCATTTAGTGACAGAATGATGTAACTATCAGTGCACGGTCAAGATAAACCTGTAGATGGCAGTAATGCAACATTATGGATGCCAGCTGCCGTAAAACCCAAAAGAAGAAGAAGGTAAACCTGCGTATGCGCACACAGACTTCCTCTGTCTGCTTGACTGTGCAAAGCGAGCGATTTCATGCACATTATTTGCGAGGTAATCCCCTCAAATTAAATAACTTCCCAGCCACAGAATGGCCTGATATTTTTTTAGATATTGCAGAAATAAACATACATCACAATGACCACATTTCAGCGGGAACTAAATTTCACCGATTTTATGAAATCGAAAGGCCATCTAGCGTTAATACCGTATCATGAATACAATTATAATGCTTTTCTTCTCATAACTGGTTCTTCAATCGTTTGAAGGGATAAATAGTGCACAGTGTCCGTTAAACAGCACAGCAGGTGCTGGTAAAACAATCCATATGTAGGTGACCTCCAGGGTTATGGTCTGGTCACGCCTAGATTAGTGTTATTTATGATCTGAGGCTTTGTAGTGTAGGCACTGGAGGAAGATTATATACCTGCTGAAACTATTCCCCATTAAACACTTGAGTGCCAAAGTGTTTTCCAGTAAACTGGCCCATAAATGTTAATGAACAGAGAGGTGTGGAGTAAACCAACATGAAAATGAGGAAATGCAGCCATAAATCGTAAATGCTATAAGTGCTCTGTCACAAAAAGTCTTTATCTACTTTAAATATTATATTTCTGAAATTATTATTATTATTTTTTATTGATTGAAGTAATCGAATGAACCCAATAAACGCCCAGGAAACATCTGTGGGTCTGTTCTCACTACATACACAGTGGTTTTGGCTTGGAACACTGTGATAGGGAAATTCTCTCTCTTTACTCATTCTTTCTTTAATATTTATGGATGGAAGGACTCCCCAGTGTCAGTAATTTGTTTTCTGACATGGGAAAGTCTACAGGACAGAGGATTTGGTACTTTCCTGTTTCTCTCGACCATTTAAAAGTCGTATTAACTTCAAGAGGAAGTGAAAAAGAGGCTGATTTTTTTTTTTTTGGGGGGGGTGTGTGTGTGTGTGTGAGACTGTTTATCGCTGTGATAATAAGTGAATATCCTGGAAGTACTAATGTGTTTCCCCAGACATTCCTCAACGTTAAATGTGGCTATAAACAGATTGAAAAGTACGACATGTCATTCTTCAATAGCTCCCGAGAAAATGCTGTTGTATATAAGGAATACAACGCTTTTACTGGAACATAATTAACTTCAGGGTGGTAATGGGGGAAAGCCATGGCCGAATGGTTAGAGAAGCAGCTTTGGAACCAAAAGGCCACTGGTTCAATTCCCCATACTTGCCAACCCTCCCGATTTCAGCGGGAGGCTCTTGATTTTAGCCTCCGTCTCTCGCCTCCCGATCGTATTTGTTAAAAACTGGATAATCTCCCGGTTTGGGGAAATCCCTACTGCCAAGTTAAAAATACTCCCGATTATGTCCAATCAGAATCATATATGAGACACTGCTGACGTCAACTGATTTTTAACCAATCAACGAACAGAACGACAGTCACTTGCGTAATGTAGGATTCACCCAGGCTGTCCGACATTTTTTACAAGCAGTCATTCATCATGGCCACTAAACCCAATACCAAACGGCAAAAATATGAATGCAAATACCAGGCTGCATGGGAGAATGAATTTCCATGGATAAGCAAATGTTCGACCAGCCAGTTACACATTTTAAGGTAAAGATACCTTAAATCAGAATATAATGGACATTCGAGTGTGAAATTAAACTAGTCTTCCATACCATTTCAGTACAACTTCTAAAGAGTTTAGTGAAATTTTGCATGACAGAGAATTTGTTTGGTGAGTGGATTTGAATAGTGTGGTCGTGTCTTAGTGCAATTTTGAATTTATGTTTGAAAGTTTGAAGTGAAAGTTTACAAGTGAATTATCTGGAAAGTGATTGATTTTGATAGAGCTTTGAGGTTTTAAGTGAAAGATTACTCGTGAGTGTATTTTGGTCGTACTAAAATTTTGCATTCGAGTGAATTTCTTTGTGGAGTATATTCTGATAGTATGGTAGTATTTATAGTGCCGTTTTTAAATTTTGTTTGAAAACTTTCAGTCAAAGTTTGCAAATGAGCAAATTCCTTTGATGCATTCCGACAGGATTTCTAGTGCTTTTTAAAATTCTGTCGGAAAGTGTTTAGTGAGGGAGATGCATTTTAGTAGTACTAATTAAGACAGTGCAGTATTTATTTGAGTTGTTACTATTTTGGTTGAATCTTATTAAAATGTTATTTAATTTATATATGATGATATAGTTCTCTGTATTTTTACATGAGCTTACAGAAGGAAAACACATTTGATGCAATCCAATAATACTTTCATTCATTGTGACTATTTTAAGAAATGAGAAACATTCTTCTAAAGCATCACTTGTGTTATTTTCTGTGGGTCTCTGTATGGATACAATATTCAGGCATGAGATTTTTCAGCTCAAAATCTGATTTAAGACTTCCCTTTCATTGTTATTATATTAAAATTCAAGACAAGAGTATCAGTTCAGATGTTTCACTCTGAGCTCTCTCAGGCCTGATGCATGAATCCCATAACCTACAGTAACTGATAGAACAATATCAACAATTCAAAAACTCTTTAATTGTATACATTTCAAATGGTTTTCAATTAATTGGGATCCACTGTTTTTATCGTTTCAACCGCGCATCATAGCCTCGTCCAATTGAACATGTCGTTCACGCACTTTTCTCCCCCATGAGAATTTTGAAAAGTTGGCAAGTATGATTCCCTGGACCAGTAAGAATGGCTGAAGTGCCCTTGAGCAAGGCACCTAGGTATGTTGTGCGTTGCTCTGGATAAGAGCATCTGCTAAATGCCATTAAAGTCATGGAAGTTAACATTACCATTGGTTGTTTTCCCAGCACAGCATGCCTCATTATGTTTTATTCCTCATCTAGTGAATAATTAAGTTATTCCACAAAATCAAGTCGTAGATGAGCTGATAGCCAACGAGGCGCGTAGCACCGAGTTGGCTATAAGCTATGTATAACGTGACTGAGTGGAATAACGTTTTTATTCTATCCACATTCACTGGATTTTGAGAAATAGAGCATTTTTATTTTTAGCAAATTCGATAAATAATAACTATACAAAACGTCCGACAAAATAATTTCCGCTTTGGATGTAAACAAACCGGCGAAATGACAGGAGCAATTTGTGAAAAACGCTATAATAATAATTATTGAAAAATTTAAAAATATATGTTCTTACCACCAAATACTTTCATCCCATATTTTGTTGCTTTTTTGTATTTTGGGGGGGATTTTGTTTTTGAGTAGAGTTTTTATTTCGTCCTCAGTTGGTTCAGCCATTTTGTTTTTCTCTACTCACGGTATATGAGCTGATATCCTAGTAGTAGAGTAGCCAATCAGAGGACGCGATTGCTCATATCCAGTGAATGTGGATTGAATAACATGTTTTTATATCCCTCATCAAAAAATTCCCATTCAGGGATTGGCCAAGGATGGCTCACGTGACATAAAATAGTTCCACCACTGATGAAGCAATGTATCTTGTGACGTCAAAACAAAAAACAAAAAACTGGATATGGTGTGAGTAAGTCATGGTATATCCTGGATATACCATGAACTGACATCACAATTTCAAGCTTTACGGCTGACTCGAGTCACAACTGTGGCTCCGCGATCGTTTCTGTGTGTGTAGATCTACGTATCATGATCATGCTTCGTGAGGCAGAGTTAGACCTCTAATTTTTTTCACGTTTAGTTCTAATTCTTTGTAGTGAACACTTTTAGTTTGGAATTTTTTGATGAGGGATATAAATCAAATATACCATGCACTGGGAGGTACCGGTAATTATGGATTCTCTTCAGTGACTACGTTTGCATGCACATCCAAATCGAGCTGCTGTCGGTAATTGAGCTGAAGGTCCCAGCAGGGTGCCAGAGAAATCCAATCCTACATGCACACAATGAAATCGGGCTATTGTGTGAGGTGCATTGTGCACCCGAGCCACAGGTGGCGCAACACGCCCCATCGTGTTGGTACACTTCCGGTTGTCGTCATGAAGAAGAGCTATTCAAGAGTGTAAACAAAGTTATCAGTTCCGTGTTCTCCATTGCGCGTTTTTCTCCCGTCCATGAATTTTAATATATTCAACTCCTTAAGCTGAATGAGCATGAACTCTGTCTCCTCATTGCTCCAGAAGTGCACGTTTCTGCTTGCCTGTGGCAGTGGGGGCGTGGTCAAGCGCCGGTCTGTGACAGGAGGGCGGAGCCAGGGAAGGTGAGTGGCAGAAATCACTTCACCTGACGGTAATTAACCTGTGTTTGTGTGTCTTCCCAGTAACCGCGCCCTATTTAAGGAGGCAGAGGGGACAGCTCATCCCGGGACTAGAACACAGCGCGCGCGCGTGTGTGTGTGTGTGTTTTTCTCTCAAGAATAAAAGTAGGCTGTTAAACTGAAAAGTCTGACAATAAAAAGCCTATTAGTACCAGAAGCTTTGTCCTGCCGTCCTCTGTGCTCCACCCACACTTCAGAGAGCTCTACATCGCCATTTTCTCTTCTTCGTTTGTTCCTCCTGACCTCTTCTGCTGCTCGCTACTACTGTTGTCATGCCGACCGAGGCTGTTGTGTTTCCCGCTTGTGGTCTCGTCACTCGTCACTTCCGGAAGTAGCTCGACAACTAGCTCGATAGGGTATACATGCACAAAGTAGCTCGGCAGAAATCGCATAAACTAGGTCGTGTAGCTCGATTCCGAGAAATCAAGTTCGGTTCAATTTCAGCCGAATTAAGGTGTATACATGGCATTTTGAACTTCGATTTCAGTCGAGCAACGGCAGAAATTCGATTCTCTCTATGTGCATGTAAACGTAGTGAGTGACTGGCATAGTACTTTTTCTTCAGGGCTGCATCCCTCACAAAATAGTACCATACCAGTCACCTCAGAGAATCCATAATTTCAATGGGAGCCTCTCAGTGCATGGTATATTAGATTAATAGTTTCTAAATAATGCTTTAAAATATGTTAAGAAATTTAAAAAAAAAAAGAGAGTGTAAAAATTTTCACTTAAAAATATGAATTTTGGGGGCGTCGTAGCTCAGGTGGATAAGGCGCCATACCATAAATCCGGGAACCTGGGTTTGATTCCAACCCGAGGTCATTTCCCGATCCCTCCCCGTCTCTCTCCTGCTCATTTCCTGTCTCTACACTGTCCTATCCAATAAAGGTGAAAAAAGCCTAAAAAAAAAATGAGTTTTGCATTCACCTGTATAGAATACAGTATGTAAAATATCTGTGACTTTTGTGATGTGCAACAAGAACACAATAAACTTTCCAAGCTCTTTGCCTTTTCCCGATTGCGTATGACGGTTGTCTGGGATATTTCCTGTGTCCTTCTCCTCTTTACTTGCCAAACCAATTCCCATAACAAAGTGCTGTGTCATACACGGCAAGCCAAAGTGTGAATAAGTAACCAAATCACAGCTTGATTCACTTACAATGTTTTGCTTTTCTTTCATGACACAGCGTTAATTAAGGCGAGATCATAATTACGGATTTGTCTCTGTGCGAATTTCACTTACAGATGGTCACCATTACAAAACTCCGCCCCTACTATGAGTGACAGGGCAGATGGAACAGCTTTCAAATAGATCTAGCTACAAAGACAGTATGTTTTAGTCACTGAGGACAAAAGTGTCCGGTCACATGTCTCCGTCCCCAACCCCCTTGACCAATTAGCCTTCGAGCAGAGAACAAAGCGATCCATACACGAAACGCACGAGACTCGTATAATGATAATCTAGATCTGTGTCAGCAGTCTCTGTGAAAGAGAGAAAGGACACATCAAAACTTCTTATTGTTCTCTGGGAATGAGGAAGGATTAAAATGACACCGTGAGTTATCATAAAGATCCTTCCTTCAAAATGAAACCACGCTAGACGGATTACGCTTGAGCTCTTAGAATAACTGTTCAGACCGTGTTTATACAAAGCACATGTCTTTGCCACATGTGCATTCCATCTTCACTGCACATAGTAATTGCTGCCGGTTGCAGACGAGCTTCTCTTAGACGGTTATCTTCATTGCAGGAGCTCAAGCCTTAACGCACAACTCCACTTCACAACAGGTGCTGTTATTAACAAGAAGACTGCCAGGCAAGCTTGTTACAGCGCTACTGCAAGCTCCAGGGGGTCAGAGGTCATCTTTGGTCAATAATTTATCAATATAAATAGGATGTTAATGGAAGATTCAATATACAGTTTTTGGGAAGAAGTTGCCTTGATCCAGAAAATGAAAAGTAAATTGAACAATTAAAGATAAAGATAATGATAAATGGAAACATGGAGCGTTTTAGTTTCAAGACCTGACATTTTTGTGTGAAAAGAAAGAATTAATGTAGGGCTGAATGTTGGTTTGCTCCAATAGGATTAGGAAAAGTGGGCATTTGAAACTGAGCGAGCTCAGCATTTTCACTCGATGAGAGCTGCGGGTTGGGGGACAGAAATGCAAAACGTTAAACACACCACAGTGCTGGTGAATTCTCAAATTTGAGGGTTTGTTGGTTTTTTTTTATATGATATAATTTTATATAATAGTACAGATGTGATAGTAGTAGTGTAATTAAAATGAAAGGTTTAATATTAATGTGCATGTTACTGTGTATACAGCTCAAACACAGGGACCGGTGTCATGGGCATGGCGGAGGCTCCAAGTAATATACTGCAAGCCTAATTATAAACAGACTACAAAAATGTGTTACTTAACAAAGAAAAATGTCTCATCGTTGAAGCAACATTATGTAAGAATTCTACCTTAAAATATCAGCTTCAAAATCATTCTGATGGTATGTTGACTTGTAATAGGGAGAATGGCTTGTCTTCCATTCCGACTCCACATCTGGTACACTAGTTATAGGAAGTCTTTCACTGACTTCACAGGTTTTTGTTTTTCGTGCAGCGTCCACCATATTGCCGGGCAAACAAAGAAACAGCCACAACAGTTAATAATGAAAATCAAGAGGACGGCAGTCAGTACAATCTCTCCGAAATTATTAAAAATGTATATTATACCAGCAGATCGCGTTACACCCAAAAGCTGAAACATGCAGGCATCACAGATCCATATAATTTACCCACAAATGTATTTATTTATTATTTATTCTGCCCACTGTGTGCGCTCTGTGTGTGTGTGTGTGTGTGTGTGCGCGTGCACACGCACATGTTTACTGTTTCAGATGAGTTAAATGCAGAGGAGGAATTTCGCTGTGCTTGAGTGTACATGTGACAAAAATAAAGGCTTCTTCTTCTTAATGTACACACAAATGTATTTATTCCACTTGAAAAGTGTTTGACAAACCAGCTACCAGATTTGGGACACTATGACATCCTATTTAGTATTTGGGACTTCTAAATACACCAGAGATGCTAAAGGCAGACAAAAGTACAGATGCCTACCAATATTTTTTGGCAGATTTCGTGCATGGCGGAAAAATACCTTATTATGACAAAGGTAAGCTCAGATGCAGACTTCTAATAGTAATAAACAAGCCAGGGCCTAGATCTAGCATATTTTATGGTGTTTAGCCTAGTCTAGATTATCAGTACAAAACAAACATGATGCTAGTCTCACCAAGCATTAGGTCTAATAAAATATATCACATCCAAAGCTCACATCCAGATACAGGCTACATTTTATCATTGCACAGAGATTTCACACTAACCTGATATAAAATGTTCTCCACACACACAGGAATGCTTTGTTGGCATCCAGCCTTCCTGTTTAACTGCAGCTTGCCATTTTTCTCATCTTTCTGGGTTCGCCAGGAAGCAGTGAAAAGTTAAACCAGGCTTATCTCCATGTCTGTTATTACATTCAAAAGGACTACAGGTCTCTGGCATTGTTCCTTTAGATGTAACTGCTACACGTTTATCTGAATTGGGCTTACAATCACTCATGTACACTTGTGCCAGTCGTTGTCCAACACAAAGCTTGCCTGGCAACATGACATCACGTGAAAGTCCTCTATAGGACCATGTTACACTGGAAACTGCACTCCCAAGGCACCACGTGTAACTGCACTCCCAAGGACCACGTGTAACTGCACTCCTCTATAGGACCATGTTACTCCAGAAACTGCACTCCCAAGGCACCACGTGTAACACAAACAACTATTGGTCTTCAGCTAGCTTGGCATTCTCTAGGACACTGAGCAAGAGACCAGACAAGAATAAATCTTGGACTGGATGTTACTTGTTGGCGAGAGTTAAGAGCAATAAAATCCTGCAAGACAGATTCCAAGCTAGGTTCTTTCCACTGGACTTGTCAGTACTATTACATTAGCTGCCTTGCTGTGTTGTGTTGTTACACTTGCTTCATATTTGGCTTTGTTAGCAAAGCTGTCATCTTGCTAGCTTTTGATCAGAAGCCAAGTCAGTCCACTTCGACAGAGGTTTAGCCGCTAGCCACATCTCGAGGTGATCTTGCCCGATAACATTCGGACATCGGTACTGGTAATAAATGCTCTTGCTTTGGTTGCTGTCTAGCTTTGTTGGCTAGCTTACCACCCAAATTTTCAGCACTTTGTGTCAGGGGCATCCAAGTTAATTTAGCTGACTAGCTGTTCTTTGTTCGTTTGAATTCCCCATCATTCGACATAGTATGTCAGTGTTAGCAGCATACTGTCTATTGTTTTGGTTACATTAGCTTAGCATGCTGCTCTTCAGAGTTGTGTGCAATACTTGTGCAAACCTTGACTGCCACAGGGCAAAAAAAGTCTGAGCATGCAGGTTTACAACAAGACAAGTTTTCAAGACATAACATTGTGATGACGTTGCTGAGTTTTATTTGTGGTGAGCATGGACACTGTGTCTGACAAGACTGTTACAGAAACCTGGGTTTCCATCAAGTTTCACCTTCACTTTGCTGTTGTACATTAAAATTTCATGCTGTGTGCAGCTGCAGCTATAAACATACTGATTTGGCCCTTTTATTCCAGCTATTAAAAGTGGCAAGTAAAATCTAACCTCAGTCTCATCTCAGGCTAGCATGCAAATAAATAAAAAATTTAATTCACACTAAAAAGTTTGATCAGGCTTTCTCAATAATAAGGTGGAGTTTTCTGTACATATGTTTGACATTTATGGATGGAATCTCCAGTGTCAGCACTTTGTAACTGTTTTCCTGCATTTCTGCTGCATTTTTGTCTTAAATGTAACAATAAGCAGTTAAAAAGCATGTCATGGGGGGGGCGTCGTGGCTCAGGTGGATAAGGCGCCATACCATAAATCCGGGGACCCAGGTTCGATTCCGACCCGAGGTCATTTCCCGATCCCTCCCCATCTCTCTCCCACTCATTTCCTGTCTCTACACTGTCCTATCCAATAAAGGTGAAAAAAAGCCCCCCCCCCCCAAAAAAAGCACATCATGTTGTTCATTAATACGTTAAAAAGTGCAATATTTGACTGTGGTATGAGAGGAATAAAACACTCCGAGGCATGCCGCGATAGGGAAATTATCCACTTTGGGTTGGTAACATTAACTCTGCTTTGTATTGGGCTGCATCACACCACCCTGCCATGGATTATGTTCCTATAACAGCACACAACCCTCAGGACCCATCGTTATGTACAGACGTACATTCCTCTCATAACTGCGTACTTTTTCCAATTAGTCTCACTCTACTTATGCCTCAGTCACAACCGGCCGTACGTGCTCCTACGGCCAGTGTACGTGCAAAAAACGCAAGAAACGCACGGAGGGCGCGCGCGTGATGTGCTGATTTTTGAGCCGTAGACTGGCCGCAGAGGTTCTTTGTCATGTCAAGCAAACTCTACGGGCGCTTACGTTTTTTTCAGGTTGCAAAACAAACTTACAGCCAACGTGCGTCTTTCTCCACGAACAAAAAAACACCAAAAATCGCACGGCCAAAAAATCGTAAGTCCGGTTGTGACCTAGGCTTTACTGAACATGCTTTTAGGATGCATAACTGAATAACAGGCTGGGAGTGAAATGGTTAATATTTCCCCCACAATTTTTGGACATCATACAAGAATTTGAAGTGGGTAATGATATAATTATGTCCTTCAAGTGACTGACACTCATGAGCTGTGAGCAATATGAACTAACAAGGTTAAAAAAAAAAAAAGATTAGTTTTGATTTCAGGTTGCCTTTAAGGGAGAACCTGCCTCAGTGTTCTCAGAGCCCAATATTTCAAGTATTTCCATTGAAAACAGATCATCTTTCTCATCGCTTCCAGGCCATTTGGAGAAAAAAATCCAGACCATCCAGTTAATCTTCACTGATGGGAGAGACAAAACATGCCTCAACTCCTCCAATGCAAATGTGAAGATACAAATTACTCACAGACTTCCACATCAAAGCAGGAGAATGCGGGAATGCAGAACTGACAGCACAAATGCAGAAGGACCAGGGGCCAGAAACTCAAACGAGTCGTATATAGAAAGTAGGTTTGGTTTGCATGTGTAGCCTTAAAACCTCCCACCTCACCTGGGAATGTTTTTTCATTACATTAAAGGTATTTAGCACATGCGCTTATCCACAGTGATGTACAACATACCCAGAGCAGCCTGGGAAGCAGTTGGGGGTTAGCTGCCTTGCTCAAGGGCACTTCAGTCATTTCTGCTGGTCCAGGCAGGAATGGGACCTTTTGGTCCCAAAGTTGGTTCTCTAACCATTAGGCCATGGTTTCCCACATTTCCCACCACCTCAGGATCATACTATGGTCAATCAGTGCAGAAAGAAATGATTTCCACCAAAATGTGAGACTGACACAAAGTTATATACCGTATAACAGTTATTCCACAAAATCGAGCGGTACATGAGCTGACAGCCGTAGCACCGAGTCGGCTATAAGCCGTGTACGACGAGGCTGAGTGGAATAACTGTTTTATTCTATCCGCATTCACTGGATTTTGAGAAACAGAGCATTTTTATTTTTTGGCAAATTTGATAAATAAAAACTTTGTGCAAAACGTCTGACAAAATCATTTCTGCTTTGAATGTAAACAAACCAGCGGCAGTAGCAATTTGTGAAAAATGCTATAATAATCTCATCATCTGTAGCCGCTTTATCCTGTTCTACAGGGTTGCGGGCAAGCTGGAGCCTATCCCAGCTGACTACGGGCGAAAGGCGGGGTACACCCTGGACAAGTCGCCAGGTCATCACAGGGCTGACACATAGACACAGACAACCATTCACACTCACATTCACACCTACGGTCAATTTAGAGTCACCAGTTAACCTAACCTGCATGTCTTTGGACTGTGGGGGAAACCGGAGCACCCGGAGGAAACC
Organism: Neoarius graeffei; assembly: GCF_027579695.1. Taxonomy (NCBI): domain Eukaryota; kingdom Metazoa; phylum Chordata; class Actinopteri; order Siluriformes; family Ariidae; genus Neoarius; species Neoarius graeffei. Next base: position 83,899,417 of record NC_083570.1, on the reverse strand, counting down.
CACGCGGACACGGGGAGAACATGCAAACTCCACACAGAAAGGCCCTCGCCGGCCACAGGGCTCGAACCCAGGACCTTCTTGCTGTGAGGCGACAGCGCTAACCACTACACCACCGTGCCGCCCCGCTATAATAATAATTCTTGAAAAATAAAAACATACATTCTTACCATTATTCCATATTTCATACAATACATTTATTCCATATTTTGTTGCTTTTTTTTGGGGGGGGGATGTTTTTGAATAGAGTTTTTATTTCATCCTCGGTTGGTTCAGCAACATGCGCTGCCATTTTCTTCTTCTTCTTTAGGGTTTTTTTGGCGGTTGGCAAACCAACTTAAAGGCGCATTACTGCCACCAACTGGGCTGGAGTGTGGGACAGGAGATATTGGGGGGGGAAACTATATTCTTTGAGCTATTTCTGTTTCTTTTAAATATTTGATAAAGTGATATATCTGACTTGATGTGCTCCGCCATTTTGTTTTTCTCTACTCACAGTATATGAGCTGATATCCTAGTAGTACAGTAGCCAATCAGAGTGCACCATTGCTCAAATCCAGTGAATGTGGATAGAATATATACTGTTTGGAAGGTTCTTCACATATCTGTTCTATCAATTTTGGAAAAAAAAAAACCACACACACACCTCTGAGATTCCTTTTAATATATCTGTGTGACGTTTTCCCACATTAACACAAACAGGCTTGCGCGATATGATGGTACGGGTATTGCAAACTCCAGCCACAGCATGCTTTTCTATTATGTTCTGGGAAGTGGAAACGGACATTTCAGAAAAGAGAAATGAGATGTGAGCAGTAGGGCTAGGAAATATGACAGCAGAGTATTGATGTCAAAATACATGATCTGGCAATACACTTTTCTGAGATATTGCAGGTATTGTCAGTACAGTCTGTTTGGAAGCAGCTGATTAGACATTGCAATTTTGTACTTATTATTTAAAGCTGTAAAATGTTAAAATCATTTTTACGCTGGGGCGGCACGGTGGTGTAATGGTTAGCGCTGTTGCCTCACAGTAAGAAGGTCCGGGTTCGAGCCCCGTGGCCGGCGAGGGCCTTTCTGTGTGGAGTTTGCATGTTCTCCCCGTGTCCGCGTGGGTTTCCTCCGGGTGCTCCAGTTTCCCCCAAAGACATGCAGGTTAGGTTAACTGGTGACTCTAAATTGACCGTAGGTGTGAATGGTTGTCTGTGTCTATGTGTCAGCCCTGTGATGACCTGGCGACTTGTCCAGGGTGTACCCCGCCTTTCGCCCGTAGTCAGCTGGGATAGGCTCCAGCTTGCCTGCGACCCTGTAGAACAGGATAAAGCGGCTAGAGATAATGAGATGAGATTTTTACGCTTTAAAAATATTTGTGTATAACTTAAATAAAAGTACCACTGCATGCTGTTTTTCACAGATTATTTTAAATTCGGTACAGTTTCGCATTAAGCCAATATACTGTGATTATTTTGTGGACTACAGACAGTGTATTATGCATCAAAGAAAGGTCAAATATTGTGATGTGATATGATATTTCGATTACATTACCCATCACTAGATCACACATCTTACCACTATGCGATTTTATTTATTCTTTTACCAACTGTTTACTTTTATCTGTTCCTTAACAGTCTATTTGTGTGACTAGACCAGGGACACTCAGATGGCGGATCACAGTCTGGATGTGGACCAAGTGTTTCAGTGGACAGAGTACTTAAAAATAAATAAAAATAAATTAAAAATACTGCAGTTGAACAAATAAACATAGCGTAGCTCGTTGACTCGACGTTTCTAAACATGAACCACTGGAAGTTCTGTATCAGATCCAATGTCATGGTTTATCCAATCACAAGCATTTCTGTAGATTATTTAGCTGAAGTCAGCTCATGAGACCAAAGTGAAGGTACTGAGCTAGAGACATTAGAAGAAGCCTTTATTTGTCACATGTACACTCAAGCACAGTGAAATTCCTCCTCTGCATTTAACACACAAGTGAGCAATGAGCACACACATATACCCAGAGCAGTGGGTAGCTATGCTACAGCACCCAGGGAACAGTTGGGGGGTTAGGTGCCTTACTCAAGGGCACTTCAGCCATGATGTACTGTATGGCGGAGGGGAAAGTGCTGCTCATTCACTCAACTCCTCTCACATTTTTCCTGATGGTTCTGGGAATTGAACCAGTGACCCTTTAGGCCCAAGGTTGTTTCTCTAACCTTCAGGCCATGGCTATCCCCAGAAGCAGAGAGTTTTCACAGTCTCACATAGATTTACCCTCTGGTTAGCTGATTAGCTAACAGACTACACAGCTTGTTTCAAAAAGTCAACTCCAAAACCAAAGATGAATGGAAGAGAAGAACATTATTGTATATGACCAGAAGTATATGGACACCTGACCGTCACATTTACTGTATATGTGGTTCTTCCCCCAACTGCTGCCACAAAGTTGGAAGCACACAGTTGTATGGGATGTCTTTGTATGCTGTAGCATTACAATTTCCCTTCACTGGAACTAAAGTGCACGAACATGTTCTTGCACAAAGCGAGCTCCATGAAAGCATGGTACACCAAGGCTGAAATGGAAGAACTCAGCTGGCCTCAAGTCTGGCACTCTGACTGCACCCCAGGCCTCCTCGCCCAACACCAGTGTCTGACATCACTAATGCTCTTGTGTCTGAAGGAGCACACATCCCCACAGTCACGCTCCATAATCTTCTTTAGTGTTCTGCCTGATAGCAGGTCCGTCTCTGACGTCCATCAGAGTTTCTAGGGAACATTACAGTAGTGGTTTCCCATTGCCTTCTACTGGATTATTACAGAGGTTTTCTCCTCTCAACCATTCACACACACATTCACACCTATGAGCAACTTAGAGTAGCCAGTTAACCTAAGTAGACTTTCTCCTGTGTAGACTGCTGTTGGCAGGACAATGCTCCTGCTGTACCAGAGCATTATCCTGCCAACAGCAGTCTACGCAGGAGAAACTTGGAAAATGACTGCCAAGATCACTCAGAAGCTGAACATATGCCACCAACGGTGTTTGCGCAAAATACTCAAGATCACTTACAGGGACAGAATCACAAACTCTGAAGTCCTGAAAAGAGTCAATCTACGCAGTCTGCAAGAGACTGTGGCAGAAAGAAGAGTGAGACTTGCAGGTCATGTTTTCCGACCGCTAGAAGAATGAATACCCAAGACAGCTATACAATGGGTAGCACCAAAGGGATGAAGGAAGAGAGAGAGACCCAAGAAGACATGGCACGCCACCTTCAAAGAAGATCTAAAGCAACTCAACATCACCTGGGAAGATGCAGGCGACTATGCTCAAAACCGGAATGATTGGCGACGTCTTGCTGCTGGATGTACAGGTCGACTGTACGAGAGGAACTACAAAAGAGAGTTTACCTAACCACATGCCTTTGGACTGTGGGGGAAACCAGAGCAAACCCACACAGACACAAGGAGAACATGCAGACTCCACATAGAAAGGCCCCTGTCGGCCACTGGGCTCAAACCCAGAACCTTCTTGCTGTGAGGCGACAGTGCTAACCACTACACCACCTGTGCCATAATCTAGACCTTCGTAAATAAGGAATTTCATGTAGCTGGACCTGTACAAATTTTTTTCTTGAATACCCCCGAAATACACTGTTAAGAAGTCAAATCAAATGGCACTCTTGTTCTGGTACTTGGTCTCCGTTATCAAAAGAAATCTCAAGACATGCACCATGTTTCATGTAAAAAAAAAAAAGTTTTCAACTATTACAACTTGCAACTTTGCATTCTGTTCCAATAAACCACAAAATCAGTTGGAAAAAAAAAGAAAACCCACTTTGATTTATGAGACCTAACGGACCAAAAATATGGACATCAATTCCACAAGCCAACAGTCTGGCTGAGAGCATCTGTGCACTCATTAATCTCAAACTTCCAATCTCACACAGTTCCAGCACCGAAGTGTAGCAGATTTGGTCGTGTTGTCTGTAAAGCACTCCATCTGTGTGCTCACACTGAACATGAATTGGAAATGTTGTAGCTTGTGCAAGCTGAAGCAAGGCTCTTGGCTCCCTCACCCTGTCCAATGGCATCCCAACTGAGAGCCATACATGGACGACATGACTTACAGGAGATACAAAGACCATCCCATTAGGAGGAAAAAAAAAAAAGCCCTTAGTGCTGATGTGTTTCTGTCTTCATTAAACTTTCATCCAGATTTATTTGTCTCTCGGAATCTTGTCATGTTAAAAGCAAAATACAAGAAAAGGCATTTAGACAAATGGACTTTGGCGTGTGATTACAGCTTTCAGAAGCCAGTATCTCACTGGTTTAGGGTTTAGAGCTCTGAGGCTTTGTGCATTTGTGGAGTTGAATGCTGTAAATGGCACCATGTATTTATCTTGTGTGTATGTATGCGTGTGCGTTTTCTGCTGCATTTGACAGTCTAGCTTGTAGGGGAATTAAAGAGTCAACATTACATACAGAGCCATGATTTCGACATTTTTAAGCGATTTCTGTGAACATGTTTCACAATCGCGCCATTGAAAATGGTCTATTTCACCACTGCCTCAGAATGTCTCAGGAAAAAAAAAAGAAAGGCAGATATAATAACAACTACTAGCAAGAGGCAATTACACTGAAGATATCTGTGTTAGGCAATCTGCTTCTGCTTTGTGCAAGCACCCCTCGGTTCAAGCAATTGAATAGTTCAGGGCTCCGTTCGGAAATGGCTACTTACGGACAACAATAATTCATCTGTGCTGGGGGATTTTTAGCAACAGTAGACAGGAAAGGTTCTGCTGGGTCACACTGAAAGGATCCATAAGTGTGAAAAATGACATGTCATGTTTGTTGCTAGTCAAAGGTTGGGAATGTAATGGATTACAGTCATACTGATGGTGACAGATCAAGTCGTGAATAAAAAGTGTGGAGGGAGAACTCATTCAACAGGGCTATAAGCAGGAAACTACAAGTGTATGCATATGTGCTACATACAGTATGAGATGAAACCCGAAGCAGTTAGACAGATACCGAGCTCCCAGTTTTAATAAACTGATTTTAAAATATTAAGTTTGATTAATATGCCAGTAGAAGATTTTAACCCAGGTCATTACCAGTCATTTTACCGGATCATTGATACTAAAGAATAGAACTGATCTGTAAGCTATTTAGTGCAACGTACTTCTGACATGCGTCTGATTTTTTCTGAATATTTAACCATTATTCCACGAAACCAAGTCGTACATGAGCTGATAGCCGACGAGGCGCAGAGCGCCGAATTGGCTATAAGCCACGTATGAGGAGATTGAGTGGAATAACTGTTTAATTCTATCCACATTCACTGGATTTTGAGAAACGGAGTATTTTTTTATTTTTATTTTTTTGCAAATTCGATAAATGAAAACTTTATACAAAACGTCCGACAAAATCATTTCCGCTTAGAATGTAAACAAACCGGCGAAATGACAGGAGCAATTTGTGAAAAAGGCTATTATAATAATTCTTGAAAAATTAAAAAAAAGATACATTTTTACCACCAAATACTTTACTTCCATATTTTGTTGCTTTTTTGTATTTTCTGGGGTTTTGTTTTCGAGTAGTTTTTACATATTTTGTCCTCGGTTGGTTCAGCAACACGCTCCACCATTTTGTTTTTCTCTACTCACGGTATATGAGCCGATAGCCTAGTAGTAGAGTAGCCAATCAGAGTGTGTGGCTGCTCATATCCGGTGAATATGGATAGAATAATTGTGCATATTCTATGCTATATCCTATGAAAGACCAAATATGCACGTAAAGCTATAAAGCCTTTCAGACTATTCACAGTTTTATGTCAAGCTGTGTGTTTAGATGAAATGCACATGGCTCATATATACAGACAGGTGACAAATGAAAAACCCCAAGTAATTCTGTTCTGCTGTGAGGGACATTTTGCTGGTACAATTTGGTTCTGCTGGCAAAAGAGTCATTGCAAATCAATACAAGGTTCTTCTGATTGATCATCTTTATCCTATGATGAAACATTTCTATCCTGACGGGAGCGGTCTCTTCCAGGATGAACCTGCCCCGATCTACTGGGCACGAGGACTCTGCGAATAGTTTGATGAGGATGAAAAGGATGTAAATCATATGGTATGACCTTCGCACTGACCATACCCCAACTTGGTTAAACACCTATGGAAGATCTTGGAGTGATGTGAAAGGCAGTGCTCGCTACGATCATCATTAATCCACCAGCTCAGGGAAGAACTGTACTCATCCTTCCAGTCCAATTCCAGCAACCTGTACAATCAATTCCAAGGTGCATTCTGGTGACTCGCGGTGACATCTTACTAAGAAACCTGATATCAGTTTTTCCTTTAATTCGTCAGCTGTGTGGACACTGCGATTCCCACTCGCCGTCATGTTGTATTCCATGAACAAGAGTGCTCTGAGAACACAATATCCCCCACTGGCAACTAGGCCTTAACTCTGGTAAAATGCAACTGAATTGAACAAAATTGCAATATGCGTATTACCAACATATAAAAAAGAATCCTGTCAAGTTTCGTAAAATTCCTCCAAAAATTGTGAGAGGAGTTGATTTCAGAAGGTGAGTACCCTTCCCGGGACAGACATTGCCACGACATAATCCCCCTTTGGGCCTTTCGGCCAGCGGGGGATAAAAATTGTGAGGGAAATTGATTTCAGAAAGCAAACACACCTTGATGAAATTGACAAAGTACAAGTTTGTTAATAATCAAGGGTCAAAACTCTGGTAAAATTCGCCCAAATTGAATAACATTTCAATATGCGTATTACTGCCATATAACAAGGCTTTTTGCCAAGCTTCGAGAAATTCGTCCAGAAATTGTGAGAGGAGTTGATGTCAGAAGGCAAACACACCTTCATGAAATTGTGAAAGGATGTTAATCAAGGGCCACAACTCTGGTAAAATGCGACCGAATTTAACGAAATTACAATATGCGTAGGACCGACATACAACAATGCCTTTTGCCAAGTTTGGTGAAATTCCTCCAAAAACTGTGAGACGAATTGATTTCAGAAGGTGAGCCTTCCCGGGACGGACAGACAGAAATCGCCACGACATAATCCCCCTTCAGGCCTTTTACCCAGCGGGGGATAAAAATGATCCAGGAGGAAAACTACACAAAGAGAGTCTCAATTATTCCTCCATTACCCTCTTTTTTTCTCATTTCCATTCATAAGGAAAAAAAGAATAAGACAGATAGTCTTTTCTCTATGCTAGGATTTGCTCTGTCTTCAAATTCTCAACTGTCCTGTTGTTGGCTATCGTTCCACCCTGGCTCGGACTTCCTGTTCGGGTTCTGGGTTGTCACAGTAATAGGCAGAGTGCTGGAATCTGAAAAGAGCACAAGTAGCAGCCAGAGCAGAGAGGTGGCGTTCGGGCCGAGTCCAGACGTGCCACGTGCAGGCCACGCTCGGGCAGCTGGACCTTCTCCGACAAGCTCACAGTCAAAACTGTAAGACATCTCAGCTCAAGATTTTACTAAGAGCCAGAGTGTCAAAAACAAAACGTGTGGCTGAAATCACAGTATTTTCACTACAGAGTACACTATTTTCTTAGTTTTGCCATTTTTATCTATGTCCAAAAGCGTATTAGAAATTATTCTATCCGCATTCACTGGATATGAGCAATCGTGTGCTCTGATTGGCTACTCTATTACTAGGATATCAGCTCATATACCGGGAGTAGAGAAAAACAAAATGGCAGAGTGTGTTGCTGAACCAACCAAGGATGAAATAAAGACCCCGTCCACACGTAGCCGGGTATCTGCTAAATCGAAGATATTTTTCTACGTTTTGGCCTGTCATCCACATGAAAACACATCAAAAACGAATATTTAAAAAAACTCCGGGCAAAGTGAAGATTTTTGAAAACTCCGTGTATGCCTTTTCGTGTAGACAGAGATAACCGGAGTTTTGCGTTTTAGAACGTCACAATCTGTGCCAAAAAAATGACAACAAATCTGCCCTGACGTCAAACGTGTGACCTTTGTTTACTGCAGAAGCCAGATTAAGCGGCGATCCACGTGGTACCAAACCGACCCATTTCAGAGCCAACTCCCGACAGGGCACGCACATATCCCCCGACTGTTTACGAGTGCAGTCGCGATTGAAGCGACACATGACAACTTAATAGCTTTGTGATTGGCTATTGGATATAGTTACTGTTAAATCCAACACTTGAAGATGCTACAGGCTGAATTACAAATGACACAACATGGAATATGTAGCGCACTATCTAGGCTGCATGAGCTATTATTTCCAACCTTAAATAGTGCACTTATATAGGGGAGTTAAAGCGATTTGGAATTCAGCCACACAACTTGAGCAGAGTGGCTTTCCAGCCCACTGTGTCTATGGATAAAGCTTCAGCCTATGGAATTACAGTATATACCTGCATTAGGTGCTACCAACACGTATTTCTCGCGCTAGAAATTGTGTTTAATGATGTCACGTGTTATATGCGAAAGATATGATTGGCTATTGCTAGCGACTCTCGCCGATCAGTCTGGCTCCCGATTAGTTTTTCGACTCGGCTGTGAGATGAGTCGGTACCATCAAAAACTAGTCTTTACGCCTGACTCGCGACTTCAGTTGGCTCGGTACGCTGAAAATCGGCGTAGTGTGCGGCTAGCTAAAGAGTAATGGATCGGAGTAGTGCCTTGAAAGCGTTAATTATTGTGCAGGTGCTATTTACATGTTTAATTTTAGAAGCCCAACTACTGCTCCAAGAGCACAGGCGATGTGATTAGGGGGTAGGATTTGGGGAAATAATGCCATCTACAGGTTTGGAATGCTTATGAATGTGATTGAAAACGCAGATGTTCGGTTATGTGTGGAAGGGATTTTTTTCGAAGACGAGGTGGTGTGGATAAAACATTTTTATAAACGGAGGGGGGGAAAATGTTCGGTTTTAAAAATACCCGGCTACGTGTGTACATGGCAAAAGACTCTACTTGAAAACAAAACCCCCCAGAATACAAGAAAGCAACAAAATATGGAATGAAAGTATTTGATGGTAAGAACATGTCTTTTTTATTTTTCAAGAATTATTATTATTATAGCGTTTTCCAGAAATTGCGCCCGTCATTTCGCCGGTTTGTTTACACTCTAAGCGGAAATGATTTTGTCGGACGCTTTGTATGAAGTTTTTATTTATCGGATTTGCAAAAAATAACAATAAAAATGCTCTGTTTCTCAAAATCCAGTGAATGTGGATAGAATAAAACCGTTATTCCACTCAATCTCCTTGTACACGGCTTATAGCCGACTCGGTGCTATGCTTCAATTTTGTGGAATAATTGTTAAATATCCAGTGCACTCATGAAATGCCACAATGCAATACTACAGGATAGTGATGCAGGAACAGAATACCCATAATGCACCAGTTTGGGGCACAGAGATGGTTCCTGGCAGTTTTTCTACAAATGTTCCTGTTACGTTTCTTGTTTGCAATAACCACTTAAACTCCCAGAGGCTCATGGATGGTTCCAGATTTCCATTCCGTTCACTAATAACAACAAACACTTTCCTATTAGTTTCACTGTGGGATATGCTAGGAGACAAACAAGTGAGTAATAAACCGAGAATTTAAGGGGCTAACTAGATATTCTGGTCCTGAAATTTGGCAAAGTAATCAACCTCTTGCTGTTTTTGTTTTGCTTTGTCCTGATGTTCTATTTTAGACACTTGGAGACGGGCATGTGCTGCTCCATGTATCCAGCCACACTTTGGACATGAAACCCCATCCTTTAGATACACCATCAAATGACTCAGTGCATACTTAGCAAAAGGGAGGAGACCAGGGAGATGAGAACACATGATATCATAGAGGAACCGTAAACAAATACCCTCCCGTAAGGTGCAACGGATTCAAGAAAATACAGCATGCTTGAAAACTTGACATATCACAACATGCAAAGTCTAATCTAATATACAGTTATCTTGGTTGGTGTCGTTTCAGCTCCGCAGCCATTAGTGGCCTGTGCTGCTTACACAGCTGGGACTTCGGCTCGGCTTGGACAGGAAACGTGTAAACAGTGCCATTGGCCGTGCAAATTGGTGCTTTCGTTGTCTCTTCCATCTCAGATCCGCAGCTATATAAAAAATCCGACCCCATGTCCAAAACACAAGTGCACAGAGCTGCTTTTTTTTTTTTTCACACAGCCATATTCAACAATAACCCAGGACTGGAAATGTATTTTTAGGGCTTGGGTTTTTCCTTCAGTCAGGCCACGGATCGAGAGGACTGCCAGACATTCTTATGCCACAGATGAGAAAGGCTGGAGTTCACAATTTTTCATCTGAAGGACTGGAAGGCTCCAAGATATAGGGCGTTTCTCACATAACAATAACGTAATAATATCCTTTGCTTCAAACCAGTGGATCGATAGATGAGCCCTGTTCACTGTCATAAACATCGAGAGCAATTATGTCTGAGGAAGAAGCAGAGATTAAATCTCTGTGATGCAGTTTGAAACGTTGCAGGCTGGTCCATGAGAACCCTTGTTGACGCTGTGTGTTCATGCAAAGTGCTCCAGAAAAGGAGAACCTTAAGTAAATATGAAAGAGGTAGAGCAGAAGAGGGGGCGGGGGACAGCGAGCCTTGAGTCTGAAAAGTTAGTTCTGTCTTAAACACTTCCAGATGTGCTACATACATGAGAGAGGAGTGAAAACGAGAGCGGTGCCCATTCTAGCGAACAAACAATCCAAATGAAAAACTGCAGCGAGGACTTTGCCTGAAGTGGAATCAGTTGCCATGGCAGCGTATAATAAAAATCTCTGGCACTAATAAAATCGCAAAGACCTTGGTCAAACCAGTCGCACGTCATGACAGCTTGCGAATGTTTTGGAAGTGAATACTGCTCGAATGCAATGCATGTAATTACCAAGAAGATTCCGACTCTGCACTGCTGATTCACTTTAAAACTGCTTTCTGGAAGCTTCAACTTTACTTTATGGAGCATGATGAGCAAAATGGATGTCCATTGATCACAATGGAAGATTTGTGTGTGTGGGTGCAGCACTTTACTGACTAAGCCCAGCTAAAAGCATTGATCTGTTGCATACTGTTTGCAGATGGACCTAAGGTGACTGGAGCCAGCGTATGGAACAGTGTGTGAGACCTGCACTCTTTGCACCAAAAAGTACTTGGAGCTGACAAAAATCCCTCAAATACTTCCAGAATGAAGACCAGATCTAAACGGCTTCAGTGGCTCCGTGCCAACTTGCTGATTTATGTTATAATACATCATTAAGTTGACCTCGCGGTCTAACCACATACACACACTAATACAGAAAAGCTGGGTTTGTTTTCTCTCCTTGTACAGAAAAGTAAGCTTGTGCAGCCTAAGATGGAAACAAAGCACTATTGTATGCCTGAGAAAATCTATACAAGAAAACTCTGACACGTTATCTGCAGTATGCCACCTGGACAGATGGGAAGTGGACCTACAGCTGGAAGTGAGCAAGTCTGCACAAGTCTGTGTAAAGAGAGCGAGACCTGTCGTCAGTGCAGGGCCACCTTTCATCTCTCTTTTAAAGCACCCCAGGATACTTATCAGAGCTGTTCACAAGCCGTTTCTACGTATACACACTCACCTAGAAATAGGTGCACTGTGTAGATATACAGTTAGCGAGTGTACCTCATCTCTAGACTATGCATTTCTTCTTGGCTTTTTGGTTAAGATCTGTTCAGATGTGGGCAATTCCATGTAAATGTCAACCTCACCATGCAAAAATAAAGCAACATGTAATACATCAAAACCACTCCCAGAGATCTCACCTAGGCCTGTATTTTACAGATCTGAATAAGTTGAACCAATTTGTAACCAACCTAATATGTCACTGTCAGTCTTTCTTTCTTATAATGTAAAACCCAAGCTAAAATCAACTTTGATCATGTACAATTCTATATTATTGCCACAAGCCACAGAAATGTATGCTAAAATCCACAAAACAGCAAAACAATAGCCATCCTAAATATTATTAAAGAACTTTGATAGTTTTAGCTGATATTTAGAGAGTTTTTCAAAGGGTTATGGTGGTTAAATTGCTGATTTTCTAAACATACGCCATGTCTATTTCAGACGCGTCACATCCATAACGGAATTTCGTCACATCCATAACGCTGACTTTTCCTTCCGAAACTCTGCATGAAATACAAAATATTTTAAACAAAGATTTTTTAATATTCACCTTGGACCCCTCTATCAAATGGATATCTCCATTTCGACGTTAGGTTTACAATTTCACAGAGTTTGATAAAAATGTACAGTAACCCAAGAAAAGTGATACTTTTTCTGTCACATCCATAACGCATCTTTTATTGGCGTTTTCTGGCATGCCCTAGATGTACTATGGGAATTGTTCTTGTTCTATCACTTCTCCAGTATGGTACAGCCTTAAAATATGCAACACCTGTTTAAATACTGGGAGACAATAAAACATGCACTGGGTCATTTGTTGCCATTTTGAGTTCACGTGTCACGTCCATAACGCTGGAATTGCTCATTTGTTCTTTGGCTCTGGGTTACAGGACTCAGCATCACCAAGCTGCCACCGTTGGGCCCTTGAGCAAGGCCCTTAACTCTATCTGCTGGGTGTTGAGCTTCCTAAAAAGCTGGGATACATATACACAAAGAAGAAATTTCACTGTACCATTATGTGTGCACGTGACAAATAAAGGATTCTTATCAGCCCTCTTGGACGTCACTGGAATGGGAACACGATCCCCCCCCCACTCTGTTGAGTTACATGTCGATCCTGAGACTGAGATGCTGACCTCTTCTGCTCCTCGGACCTTCCTGATCCATCCTGATGCCCTACATCTGGCTGGAGTCTCATCACATCACCCCTGTAGAAGACGGCCTCATATGGACAGTTGAAAGTTGCACTTGGAAGACGCTCTGGACGCTTACAGTAATGCTTTTATGTCTGAGGACTACTACTGACATGCTAACTTTAGGACTGCAGTTGTCATGAACAGTTTTGCGCTCAAGTGAACAGTTTATAACATCAACAAAACAGACTTCATGTTAAAACTATCCTGGTTACACAGGTATACTTTGTGACTCTATAGGACAGAGTTATAGAAGCAAGTTATTCATAATCACGCTATCTGTTATCACCCAAATGAGGATGGGTTCCCTTTTGAGTCTGGCTCCTCTTGAGGTTTCTTCCTCATGTCGTCTGAGGGAGTTTTTCCTCGTCACTGTCGCCACAGGTTTGCTCATTGGGGACAGATTAGGGATAAAATTAGCTCATGTTTAAAGTCTTTAATTTTCTGTAAAAGCTGCTTTGCGACAATGTCTACTGTTAAAAGCGCTATACAAATAAACTTGACTTGACGAGACTATGACAGATCCTATTTGGTGCCGGACCATTTTCTGGACACCATCATTGTACTAGTCTGAGTGTATCAGATGATAGCCACTCTGTCACACACATGCCAACCTTATAGCGCAGACAGTGTGTCTACCCTTTATTACTGTCAAGTTTCTGAACACAGTACTATTTTTTGATGGAATTTTTCTACTTGGGGGCGGCACGGTGGTGTAGTGGTTAGCACTGTCGCCTCACAGCAAGAAGGTTCGAGCCCAGCGGCCGACGAGGGCCTTTCTGTGTAGAGTTTGCATGTTCTCCCCATATCTGTGTGGGTTTCCTCCAGGTGCTCCGGTTTCCCCCACAGTCCAAAGTCAAGTTTATTGGTATAGCACTTTTAACAACAGACATTGTCCCAAAGCAGCTTTCCAGAATCTGCATGACCCAAGACACGAGCCAATTTTATCCCTAATCTATCCCCAATGAGCAAGCCCGTGGCGACGGTGGCAAGGAAAAACTCCCCCAGACGCCACGACGAAGAAACCTCAAGAGGAACCAGACCCAAAAGGGAACCCTTCCTCACCTGGACAATAACATTAACAGTTTTAACATGAAGTCAGTTTTGTTGCTATTATAACTCTTCATTAATGGAAACTTGAGTGCATGACAACCGCGGTCCTAAAGTTAGCAAGTCAACTGTAGTCCTCAGCCACAAAAGCATTACTGTACAGTACACTACCGTTCAAAAGTTTGGGGTCACCCAGACAATTTTGTGTTTTCCATGAAAAGTCACACTTTTATTTCCCACCATAAGTTGTAAAATGAATAGAAAATATAGTCAAGACATTTTTCTGGCCATTTTGAGCATTTAATCGACCCCACAAATGTGATGCTCCAGAAACTCAATCTGCTCAAAGGAAGGTCAGTTTTATAGCTTCTCTAAAGAGCTCAACTGTTTTCAGCTGTGCTAACATGATTGTACAAGGGTTTTCTAATCATCCATTAGCCTTCTGAGGCAATGAGCAAACACATTGTACCATTAGAACACTGGAGTGAGAGTTGCTGGAAATGGGCCTCAATACACCTATGGAGATATTGCACCAAAAACCAGCAGCTAGAATAGTCATTTACCACATTAGCAATGTATAGAGTGGATTTCTGATTAGTTTAAAGTGATCTTCATTGAAAAGAACAGTGCTTTTCTTTCAAAAATAAGGACATTTCAAAGTGAGCCCAAACTTTTGAACGGTAGTGTAAGTGTCCAGAGCGTCCTCCAGGTGTGACTTTCAACTGTCCGTATGGGGCCGTCCTCCACAGGAACGATGTGATGAGACTCCAACCAGACACAGGGCATCAGGATGGATCAGGCAGGTCTGAGGAGCAGAAGAGGTCAGCATCTCGATCTCAGGATTGACATGTAACTCAAAGGGACAGATTTGATAATACAGGTTGTTAGGTATGCCCAAAGACATGCAGGTTAGGTTAACCGGTGACTCTAAATTGAGCGTAGGTGTGAATGTGAGTGTGAATGGTTGTCTGTGTCTATGTGTCAGCCCTGTGATGACCTGGTGACTTGTCCAGGGTGTACCCCGCCTTTCGCCCGTAGTCAGCTGGGATAGGCTCCAGCTTGCCTGCGACCCTGTAGAACAGGATAATGGTTGATGGATGGATATTGTTATTACACTATTATTATTATTCATCTCATCTCATTATCTCTAGCCGCTTTATCCTTCTACAGGGTCGCAGGCAAGCTGGAGCCTATCCCAGCTGACTACGGGCGAAAGGCGGGGTACACCCTGGACAAGTCGCCAGGTCATCACAGGGCTGACACATAGACACAGACAACCATTCACACTCCCATTCACACCTACGGTCAATTTAGAGTCACCGGTTAACCTAACCTGCATGTCTTTGGACTGTGGGGGAAACCAGAGCACCCGGAGGAAACCCACGCGGACACGGGGAGAACATGCAAACTCCACACAGAAAGGCCCTCGCCAGCCCTGGGGCTCGAACCCAGGACCTTCTTGCTGTGAGGCGACAGCGCTAACCACTACACCACCGTGCCACCATTATTATTATTATGAATTATACTAGAGCGGTGGCTACAATTACTGACACCTTAACGATCTTTTGGCCATTTCAAAAGTAGAAAAGATTTTCAATACGTAAATTGTGCATTCACTCAAAGGTCCTGGGTTCGAGCCCTGTGGCCGGCGAGGGCCTTTCTGTGTGGAGTTTGCATGTTCTCCCCGTGTCCGCGTGGGTTTCCTCCGGGTGCTCCGGTTTCCCCCACAGTCCAAAGACATGCAGGTTAGGTTAACTGGTGACTCTAAATTGGCCGTAGGTGTGAATGTGAGTGCGAATGGTTGTCTGTGTCTATGTGTCAGCTCTGTGATGACCTGGCGACTTGTCCAGGGTGTACCCCGCCTTTCGCCCGTAGTCAGCTGGGATAGGCTCCAGCTTGCCTGCGACCCTGTAGAACAGGATAAAGCGGCTACAGATAACGGATGGATGTTTCTGCATCAGTGCTGCTGTGATGGATACACTCATCCCAGAACTCTGCTGTCCTGAGAACAATACTATCAGGTGGCCCTTTCCATGAGTAGTGCATCTGCATGAAATGAAGCTGAGTTATAGCTCACCGTTTGCGTTTTTGCCACATATGAGATGTTCGTATGGCTGCAGGACGCCCCAGAGCTCGGCGTCATTATTCACAGCTGCGTCCAGAGCCTCGGCAGTGATGCGGTCAGCGCACGCGCCGTGCTGCCGCTCGGCCATCAGGACGCGCGCGCCTACTTCCTCGACGAGCGCCTCGATGCACGCGCACAAGCCGATCGCGGCGTACTCGTGCACGCGCACCGACACCCGCGTGTCCACCATCCAGCGGAAGAAGCGGCCCACGGACAGCGCGAGGCCGCAGCGCGTCGACTTGCCCTTGCGCAGCAGCTCTCCAGTGCTCATGTCGTACATGGAGATGGCTCTGACCGTCGCCGCCACGCAGTGCTCCGCCAGCGCCCAGCTCAGCACCAACCGGATCGCGCTCTGCACCTCGAAGCGCGTGCACCGGCAGTGCATCACACTGAGCCGCTGCGCCTCGCGAGCTATGCGGATGAGCGCGCGCCGCATCAGCACCGACAGCCTGCGCACGGCCTCTCCGGAGAACCCCGCGGCCACCCCGCGCAGCACCTTCCCCACGCCCTCCTCACTCCACGGGAACTCCTCGAGCTCCGGTAAGCGCGGGCACTTCGAGAAGATGTCCTCAGGGTCCTCGTTCAGTGCCGTGTTCACTGTATCCCAGCTGTTGTTCCGGCTGTTCATGGAGCCGGAAAAGTACCACCAGTTCCCGCGGTGCGGTGCGCTCGTGAGCGCCTGGGAGTTGGACCTGCAGGAGGACAGACTGAGAGATTTACACGAGTCTCCGGCTCCGTAGCCCGAGTCCAGAGTCAGCTCCTCTAAAGTCTTCATGGCTGAGCTGCTTCCTCCTGCCATAACTCGAACAGCAGAGAAACTCTTCAGCCGAGCTGGTTTTACTGGTTCCCACTAGAACGGTGGCATTCACTCGCGCGCTGCGCTTTTCAAGTGAAACAAAGTCGCACTTTGTTGCGGAAATGTCGCTACTTTGTCAACTTCACTTGGCTGGTTACATGTCAAACCCGTCAGCTGACATGCCTCCTCTTCTTCTTTAATCAGGATTCTCACTCTTAAACACCGACCAGAACCAGATTTACGGCATTTAAAAAAAAAAACAATTTTTTTTTTTTAATTTATCGTATCTATAGAAACATATGCAGAGTCGGAAATCAATATCTAAAAGTTGTGCGCATCACCCAGACCACGCCTCCTCTCATCACCGACTCCTGATCTGCACTGAACTGAACACTGTCAGAAAGACAGAACGAGCAAAGCGCGAGCCAGGACTCGACCAATCACATAACGCATCTAGATGACGTCAGCAACCAGCCCCAAATTTTTTTTTTTTTTTTCCCTTCCAGGAAAAGTTTTTTAAAGTCGCTTCCGGGTCTCAAATGTAATCAGTTCAAGCATACAAAAGATCTCATTGTATATGGAATCAATTTTGTGCCAAAATGTTCACACAATACTTTTGAAATATCAAACAAAAACGATAAATCAAAATTCAAAAAAAAAAGTCAATTTTTTTTAGACTGGCAAACAAATTATTCGTGTAATCGTGCAAAATATCAGTCTATTACTCTTCAGAAACCTTTTATTTTTGTTCCGCGTCTTTCTCAGTTTTGTTTGACGGAATTTATTTTGGTTGCGATTCCAGCTGTCTCTTTTGCGCTCCCTGACTTTTTGCTCGCAGTTTCGGCACAAACTTCACGTGTGGGCGGGCTGTCCAGGAATGCATTCCCATTGGCTAACTTGTGTTTGACTAACCTCGCAACAGGCCCTCGTGTTGCGTCACGCTTAGGATGGGCGGGCCCAGGCTAGTGGCGACTATGATATTGAATTAATTCAACAAAGTGTAAGTGCGGGACAGATGTGCTGTATGTGCTGCAGTAGTGCACATTATGCAGGCGTTTCGTGGCAAGTCAAATGTTAGCCTTCGCTCCACTACCCAATATAATAGCTGTCTTGCTAACGTTAAACACGCCTGCATAATGTGCACTACTGCAACACATACAGCACATTTGTCCCGCACTTACACTGTTGAATTAATTCAGTATCACTGAGGGGGCATGGTGGTGTAGTGGTTAGCACTGTCGCCTCACAGCAAGAAGGTTCGGGTTCGAGCCCCGGGGCCGGCGAGGGCCTTTCTGTGTGGAGTTTGCATGTTCTCCCCGTGTCCGCGTGGGTTTCCTCCGGGTGCTCCGGTTTCCCCCACAGTCCAAAGACATGCAGGTTAGGTTAACTGGTGGCTCAAAATTGAGCGTAGGTGTGAATGTGAGTGTGAATGGTTGTCTGTGTCTATGTGTCAGCCCTGTGATGACCTGGCGACTTGTCCAGGGTGTACCCCGCCTTTCGCCCGTAGTCAGCTGGGATAGGCTCCAGCTTGCCTGCGACCCTGTAGAACAGGATAAAGCGGCTAGAGATGATGAGATGAGATGAGATGAGTCGCCACTGAAGGATCCACTCGATCCTTGTTTACCGTCAATGGATCGGTCACTCGTCAATTCCAATGGGAATACATTCCTGGACAGCCCACCCACACGTGAAGTTTGTGCCGAAACTGCGAGCAAAAAGTCAGGGAGCGCAAACGAGAAAGCTGGAATTGCAACCAAAATAAATTACGTCAAACAAAACTGAGAAAGACGCGGAACAAAAATAAAAGGTTTCTGAAGAGTAATAGACTGATATTTTGCACGATTACACGAATAATTTGTTTGCCAAAAAATTGACTTTTTTTTGTTTTTTTGTATTTTGATTTGTCGTTTTTGTTTGATATTTCAAAAGTATTGTATGAACATTTTGGCACGAAATTGATTCCATAATTGTAAACACTGTCTCTATAACTTGTGTAGATGTAAACAGTACATCATTTCATGATCATGTGACCACTGGAAAAGTCTACACTGTGGTGATTTTATATAAATATCTAAACACCTTAATGTAATCATACGTACAGTGATTTTTTTTTTTATAAAGAAAGAACAACTTTATTCATCTCACACACACACACTTGTGAAATTCTCTCTGCATTTAACCCGTCTGAAGCAGTGAACACACACATCGCTCCTGTGGAGGACGGCCCCATATGGACAGTTGAAAGTCACGCTTGGAGGACACTTACAGTAATGCTTTTATGACTGAGGACTACAGTTGACTTGCTAACTTTAGGACTGCAGTTGTCATGAACAGTTTTGCACTCAAGTTTCCATCAATGAAGAGTTTACAGTATAACATCAACGAAACTGACTTCATGTTAAAACTGTTAATGTTATAGTTATGTTGTCTGTTGTTGTCCAGGTGAGGATGGGTTCCCTTTAGAGTCTGGTTCCTCTCGAGGTTTCTTCCTCATGTCGTCTGAGGGAGTTTTTCCTTGCCACCGTCGCCACGGGCTTGCTCATTGGGGATAGATTAGGGATAAAATTGGCTCATGTCTTGGGTCATTCAGATTCTGGAAAGCTGCTTTGGGACAATGTCTGTTGTTAAAAGTGCTATACAAATAAACTTGACTTGACATACCATACCCAAAGCAGTGGGCAGCCATGCTAACAGCACCCGAGGAGCAGTTGAGAGTTAGGTGTTTTGCTCAAGGGCACCTCAGCCCAAGGCCGTCTCATATTAACCTAACCTGCATGTCTTTGAACTGTAGGGGAAACAGGAGCACCCGGAGGAAACCCACGCAGACATGGGGAGAACATACAAACTCCACACAGAAAGGCCCCCGCCAACCGCTGGGCTTGAACCCAGAACCATGCTAACCACTTACACCACCATGCTGCCCCAATTTTATGTTGACTGTATTTTGATTTAAAGCCAATCATGTGGATTTTCAGTAAAAAGTAAATGAGGTTGATTCTCCTTTAAAATAAATTATAAATAAATGGATTAAAACATTCTATTTAAAAAAATGACAGTGGTGTAGTGGTTAGCACTCTCACCTCACAGCAAAAAGGTTCTGGGTTTGATCCCAGCGGCCGGCGAGGGCCTTTCTGTGTGAAGTTTGCATGTTCTCTCCGTGTCTGCATGGGTTTCCTCCGGGTGCTCCGGTTTCCCCCGCAGTCCAAAGACATGCAGGTTAGGTTAACTGGTGACTCTAAATTGACCGTAGGTGTGAATGTGAGTGTGAATGGTTGTCTTTGTGTCAGCTCTGCGATGATCTGGCGACTTGTCCAGGGTGTACCCCGCCTTTTGCCCGTAGTCAGCTGGGATAGGCTCCAGCTTGCCTGCGACCCTGTAGGACAGGATAAGCGGCTACAGATAATGGATGGATGGATGGAAGGGTTAATACATTCTATTTAAAAAAAACCTTTCAATCATATAAAATCAGAATAAAGTCTTGTTTAAATGATTTTTTTTAGTTAGCTCAGTGGGCGGCACTGTGCTGTAGTGGTTAGCGCTGTCACCTCACAGCAAGAAGGTTCTGGGTTCGAGCCCAGTGGCCGACGGGGGTCTTTCTGTGTGGAGTTTGCATGTTCTCCCCGTGTCCGCGTGGGTTTCCTCCGGGTGCTCCGGTTTCCCCCACAGTCCAAAGACATGCAGGTTAGGTTAACATGGGGTGACCTTGGGCTGAAGTGCCCTTGAGCGAGGCACCTAACCCCCAACTGCTCCCTGGGTGCTGTAGCATACGATAGCTGCCCAGTGCTCTGGGTATGTGTGTGTGTTCATTGCTCACTTGTGTGTCCATGTGTGTGTTCACTACTTCAGATGGGTTAAATGCAGAGGAGGAATTTCACTATGCTTGAGTGTATGTGCGATAAATGTTGTTCTTGTGGCCTTGGAAATATTGGTACAGTAGAGCCTGTAATATATCTTTCTTTCTTTTTTAAATGACAGTGCCACACTGGAAATATTGGTGGAGACAAACTTGAAACTCAGAGGGTTTATATGGCCCAATAGAAAATATTGGTAGAAACGAGGTCTTGTATGGTGAGATGTGTGAACTGATCAGAATTCATTATACTTGGTAAATTGTATCAAACTTTGGGTTAGAACACTATAAAAATGGATGCTTTGCAATTTTGGAGTCAGATTACTCTGCAGACTGACTCGGCTTTTGTTAACTGATTTAATAAAAGTCTAAACTTTTCTGCAAACTCTTTGAATTATTCTTGCTTGGGAGAGTTTCAATAAAGCTTTAGCATGGCATAATGATGGTGATGATGATAATGATGATGTAATATTATTTCACACTGTTTCATAGAGAAATACTTTTTCTTTCTTTCTTTCTTTTTAGCTCATCTGGCCACAGGCCAGGCCGGATGACCTTATGCGATCACACATCATCCGTCATCGTCGTCCGTCCACAATTTTATAAAAATCGTTACTCCTCCTGCAGGATTGATCAGATTTCAATCAAACTCACATACAATGTTCTCCAGGTGGGTGTGCATAAAAGTTGTCAAGATGGTGGCACCCACCTGTTATATTTATGATTTTATGGGCGTCTGAAGTTTCAAACTCGCACATAATAACAGTGGCCGGTATGAGCTACAGCCTCACTGAGGCTTTTTTTTTTTTTAATTGTAAAACCTATTCCCTTATTCCATGTAGTGTCATTGTTTATACGTACATCATTAATACAAAAGGAGTTACTTCAGACAATAACTGTGACAAAATATATTTTGCAGACTCGATGCCTCTGAAAACTCAAGGTTTGCATGTGTAGTAGAGATGTGTCAAAATCTTTGTCACATTTCCATTATATTAATGTTGAGAGCTCTATCTAACTAGAAGGGCACTTGGTACCTCTGCCAAGCCACATATATACACAAAAAAAAAAAATCCTGGATCCAGACATGCGGTATATATCTGGCTTTGCATCAAAATCTAATCAATTGTTCCTTGGCCCGTGGACCTTTCCTCAAAATTTCATCAAAATCCATTCACTAATTTTTGAGTTATGTTGGGAAGAGACAAATAAATGAAGGCAAAAACATAACCTCTTCCAACAAAGTTGGAAGTTACATTACACTCGAGGTCATACTGATGTACTGAATATCATCATGGTTGTGATTCAGTCGTAGGCCGAGTGCTGTTGATAATCACAGCTGTGCTGATATTCAGTACAACAGCATGACAGTGAGTGCGATATTGCTTTTATAAACAAGACATTAATAGCAAGTAAGTGACATTTTGGACACAATATGATCAAATGTTCTGTTTATTTTTCTTCACGTTTCCTCACATTCCTGTTAAAGGAGCTTACAGTAAAATCGGTGTCCCTTCTTCCTTTTCATCTTCATGTGACGAGCGTTCATATTTTAAGACAAAAGTTATATTCCTGAAATGTAATATTTGCCGTGTCCAATAATGTCACCAGCATTACCGTAGTAGCCATTTTGAAATAGGAAGTGGAATTTTACGTGCAGGACACAGACGAATGGAATGATACACACAGTGAAACGCCCCGGGGCTGTTATGCGAAATATCAGCTCTCTTGGAACCCTACTCAACCAATCAATCAGTGGTGGGTTTCCCAAAAGCCTCTTAACACTAAGAACATCTTAACTAGGAGAAAGAGTGTTCATTGTGCTGCTTGCTCTACCGTTTAACGATGATCTTTGTGCTATGATGCTTTTGGGAAACTCGGCACAGATTAGTGGACTGGAACTAACGGTTAGATAAAAACATTTATACCACAGTGTCGGTGAATTCTTGACTCTGATTAGTCAGAAGCTCAGACAGTAATTTTGTAGCCTAGTAAACTAGACCCACCCGCCTAGCGGCCAAAAATATTTTTTGCCTAGCGAATGGGTCTAGCCTCGCACCATATAAACAAAACACCCCGGGCATCAAATCGTGCCCGCCAATCACAACGCAAGGTTTTTGTTTGGATTCTTTGGGCGGGCTTTTGCAGGAGTGACGACAAAGCTGCGCGACGCTGGAGAAGGCGCAACAGGGAAGATGGCTACGGGCTAGTGAACAGCGCGCGTTTGACTCCGCTTTGGAATCAGTTTTAGAAGAATTAGACTTGGAGTTTTCGTTGAAACATGAGCAGGAAGAGGCTCTCCGCTCATTCCTTTTCAAGAAGGACGTTTTCGCTGTTTTGCCGACCGGCTATGGCAGAAGTCTGATCTACCAGCTGGCTCCGCTCGTAGCCAAAAGGATGGGCTAGTTTGTGCAGTACGAAGAATTAATAAACAGCTTTGAAACATTACTTTTTGATTGTTTCTTATTTTCCCGTTATTTTAAATTTAAGGGAAATTATTTCACCAAACACCACTAAATAAAAACTCTCAAAAACAGTTTAAGCAAACCCTTGAAAAAAATAAGAGTGTATGTTAAGTATGTGGTACAGACTCCAAACTTGTGGTCATTATCTCCAAACTTCTTAATATCTAGAACCTGTTTATTAATTAATACGCATTTTGAAAAATTATTTATTTCAAGGCCTCCCCCACTGCTTTCTGTCGCTCTGACTACGTCACAGTCACTGTTGCGCTGATTGGTCAGAGTGTTGGCCTATACGCACAGAGACAGTTTGAAAGACAGCGGTTTGTTCCTCCTACCCACTTCGGAAATGTCTACGGATCGAGGCCAGACTAAATATTCACATTTAGTCTGGCTTGCCAGGCTAGTAATTTTGGCTATAATTCAAATCACAGGTTTATAATAATGCACTCATTCTAATAGATTATCTTTCTCTAGTAACAGCTCATTCACATTCATTGCATGGTGAACACTACAGAGTTTAAGGATAATAATAAAAATACTTAAAAAATATTTAACAAAGACAAAACATCTACATACAGTACATGTTGATATCATGATGCTTTCGGAGGAGCTGTTTGCTTAAGATTACGCCTTACAAGTCAGTAAGTTTCCACCATCTTCAAGACAGGACATTGCGCAATCTGGCTTCTCTGTAACATGACAAGGTGTGTTTTTTGTCTTATTACTGTCAAGAGAGCTTGAAAAGTCAGAACATGACTGTTTATAGCTGCTATAAAGTGTGTATATAAATGATAACAGGAACTATCTCCATTCACGGATGTCCCACAGCATTAAATACATATATAAATGTACAACATTGTTCAATAATAAAGAAAAAAAATAAACAGTGGCAACTTATTGTGGTATAAGAGCAATACAACACTTGGGATGCATTACTAGAAAATAATTAACTCTGGGTGAGTAACATATCACACCACTCAGTCATTGATTATTTTCCTATAACTATGTTCTCTTACCACTCTGTCAGAAATAGGGGTACAGTAGGAGTCAAATTCTGTCCCCCAAGGTACAGTTTACACTAAGGTACCCCCTACAGGTATACATTTATATGTTCCCGATCAATATATAAAGGATACAAATAAGAACCTTAGAGGGTCCCGGCCCAGTGACAAGCTGTTGTACCCCTAAAGGTACAATAATGTACTTTGTTTCTGAGTGTATTTGAATGGTACTATTCCCACTCTGTTACTCTCATGAAAGAAAAAGAAGAATAGATGTAGGTCTTCTTCACATTTTAAATCTCATTGTGTATTGTTTGTTTGTTTTACATCCACATTTATCTTGGTAGCTGTAATAGGATATTTTGTGTGTATAGCAGGTTGAGCAGAAAGAATTTCCTTCTATCCTAAAATGTACTGATTGTTTGTACTAGACTGAGCGTGTATTACTTTATGGCAGTGTTTCTCAACCACTGGGCTGTGGCCCATTAGCGGGCTGCGAAACGCCATCTAGTGGGTTGCGAATTTTTTTTCCAAGTTGAAGCTCATTTTTGTTCGTAGTAGGGTACAATTGCTGAGTTGCATCCAATGTCACATCTGCCTCATTAAGCTACGGTCACACTACAGCTCACGATGCTTTGTAATGGGTTATCGATGAAAACGAGGCATTCTGGTGGCAATATACACGTGAGCGAAAAGTTGCGGTCACATAGCAGGTGAACACTTAACTGTCACGCCTTTGCGCACTTGAGCCGCACTCACTCATGGAGTGCGTTGTGCACGTTCTTGGGACCCGGTCATTATGGGAAACACCTGATACTGATTTAAGCGCAATCAGCATGTGCAGATACGGACGCTGTTTTCACAGAGGCTTTGCGAAGTGTCATCATTATCACTGTCATGTTTGTTTCTAGCCATGTTTATAACGCTGTTTAAATACTCTGCTTTATAATTCTGCTTTGCTTTCGTTTTTGTAAATATCACACCTGCTAATAAACACTCTTCCTGCACTTAGATCCATCTGTCGCTGTCTATCTTGTAGTGTCCTGATCCCCAGATCTTTAACCCAGCCACATATAAAAAAGTTGTTCTCCTCCATGCTCTTCCAGGTTTTCGTCTGTGTCCCCGTGTAGAACGATGTCTGCAGCACCAGGTAGTTTGAGATGTCGGGGAACTCAACGGATGGATAATTTTCCAACTCATAGGAAAAATCCTTCTTTGTTAGCATGTAAGGATCTAATCCCATTGAGTGGTTTCTAATAGACCAGACCCCACTTTTGGATCATTAATCCCTTTTGAGTGAGAATGCCCTGGATGCATACTTTTATATTGGCTTCTGGCACATCCATACAGTTTTAAATACAATACCTACAATTAAAAACAGTTTGTTTTTATTGTATGTATTTAATTCCTGGACTCCCATCTGTAACAGGGAGTGATGTTGCATCCCATTAATACACTTTACAGTAGATTATTAGATTCTAATAGAATAGATGAGCCAAAATAATTGGGATTTTGCGTGCTTTATTGTGCACTATTGATTTTGTTGGGTTAACATGTTACATGTACCTGAGAGAGAGAGAGAGAGAGAAATCTGTTGTCAAGACACACAAGTGTACTTTCAATTTGCAGGTATAGTTAATTTGTAATTACATGGATAGGAGATTCATTTAAAGTGGGAACCATGTTTTCTTTCATACAAAACAAGATCCAGACCAGTTATAACTTGGCAAAACAAAACAAAAGACTGGCAGCTGGTACGAACATGCCCAAACTTGCTGCGAGTTTTTATTTCGCAGTCAGAAAGCCAGAGTAAGCATGGGCGGGTCTCACTGTATAGACATGAGACGAGACACTGTCAATAATTTCCTGAAAGGCAAATAAACTGGGGACAAACCTGGAGCTGAAATGACTGTTTTTAACCATCAAGGAACTGGCCTGATTATCAAATACCAGGATTGTCATGTCATTTCAGGAAGACACCATGATCAACAAGATCAACTGTGAGTTACTGCTCACTTACGTATCCCCCCGCTCTCGCTTATATCAGAATGCAAGCAATTGAAGGAATAGGACACTTATTATGAATGTTGACTTCAACAAATAATTAGCCCTGAAATAAGTAAGTAAAGAGCCGTGTCTCTCCCCAGGGATTTCAAACAGCATCCTGGTAAACTGTCACTTTGAAACAGCATTTTGCTTCTTGAAATAGCGTCAAAATCCATCCTCTCTGTTTCATAAATACATTCGGTCAGTAAACAGGAAGTCGATGCGGGACAGACCTGAAAACAGTATACATGGTATAGAACCCCAAGCTGAAGCTCAGTACCAAATATCAAGCAGTTGTGATCTGCAGTTGCTGAGAAAAATGTTACGAAAATTTTGTAAATCCACCCTATATGTTTCATAAATTCATTCAGTCGGTAAATAGGAAGCTGATGTGCGACGGACCTGAAAACGATATATACAGTATAAAACCCCAAGCTGAAGTTTGGTAACAAGCACCAAGTGGCTATGATTTGTGGTTGCTGAGAAAAAGGGTGTTTCGGACAGACGGAGATACGGACGGATGGAGGTAAACCAGTATATCGCCCTTCCTTCGGAGCGGGGGTATAATAAAAAAATATTGCAATCTTAGAAGAGAATTTTCTGCCAAAAATATTTAAAAGCTCTATTAAAAATACTTAAAAATATTTTTTTTTGGAATTGTTTATAATCACTTTATAATGTTACAATACTCAATAGCTACAGTCCAATAGATCTCATCTCATCTCATTATCTCTAGCCGCTTTATCCTTCTACAGGGTCGCAGGCAAGCTGGAGCCTATCCCAGCTGACTACGGGCGAAAGGCGGGGTACACCCTGGACAAGTCGCCAGGTCATCACAGGGCTGACACATAGACACAGACAACCATTCACACCTACGGTCAATTTAGAGTCACCAGTTAACCTAACCTGCATGTCTTTGGACTGTGGGGGAAACCGGAGCACCCGGAGGAAACCCACGCGGACACGGGGAGAACATGCAAACTCCACACAGAAAGGCCCTCGCCGGCCACGGGGCTCGAACCCAGGACCTTCTTGCTGTGAGGTGACAGCGCTAACCACTACAC
Organism: Neoarius graeffei; assembly: GCF_027579695.1. NCBI lineage: Eukaryota > Metazoa > Chordata > Actinopteri > Siluriformes > Ariidae > Neoarius > Neoarius graeffei. The sequence continues at coordinate 83,872,161 of NC_083570.1, read as the reverse complement.
CACCGTGCCGCCCAGTCCAATAGATAAGAATGGAAAATGTAAAATCTTTCATTGTGAGTGGGCATGAGGTATGAGAGAGCCCCAGGTGTTCCTTTAATTTGTCACCAATCTATACCTGGTTTTCTTACTGAACTGGGCTTTATAATTTGTTTAAATAGTATGTTTAACATGAGCAGCTTTGACTAGTCTGTGTAAAATACTTAAGAGGAAAGTCGCTCTAGCCAGCATTGGCAAATTACGTATGACTAATGCACTACTGCCGAATATGAAACATGAACAAAGTCATAATATTCAGCCAGAAAGGCTTCATACTTTTTTTTTAATGTTCTCTGAGGGAACAGAGATTAATTACTCCGATTAAGTCATGCTTCGTCTCATGTAACGTTCAGAATCGTTATGGAAAATCTACAGCATGTGTAATCCTAATCTAATGGGGCATAAACAGTTACAAAGATCACAGGGTTTGACTTCATAAATAGTTTCTTTTTTTCCCCTGTAAGGGTGAAGGGAACTTGCTTATGAGCTTTTCTTACATTGTAAGAAACCACAACGCGCCCTCTGATGGAGACACGTACAAAAGCATAATGCATCTCATCTCATTATCTCTCGCCGCTTTATCCTGTTCTACAGGGTCGCAGGCAAGCTGGAGCCTATCCCAGCTGACTACGGGCAAAAGGCGGGGTACACCCTGGACAAGTCGCCAGGTCATCACAGGGCTGACACAGACAACCATTCACACTCACATTCACACCTACGCTCAATTTAGAGTCACCAGTTAACCTAACCTGCATGTCTTTGGACTGTGGGGGAAACCGGAGCACCCGGAGGAAACCCATGCAGATACGGGGAGAACATGCAAACTCCGCACAGAAAGGCCCTCGCCGGCCCCGGGGCTCGAACCCGGACCTTCTTGCTGTGAGGCGACAGCGCTAACCACTACACCACCATGCCGCCCCAGCATAATGCATCTGAAATACAATTCAAATTAACAGATGGAAAATAGAAGTCAATATGAGAGTTCAGCATAAAACTTTATTCTTCCAAAAAAATAACCAAAAGGCTGAAAATGAAAATACAATACATTCTTAAATTTATCTACACGACAATTTCACAGAAATTACTTCGAAATATAGATCCCTGTTTGAATTCAAAATGATTCTGTCTCGTCCTCTGATTTCGAAAACAGGTCGAGTCTGCAGGATTCATTCATGAAGAGAGGGCACAAAGAAAGCGATGGATTTTTAAAAAGCCGTGGTGATAGCTTGAGATTTATGCGGCATTCTTTGCCAACGAACAGCGTCCCAGTTTGAATACACCAGCTTGTAAACAGAGTTAGCTGTAATGTAACTCTATTTGTATGGAATGACACGAAGCAGAAAAATGTGCTGATTGGTTCCACACATCTTTAGCACCTGAGTCATTCCCGTCGACGTAAATACTGCGTGCATTAGAAATAAAGGTCGTAATTAAGGTCATGATGTATGAGTGTCATCTTTGCATACAGCTGCCACACAATTCCAGTGACTTTTCTTGTGAAACTCAGACACATTCTACCCCCTTTAAACGTTACAACAAATAAGAGAACTTCTGATCATTATATATCAGTTAAAATCCTGTTATAACACATAAAATTCAGTTTGCCACCGTCAAGAAAACACCAAAAACAAAGGCACACATGGGAGACAACAGAATTTGCCCACCGGAAAGCCTATAGACGACATTAATAGCTCACTGTAAAATGATCTATATCTATACAAGAGCTTTAGGCGGTCTTTCAACACAAGCCCGCGTGCATTTTGCATCTGAGAACTCGATGTCTATGGTGACTTTTCAGGACCAATAGAAACAAGTGCACATAGACAAACAAAATGAAATGCTTTGTGAGATCTTCAGCAGTTTCAGTCTCTGAGGTCCAGTTAGAATGAGAGTCAAAATATCAGCAGGATTTCTAAACTACTCAGTGTATTTAGGAGAAGGAAACCCAGTTAGCCACCTACAACAACAGTTCATTATGCTCAGTGACTGTATATGTGCTGGACAACATGACGAGGGTGAAAAGTGAAACCAAAATATATCTGTCGCTCTTTAGTAGATGGCTGAAGTAGTTTTGTGTTTTTGTTTTTTAATACTGTAACTTACCTCCCCAAACAGGTATTTAGACTGATGGTACTCTTAGTCCCTGACCTAGTGAATCAACATGAGGATGTGTTTTTGATAGACACTATAAAGCACTCTGGATAAGAGTGCCTGCCAAATGCAATAAATGTAATTTATTTTATGTACATTCACTGGATATGAGCAATCGCGTGCTCTGATTGTCTACTCTACTACTAGGATATCAGCTCATATACCGTGAGTAGAGAAAAACAAAATGGCGGAGTGCATCAAGTCAGATATATCACTTTGTTGTCAAGTATTTAAAAGAAACAAAAATGGCTAAAAGAATACAGTCCCCCTAATATCTCCTGTTCCACACTCTAGTCCAGTCGGTGGCGCAAAACTGCCAAAAACCCTAAAGAAAAACAAAAAAGGCAGAGCATGTTACTGAACCAACCGAGGATGAAGTAAAAACTTTACTCGAAAACAACCCCCCCCCAAAAAAAAAGCAACAAAATATGGAATAAAAGTATTTGATGGTAAGAATATTGTTTTATTTTTCAAGAATTATTATTATTATTATTATTATTATTATAAAATTTTTCAAAAATTGCTACTGTCATGTTGCCTGTTTGTTTACATTCTAAGCGGAAATGATTCTGTCGGACGTTTTGTATAAAGTTTTTATTTATCGAATTTGCAATACATAAAAATAAAAATGCTCTGTTTCTCAAAATCCTGTGAATGTGGATAGAATAAAACAGTTATTCCACTCAATCTCGTCTAGTGTTGCCACCTGTCCCGGTTTTTCCTGATTGTCCCGGATTTTCATGGTCTGTCCCGGAAAAAAAAAATAAAAATCCGGGACATTGAATGTCCCGGTTTTTTGTACATGATGGGCAAAATGTGTATTTCAACTTGCGAGCCAGCTGAGAACCAGTTTGCTTTTCCGAGCTCGCCGTGCTAAGCGGAGCCACGTCATTACGTCGCTGAATACGTCATTACGTCGCTGTATACGTCAGTTACGGCGCTACGTTTGCATAAACCTTGGCGCGAATATCAAAGCAAAAACAACACGGAAGAAGCAGCAGCAGCAACAATAATAATGATGATGGCTGACTTCGCGTTTGTACAGCTGCTGCTTCTCGTCGCTTAAAAATGGCGATCTTTCGCGGTCTTGTTATTGTTGTTGGTCTTAACAACTCCGCCCCCCCCCCCCCCTGCTGATGTAAGCGGTTCTTTCCTCTGGCCCAGCAGAGAGTTGGTGCTAGCCTGGAACCGGTTTTTCTGGCCCCAGAGCCAGTTCTTTGTCAGTGGAAACAGAAAACCCGGTTCCAAACTAAGCACTGGCCCCGAACCAGCCCTGGAACTGCTTTGGTGGAAAAGGGGCAATGGAGGATGCTTGGACTGATAAAAGAAACAGACTCTGTTGCAATGGTGAAGGCTGAGCTTCAAGTCAGGCTAAACTTTCAGTTGTCCTGTACTGAGTTCAAGACATTCATTGAAAATCAGCCAGGACTCATAGCAGCAGCAAAGAAAAACACCAAATATAAATGGAAGATTAGGTAAGGTTTTGGTGAATTAAATGAAATAGTGTAGTGTAGTACATACTCCTGTATGTGCCCAGTTATATCAGTTCCATGTCCTCCTATATATTTGTTTAGCCAAGAGCAGCAGAGGCACAGGCAAGCACAAGCAAAGCACACACCACACTCTAAGCAACCAGATAAGCTGTTTGACACTACACCTTACATTGTTACATTCAGGTATTCTTAGATACAATGAAAAATTAATTATTTTTATTCCACATAAGCAAACAAACAGAACTTAGTTATGTATTCCCCTTTTACCTGTGCCCACTACTGCCCCCAGGTGTCCACAACCAAAAACTGTTGGAAATAAACCAAAATAATGTAGACCTGCTTTATTCTGTAAAGCAATTAACTAAACAAATAACTAGCAAAAGCATCATTTTTACTAATTAGAGCAATACAATTTCAGCGTAGAAGGGCGATTTTTGTCTTGGGTTAGATGTGCGAAGGGCGCCGTTGCTTACAAGCAAAAAGGTCGATTGGATGGTCGAAATGTCCAGGATTTTTGTCAGACACAGGTGGCAACCCTAATCTCGTCGTACACGGCTTATAGCCAACTCGGTGCTACAGTATGTGCCTCGTCGGCTGTCAGCTCATGTACGACGAGATTGAGTGGAATAACTGTTAAATGTAAATGTTTTAGAGCCTGCCCATATCCTCACAAGTTCAATCTGGAGCTGCGGTTCTTGTATGTTTGTCTCGGTTTCCTACAAGTCCTCCAGTTTCCTTCCATCTCCCAAGAATGACCAATCTGTCCATTGGTGTGAATGTGTGTGTGAACGTGTGCATCCTATTTTATGTGTATTCCTGTTGCATGCCAGACCCTGAACAGGATTATACACTTGTTGAAGATGAACAATATTTATCAGAAAGTGTTTGATGAGATGACTGACAGGTTAACTTAATTAACAGCTAGAACAGATGTGTTGTGGATGTACAGATGCTGTAAAAGTATAGTCAGAGATTTACACTACCATTCAAAAGTTTGGGCTCACTTTGAAATTTCCTTATTTTTGAAAGAAAAGCACTGTTCTTTTCAATGAAGATCACTTTAAACTAATCAGAAATCCACTCTATACATTGCTAATGTGGTAAATGACTATTCTAGCTGCAAATGTCTGGTTTTTGGTGCAATATCTCCATAGGTGTATAGAGGCCCATTTCCAGCAACTCTCACTCCAGTGTTCTAATGGTACAATGTGTTTGCTCATTGCCTCAGAAGGCTAATGGATGATTAGAAAACCCTTGTACAATCATGTTAGCACAGCTGAAAACAGTTGAGCTCTTTAGAGAAGCTATAAAACTGACCTTCCTTTGAGCAGATTGAGTTTCTGGAGCATCACATTTGTGGGGTCGATTAAATGCTCAAAATGGCCAGAAAAATGTCTTGACTATATTTTCTATTCATTTTACAACTTATGGTGGGAAATAAAAGTGTGACTTTTCATGGAAAACACAAAATTGTCTGGGTGACCCCAAACTTTTGAACGGTAGTGTAAAGGGATCCTCCAACAGATTTATTCTCAAACGTATTTTAAGTAAAAGTAGCCGTAGAGTTCAAAAATCAAACTTTCATTTTCGAAGATCAAATAGTGTTCGAGAAAATTGAATTTTCTTTAAAATCTCGGTTTAAAATGGCTCAACTTGCAGTGCAACATGACACTTCGTGCTCTAAAATCTGTTTTAAACCATGCCACACACTCTCTTTGTTAATCTCCCTAGCACCAGCTGTAGATCATGTAAAGAAAGATTTTAGAGCGTGAAGTGTCATGTTGCACTGCGAGTTGAGCCATTTTAAACTGAGATTTTAGAGTGCACAGCCACACACACACACACACACACACACACACACACACTTTGCCACACACACTATCTGTAGATCATGTAAAAAAAAATTAAGATTTTGCAGTGCGAAGTCTCATGTCTGATCCAGTTCCTGTCGGTGACCCTCTGCCACAGCTGAACAAGCACACTTTGCATTTTCTCTGTGGAAATGCAGTCTAGTTCCAGCTTGTGCTTTCTTTTTAGCATCATTGTGGCATTTATATGCTACACAATGAGGCATACTTATTTAAAAACTGATAAATTCAGTAAAAATACTTGTAAAACTAGCAAAACTACGATGTAAACAGAGAATATAAACAACTGAGTTGCTCCAAGTGACCACTACCTGACCTTATCACATACATCACCACCGCAGGAAAATTAATTTTTCTTGAACACTATTTGGTCTATGAAAATGAAAGTTTGGTTTTTGAAATCTGTGACTACTTTTACTTAAAATAAGTTTGAGAATAAATCTGCTGGAGGATCCTTTTAAGTCACTGTTAGCTGAAACATTAAAATCTACACTCCTAAAACGTACATACACTGTGTCGGCTTAAAAGCCAAAATACTAGTGGAAACCTTTTGAAATGACAGACATCATGCCTTCTTTACCTGATTGGCTGGATGTTGTTGAATGACATCACTGTTTTTTTTTTCTTTCTTGCTTACAGAGACTGAGCAGATGTATTATTACTAGTTAGAAGAGTACCAAGTCGTGATCTGACTTAAAATGAACCGATCCCACCTTTAAACACAGGTCCCAGAACAGCGAGTTTCTCCATCATTTTACGGTATATGACATAGTATGTGAGAAATCCATTCCATTTAACAAACAATATGGATTTGTTTCCTCCTTTCAACAACCACAGCTTATTATTAAAGTTATTGCATATACCTTTTTTTTCAGATAATGGTTTTCAGCAGACGCTTCATCAGCAGCTAGTCTGCTTAAATCTTGCGTTTTGAGTTATGATCATAGTGATGTGATCACATGGTATTTTTCTGCAGGATATACGGTATTTTCATGCAGGTTGAAGGGTAACTGGCTTATCCTGATCTATTGATGTCATTTCAGAAGGGCAGTGATTAAGGCTCTGGTTATTGATCGAAGGGTTAGGGGTTTGAACCCCAGCACTGCTAAGCTGCCAGTGTTTGGCCCTTGGGCAAGGCCCATAACCCTATCAGCTCAGCCTAGTCACATCAACCCAATACAGAAGTGGGGGGGGGAACGATGTAGAGGAAGAGTGACATGTCAGAACGTGATCAGGAGGAATGTCTATATCGAATATGAGCAGGCACCAGGCTAATACTCTCCCATTTCTCCTGCCCAAACATGAACATGGTGGTGATTTGTTTAACTTTTCAGCAGCACCATATTGTCCACTGCATATACTCTCATTCATCTCTATCAGTGTTTCAGTGTTGCCCTCTGCTGGCAGATATTAGGACATATATACAGCTCTAGGAATACAGAAATATTAGCCTGCACTTCAACAGGAATCAGTGCTGTAGTAATTAAAAAACAACTTCTTATACCCATAGAGGACATATCTACCCACAGTGCTAAGCTTCTACACAATTACCTTCATATTTAACAGCATGATGAGGCACACGTCAAGCAACTTCTCTAAAAATTCTCCTGAAATTTAACTTGATAGCGTTACAGTGTTCTTGCACTAACCACTGAGCAGACTGCTTTCTCACTGCAGCTCATTTTAGCTGCACTTACCTTCAATTTTAGTAGAAATTTCCAGGCATGGTTACTTCAAGTATATTAAAAAAAATCCTCTTCTAACAAATAAAGAATCTCTCACACACTTCCACACACACAGAACACACAACACACAAAGAAGAGTCCGGTGAGTGCTCTTGGGTTGGAGTGAAGTTCATAGAAAAAGGTAGCCAGGCCGTGTCCATGTGTGTCCCTCCTGTATGGTTCATAAGAGGTTCATCAGAGGTCATGTGACAGCTCAGGACAGCCCATTTGTTTAACTGAATTTTTTTTTTGTTTCCGTAGATAAATATATGGGCTGAATCTTAGCCTTTCGAGTTCTTCTTTATCTGGGAGTTCCACATGCCTCTTTTCGAGTGATAGTAGTGGAAGAAGTTCCGCAATCTCAACCTCTCCACCTCCAGACCGTTCTGTAACACTCTGAAGAAAAAAAGAGAGAAAGAGAAGGAGGAAGGGCTTCACTGAATCAGTTTTGATGTTAAGAGGCAAACATGTGAAATCAGCTTTACCCAGACTTTTTTTTTTTCTATTTCACTACTATTCCTGTACCTGTCCAGCAGTTCCCAGTCCTCTCCTCCCCAGCGATCTTTAAACTCCTCTGTGTTCATGCCGCCGATTTTGTCAAAGTCAGATTTATAGATTCCAAACAAGCCAAAGCCATTCACCTCCCAGTATCCTGCCACGAAGAGGGAATCAGATGAGGATTAGCTTTCAAACATGCACAATTTCTAAACGCAATCTTGTGTTATAGTAAAAAGATTCATCTCTCAAATGCAGGACATCACTGCAAATTCCAGCCTTCGTTAATTTACAAAAAATTGAATGTAAATCAAGTCTAAGCACACAAGCAAGTGACAAAACACAAGATAGTGATCTGTATATAAAAGGTCCTAATATTGCTAGCAAAAAAAAAAAAAAAGCATTCTGAGCTGCCAGTGAGAAAAACTAATTACACCACAAAAATTTTATTGTGCAAATTCATGGAAACAGGCCGTTTTTTGTAAGAAATAAGCAGCACCTGCATTTATTTTTACCAACCAAAGACACCACAGTCTCACCCACTTTCCCCTTTGTATCAGGCAGATTTTATCTTTGGTTTGACTGCTCTTCTACCTAAAGCAGCAGAAATGCATATAACCCCAATTCCAAAAAGTTGGGGCACTGTATAAAACAAATAAGAACAGAATGTGAAGATTTGGAAATCATAGAAATCCTAGATTTCATTGAAAATAGTACAAAGACAACATATCAAATGTTGAAACTGAGAAATTTTATTGTTTTTTGAAAAATATAGGCTCATTTTGAATTTGATGTCAGCAACACGTTTCAGAAAAGTTGGGGCAGGGTTATGTTTACCACTGTGTTGGATCACCTCTACTTTTAACAACACTCTGTAAACATTTGGGAACTGAGGAGAACAATTGCTGTAGTTTTGAAAGAGAAATGTTGTCCCATTCTTGCCTGATATACAATTTCAGTTGCTCAACAGTTCGGAGTCTCCTTTGACGTATTTTGCACTTCATAATGCACCAAATGTTTTAAATGGGAGACAGGTCTGGACTGCAGGCAGGCCAGTTTAGCACCCAGACTCATTTACTACAGAACCATCCAGTTTTAATATGTGCAGAAAGCAGTTTGGCATTGTCTTGCTGAAAGAAGGAAGGCCTTCCCTGAAAAAGATTTTGTCTGGATGGCAGCATATTGCTCTGAAACGTGTATATATCATTCAGCATTAATGATGCCTTCTCAGATGTACAAGCTACCCATGTCATGTGCACTAACGCCCCCTCATACCATCACAGATGCTGGCTTTTGAACTGTGCACTGATAACAAGCCGGATGGTCCCTCTCCTCTTCAGCCTGGAGGATGTGGTGTCCATGATTTCTAAAAAGAATTTCTACTTTTGATTCGTCAGACCTCGAGACAATGTTCCACTTTGCCTCAGTCCGTTGTAAAAGAGCTTGGGCCCAGAGAGGGTGGCGGTGTTTCTGGATATTTTTTATATCTGGTTTTAACTTGCATTTGTGGATGCAGTAATGAACTGTTTTCACAGACGATGGTTTTCTGAAGTGTCCCTGAGCCCATACACTGATTTCCACTACAGACACGTGTCTGCTTTTAATGCAGTGTCGCCTGAGGCCCTGAAGATCACAGGCATCCAGTGTCAGTGTTCAGCCTTGTCTCTTGCATACAGAGATTTCTCCAGATTCTCTGAATATTTTAATGATATTATGTACCATAGATGATGTGATCCACAAATTCTTTGCAATTTTACATTGAGGAAGATTATTATTAAATTGTTGTACTGTTTGCCCACGCAGTCTTTCACAGAGCAATGAACTCCTCCCCATCTTTACTTCTGACAGACTCCGCCTCTCTGGGATGCTCTTTTTATACCCAATCATGAATATTTAGAAAATTTTGACCTGTTGCCAATTAGCCACATTTTTTTTAGCATTACACAACTTTTGCAGTCTTTTGTTGCTCCTGTCCCAACTTTTCTGGAACGTGTTGCTGACATCAAATTCAAAATGAGCATATATTTTTCAAAAAACAATAAAATTTCTCAGTTTCAACATTTGATATTTTGTCCTTGTACTACTGTCAGTGAAATATAGGGTTTCCATGATTTGCAAATCTTCACATTCTGTTTTATTTATGTTTTATACAGTGTCCCAACTTTTTGGAATTGGGGTTGTAGTTTCAAGAGTAAAAAAGTTAAATTATATGGAAAATGTTCTACAAAGTATGTATAAATTGTAGCTTCTAATGTCTTATATCAGAACTTAAAAAGCCGGACAGTGCACAGTCACGTGCCAACAATAACGGTCACCACACAACTCACAAGAAGGGACATGAACAACTTGTCACTTGCTATTGTGAAAATAGAGTACAGATCTGGATATTTTGGGGAACAAACATTACAAGTCAACATTCAGTTTCAGACATTTTATTTCTGTAAATAATTAGTACGACTTTCTTAATAAATATATCCAGCAATGTTCTTTTGCTCAAGCAAAGAGCGAGTTGCAAGCGGTGCTGCTATGAAGACATTTAAATTGCTTGGGAATGAGCTTTGCCTGAGAGGCAAGAAGAAACTGAAACCAGTTTGATTTATATTTATGGATTAGAAGTGATGGAATGAAATCCCCACTCTGTTTTTTAATGCCTCTGTTAACCATAGCAATGTACATTACTATTTTATCAGCCATATTAATATGACTATCTTTGGTGTTATTCATGGCTGTCTTACTCTCAAAGCACTCATACATGCTCTGTTATAGTACACAGTGTGTCGAGAACAAATGAGTCAATCGGCGCTCTGACAGCAGTAATTATCTCTGTTAAATCTAACGATGATGAAGAACACTGCATCACACCAGTCTGGGTTTTCTAATCAGTCCTTGTGTTGTGCTCGTATGTGAAGTGTTTGTTTTATGGAAGATTATAGATTAAGATAATAAAGTCTGTCCTGTTGATAAAGGATAACGATACAAACCTTGCACATATATTTTGTCAAAAACATGAGTCAGGGCATATTTGTGGGGCAAGAATTTGAATTTGTATACATGTGTCATATACCAGTTCAAATATATCAAAATTCATTTCAAATTATCTTTAGGCAGAAAAAAAGTCTGGCTACATGGTAACTGGCAGGAGCCAGCAGCCAATCGAGAGAGAGAGAGAGAGAGAGAGAGAGAGAGGGAGAGCGCATTCATGAGTGATTGAGTTTTGTCTTTTTTCCCCTCACTGAACAGGTAAGACTTTTATATGATCACTAATTATGTGGGAATGTACAGAATTATAGTCAGTCAAATTATTCTAGTTGTGGAATGATTATCTTTTGTTAATCATTTTGAAACGTTTTAGCTGAATAATTCCTGGTTAGTGAATAAAAAAGGACTGCGAGTTGGCCTAGTGATTAGCGTGTCTGCCTCTCGACCAGGAGATCGTGAGTTCTACTTGTGGTCGAGTCATACCAAAGACCATCATAAAAATGGTACCTACTACCATCTGGCAAGGTGCGCTGCATTACAGATGCGAGTAGGGAAGTCAAACTCTCGCCGTTACCAGAGGACTAGCCCCCCACTGTAACCCTAGCTGTATAGACCCTTCCCACTGACGTCACCGGAAACCGGAAGTAAACAGACCCTGCGCCATATTGGAAGACCAACAAACTCGTGATCAGGGGGAAATAACGGCAGCGGATGGAATTTAAACCCATGAGGCACTTGATTCATCATAAACCTACAATGGTAAACTTTTGTGCTGTGTTAGGGTGTTCCAACAAAGCTGATGGGAAAGGTGAAAAGAAGTCGTTCTTCAGAATACCAGCTGTGACTGAGACACAAGGGGAGCAAACCAAGGAGCTTTCTGCCGGGAGACAGAGAATAAGTGCATTACTGAGTGTCTGAGCAAAGGAGAGCCTGAACGTTGCAATCTCCCTACTGGCTGTTTATTGGCTGTTTGTAAAAATGTATCAATTGTTGCCCTTCCCACGGGAATCATCGCGGACTCGAGAGACGAGACCTGACGAGTTAGTTCGTTGGTAGCAGAACAAAATGTCTGGACACAAATCGGGTTTTCAGAAAAGGAAAGAAAATAAACGCAGGGTCGAAAATACAAAAAAGGAGGCAGAAAATGCAAAACGAGTTTTAAGGTAGGACAAATGGTTACTTTTCTGAGGCAGCCCGCCGTGGCTGCAGGCTTTCAGTTGTGTCATTGAATGGTTACTTTTCTGAGGCAGCCCACCGTGGCTGCCTGCAGGCTTATTTATTATAGCCCGTTTAGTTAAAATAGTTGATCTAAAATGTTTATAGTTATAGTTATGTGATGGTTGTCCTCAGTGTTCGAACCATGCCAATATTTTCGGGGGGTCCCTTTTTTTCCCTGGGGGGTGCTTGCGCTTGTCTCGGAGCACGGATCTCCAAACACATGAGAAGCCTATCTTACGCACATATCACGTGGACTCCACACCTCCACACACGCATCGCGTCTGAAGTCATAACTCATCAGGGGAAATTGTGTCCGCATTGGCATGTTCAAAAAAACAACCTCGCGTCAACAATGATACCACACGCAAGAAAAAAAAACAGTCAGGCTACTCAACAACCAACCTGGCAGCAGCAGTCGTTGTCATATCGGTTTATTTTATCTTTGATGTAAACACAACACTTTGGATATGCAAATGCTTCCGTTACACACGATTGCCATGTCAATAAACATCATTTTGCCAATATTTTAGAGACCCCCCCAACATTTCCCAAATCATGTTTTCAAGGGATCTCATGTCTGTTTCAGGGGATCTCGGATCCCCCGAGTACCCCCGTAGTTCGAACACTGGTTGTCCTGATTTAGACTGGTGTGTTTTTTTTTTTGGGGGGGGGGGGGGGGGGGGTTGGGGGTGCGCAATGTTGCACCCGGGTCCAGATTAGGGCAGAACCGGCCCTGGCTACATTTCAGGTGTAGTTTGTTTTATGTATCTATGTACTTGCATAGATGTGTACTTGGTCTTCCAATATGGCGACTACCGAAATCTTGCGGCGCGGTGACGCCATGCGGGATCCTTCTATAGGCGAGAGGCGGCAAACGGAGATTGACGCCACACCCATACGCCTTAAAGAGTTGGTTAGTACTGGGACAGGAGACTGCCTGGGAAGACCAGATCCTGGTGTGAGAGGGACTTTGATTTTTTTTTTAAATAAAAGAGGTGTTGGTGAAAGATTAAATGCAACTATAAACGGATACAAATTACGATGTCTCATTCCTTCATTAAAGGTGACAGGTTCTACCACTTTTCCACAAGTTTCGACATTGCTTACTGAAATGTCTGTGACATGCTTTGGTCAAAATACTATAAGAATAAAACACCACAGCTCCCTTCTCACCCTGTTGAAACAGCCTTGTTCAAAACGGCTGATTTGAGTGCCTGTTCCTTTAAATGATAATAAGCCACTGCTCACCCCACCCCTCTCTTACACCAGCCAATCAGGTAGCACTTTCCTCATATTCTTTCGCAAAGTAAGTTCTCGAGCCATGAGTGGAGATTGTCAGATGCAGATGAGGAAATGGTCTAATTTTAATGATCTCCCCTTGTGACGTAGAAATAGGAGCCAAATCTGAACGGCTTGTTGAAGCACGTTTTCTGAAACAGGCAGCTCAAAATAAAATTACTGGGTGTCTTATTTCAGAGTTTGTGGGTTGGTAGGCACTGCAGATGCGTAAAGGTATGTGCGCAAGTATTGAACAAGTGAGTTTTTCAGATTATGTAAATATTAATTTAAAAAAAACCCCATAATCCTTGGCAAATTGCTGTGGTAAAAGGGCAGAACGGTGGTGTAGTGGTTAACACTGTCGCCTCATAGTAAGAAGGTCCTGGGTTCGAGCCCAGCAGCCAACGGGGGCCTTTCTGTGTGGAGTTTGCATGTTCTCCCCGTGTCCGCGTGGGTTTCCTCCGGGTGCTCCGGTTTCCCCCACAGTCCAAAGACATGCAGGTTAGGTTAACTGGTGACTCTAAATTGACCGTAGGCGTGAATGTGAGTGTGAATGGTTGTCTGTGTCTATGTGTCAGCCCTGTGATGACCTGGCGACTTGTCCAGGGTGTACCCCGCCTCTCGCCCGTAGTCAGCTGGGATAGGCTCCAGCTTACCTGTGACCCTACACAGGATAAGCGGCTAGAGACAATGGATGGATGGATAAGAGGAATTAAACATACCATGATGTTATAATGCATCACACCACCCTGTCATTGATTATTTTCCTTTAACAGCATACCCAAAAAAACAACTCAAGCAGCACTTCGGGTCTAAGTGGTCTGCATGCTGCTGTAAGAAAGTGTGTGCATACACTACCGTTCAAAAGTTTGGGGTCAGTTTGAAATTTCCTTATTTTTGAAAGAAAAGCACTGTTCTTTTCAATGAAGATCACTTTAAACTAATCAGAAATACACTCTATACCAGGGGTCATCAAACTACGGCCCGACTCCAGCCCGCCACCCCCCTTTGACCGGCCCCCCAGCCCCTCTGCCCCCCACCACTTGAACCGACCCTATGAGGCAATCCCCAAAAGTGGTCATGGTCTATTTTTTTTAATTGCTTTTTGGCAAATAACAACATGTCTGCATCTTGTATTTTGTTGATTTTATCAATTAAAATTGATATTTAGTTATAAAATGAACTATTAATATTTTCCGAATTTTCGTCATATGCTCGCGATCAAGCAGTGACAGGCAGCGCACGCACAGAGAACTGTCAGTGTTCAGGACAGCAAAATGGCTAGCGGTCAGCGAAAAGCTGACAGAGAGTGCAGAGTTTTTAAAGAACAGTGGACCACCGATTATTTTTTCGTTCAGTGTAAGGACCGTGCAGTTTGTCTTGTATGTAAAGAAAGTGTGTCGGTTTTCAAAGAATATAATCTGCGTCGTCACTATGAAACCTGCCACAAAGAGTATGCTAGTTTGCGAGGGCAAACAAGAGAAGACAGGATTCGGAGGATGAAATGCGGACTGGCTGCACAACAGAATGTATTCCTTCACCAAACCCAGATCAACCAGGCTGTTGTCCGAGCTCGCTATAAGGTAGCTCACCTACTAGCTACCCATGGAAAGCCGTTTACTGATGGGGACTTTGTTAAAGTATGCATGCTTGCTGTGGCTGAGGAGGCGTGTCCCGACAAGAAGGATGCGCTCAACGCGGTGAGTCTCTCCGCACCTGCTATGACCAGGCGAACCGAAGATTTGGGGGACAACGTGTATGACCAGCTGAATATGAGGGCGTCAGAATTCGAGTTTTTTGCTTTGGCCATGGATGAGAGCAATGACGTGCAGGACACAACACAACTGCTGTGATCTATTGCTCATATTATAATTTCACTGTTTTTTTAAAAATGTATTTATTTTATAGGCCTATTTATTTGACCTTTATTAAGTGCTGCACACTATTATTATTATTATTATTATTATTATTATTATTAATATCCACAGGCCTACCTACAATTTATAATTTTCCACTCACCTTTGCCAGTGTCAATCACCTCAACTAGGCAGATGTTTCTTACCTTGACAGCTTTGATGTTATTTTTATTAGAAAATAAATAAATGGAATGTGTGTGGTATTTCAAATTAAAACAAAGTGTGAAGACTCGATTACTACTTTTGCAAACCACTAGTAAAGAAACAAATATGTGCCAGGAATCAAGTATTGATATAGTAGCGGGGATATAGTAGCGGGGATGGCTGTGCCAGGCTAGTAATCTCTACTACACAATGAGGCCTGCTGGTGGTCATATTTGTCTGGGTCATACAAGTCTATGTTATATAGCTGACCCGACCCCGGCCCCCCATCACAGTCAGGAATGACAATGTGGCCCTCAGAGAAAAAAAGTTTGGTGACCCCTGCTCTATACATTGCTAATGTGGTAAATGACTATTCTAGCTGCAAATGTCTGGTTTTTGGTGCAATATCTCCATAGGTGTATAGAGGCCCATTTCCAGCAACTCTCACTCCAGTGTTCTAATGGTACAATGTGTTTGCTCATTGCCTCAGAAGGCTAATGGATGATTAGAAAACCCTTGTACAATCATGTTAGCACAGCTGAAAACAGTTTAGCTCTTTAGAGAAGCTATAAAACTGACCTTCCTTTGAGCAGATTGAGTTTCTGGAGCATCACATTTGTGGGGTCGATTAAATGCTCAAAATGGCCAGAAAAATGTCTTGACTATTTTCTATTCATTTTACAACTTATGGTGGGAAATAAAAGTGTGACTTTTCATGGAAAACACAAAATTGTCTGGGTGACCCCAAACTTTTGAACGGTAGTGTATGTTACCATCAGGCTCTTGCGGTGAGCTCCCACAGCCCAGTCTCATGACGATTGGAGCGAAGGCCAGCCTGCCCTCCACACAGTGCTTCCTGATGCTCTCCAGGATGTTGAGGGGAAAGTGAATGTGCAGGTCACACAGGAACACGATACTGTGACTGTCCTGGGAGAACACACACACACGCACGGAGTCACTCACAAAACCACAAGTAAGTACAGTCGTCCTACCAAATATTAACCTTCTGGGGTCGAGAGCTTCTCCGGCGAAGCTCGGTAGGTTTAGAATGAGTAGGTCATGTACTGAGATAAATATCTTTGCAAGTTTTTATCATACAAGCATGATAAACATATTGACAGAAACTTTATACTTTACACTTTCCTATGTGCCCACTGCCAAATATTACAGTTTTTAAATTACCTAAATTAGATGAAGCATAAAACTTGTCACCTTACTCAGTCACACCGGAGTCGGAGCACTGAGCGCACACTTACGCAATCATAAAAGACTGTTCACATGGTAACGGCAGGATAATCACTTTCACTCTTTTGGTTCAATTGGTTTCTCTTTTGCAGTGGGAATGCCCACCGTAAACAGGATAAAATGTCAGCCATAGTTTAGGCTACTTGTTTGGAGTTCAAACTTGGTGTGAGATAGCACGGCGATTTGATGCTCGGGAGGCGCTTTGGATGATTCAGGACAGCGATTCAATTCAATCTTGAGAACTGCGACACTGATGATGAGCAGTGCCATTTTGAACTTCGAATCGATCCAGCCGAAGATCAACTTGAGTAAGTGTAAATATTTCTTCTATTTCTTGTGAGTATATCGGCTGATGTGTGTGCACTGTACTGCATAATCTTTGCGTGCTTCTTGTGCAAATAAAACGCACACCGTCATTTGTTTGGTCTCTTCTTTTTCGTCTTTTTCTGGCACTGTAATGATTTTGGCATGCTCTGATGTTTCTGTCAGCTTCAACTAAAAAGTATTTTCAGTCATATGACTTTTTTGTATTCAGCACAAGTTCAGCTACAAAAAAAAAGTCATATGACTTTGAAAATACTGCTTAGATTTGTTGAAATTGACACCATCAGAGTATGCCAAAATCATTACAGTGACAGAAAATACCCTCAGACCCCAAAGGGTTAACTCAAACATCTTGTATGTATGTCACATTGGTGTCCCTGTTCAAAATTAAAACATTGGTGGATCATGTTCAAATTGAACATTTATTTTCTTAAAAGTAGAGTTTCTCTTTTTTCTTTTACCTCAATAGTGTCCACTCCAACCTGCAATCCAGCTGAGCGTTCAAAATTCCCTTCCCTCCTCAGATAGTCATATCTGCATTGCAGCCCAACAACAAAGGCACTTGATTAGCATTCATTTAAAAGCAATAGCACGCATAAGTGGGTATGTGCATGTACCTTGGCACAGAGCTTTCTCCCAGAGCCTGCTCTATGTCCATGTCATCACTCTGGAAATCCACAATGATGATGTTGAAGTTCTCGTCTTTGGTCTCATGGTGTAAGAACTCCATGTCAGTGATGAACTGTTGGACCCAGCGAGCCTGGTTCTTCACTGCAGAGACGGAGAAAACCACACACCCTATCATAATCCTCATCATCACAATATAATACATGTACACAATAGATGTGTGTTCATTAGTACCATATACATATCACATGAGTATATAATGCATACAGTGGGGCAAAAAAGTATTTAGTCAGCCACCAATTGTGCAAGTTCTCCCACTTAAAAAGATGAGAGAGGCCTGTAATTTTCATCATAGGTATACCTCAACTATGAGAGACAAAATGAGGAAAAAAAAATCCAGAAAATCACATTGTCTGATTTTTAAAGAATTTATTTGCAAATTATGGTGGAAAATAAGTATTTGGTCAATCACAAAAGTTCATCTCAATACTTTGTTATATACCCTTTGTTGGCAGTGACAGAGGTCAAACGTTTTCTGTAAGTCTTCACAAGGTTTTCACACACTGTTGCTGGTATTTTGGCCCATTCCTCCATGCAGATCTCCTCTAGAGCAGTGATGTTTTGGGGCTGTCGCTGGGCAACACGGACTTTCAACTCCCTCCAAAGATTTTCTATGGGGTTGAGATCTGGAGACTGGCTAGGCCACTCCAGGACCTTGAAATGCTTCTTACGAAGCCACTCCTTCATTGCCCGGGTGGTGTGTTTGGGATCATTGTCATGCTGAAAGACCCAGCCACGTTTCATCTTCAATGCCCTTGCTGATGGAAGGAGGTTTTCACTCAAAATCTCACGATACATGGTCCCATTCATTCTTTCCTTTACATGGATCAGTCGTCCTGGTCCCTTTGCAGAAAAACAGCCCCAAAGCATGATGTTTCCACCCCCATGCTTCACAGTAGGTATGGTGTTCTTTGGATGCAACTCAGCATTCTTTCTCCTCCAAACACGACAAGTTGAGTTTTTACCAAAAAGTTCTATTTTGGTTTCATCTGACCATATGACATTCTCCCAATCCTCTTCTGTATCATCCAAATGCTCTCTAGCAAACTTCAGACGGGCCTGGACATGTACTGGCTTAAGCAGGGGGACACGTCTGGCACTGCAGGATTTGAGTCCCTGGCGGCGTAGTGTGTTACTGATGGTAGCCTTTGTTACTTTGGTCCCAGCTCTCTGCAGGTCATTCACTAGGTCCCTCCGTGTGGTTCTGGGATTTTTACTCACCGTTCTTGTGATCATTTTGACCCCACAGGGTGAGATCTTGCGTGGAGCCCCAGATCGAGGGAGATTATCAGTGGTCTTGTATGTCTTCCATTTTCTAATAATTGCTCCCACAGTTGATTTCTTCACACCAAGCTGCTTACCTACTGCAGATTCAGTCTTCCCAGCCTGGTGCAGGTCTACAATTTTGTTTCTGGTGTCCTTTGACAGCTCTTTGGTCTTGGCCATAGTGGAGTTTGGAGTGTGACTGTTTGAGGTTGTGGACAGGTGTCTTTTATACTGATAACGAGTTCAAACAGGTGCCATTAATACAGGTAACGAGTGGAGGACAGAGGAGCCTCTTAAAGAAGAAGTTACAGGTCTGTGAGAGCCAGAAATCTTGCTTGTTTGTAGGTGACTAAATACTTATTTTACCGAGGAATTTACCAATTAATTCATTAAAAATCCTACAATGTGATTTCCTGGATTCTTTCCCCCCATTCTGTCTCTCATAGTTGAAGTGTACCTATGATGAAAATTACAGGCCTCTCTCATTTTTTTAAGTGGGAGAACTTGCACAATTGGTGGCTGACTAAATACTTTTTTGCCCCACTGTATGTAGTTTAATGGTTTTATTCTGTCCTTGGATGCAGAAATTATACAGCTTGAAGAGGATCAGAAAAATATCACCTTTGGGGCTCTTGGAGGATTACTAACAAGTTATGTGTACTGTATAATAAGTTGGCCAGTAAATGGATAATAGACATAGAGATATGTCTACAGTATTATATATACGGTATCTCATTAGGAACATAATTTAAAATGTGATTGGGAATTCTAGCACTCACCAGGCACCACAAAGTGCACCATAACATCTCTTTTCCACTGCAGCATGACCGGCTGACAGAGCAGTGGTTTGGCATAGACCGTCCCAGGTCGTGGGGTAGTACGGGCGGTGCGGGTGAGCGGCTGAGAGGAGGCCGAGGGTCTGGGTGAGATGGGAGCGGAGGGGGGTGAGCCAGTCACTCCATCGCTAGTCTCCAGACTATCCTCAATCCGGCCACGGTGCAGCAGGAGGTAGATGTATTCAGAAAGACGCACTACATTCCTGCCTCTCTCCATCAGCTCCAGCTCAATCAGGTAGCGGTTCCCCCTCGCCGAGTCGCGCCTTTTCTCCACATTTATAATCCGCAAGAGTGTGTAGATACTGTAAGGGAGAGGAAATGTGTTTGTTTTAGGCAACTGTTTGAAAACAATGCCTTTTATTCTATCCACATTCACCGGATATGAGCAATCGCGTGTTCTGATTGGCCACTCTATTACTAGATATCAGCTCATATACCATGAGAAGAGAAAAACAAAATGGCAGCGCATGTTGCTGAACCAACCGAAGATGAAATAAAAACTCTACTTGAAAACAAAACCCCAAAAATACAAAAAAAAGCAACAAAATATGGAATGAAAGTATTTGATAGTAAGAACATATATTTTTTTATTTTTCAAGAATTATTATTATTACAGCATTTTTCACAAATTGCTCCTGTCATTTCACTGGTTTATTTACATTCTTCATCTTTAAGCATTAAAATTTGTTGAATTTTTTTAGACTGGTTCAAAAGCTCAAAGAAGTTTGAAAATTACACAACTGAAATGTCCAAAGAAGAATTAAATAAATGTCTAAAGCTATTCTATACCTCGGCACGACAACGAGATGGCATTTTCTACAAAATAACAACACTAAAGTTAATTTATGCAGCCATCGATAGGCTTTTAAGAAGTCTGACGAAGCGGAAATGATTTTGTTGGACGTTTTGTATAGTTTTTATTTATCGAATTTACAAAAAAAAAAAAGCTCTGTTTCTCAAAATCCAGTGAATGTGGATAGAATAAAACAGTTATTCCAATCAATCTCATCGTACATGGATTATAGGCAACTTGGCGCTACGCAACTCGTTGGCTATCAGCTCATGTATGACTCAATTTCGTGGAATAACTGTTAATTATACCATTTACTTGTAAGATATAAGGTGGGCATGTGAAGATACAAGATAACAAAAGCATATACATTCACGCAAACATACACGTCCAGACAAACAAACAAAAAAGAAAAGCCCCCTCACCCTCCATTTTGCTCATTCAGTTTCTCCATGTACTGTGCAAGCACGTCCACCACCTCACTCTCAGGAAGCTGTAGGTTGCCCGAGACATTACACCTCAGATCATTCCAGTCAGAACGCAACGTCTCAAAGTCCATACTGTTGACGGAAAATGTCCTCTGCCAGTTAATGGCCTCTTCGGCCCAGCCTGGCCTCGGCTCTATCTCCTCATAGCTGTACTCTGACAGGTCACCTTCTTCCTCCTGCTCAGCCTCCATCTCTGCTCGATTCACCTGCGTCTCCGTGATCTCAGTGGTCCGGAGGTAGGAGGTGAACCGGGGAGCTTCGGTAGGCAGAGTGTTTTCCAAAGATATATTGTGAAAGGAGGAAGGAGTAACACGAGAAGCAGGCCGAAGGCTAGAACTAGCTGGAGTAACTGCCAATTTGCTCTTGTCTGTGTGATTCGTTAGCACCGCCCTGCTGGAGGCCAGGTGAACCACACTGGAGTTTGAGCTCACAGAGAAGACTCTATTTTCTCTAAGAGGGGGCCTGAACTGAGAAGTCCCAATGATGCTTTTTCTCACCTTGGGTTTGGAATTAAGGTTCATTAGTTTGGTGGTTTTCCCACTGTGATAGAGAAAAACTCCAGGGAACACCTCTCGGGGTTGCTGTGAGGCAGGATTTTTTTTCTCATTCCCAGGCCGGGGTCTGGTGATGTAGATTTTATTGTCTTTCTTGCGCTCCTTGTTGGTGTTTGGGTGGGTTTTTCCATTATAGCGATGAGTATTGTCTTTACGGCCAGCATGGGCAGAGTTGGTCAGAAGCTGCTTGGCTCGGTTGGTGAGTGCTGTGAGGGAGGATTTCTGTGGGAACAGGAGAGAGGATCGGCTCAATTTAGGGGCGTGTTCCTTTCTTTTCATTCCTTCTTTGCGTTTCTGAATCCAAGACAAAGAGCGACCGTGCACTACATTCACATTCTCAGTGTCCTCAGTCTCAGCCATCTCCGGCTGTCTGTCAGGATCTTCTGGCTCCGCCCCTTTCTTCCAATCCCGGTCCAGTGTCTTGTCCTTGTGAAAGGAGTGTCTCTGTTCTCTCAGTACTGCCTTTTTTAGCTGCACACCTTCCTCCTTCCTGGTTGGCACAGACCCTGATCTACCGGTATGAGAAGGGCTTGAGGTGTGACTCATCTGGCTGATGCGTGTGACCCACTTTGATGGTGAAGTGCCCACAATTTCTTCTTCATCCTCAGGATCCACACCTTCCTCCTCTTCAAGAAAATCTGTAAGACCAACAGAAACATCATATAATCGGCATATCAGACGCTTGCTGCCCGTGCTGTGAAAACTGTGCATGCAGACGCTCATCAAATCTGTCAATTCCAAATCTGTCATTGCTTAACTCTTGAATATTTTCTATTGTGAATATGATCATTAAAAAGCTTAGAATTTCTGATTTCCAAAGAGATTTATCTCATTAAGTTCTGTTCAGTACTTTGGGAGTAACAGCAGGTTGAAGTTGGTACAACAGAGTCCCCACTCACGGGACGTCGGGAGACTACCAGTGCTTTCTGAGTCACGGTAAAGCAGTTAGGCTCTCTCTCTCTCTCTTCTGATCAGTTTCTGACTGGATTACTTATGAATATCAATCAGATAACTTTTATAGGGATGTTCTCTCGCTCTCACTGTTTCTGATGAAGTATTCAGCAAAGTTTTCCCTCAGCTAGTTTTGATGTTATGCTTCACGGGACACTTTGAAGGGAGTTTTCATAGCCTTACCTACTTATTTTTTTAAATCAAAATGATTGATGTAAATAAATAACTATTTTAGAATACAAGTATAGTTGTTTTGATGAAAAATATTGAGATCTTAGTGGTCGGAATGATATTTTTAAAAACCGGGAGTCAGAAACGCGAGTGTCAATTTCGATTCATCTCATCTCATTATCTGTAGCCGCTTTATCCTGTTCTACAGGGTCGCAGGCAAGCTGGAGCCTATCCCAGCTGACTACGGGCGAAAGGCGGGGTACACCCTGGACAAGTCGCCAGGTCATCACAGGGCTGACACATAGACACAGACAACCATTCACACTCACATTCACACCTACGCTCAATTTAGAGTCACCAGTTAACCTAACCTGCATGTCTTTGGACTGTGGGGGAAACCGGAGCACCCGGAGGAAACCCACGCGGACACGGGGAGAACATGCAAACTCCACACAGAAAGGCCCTCGCCAGCCACGGGGCTCGAACCCGGACCTTCTTGCTGTGAGGCGGCAGTGCTAACCACTACACCACCGTGCCACCCCAGTTTTGATTCAATTAATGTGAATTGTTTATTGGATGTGGATCACACAGGTTTTTTGAGGTTCGCCTTGAAAGTCGTGAATATTATCATTTATATCCTTTCATATAAACACTAGTAGGCCCTACTTTTGAGAAATACAAAGGTCTACAGGGCACAAAGAGGGGATTAGAAATAATCTTTTATTACTTTTTTACTGAGTGCACCGATTTAACATTTTTACCTCATTAGCAAAATCAATATTAATGAAATACTAAGTTGCATAGTTTGTTTTTACTAATTTTTCAAACTTTGTATTCAGTATACAACCATCTATGTGCCTGCCAATTTCCATGTAAATATCTTGAAAAACAGAAAAGTTATTAAAAAAAAACTTTTGATCTCATTGGATAATGAGGCCCATTTTGGACCATGCGATCCTCAGACAGAATATTACGGCAGTTTTCTAAAAATTATGCCATTTCTTCTATCTTTGATTTGTAATATCTCAAGAACAGATAAACATATTTTAATTCTGTCAAAAGTATGTTGTTCTGCATTCAATTCTGAATTCAAAGAGAACAATTTCGAGCAATTGGGACTGAATTTGAATTTTCAGTTGATATGCCTACTGTTATGAATTGTGAAACTTCACAGATTCTCGGGTGTGTTAATGCCCTTTCAACTGGCAGTTTTCCATAACGGACCACTAAATGTTGTTCCAGGCAATTTGGCTCTGTTCTGTGTGAAAACACAATCAATCTCCGCTACTTGATTCGTGGCTCTAAGCCAGTATATCAGCGTGTTATGCCCTAACTAATGAAACACCTTGAGTAAACACTGCTCTAATAAAGCTTATTTTGTTTTTGGATCACTGAGCTGACTCAAGCACAATATAAAGTTCACACACACACACACACACGTTTTGTCTTACTATCCTAGTAAGGACCGTCCATTAACAGTTATTAATGTGGCTAATCAATGCTTTGCCTACACCAAAATCTATCCCTAACTTTATCTCCATTAGCTAAAAGGAAACATTTTGGCTCCTTTAGATGAATTAAAAAAAAAAAAAAGCAGTTTTCCTCATGGGGACTGACCAAATATCCGCAAAAGATCAAAACCATCAGGTAGTCCTACACTCGTGAGGATATTTGGTCTCTACCAAGATATAATAACATGCCCCTCTCCCACACACACACACACACACACCCACCATCAGGGTTGGGGAAGAAGAATGGCCTGTCATCCTCCTCTTCATCCATTTTCATGTATTTGTAGAAGCCAAACCTGAAAAATCCCAAATTAAGAAAGCATTAAATTACAGGCCTGAACTCTGAATTCAGACAGTTAAGCATTACTCAGCAGACTGATGAGCTGTACATCTCCTACAACTCTTACAATGCTGAATACTTTTCAGTCACAATCAAGTCCATATCAACTCTGTCGGCTATTCTTTTTCAAAACGTGCTTCCTGAATTATTCTGCTTCTTATGCATTCTTTTTGTTTAAAACCCTGGTACAAATCTTACTTCTCCAGATAAATGGGCGACTCCCGGTAGAAACACTTGTTCTCTCGTTCCATGTGTGTTAGCCGGGTGAAATCATTGGGATAGACGAAGGATAGATACACCTGCAGAAAGACGACAATGAAACACATTATTAAAAGGAAGACTGCTGGGGTTTTTTTTCTAGAGAAACCTTGACACATTTCTTCTGGGAAAAGCACGTTTAAACATTTAAGGACACTGATGTATACAGTAATATAGGAATCGACAGAAACTGTAATATATTCCAGTAACAAAACACTAAATATTCATCAAGGCGACAGTGAAGAACTGTGACGGATTGCTGTAGGTTTGCAGTAATTTCAAGAGTGAATGCATTTAAAACCTTTAACAAATACATATCCTTGAAACACAAGAGAAAACATCAGCAAGAAAATGAAAAGGAGAAAAGCAAATTAAAATGCAATCCACTGCTATATTTAATGCAGTGAGTATGTGATTCTGACTGATGCATAACAAACTGTACATTTCGGGCTGACATATGGAGACAAACAACCATTCACACCTACGGTCAATTTAGAGCCATCAGTTAGCCTAACCTGCATGTCTTTGGACCCTGGGGGAAACCCACACAGACACGGGGAGAACATGCAAACTCCACACAGAAAGGCCCTCGTCAGCCACTGGGCTCAAACCCAGAACCTTCTTGCTGTGAGGCAACAGTGCTAACCACTACGCCACCGTAGCACAATCATGCTTTTGAGATTTGTCCCAACTTCATATGATTTTTTTTAAAACAGCTGTGTAAGGTATAAGGATTTTATGCAGGTTTATGTTTTTGTCTTAGAACCTTATGGGCACTGCCCTTAAGTGTTACCAAGTAAAGGAAAAGGACTTGATTGACAATGCTGATCAGTGTCTCGGATGATATCAATATGCTAAGTAAGGAATAAAACACAGCAGGACATGCTGTTATAGGAAAATAATACACGAAAGGGTGACGTGGTGCAACCAGAATCCAAAATGGAATATTGAAATAATATTGGCTGGCGTTGAGTAGTCTCTCATCTCATTATCTGTAGCCGCTTTATCCTTCTACAGGGTCGCAGGCAAGCTGGAGCCTATCCCAGCTGACTACGGGCGAAAGGCGGGGTACACCCTGGACAAGTCGCCAGGTCATCACAGGGCTGACACATAGACACAGACAACCATTCACACTCACATTCACACCTACGGTCAATTTAGAGTCACCAGTTAACCTAACCTGCATGTCTTTGGACTGTGGGGGAAACCGGAGCACCCGGAGGAAACCCACGCGGACACGGGGAGAACATGCAAACTCCACACAGAAAGGCCCTCGCCGGCCCCGGGGCTCGAACCCAGGACCTTCTTGCTGTGAGGCGACAGCGCTAACCACTACACCACCGTGCCGCCGCGTTGAGTAGTATGTCAGATATATTCCATTCAGCTAGCATGATACTGAACGAGTCAAAGACGAGTTCAATGTCATGCTAGCTGAATGGAATATATCTGACTAGCAGGTTACCTGCGCGTTGCCCGGGTTTTGCAAAATTCTGGGTTGCCCCCAGACTTCCATGTCAAATTTGGTAAAGATCTGTTGAGAAATGGTGATGTTAACCCAAAACAAACAAAAATCCAAACATCCACCACCCAGGGGCCCACTGGGGCCCAAATATGGAATTTCTGAGTTTTGCCAAATTCTGGCCATCTCCTGTACCTACGTGCCAAGTTTAGTGAAGATCTGTTTGTGTTGATAAATGTAATGTGAAAGGCATTGAGGGAGGGGGTGGGTGGATGTTGTGCCCCCCAGGGACCTCCCTGGGGCCCGTACATGAATTTTGTTTATATCTGCAAAATTCTGGGTCATCCATGGACCTACTTGCCAAATTTGGTCAAAATCCGTCAAGAAATGGCGACGTTAGCTCAAGACAAACAAACAAACAAACAAAGCCACTTATTATATAAAAATAAGAAAAATATACCACGAAAAAAAGCCAGCAAATATTATTATTATTATTATAGGGGCGGCACGGTGGTGTAGTGGTTAGCGCTGTCGCCTCACAGCAAGAAGGTCCGGGTTTGAGCCCCATGGCTGGCGAGGGCCTTTCTGTGTGGGGTTTGCATGTTCTCCCCGTGTCCGCGTGGGTTTCCTCCGGGGGCTCCGGTTTCCCCCACAGTCCAAAGACATGCAGGTTAGGCTAACTGGTGACTCTAAATTGAGCGTAGGTGTGAATGTGAGTGTGAATGGTTGTCTGTGTCTATGTGTCAGCCCTGTGATGACCTGGCGACTTGTCCAGGGTGTACCCCGCCTTTCGCCCGTAGTCAGCTGGGATAGGCTCCAGCTTGCCTGCGACCCTGTAGAACAGGATAAAGCGGCTACAGATAATGAGATGAGATTATTATCATCATCATCATTATTATTATACATACACATTCGATGGCGCCATGGGCGAACAAAGAAATGCTTCTGCGCATGCACAGCAGAAAACGTTTTCATTGAATATTCGCATCAGCTCCAACGTGTAGCATGTTGTCTTGACAACCATGCAATATCGTAAACCATATTCACTGCTCATTCTCCATTGGGTAGAGTGACGTAATACACGTAGGATAAGCGATATGCTAACAATATTGCATGCTATCAAACCAAAAGAATGAAACCCGCTAGAAGGGAATAGAACACGTTTTTATTCCATCGAAAAAGTGTTCTCTATGTATAATGATTTCATATAACTGCATGCATCAAAGTGCTTTATTCCTCTTATAGCACAGTGATTTGCCAAAGACTGGAATTTTTCATTTATTCATGAATGATGCATGTTTTTATCTGTTTACAGTTACGTTTACTGTTGTGGAATGTCTGTGAGACAAGTTAGTTCCCATTATAACTTACATTTATAGCAGCTATAAACAGTCATTCCCTGACCAGCCTCATTTTATTTCTCTCTTTTGAAGTTAATAAGACGGAAAACAGAGCACTGACACTGGAGACTCCTTCCATCAGTGTTACTTACAGCAAAGTACATTATAAATCCCTTCTTTATTAAAGGTGCTGCCTGCAAAGTCATTTGAAATTTTATTTATTTTTTTTTTATTGTTCATGGCATTTTCCTATGTCCCACAAGAACAATAGCATGCGGACGAGATGTGATCATTTTGATGTCCTGAGGGTCGCTTTTCCCGGTTTTGGGACCGAATATCCTACCTCTTGAGGTAAACAGTATAGCCCTATGGAAACAGCTGAACATGAGGAATGTTAACTAATTAGCATAACTATGGAACTGCGTCACACCAAGATAGTGACGCATGGAAAACATTGTGACTCTGCATTGACCTCGGAGAGTTTTGAGTTGCAGGGATGTAATTTGTGTTTGACTGACACGAATACATCCGTGAAACAAAAGACGAATGTATCTTTTCTCTGTTACTGCTTTTGTGTAATCATTTCTTTCTCTTATCAAAACATTCAGTGTATAACTCCATACTTGCTACCGTGGAGTCGAGCCCATGCATTTTAAGGTTAAGGTAGCTAAGCACTAGCTAGAATGATTTAGTTATCTGTCCAGAAAAATGCCACGTCCTCTAACCTTGCTCTATCTTGCAGTTGCACTCACTAGGCAGGTTTTCCTTTACTTTTCCGCTGGCTTTTAGCTCGTGGGAGAGTCGAGTCTACCATGTTTGCCCACGCCAACTTGTTTTGGTTAAAAGTAGGCCAAACACGCCCCACGGTGGTTACATGATAGTGTTGCTCACTTGCTTCGGCAACCTCCGGAATCATAAAATGCAGGCCGCTTTTTATCTCGACAAAACATTTACGGTGTGTGCAGCAGCATAACTCCTCCATTTAAACTCAAATCAACTTCAAATCAATGCAAAACATCTCAAAACTCCAACAGTAAGAGAAAAATTTTGCCCAGAATTCAACTTTGCAGTCAGCACCTTTAAATAACAAACATTTTGTCTGTTGATAGCAGGTGTGCATTACCAAGATTGTCCATGACACAAGTACATGTGAATGAGCTGTTACTATACAAACAATAACATATTGTTAATAAAGCTGTGATGTGAATTATAGCCAGCACTAAAGTCAGAATCAACAATTCAACAGCACCTAATATAAGGCCCATTCTGTAATTGCAGGTACATTTCAAATATTAAGTCTGTTAGTCATCGTCAACTCCGTTTGGGCAATCCGTTAACAGAATTGATCATAACAGAGTTGACATTTTTCCCACCGTTTTGTGTCTTAACTCCACATGCTGACCTCAAACTAGCTAGCACACGGCATGTCTAAAAACAGCATTTTATGGATTTTAATCATATTATTGTTTAAAAAAAAGAGAGAGATTCACTCCACTATCACAATAACAGATTTGACGAATAACTAATCTCCTGCTGGTGTATCCTACACATTTTGTTCAAATTCATGAGAGAAGAAATATAACACAACCTCACTGCCTTTCTGAAGTTTCCCACCAGAGGAAGTGACATCTCTCGGTGCAGGTGTCATGCGTATTATTAAAAGTCTTTATGGATTTTATGCGGTTCTATAACAGAGTTGACCAAGAATATTGGGACGGATAAAAAAAAATGTTTTTTTTATTACTGAAATTTCACATGATACAGAAAACAGACTTTCTGTGCAATTGATTGTATAACAGCTAATAGACTCAGCCCCAAAAACAGATTGTTAGACTGAATCACTTCATGTTTATTCAAGTTGAACGTCTGAATCAGTAGTCAAAGACGGCCAATAATGTGGGGGGAGGGGTGGGAGTCATTTAGTGAATGTTTTATGTATAAATTGGGTCTAAAATGTACATCAAGCGTTGCTGTTGATGAAAGTTTGTCATAATTTGTGTTATTGTTCAAAACTGATTCAATAAAGATTTCTTTTGTGGAAAATAACAAAAGGTTTATCTCAGAGACGCAAAATGGACCCTGAATTCTAGAATGACCCATAAATACTACAGTATAATGGTTTTATGTCATTTCTATGCTATTCTATTATATTGCTACGTTTATGTTCCCCAATCATCAATCCATCTCTTATGCACTGCTGTGTATTGACCAGATGGGGGCAGCACTGCTTAATATCTGCTCGGGTATTTCAGCAGTCACTGAGAGCGCACTGCAACAGGTGCATGTAAAAGGCCTCTTTGCTTTTCAGATACCAGCATCAAAACACAATACAGCATCTGTTTGTCTCCAGCATTGTTCCCATTGTGTTACATCCAAACATTTCTTCATTCCAATACACTAATTTTCATTAATCCATATGCGTCTCTGTGTGTACATGTGTATGTGAGGAACTCACAAACTGCAGGCCTTGGTAGCGTGCAATGGGGAAGTCTTTAACCACATATGTGGGCGAGTACAGACAAGGTGGTAGCACGTTCTCCAGCCGAGAAGGGTCAATCATCGGAGCTGCAAAGCCAGAGAGGCAGAAAGAGAGAAGAAATAAAGGTTAGACTTCATTTACGTGGTCCGTTCAGTGCACGACTAACACAGTGAACAGGAAACGTGATAAGGAGCATCAGATAAAGGCTCACTCCTGAAGAAGGTGTCACGTGGGTCGGGTTTCAGCATGTCGGCGCCGTGCTGCCTGCTGGTCTGAGTCTCCACGGGGAGTCGACTGTGGCTGGCCAGCGTCTGAGGGATGTGATCCACGCTGTTCATCTTCAAATCGCTCTCATCTTTCACACAGAGACAGAGGGGAAGGGAGAAATTGTGCATGCTGTTTTAGTTCATTATCGATCAATAGATAGATTCAGTTTTCCATGAAGAACCAGCATTCGAAAACCAGCCACAGTGCAGTCCTTGGGGAGAGATGAGAGAGCATTTCAAATGCATTAAATTCAAGTGACTCACCAATATGCACAAGTACGACCCCAAAGCACTGAGTGTTTTCTTACACTTCATTTTGGTAGGAACTGATGGATCAGTCAGATTTCTGTTCCAGACTGCTTTGCTTCCAGGACTCATGTACGCAATTTAATTTCATAATTTGTGCCTAAAAAGACTGTCGGTGTGAAAGAGGGACTGATTACCTGTTGCTTGCTGAACAACCTCTGCTTCTTTCAAAGTTTTAATCAGAAAGTGTGTGGGCTTTAATCACAAGCATCCATCAGCCTAGCTATGCGTTCATCCACCAACCATCCATCATCCATCCCAGCTCTCTAAGGACATCTGATTTATGTGTGTGACACTTTGCTGTCTAATTGGAGTGTGTAATTAAAAGGAAAGCCATCATCAGTTAATCCACAGGGAAGTCAAAAGGAACACTACATTTTTTCAGCATTATTTACCAAGTGTGAACAGTACAACTGAGGAGGTGGATCGGCTCGTTCAGCTCAGACATTAGCAACACTAGGGATTAGAATATCAGGTGCCTACTGAGGTGAGATAAATAGTTGACTTCGCCAAAGCTCTATTTTTAAAAACTCATTCAGATAACACACAAAGTTGGCACAATGCGCAAGCTTTATCTCAACAACATAACAGCAGCTTGTTTGCTAATTGGGAAGACAATTAAGCATACAGCATTATTGTCAGTGGCACAGTGGGTAGTGTTGCCACCTCATGGCTTCACGGTTTAATCCTGAGCTAGGGTTACTGTCTATACACTGCAAAAAATGAGATCTTAGCAAGTGAAAATATCTTGAAAATGGCTGAAATGATCTAGCATTTCCTATTAGAAGAATACAAGACACCAATTCTGAGATTATTAAACCTAGTTCTAGATTGCAACCAACTTATTATAAGATGTCTTATCAAGTAAAAATATCTGTCCATGCAGCAAGATAATTTCAAAAGCATCTCATCTCATTATCTCTAGCCGCTTTATCCTGTTCTACAGGGTGGCAGGCAAGCTGGAGCCTATCCCAGCTGACTACGGGCGAAAGGCGGGGTACACCCTGGACAAGTCGCCAGGTCATCACAGGGCTGACACATAGACACAGACAACCATTCACACTCACATTCACACCTACGCTCAATTTAGAGTCACCAGTTAACCTAACCTGCATGTCTTTGGACTGTGGGGGAAACCGGAGCACCCGGAGGAAACCCACGCGGACACGGGGAGAACATTCACTAGTATTAAAGTATCAATTTTTTTATTATCAAAATTCTATTTATCTCATTTTATTAAATATCGGAATGCATTTTTGATCGCTATTTTGTCGCTGCTATAGCAAGTTATGAGTGTTTGAAATATGCTATGTAATATATCAGTCCATATGTCAAAGCGATGGCCGTAAACAAGATTCGTTGAGACCTGTGCGAGACTTCATACGACGTAAGTAAAATGTACAGCGGAAATCAAAGTGACCAACATCTGCCAACGTCGTCAAAAGATGCGCACGCCCTCTTTCGAATGCTTGTGTAATCAAGCCGGAAGTTTTGTTTGTTCTGATAGCAATCAGGAAATGAGTTTGAAAAACGTAGGCAGTAATCATCATTTAAACTCGTTTGGAAAACAGTTTTCAAAATGGCGGCACTGACACCTGGCTGACGCTTCACGTTTCGAAGTCTCGCACAAGTCTTGTGAAGATCGCATGGATAAGCGACGCCTGCCGCGGACCAAACGAACCAAATTCAACATGGCTAAAAACCGACTAGGCCGATAAGTATCATATTTAATTGCAGTTAGTTGCCAATACGAGTCACGATATAAGGTTACTAAAACCGAAAACGTAATTGAATAACACGTTAATTAAGAAATAAAGCAAGTTTAAAAATGACTTCAGTTCTCCTTTTAGTAATTTTCTCCTCAAATTCAGTTTTCAAATTTTTGCAGTGTATGGAGTTTCGGATGTTCTTCCCATCCATGCAAGGGTTTCTGGAAGGGCTTCCTCAGGGTTCTTTGGTTTCCTCCAACCTACCATAAAACATGTTGGTGGGTGAATTGGCTATGAGATATGACTCCTAAATGTGAATGTGTGTGCATGGTGCCCTGTGCTGGACTGGTGTCATATCCAGGTTGTATTTCTAACTCTCCTGAACACCAGATTCATCGCAAACCTGACAAGGATGTCAGTAAGTGAAGTGTTTAATGATCATCTGCTCCCACCAACCTAAATACTGTGAAATTCTGGTGAACATGATGCACTCTCACAATGTGATAAATCGCTGTACTCTTGCAATATGATTCATCTTATGTTTCCTGGGTAAATTTTTAGGCCATCATTTAACATTTAGTTCACATTCCACACTACAGGAAAAAGCTACGTTATCATACTGACTTATCTAAGAGGAAAAAAACCCCAGAATATAAGGAACATCACTGAAGACCAAAACCTGGGTTGTGGCAATAAATTCCAGATGAGCTGTTTAGTACATTTTCAAGACCCTTTTTTGTGCAGCATGTCAAGGACAAGGACCATCCATCCATCTATCATCAATACCGCTTATGCATCAGGGTCACAGGGAAACTGGGGCCAATCCCAGCTGACTTTAACCGAGAGGCGGGGTACCCTTTGCATGGCTAACACAGAGACAGACAACCATTCACACTCACATTACCTAGGACCATATATTTATAAATACAACTCCAATTCCAAAAAAAGTTGGGATGCTGTGTAAACTGTAAATAAAAACAGAAATGTGAGAATTTGCAAATCATGGTAACCCTATATTTCATTGAAAATAGTACAAAGACAACATATCAATTGTTGAAACTGATAAATTTTATTGTTTTGTTGTTTGTTTGGTTTTTTTTTAAATATATGCTCATTTTGAATTTGATGTCAGCAACACATTTCAGAAAAGTTGGGACAGGGCAACAAAAGACTGAAAAAGTTGTGTAATGCTAAAAAAAACCTAATTTGGTTAATTGGCAACAGGTCAGTAACATGGCTGGGTATAAAAAGAGCATCCCAGAGAGGCGGAGTCTCTCAGAAGTAAAGATGGGGAGGGGTTCACCACTCTGTGAAAGACTGTGTGGGCAAACAGTGCAACAATTTAAGAATAACGTTCCTCAATGTAAAATGGCAAAGAATTTGGGGATCACATCATCTATAGTGGGTGGCACAGTGGTGTAGTGGTTAGCACTGTTGCCTCACAGCAAGAAGGTCCTGGGTTCGAGCCCAGCGGCCGACGAGGGCCTTTCTGTGCAGAGTTTGCATGTTCTCCCCATGTCCGCGTGGGTTTCCTCCGGGTGCTCCAGTTTCCCCCACAGTCCAAAGACATGCAAGTTAGGTTAACTGGTGACTCTAAATTGACTGAGTGTGAATGTTTGTTTGCCTCTATGTGTCAGCCCTGTGATGACCTGGAAACTTGTCCAGGGCGTACCCCACCTCTCTCCCATAGTCAGTTGGGATAGGCTCCTGCTTGCCTGCGACCCTGTACAGGATAAGCGGTTACGGATAATGGATGGATCATCTATGGTACATAATATCATCAAAAAATTCAGAGAATCTGGAGAAATCTCTGTATGCAAGAGACAAGGCTGAAAACTGACATTGGATGCCTGTGATCTTCAGGCCCTCAGGCGACACTGCATTAAAAGCAGACACGTGTCTGTAGTGGAGATCAGTGTATGGGCTCAGGAACACTTCAGAAAACCATAATCTCTGAAAACAGTTCATTACTGCATCCACAAATGCAAGTTAAAACCAGATATAAACAATATCCAGAAACACTG
Source organism: Neoarius graeffei (assembly GCF_027579695.1). Taxonomy (NCBI): domain Eukaryota; kingdom Metazoa; phylum Chordata; class Actinopteri; order Siluriformes; family Ariidae; genus Neoarius; species Neoarius graeffei. The sequence continues at coordinate 83,837,855 of NC_083570.1, read as the reverse complement.
CCACCTTCTCTGGGTCCGAGCTCTTTTACGATGGACTGAGACGAAGTGGAAAATTGTCCCGAGGTCTGACGAATAAAAAGTAGAAATTCTTTTTAGAGATCATGGACACCACGTCCTCCAGGCTAAAGATGAGAGGGGCCATCTGGATTATCAGTGCACAGTTCAAAAGCCAGCATCTGTGATGGTATGAGGGTGCACTAGTGCACATGACATGGGTAGCTTGTACATCTGAGAAGGCATCATTAATGCTGAATGATATATACATTGTTTCAGAGCAATATGCTGCCATCCAGACAAAATCTTTTTCAGGGAAGGCCTTCCTTCTTTCAGCAAGACAATGCCAAACTGCTTTCTGCACATATTAAAACTGCATGGCTCTGTAGTAAGAGTCCGGGTGCTAAACCGGCCTGCTTGTGGCCCAGACCTGTCTCCTATTTAAAACATTTGGTGCATTATGAAGTGCAAAATGTGACAAAGGAGACCCCGAACTGTTGAGCAACTGAAATTGTATATCAGGCAAGAATGGGACAACATCTCTCTTTCAAAACTACAGCAATTGTTCTCAGTTCCCAAATGTTTACAGTGTTGTTAAAAGTAGAGGTGATGCAACAGTGGTAAACATGCCCCTGTCCCACCTTTTTTGAAACATGTTGCTGACATCAAATTCAAAATGAGCATCCATCCATCCATTATCTGGAGCTGCTTATCCTGTACAGGGTCGCAGGCAAGTTGGAGCCTATCCCAGCTGACTTTTGGTGAGAGGTGTTGTACACCCTGGACAAGCAACCGTTCACACTCACATTCACAACTACAGTCAATTTAGAGCCACCAATTAGCCTAACCTGCATGTCTTTGGGGGAAACTGGAGCACCCGGAGGAAACCCATGCAGACACGGGGAGAACATGCAAACTCCACACAGAAAGGCCCTCGCCAACAACTGGGCTCAAACCCAGGACCTTCTTGCTGTGAGGCGACAGTGCTAACCACTACACCACCATGCTGCCCCAAATTGAGCATATATTTTTCAAAAAAACCCCAAAACAATAAAATGTCTCACTTTCAACATTTGATATCTTGTCTTTGTACTATTTTCAATGAAATATAGGCTTTCCATGATTTGCAAATCTTCACATTCTGTTTTTATTTACAGTTCACACAGTGTCCCAACTTTTTTGGAATTGGGGTTGTAAATAAACAAAGTTAACAAGATATTGAAATAAATAAAAGTATTTCATTTTCTATGCATGTGAGGTCTAGTTTCACATAGTGCATGCTCATTCTGGTAGTACACAAAAACCTTTTCAGTTTGTCCCCATAATTAAAATGACTAAAACAGAGGCTGTAGCTAAAACATATAAACTAAATAAAGCACCTGTAATATAGAAACACTCTAAAAACAAAAAAAAGGACAAAACTGAAAATAAAAACAGGAAATTATATACAAATTTTAAACTACATAATTAAACATTGAACCTAAAGCAGCACAGGCTCTCACTGAGCAGGAAGGATGAAGTTTTCTCTCTCTGTCTCAGTATTGCAAACTGAGTGATCGGTTTAGACATTTTGTGTAGTTAACAGCCTCTCTCCTCAACACGTCAGACACTCATTTGTATAAATATTGGCAAAAATTGTGCATTGACAGGCCATGAATCATGGAGGAATCACGTTAGCCATCATAGCTATCGTGTGATGGGGAAACTGCAGCAGATAGGTCCTGGCTACAGCGATTTGATTAAAAGCATCATTTAGCATAATGAGAGAGTCTCGCAATCCTATCTGGGGGGATTCAGGGTCACTGAATAGCTATAACTGATGATCATAGACATATTTTAATTCATGTTAAGGGACCATAAAGCAGCTGGAACAGAGTGGATGAGAAATGGACATAAAGGCTGACGAATAATAAAAAGATGATTGAGGCAGACATTTAGGCGTATGAAGGAGTAGGAGTTCCTGTGCTTTTCTGTCTCTGGCAAGAAAATCATAATAGTCTGATAAATTTCACAAGCTGCTGTGTGCCTCTGGGGAGGAAATGGTTAAGGATTGGAAAACTTGGGCTTCTGCTGGCTGCGGTTGCTAAGCAACTTGTGTCCCACAATCCCTTTCTCCCACCTCCATCAAACCAGTGTGGGAACTGAGGCGTAAACACAATGAATGACTGGAATGATTTCAGATTCTCATAATATTTAGAGACTAGTGCAAGTCCATCAAGCTTCTTGGGGAAATGGCGAAAAGAGAATTTACACAGGAATGCGAGAAAAGACACAATTTCATACACGCCAGTCAGTCGTGAGTTTCATTTCCACAGTAATGACATGAATGACAACGAAGACACACAGTCTGATGAGATCTGTGTATGACAAAATGATATCTGATGCTCATTCACCTGAGGAACTTTAATCCCATGCTTACGCAGATACACTACAGGTGAAAAGACATATGTGTCTACAACTGTTATTCCACGAAACCGAGTCGTACTTGAGCTGATAGCTATAAGCTATATATGACGAGATTGAGAGGAATAACTGTCTTATTCTATCCACATTCACTGGATTTTGAGAAACAGAGCATTTTTATTTTTAGCAAATTTGATCAATGAAAACTTCAAACAAAACGTCATACAAAATCATTTCCGCTTAGAATGTAAACAAACCGGCGAAATGACAGTAGCAATTTGATAAAAATGCGATAATAATAATGCTTGAAAAATTTAAAAAAAGATATGTTCTTACCATCAAATACTCTTATTCCATATTTTGTTGCTTTTTTGTATTTTTTAAATTTTATTTTCGAGTAGACTTTTTATTTTGTCCTCAGTTGGTTCAGCAACACACGCCGCCATTTTGTTTTTCTCTACTCAGTGTATATGAGCTGATAGCCTATTAGTAGAGTAGCCAATCAGAGCATGTGATTCCTCATATCCAGTGAACGTGGATAGAATATATATGTGTTATTTACCAGCTGGGATGTCCGTATCGTGAAATACTGTGACTGAGGTCTTGAAAGTACTGAGCGAGGCCCTCTGGGCCGAGGTCAGTATTTAAGGCCGAGGTCACGGTATTTCACCATACGGACCGACCTTAAGCTGGTAAATAATATATTTATTTTTTTCTTTACCAAATTCTAACAGAAAACGAGAGCGCCTGAAAGGGAAAACCGAGCCGAGGCGAGCCGCCATTTTGAATCCTCATTCACGGCTGTAATGCAAATGGCTTCCTCCTCGGTATACAAGTGCACTTCCATGGCAGGAAAAAAAACTACATTTTGCCGCCTATGTAGTCCCCTATTTATAGAAAATTGAGTCATTCAGGATTCAGCCATGTTTTTGCTCGGCATTAGCAACAGTTAGAGGTTTTTAGCTTTCTCCTGAAATGTTTTCTTTTATTTCTTCTTCCTCAGGGCAGTAAAACTCGCTTTCGCTGTGAACACTGTCGTTATCACTGTCCATGATGTAAAATTAATGCTATTCTCCTGAGAAATGCTGGCAAAATTTATAAGATTTTTGATAAAAATCTTATAAATAAATCTTCTTTAAAAAAAAGATAAATGTTGACAAAAATTGCTACTATGTTTGTTGTTGTGAATGAGCGAGTCGCCAGAGGTCTGTATCTGGGGCCTGTAACTGGGGTCCGTATCGTAGGATACGGACCCGCTCGCCAGCCAATCAGAGCGCAGGATTTGATGGAAACCGGAACGTGAAAAAAAAATTAACAGTTATTCCACAAAATCGAGCCGTACATGAGCTGATAGCCGATGAGACTTGTAGCACCGAGTTGGCTATAAGCCATGTACGATGAGACTGAGTGGAATGACTGTTTTATTCTATCCACATTCACTGGATTTTTCAGAAACAGAGCATTTTATTTTAATTTTTTGCAAATTTGATGAATAAAAACTTTATACAAAATGTCTGACAAAATCATATCCGCTTAGAATGTAAATAAACTGCCAAAATGACAATAGCAATTTTTGAAAAATGCTATAATAATAATTCTTGAAAAATAAAAAAGTTATGTTCTTACCATCAAATACATATTTTCCATAACAAATTCCATATTTTGTTGCCATTTTTTGGGTTTTGTTTTTGAGTAGTTTTTATTTCGTCCTCAGTTGGTTCAGCAACACGCGCCGCCATTTTCTTCTTCTTCTTTAGGTTTTTTTTGGTGGTTGGTAAACCAACTTAAAGGTGCATTACCGCCACCAATTGGGCTTGAGTTTGGAACAGGAGATATTTGGGGATGACTATATTCTTTAAGCTCTTTGTTTCTTTTAAATACTTGATAAAGTGATATATCTGACTTGATTATGCTCTGCCATTTTGTTTTTCTCTACTCACAGTATATGAGCTGATAGCCTAGTAGTATATTAGCCAATCAGAGCGCATGATTGCTCATATCCAGTGAATGTGGATAGAATAACAATAGATATCACACTCAATCTATGCCAGTTAATTGCTAATATTTCTACAAGCATTCTTCCTGTTTTTGAAGTGCAAAGCTTAATTAAATTTGCCTACAAAAACAAAAATTGAGTCATTTAAATGTTTATTTTACTGTGAATAAACTCTCCAGACTTTTTTCTTCAACCGAACAGTTTGTTGGAATAGCACTTCACTGTTTCCTCAAGAAAATCCCATTTGCTGAACAAAGCATATTTTCAGTATAAAAGCTAATAGGAATCCAACAATTATAATCATTTTCAAAGGTTTCTCTGTAATATTCTTCTAAATAGGAATAAGAACGTACATCTAAAATTTCATGAATGCAAATCATCTAGAAACCGTGATTTTTGGTTCTGATTAAATATAAAAATGCAATTTAATCAGCTTGTGGGATGCTTCATTACAATTGACTTTATTTTTCCTTCTAATGAGCCCACAGTGAAGACAGTACGAGGATGAAGTGATGAAAAGAAAGACTCTTCTGATGCATCTATTATTTCATGATTGCTAGAAGTAATTAAACATTGTTCACGTACACACTTCAAAATGAATCAGCACTGTGTGCAGCAGCAGCAGCTGCCCAAAGCATTTTCTGCTGCCACATCTGTTTGTAAAATCAGAGATCTCTATCCATCTCATCTCATTATCTCTAGCCACTTTATCCTTCTTCAGGGTCACAGGCAAGCTGGAGCCTATCCCAGCTGACTACGGGCGAAAGGCGGGGTACACCCTGGACAAGTCGCCAGGTCATCACAGGGCTGACACATAGACACAGACAACCATTCACACTCACATTCACACCTACGCTCAATTTAGAGTCACCAGTTAACCTAACCTGCATGTCTTTGGACTGTGGGGGAAACCGGAGCACCCGGAGGAAACCCACGCAGACACGGGGAGAACATGCAAACTCCGCACAGAAAGGCCCTTCGCCGGCCACGGGGCTCGACCCCAGACCTTCTTGCTGTGAGGCAACAGCGCTAACCACTACACCACCGTGCCGCCGATCTCTATCCAGATGACACAAAAATCATCAGACCACCCTTGAGGAGAGGATTTTGGGACAGAAGTAACACCTTTAAATACAGAATTGTCTCAACCCTCCCATGGATAACTAATAATGTCTTAAAAAGCTTGAGGACTCTCGCCTACAAATGCAAGATAGCATAATGAAATATAGGGACAATCCTTAAATATTAAAAAGTCAAATCTGCTGCCTGATTAACTTAGTGTCACTGGTCAGACTTGGGTTTTTTTCCAAGAAAATCCACATATGTTGTAGGAGCTACAGTGCGACTTTTATTTGACCATTTTTGAAGGTTGAATGTGTCATGAATGGACACAAATACAGGTTTATTGGCAAAGCAGACAAACCCAAAAGGACGGAAAGAGACAAAGTCAAAGTACATGCCAGGGTTCAGGTGATTAACAAATGTAGTAGACTAATTAGCGCAAACTCAATTCAAACTCAACTGAATTAATCATGGTCAAAAACTCTAATAATGTGCTTACTAAAATAAAGGCTTCCTAACACTGGCTAGTGATGAACGAGGAGCAATACTTTGCAATGAGCTGAGGTTTGAGGCGCGCACACGTAGTAAGTAATTAGAAGTCCAGGAAGTGAGAGTAAGGCAGTGGGTTATGTGATGGATTGGACAGTTTTGTAGTGGAGGATTCTGGGAAATGAAGCTAGCATTTATAAACAGGATTGGTATGACTGCTTTATCCTGGTCACAATGAATCCAGAGCCAATCCTAGGAACACTTGGCGGAAATGAGAATACACCCTGAACGGGACACCCATCACAAGATATCATGTACACACACACACACACACAGGGATAAATTACTCAAGAGCAATTTATTATAGTCAGGCTAACAACTGCAATGCTTTTGGGAAGTCAAAGGAAACCACAGATCCTGGTGGAAACCCACACAACTCCACTACTCTGCCTCCTGATTCATTCTTGCGACATAAAACTGTTTATATAACCAGATGAAACTGTCACATCTGAGCTAGCTATCCTTCATACAGTATCCCTATTTAAGATGAAACATTACTGATAAACATCTGATTGGCAATTTGTTCATTTTGTAGAACCCCAATTCCAAAAAAGTTGGGATGCTGTGTAAACTGTAAATAAAAACAGAATGCAATAATTTGCAAATCATGGAGACCCTATATTTAATTGAAAATAGTACAAAGACAACATCAAATGTTGAAACTGATAAATTTAATTTATTTATTTTTGAAAAATATATGCTCATTTTGAATTTGATGTGAGCAACACGTTTCAGAAAAGTTGGGACGGGGCAACAAAAGACTGAGAAAATTGTGCAATGCTAAAACCAAAAAAAACCAAAATAAAACTAATTTGGTTAATTGGCAGCAGGTCAGTAATATGACTGGGTATAAAAAGAGAATCCCAGAGAGGCGGAGTCTTTCAGAAGTAAAGATGGGGAGGCATTCACCGCTCTGTGAAAGACTGCGTGAGCAAACAGTGCAATGATTTAAGAATAACGGTCCTCAATGTAAAATTGCAAAGAATTTGGGGATCACATCATCTATGGTACATCTATGGTCTGGAAAAGCAGACACATGTCTGTAGTGGAAATCAGTGTATGGGCTCAGGAACGCTTCAGAAAACCATTGTCTGTGAAAACAGTTCATTACTGCATCCACAAATGTAAGTTAAAACCAGATATAAACAATATCCAGAAACACCGCCACCTTCTCTGGGCCCGAGCTCTTTTACGATGGACTGAGGCGAAGTGGAAAATTGTCCCGAGGTCTGACGAATCAAAAGTTGAAATTCTTTTTAGAAATCATGGACACCACGTCCTCCAGGCTAAAGAGGAGAGGGACCATCCGGCTTATCAGTGCACAGTTCAAAAGCCAGCATCTGTGATGGTATGAGGGGACATTAGTGCACATGACATGGGTAGCTTGTACATGAATGATATATACACATTTCAGAGCAATATGCTGCCATCCAGACAAAATCTTTTTCAGGGAAGGCCTTCCTTCTTTCAGCAAGACAATGCCAAACTGCTTTCTGCACATATTAAAACTGCATGGCTCCGTAGTAAGAGAGTTCAGGTGCTAAACTGGCCTGCCTGCAGTCCAGACCTGTCTCCCATTTAAAACATTTGGTGCATTATGAAGTGCAAAATATGACAAAGGAGACCCGAACTGTTGAGCAACTGAACTTGTATATCAGGAAAGAATGGGACAACATTTCTCTTTCAAAACTACAGCAACTGGTCTCCTCAGTTCCCAAATGTTTACAGAGTGTTGTTAAAAGTAGAGGTGATGCAACACAGTGGTGAACATACCCCTGTCCCAACTTTTCTGAAATGTGCTGCTGACATCAAATTCAAAATGAGCCTATATTTTTCAAAAAAACAATAAAATTTCTCAGTTTCAACATTTGATATATTGTCTTTGTACTATTTTCAATGAAATATATATGATTTCTTTGATTTCCAAATCTTCACATTCTGTTTTTATTTACAGCTTACACAGCATCCCAACTTTTTTGGAATTGAGGTTGAAGTTAAATTAATCCCTTAGCATGCAGCCACACTATCAAAACCTTTTTTAAATCACATTTCCATAATACAGTATCAATACTGCTAACCCCATATAAGTAAATAATAAAACATAACAAGGATTGCTGTTATAGGAAAATAATAGTTATTTTTACCACGCAGAAGTTGATTATTTTCCTATAACATCATGTCCCAAAGTGTTTTATTCCCCTAACGGCACCGCAATATCACGGGCGCAGATAGAGGGGGGGACGGGGGGGATTCGTCCCACCCAGATTTAAATTCACCTCGTTCGGTCCCCCCCACTTATAGGCAGGAAAAAACGTCTATGCTGTCTTTCACTGCATAAGGCAAACCTCACGGAAAAATCAAAAGACTAATTACCATTCGGTTTATTGAGGTGCACAGCAGTACACACATAGCTGCAACTGCGCAGATTGCACAGGTTGCGAGCTCGAGCTTGGTTGCTATGGTTACCCGCGCCTCCTAGTTCAGGACCCCAACACGGCATGATGAAGGGTGCCAAAAGGCAGAAAACGATTGCATCATTTTTAAAAAAAAAAAACCGACTGTAAGTAAACTGTGCCTTACTTTATCATCTCATCTCATCTCATTATCTGTAGCCGCTTTATCCTGTTCTACAGGGTCGCAGGCAAGCTGGAGCCTATCCCAGCTGACTACGGGCGAAAGGCGGGGTACACCCTGGACAAGTCGCCAGGTCATCACAGGGCTGACACATAGACACACAACCATTCACACTCACATTCACACCTACGCTCAATTTAGAGTCACCAGTTAACCTAACCTGCATGTCTTTGGACTGTGGGGGAAACCGGAGCACCCGGAGGAAACCCACACGGACACGGGGAGAACATGCAAACTCCACACAGAAAGGCCCTCGCCAGCCCCGGGGCTCAAACCCAGGACCTTCTTGCTGTGAGGCGACAGCGCTAACCACTACACCACCGTGCCGCCTTACTTTATCATATCACCTTGCAATTTTTTGATAGTCTGTTCAAAGTAATGTCGTAGTGAAAGTAAACTCGTACGGAGTAGAGATGCCTTTCTGGTAGCCTCCTTCTTTCGGTGGTAGCCTGTAGATACAGTGCTCAGAAGGCAGTTTTAATGTTTAATCTGGCGTTCCCTGCCATAATTTCAGCGAGCATATTGTTTCATAAGGAAACTTTGCGAAGAGTTGTTGACTGACTGCCGCTCACGCAACACACAGGCATAGTTAGAAAGTCAGGATGCACTGGTTTACACTTTACACACACACACGTAGCCCAGCCTCTCGCTATGTTTAACAGGTGGAACTTAGCGGTTTTAAAACTAGTTTTGCAGTTTTGCAATTTCTGTGCATGATGATAATGTGTAAACTTTGGATTTCCATAGGCTATGTTAAAATGTTATGTCACACTTTTATTTCCCACCATAAGTTGTAAAATGAATAGAAAATATAGTCAAGACATTTTTCTGGCCATTTTGAGCATTTAATCGACCCCACAAATGTGATGCTCCAGAAACTCAATCTGCTCAAAGGAAGGTCAGTTTTATAGCTTCTCTAAAGAGCTCAACTGTTTTCAGCTGTGCTAACATGATTGTACAAGGGTTTTCTAATCATCCATTAGCCTTCTGAGGCAATGAGCAAACACATTGTACCATTAGAACACTGGAGTGAGAGTTGCTGGAAATGGGCCTCTATACACCTATGGAGATATTGCACCAAAAACCACACATTTGCAGCTAGAATAGTCATTTACCACATTAGCAATGTATAGAGTGCATTTCTGATTAGTTTAAAGTGATCTTCATTGAAAAGAACAGTGCTTTTCTTTCAAAAATAAGGACATTTCAAAGGGACCCCAAACTTTTGAACAGTAGTGTGTGTGTGTGTATATATATATATATATATATATATATATATATATATATATATATATATATACACACACAAAATGGAATCATTTGCTGGCAGCTCAGTCCCCCCCAGTTCAAAATTCCTAAAGCCAGGAAGAGCAAAGTCCTCTGTCATGCAGACTTTCCCTTGGAGGAAAAGGTCCTGAATTTCACAAAGTGCTGAAACTGGAGATTCCTTCCATAAATGTTCAACAAGAGCCTCCTCAGAGAAAACCTCCACATATCACTGATTAGGCATATTCTTTGAGCTGTTACTATAGAAACAAAAACATGTTAAAACAAGAACATTCATGTAAACCTGCCATTTTAATCACAGCCTGTACTACTGTACTTCTGTACTATCAATAGCTTCGAACAAATTAGATGACAGAATTCAACAGCACTGCTGTTATATTATAAACATACACAGTAAACGGAGTGCTACTGTTTAGCTCACATTACTATGACTTCACCACCTTCTAAGTCCCTACCCACCGATGACATCTCCTGTCAAATCAAACCCTGCCGAATAGGAGAATCCTGTTATGTTTGAGAAGTTGGATATATCATCAACCTAAGAACATGCAGTGCTAGTTTCTCGAGTATACTACAGCTAGAACAACACTGAAAGTCACGAGCAGTGAGGAGTTGCACGGAGTGTTGTGACTGAGATGGTGTGACAGATGATCAAGTGGTTTGAGGTGAAGGAAGAATACATGTACTGTGTGTGTGGGTGTGTGTGTGTGTGTGTGTATACACCCAGGGGAGCTTACCTGTGTACAGGGAGATATATGCAGAATCAATGACCTCATATTTTAGGCCTGGCAGGAAAGGTCGCCACTGTAGTGGAGAGAGAGAGAGAGAGAGAGAGAGAGAGAGAAAACTTCAGAAAAGGACATCTTCACCTGAAAAGATGAGTCTGGACACCAAGAGGACAAGCTATCCACATTATCCTTCATTCAACTTACTCTCAGCACGCAAGGTCACCTTTCATATGTGTGTCAGACACACAAGCTCTCATAGTAAGGACACACACACACACACACACACTTACACACACGTACACACACACTGTATTGTGGCAACCCCACAACTGACTGGCTACAAGTCTTTTAAAGACATTCAGAAATTACCACGTCACTTCTTGTTATCTTTCCACTAATGTGAGGTGACAAGGCGTTTTCCACACTCTGAATTGAGATCTCACACACACACACACACACACACACACACACACACACACACACACACACACACACATACACACACAGGTAAAAGCCTAAACATGATATATATGTACATGAACCATATTCTGTTAGATTACACAATTCAATTTCCCTGCAATTTGTTCCTGAGTTTTACTGTGAATGTTGAATGTTTTCTAACAGGCACACAGCTGAAGGTGAACCTGAAGGCAGACTACAGGATGCAGGGTGGAGACAGAGCTGCTGTGCACTGGGACACCACTGTACACGCAGGGCACTTCAGTACACACTATCAACACCATCAATCACTGCCGCCTCTCTGGAGCTGTGAGACATCAGGCACCGTGAGTTGCTTGCTCATAAGATACGGCTGAAGAGCTATCTAAACCTGAGATCAAACACGGGGAGTGTTATAAGCTTTATTCAAATGACTTGTCTTAAATATATCAAAACTCTAATGCAAAAAGCATTTATGTTACTGAATTTGTTTTATTTACTTTCTAAAGTTGTCTTTTGTAGAGGCGTAAAGGAGAGAAAATGTACTTACTACAGTATATAATCTTCTTCAAGGGCCGTTCACATGACATCGTAACTGCGGATTTTTTTTACCTGGCCAAGCTTTGTATTTGATAACAACCAGCATAAGTGTGCGCGAGTGTCTGTAAGCTCAATTCAGTAAACATCTACAGATAAACTTGTAGCAGTTACATCTAAAAGAACGATGCCAGAGACCTGCAGTGCTTTTGGATGTAATAACAGATGTGGAGATAAGCCTGGTTTAACTTTTCACTACTTCCCAGCGAACCCAGAAAGATGAGAAAAATGGCGAGCTGCAGTTAAACAGGAAGACTAGATGCCAACAGAGCATTTCTGTGTGTGTGGAGAACACTTTATATCAGGTTAGTGTGAAAGCTCTGTGCAACGTTAAAATGTATATCTGGATGTGGGCTTTGGACGTGACAGATTTTATAAGACCTAATGCTTCGCGAGACTTGCAGCATGTTTATTATGTACTGATAATGTAGACACGGCTAAACACCATAAAATATGCTAGATCTAGGCCCTGGCTTGATTATTGCTATTAGAAGTCCATGTTTGAGCTTACCTTTGTCATAATAAGGAACTTTTCTTTATGGGGAATTTCCCATAACATTCCAGCACAAAACATGCCTTGAAATATTGGTAGGCATCTGTACTTTCATAAACCTTTGGCATCTCCAGTGCAGGCCTCGAAAAAAATCTCCCAGCCTTACTTGCCCAGTGGGCAAGCTGCACCCAAACATACTTGCCTGGAAAACAATTCCACTTGCCCAGAGCTTTATTTTATTTTGGAGAGGACAGAATGCAGTTGATTTTTTTTTTTAATATACAGTAGGTGAAACAGCATAATTATCCTAAATCCACAAAACCATAACACTAATATGTGCAGACACATTCAGAAAGAAAGAAGTTCTAGTAGCAGAGCAATTAATAATTTAGGGTATATTAAGCGGTGGAGAGTTTTGAATGAGTATAATAATACTGCTGGAGTTTTGTTTCTGTTATCAAAGGAACCCAGTCCTGTGCAAAATGTCACCGTGGAACCAGAGTGTAGAAATGAACCTACAGTTCGAGAGAGTTCTACACACGCACACACACAGAGAACTTTACAACAGCTACACACATGTGAAATGGAAATAAATCGACGAAGGCAGGAAAAACTATTTTGGATAAAATTGTTACTGTCCGTTACACACTGATCAACCTGTGTGACTCAGCTATGCCTCTGAATCGAGAATTAATGAAAAGGGAACTGAACATTAACCGTTTATTGAAATTATTATTACAAGGGTGATTATAGTTACTGTATGACTACTGTATAGCTACAACTGAAATGTGCTGATTCTGTTCGTGTTTGTAATTATTGTACCGTCCACTATTAGATACAATTAAAATAAAATATTACAATATTGTTTGAAAGCCTAGAACAGGATATTTTGTTATTTTACAAATAATCACACTTCAGATATTGTTTTAACAATAATAAGCATCACTGTATAAATGATAAAGTGCAGATAGCTGTGTAACTACATGGCCTTGGGGTTGATGAGACATGGAGGGGTGGGAATACCATCTAGCCCACAGTTTAGCTCAGAGCCCTTTGAGAGTAAATGCTTTGGCTTTCGTAACATTCTGTTCCCAAAAGCTGATGTGAGGAAAAAGTCTTTACACAAAGCAGGTTTTCTTGCTTCTGTAGTTTTTTTTCTTTTTCAACTGTTCTTCTGTGTCGGGACTTTTGGGGAAAAAGAAGGTATACTCCAACGTGTAGCTAATGCTAACGCTAGGCCATAAATCTGCATCGTCATTCCAGTCATTTCGAGGAATTTTGTACGGATCATAACCGCTAATAAACTCTAATTTCCGTGTATATCTATCCTGTGCTTCTTTCTCACAGCACGGTGGTGTAAGTGGTTAGCACAGTCGCCTCACAGCAAGAAGGTTCGGGGTTCGAACCCAGCGGCCGGTGAGGGCCTTTCTGTGTGGAGTTTGCATGTTCTCCCTGCGTCTGCGTGGGTTTCCTCCGGGTGCTCTGGCTTCCCCCACAGTTCAAAGACGTGGTTAGGTTAATATGGGACGGCTTTGGGCTGAGGTGCCCTTCAGCGAGGGCGAGGCACCTAACTCCCAACTGCTCCCCAGGCGCTGTTAGCATGGCTGCCCATTGCTCTGGGTATGTGTGTGTGTTCATTGCTCATGTGTGTGTGCATGTGTGTGTTCACTGCTTCAGATGGGTTAAATGCAGAGAGGAAATTTCACAAGTGTGTGATGAATAAAGTTGTGCTTTGCTTGCTTTAGATTGTCCAAGTAATCCGATAGTAGAGCGTTTTTAGCTGTAGTTTTCTTTGGACAACAGCAACAGACGCTGGACATCTCCGCTTGGCTTCAGTATGTGAACAGCCAATCAGTGGGTCCTGTATGTGTTTCCAATTTTTATGTCACGATTTACAACCAATGGGAGACACCCTTTGTCGGCTGTCCACCAATCACAGGTTCCGGTGCCACAATGGCGGTATGTTGATAAATATTTAGAAAATAAAAATTTCATAGATTTCATTATGAAATATATAAACCATATATATATATATATATATATATATATATATATATATATATATATATATATAAAAAACTGGTGATATAAAAGTTCCAAGTTTGACACCTGCTTGCTTCAACTGCACTGCTGGCACACAATGTCCTTGACCCTCGTTGCCCTTAGCCAATTGGTATAATTACATCATTACGTGAACCCCTCTGAGCCGAGCTTTTCCTGTACACGCAAACACATGCATACTTCGATGAATTATGAATTATAACCAAAACCAAGGAAATTTGAATGGTTTTCTCAAAATATTTTTTGTACTTTTATATATTGTCGTATTGATGAATAAAACTTTTTAATGCATTTTCCGTGAAATGAGACAAGCTACTTTAGACTGGTTCCCTGCTCTCTTAGCGCCTGCGTGCCTGTGTTGCTTAGGTTGCCAGCACTAGCTTTTGTCGTCTGATTGGACGATTACCATTAAAGTTTTACTTTACTCGTCCTTGCACAGACTTTAGTCATCTTGGATGACTGAACATGAGGTTTTTCGAGCATTGCAGTGTATTTAGAAGTCCCTAATACTAAATAGTTCAGGATGTCATAGTGTCCCAAATTTGGTAGCTGGTTTGTCGAACACTTTTCAAGTGGAATACATACATTTGTGGATAAATTAAGAAGAAGAAGAAGAAGAAGACTTTATTTTTGTCACATGTACTGTACACTCAAGTCTCAAGTACAGCAAAATTCCTCCTCTGCATTTAAACCATCTGAGCACATGTGTACACAAACACAGAGAGAGAGAGAGAGAGAGAGAGAGAGAGAGAGCGCACAGTGGGCAGAATAAATAATAAATAAATCAATTTGTGGGTAAATTATATGGATCAGTGATGCCTGCATGTTTCAGCTTTTGGATGTAACGCGATCTGCTTGTATAATATACATTTTTAATTAGATTGTACTGACTGCAGTCGTCTCAATTTTCATTATTAACTGTCGTGGCTGTTTCTTTGTTTGCCCGGCAATATGGTGGACGCTGCATGATAAACAAAAATCTGGTTAAATTAAATTCCTATAACAGTGGGTCTGACAATAGTGCTGGCTATAATTGAAATCACAGGTTTACATTAACGTGCTAATCCTAATAAATTATAATTTCTGTAGAAACAGCTCATTCACGGGGAGCTTTAATGGCAGACACGCCACGTAATCCAAGAGTAAAATCCAACCTGCTATTTACCAAAGAAAACAGTGTAATCATTGGTGAAGCTTTCTGTAAGGAGACATTTTCAGTAACATTTTTATAGGAGTCTCTGGAGTCTCTAACTATAACTCTGCTTCCCACCAGACTTCATCACACAACCTCGTTGGTGATTATTATCCTATAACAGCATGCTGCCAAGTGCCTTATTCCTTACAGAAATAACCAGCCAGCCAGGTTTATTTCACAGAAAGGTTATGTCAACTTCAGTGGAAACTAACAAAAGCACTTTGTTAGGCAAGATTAGGAAGTAATCTCTGTACCAGATCTTTGCTTCAAGGCTAAGAAAAAAAGCCTGTGGTGTAATCAATACAAGCTGCTTTACAATGCTAGACCAGGTAAGATAGCTATAAATAATAAATTCCACCTAGCTAATCCCATTCACTGAGATTGACCGACAAGTGTGACATCATTCCATGAAATAAAACCGCCAAGGAAATAAAATGGAAAAAAAAAGACAAATGATATGAAATGATCTTTATAGGTTATGTACAAACCATTACTAAACGTATTAATGGTTCTATTTAATGACTTCACACAGCCAACACATTTAATATTACTTAAGGGATAAAAAGTTGAAACAGACTCAAATGCTCAAGCTGCTGTGAGAAGTTAAAAGTCAAAAAGGCTATCACAAAGACTTTTAAACAGAAAGTAGTGACCTTTAACAGAACCGGAGAAGGGTATAAACTGATATAAAAGTTTTAGAAATACCAATTCCAACAGTGAAAAATGTATTCAGGGATAAAAATATATGCCCTAGGGGGATGACAGAAAAAAATGGCACTGACTCACAAAAAATCCAACAGGAAATGTGATTAAGCCTGCTGAGGCGATTTACATAATACACATCTGGAACACAAAATTTTAACTTTGATTGTTTCTATTAACTGCTATTACAAGTGTTGCCAGGCAAAACAAGCCTCACCCAGCAGCACTTATTTTATACCTATATGTTGACAATGGCAATATTTCTCAATCATCAGCTGTCAGGTTATAGTCCTATGAAAATCCATGACCTTGAGTTTGACATTTCAAAGTCATTCAAGGTTAAAGGTCATGGTGCTAAATGAAAGCCCATATAGCACTTCTTATAAGTTGATAATGGTAAATATCTGTCTACTATCAACCGTTTTCAAGTTACAGCCCTCTGAAAATCCGTCCTTTCAAGGTCACTCAAGCTCAAAGATCATGGTGCCAAATGAAAAGCCATATGGGAGTTCCTATATGTTTCTAATAATAACCATTTGTCTATCGGCAACCGTTTTTGAGTTATAATGGAAAATATGGCATTTTGACGGAAAGGTTGACTTTTCTGGTGACCTTGACCCGATTACCCCCAAAATTTAATCAGGTAATCTATGGACCATTGCCCACCTACCCTGCAAATCTGAAGTCAATCGGTGCAACCGTCTGGACGCTAGATTGTTAACAGACAGACACACACAAACAAACAAACTGATTATAATACCTTGCCCCACTTACTCCATCGTAGGCGAGGTAAATATCTTACCATAAATATATGTTATTTACCAGCTGGGAGGTCCGTATCGTGAAATATCGTGACCGAGGTCTTGAAAGTACCGACCGAGGCCGAGGTCACGGTATTTCACCACATGGACCGACCTTAAGCTGGTAAATAATATATTTATTTTTTTCTTTACCAAATTCTAACAGAAAACGAGAGTGCCCGAAAGGGAAAACCAAGCCGAGCTGAGCCGAGCCGCCATTTTGAATCCTCATTCACAGCTGTAATGCAAATTGCTTCCTCCTCGGTATACAAGTGCACTTCCATGGCAGGAAAAAAACTACATTTTGCCACCTATGTAGTCCCCTATTTATACAAAATTGAGTCATTCAGGATTCAGCCATGTTTTTGCTCAGCGTTAGCAAGTTAGAGGTTTTTAGCTTTCTCCTGAAATGTTTTCTTTTATTTCTTCTTCCTCAGGGTAGTAAAACTCGCTTTCGCTGTGAACACTGTTGTTATCGCTATCCATGCTGTAAAATTAATGCTATTTTCCTGAGAAATGCTGGCAAAAATTTCTAAGATTTTTGATAATCTTATAAATAAATCTTATTAAACAAAGATAAATGTTGACAAAAATGCTACTATGTTTGTTGTTGTTGTGAACGAGCGAGTCGCCAGAGGTCCGTAACCGGGGTCCGTAACTGGGGTCCGTATCGTAGGATACGGACCCACTCACCAGCCAATCAGAGCGCAGGATTTGATGGAAACCACACCACGAAAAAATATTTACTTTTATTACATGCAATGATCCAATAAGATCTTTGATCATGGCATGGATGCTAGTATCAGAACTGCTGTTCTCCTGGGATTTTCACACACAACAGTGTCTAGTTTACACAGAATGGTGTGAAAAACAAAAACCATCAAGGGATCAGTAATTATCCATCATCTGGCCTTTTCCGACTGTCTGGTGAGTCTGTCCCCACTGCAGCCTCAGATTCCTGTTCTTGGATGACAGGCGTGGAACCCAATGTGGTTTTATGCTGTTGTAGTTCATCCACCTCAAGGCTTGACTTTTCTGCTCAGCACAGTTATAAAGATTGGGTATGTGTTAGCGCAGAATCCTCCTGCAGTGCTGCCACTTATTGCCAATTTACACTCCCTCTATTTCTGAAGTGCGATTTTCAAGATCCGAGAACACAACAGCAAGCTCGTACCTCACAAAAACTGCTGAACTCACTGAAGTGACAGTTCAGCCACGAAGCAGTAGGTCTGGAAGAAACGGGTAAATGTCAGTAACTTTGTAGATGTTGTTTTTAATCTAATATAGCCTGCACATTGTGTTAAGTTACAAACTCAGTTACAAGTAATTACGTCTATTACACCCTTGATCTTTATATAGCCTATATTGAGTGAGAAGCAAACCCATTTAGCATGAAATTATATTTTATTTCACTTTTCATGCCACCACAACTTCACAGCATGAAAAATGACACGAAAAAAAGTCGCAAAATTAGAAATTCCATAGCCCTTAAACACAATGTTTGAATATGAAAAAGTAAAAGACAGCATTTTTTTTGTTTGTTTTTTTATTAAATTTTTTGTGGGTGGATTTCTATTTATGTCTCACTTATGTGCAAAAAAAAAATAGAACTGAAACAGAAAAAAAATGCTCAGGCCACATTTTTTTCTTTTTAGACGTAATATGTGCATACATGTCAACCTTTGGTCAATCAAACCTGTATAACCAACCTCCAAAATCCGTATTTCCCTTATAAAATCCGTATAAGATGCAAATTAAAATAATTTACCTAAAATTTGAATGATAATTAACAATGATATATCCCAGTTACTTTTTATTCAATACTAATAACAATAAACCTTCAGAATGAATACAAAGCTCCAATGTTTGACAAAAACACAAAGTGTTATCAGCGTAGTTACGAAGGAAATACTTCGTTGTTTGGAGACAGGTTTCATATTAGCCACATTGCGCGAGACTTCATATTAGCCACAAAGTCAGAAAAATCTGTTCGTAAAATTACGTTATAATGACCAAATACAATGAAAAGTATTTTTCCAGTCTCACCTGTGAAAGGTAATCCCATGTGATCTCGTTTGGACAGTAAACCTGTTGGTACAGTTAAACGCAGCACATGAATGAGGCATCTTTATTCTTGGCTACTGTCTAGACGCTATACCAGAGACGGTTGAAGAATCTCCACTTTGCCACATCCAATATGGCGGCGATGATGATGTATGATTCTACGCAGAAGGCGGCGTCTATGTTTATATGTCTATGACTTCACGGTTGGCGGGATTCTCGCAATGCGGTGTGCGCATGATCAAAAGTGGAACGAAGTCTCGCTACCACAAGATAACACGCGATTTCATAAGACTCTTTACTGGCTGTCTGTGGTGTACAGTACATTTGTAAATGTTATGCGCTCTTTTATCATCGTGGGAATTGATTATAGCTCTAAATAAATATTGAAGTTTTTTTAAACAATCTGTATAACTTTATTTATACGCCCGTATACTACGTTTATTGAATCAAATCCGTATAAAATACGGACATTCCGTATAGGTTGACATATATGTATGTGCTTATATATATGTAAAGCGCTACCAGTCAAAACTGCTGCATTGATTCCAATGGAATTCGATCTGTAACAAAAGATGGATGTCAGACAGACAACTGAAAATGCCTCACAAATAGTTCTGCTGTAAAATAGCCATTAGTGGATGATATTTTCTCACACCATTCTGCATAAACTCTATTTAACAGTTATTCCATGAAATAGAGTCGTACATGAGCTGATAGCCGACAAGGCACAGAGCGCCGAGGTGTACAATGATATCCACATTCACTGGATTTCAAGAAACCGAGCATTTTTATTGTTATTTTTTGCAAATTCAATAAATAAAAACTTTATACAAAATGTCAGACAAAATCATTTCCGCTTAAAATGTACACAAACCGGCGAAATGACAGTAGCAATTTGTGGAAAATGTGATAATAATAATAATTCTTGAAAAATAAAAAAAGATACATTCTTACCATAAAATACTTTTATTCCATATTTTGCTGCTTTTTGTGTAATTTTTGGTGTTTTGTTTTCGAGCAGAATTTTTATTTCGTCCTCCGTTGATTCAGCAACACACCATTTTGTTTTTCTCTACTCACGGTATACAGTGGGGCAAAAAAGTATTTAGTCAGCCACCAGATGTGCAAGTTCTCCCACTTAAAAAGATGAGAGAGGCCTGTAATTTTCATCATAGGTACACTTCAACTTTGAGAGACAGAATGGGGGGGAAAGAATCCAGGAAATCACATTGTAGGATTTTTAATGAATTAATTGGTAAATTCCTCTGTAAAATAAGTATTTGGTCACCTACAAACAAGCAAGATTTCTGGCTCTCACAGACCTGTAACTTCTTCTTTAAGGCCCACTTTACACGGGGACGGTATAAAACAAAAACGCAAAAGTCCGTTTTCGTTCTCACTTTTTTCCGCGTCTACACGACCGTTTTCAAGGAGGAAATCTGCGTCTATACGGTGACGCATAAATGTCTCCGCTATGTCTGAACGCATGCGCAACATCTTCCATCTTGTCTGATCTGCACATCTGCGCCGCTGTTCTGTCAAGTTATCCTACCAAGCCTACTACACATGCGCGAAATCCAGGAGGGTAGGAAAATTTAACAGTAGTTTTGTCCCACCGATCAGCTGGGCTGATAGAAAATCGGTGAGAATTTCACGCATTTGCCGATTTTTATGTTTTGTGCGTATTGGTCGAGTCTTTGGCCGAGTCAAATAATTTGTAATGACTTGTTTTAAATAATAAAACGGTCTGTATGAGAACTTGCTAGGATAACTTTACAGAACACCGGTCCGGCTGAGGTACTGTAGTGCTCGAGGGAGGAGCAGGAGCAAACCGAAACTCTTTTAATCTGCCTTTATTAAGTAACACTCACTCTTGTTTCGGTGAAGAAGAGAAAAGGCAGTGTCCATCTCAGCAAAATAAATCCGTTCGGCTGCTAGTTTTGTTTTCAGTCTCGGGTTTATGGTTTCACGAGCGGCTTGAATAGGCGGCGCGCGCGCGCGTGCGTGTGTGTAACTTGGCGACACCAAACTGAGGAGCTCCAGCTGGGCGGGTGAGCAGGAAAACACATCTACTGCATTAAAACACAGAGCAGCTTGAAGGTCCGTTGGATCGATGTAATCAGACATGCTCTTACTTTCTTACTTCCCGGGCTGGCATGTGCAGTATATGACATATGTATGACGTAAACGCGTACCCGACGTGAGCAGATCCGAGCAGAGTTTGGCGTATTGGGTAGTTTAGACGGATATGCAACGGGGGCCGTTTTTAACTTATCCACTTTGGAAGGCATTTTCAATTTTATCCGTTTTTCAGCCTCGGAAACGCCGTCCCCGTGTAAACGAAAGGCACTTCTGATAAAATATTTAGTCGTTTTTACCCGACAGTGTCCTCGTGTAAACGGGCCCTAAGAGGCTCCTCTGTCCTCCACTCGTTACCTGTATTAATGACACCTGTTTGAACTCGTTATCAATATAAAAGACACCTGTCCACAACCTCAAACAGTCACACTCCAAACTCCACTATGGCCAAGACCAAAGAGCTGTCAAACGACACCAGAAACAAAATTGTAGACCTGCACCAGGCTGGGAAGACTGAATCTGCAATAGGTAAGCAGCTTGGTGTGAAGAAATCAACTGTGGGAGCAATTATTAGAAAATGGAAGACATGCAAGACCACTGATAATCTCCCTCGATCTGGGGCTCCATGCAAGATCTCACCCCGTGGGGTCAAAATGATCACAAGAACGGTGAGCAGAAATCCCAGAACCACACAGGGGGACCTAGTGAATGACCTGCAGAGAGCTGGGACCAAAGTAACAAAGGCTACCATCAGTAACACACTACGCCGCCAGGGACTCAAATCCTGCAGTGCCAGACGTGTCCCCCTGCTTAAGCCAGTACATGTCCAGGCCCGTCTGAAGTTTGCTAGAGAGCATTTGGATGATCCAGAAGAGGATTGGGAGAATGTCATATGGTCAGATGAAACCAAAATAGAACTTTTTGGTAAAAACTCAACTTGTTGTGTTTGGAGGAGAAAGAATGCTGAGTTGCATCCAAAGAACACCATACCTACTGTGAAGCATGGGGGTGGAAACATCATGCTTTGGGGCTGTTTTTCTGCAAAGGGACCAGGACGACTGATCCGTGTAAAGGAAAGAATGAATGGGGCCATGTATCGTGAGATTTTGAGTGAAAACCTCCTTCCATCAGCAAGGGCATTGAAGATGAAACATGGCTGGGTCTTTCAGCATGACAATGATCCCAAACATACCACCAGGGCAACGAAGGAGTGGCTTCGTAAGAAGCATTTCAAGGTCCTGGAGTGGCCTAGCCAGTCTCCAGATCTCAACCCCATAGAAAATCTTTGGAGAGAGTTGAAAGTCCGTGTTGCCCAGCGACAGCCCCAAAACATCACTGCTCTAGAGGAGATCTGCATGGAGGAATGGGCCAAAATACCAGCAACAGTGTGTGAAAACCTTGTGAAGACTTACAGAAAACGTTTGACCTCTGTCATTGCCAACAAAGGGTATATAACAAAGTACTGAGATGAAATTTTGTTATTGACCAAATACTTATTTTCCACCATAATTTGCAAATAAATTCTTTAAAAATCAGAAAATGTGATTTTCTGGATTTTTTTTCTCACTTTGTCTCTCATAGTTGAAGTGTACCTATGATGAAAATTACAGGCCTCTCTCATCTTTTTTAAGTGGGAGAACTTGCACAATTGGTGACTGACTAAATACTTTTTTGCCCCACTGTATGAGCTGATATCCTAGTAGTAGAGTAGCCAATTGGAGCATGCGATTGCTCATATCCATGAATGTGAGTAGAATAAAGACTGCTGTGCATCAAAACCCCAGGAGATCATCAGTTTCTGAAATAGTCAATCCAGGCTGTCTGACACCAACAACTTCACATTTTCCCCCATTCTGATGGTATACATATATACAGAATTTTATATGGTTTTGTATTTGGTCTACTTTGGCCTTACCATAGTCTCAGTAGCGTAGTCTTTAAGAATGTACAAAAAGCCTGGTATTAAATTTCAGTCACTGGAACCATATGCGCTGCACGTTTTAGTGTGCACACCAGAATAAGCTCATAATAAGCTTGATAATTAGCCTATAAGTGAAGTCATATATGTTAAAAACAGCAGAATCACATAAATATGAATTGTGTATAATCCTTAAGGTTATAACGAGGAGCCACTGTGCTGAAGGTTGTGTCATGTTGACTCAAACAAATGTACACTTCCTCTACAGTTATGTTAAACAGCTTTACACATTAGTGGAGTGCTTTGATGAAGTTCATTAGCACCTAAAAGCCTTTTGTCTATGATAAATTTCACTATCTCAGTCAGTGTAGGAAGTAAATCTTCTGGGGTTGTGGTATTTGTGCTGAATCTCTGGATCTATGACAGTTGGTCTGTAAGAGATACACAGCGACGAGCTATTGGCCTAAAACCTTTCTCAGAAAAGGCAAAAAATCAATACTAAGAGTAAAAGAATAAAATCTACAAAAAGACAATGATGGTACCTGTTGTACTTTGTTAATTTTCTATCTGAAGGGGTGGATTTGTGACAGTGTGATAGGGTTACTCTCTTCGTACGTATGCATTCTCTCCTTCAAGGGCAAATCACAAGAAAATGCACTCCTCCAACAGCATTCTGCTTTTTATTGTCTCCATTGTTGCAAAATCCTCTGCAAATCCTTCGTCGCTCTCACAAACCTTTTTAATGCCACAAAAAATCAATTACACCTTTCAATAATTCATTAGGGGCGGCACGGTGGTGTAGTGGTTAGCGCTGTCACCTCACAGCAAGAAGGTGCTGGGTTCGAGCCCCGGGGCCGGCGAGGGCCTTTCTGTGCGGAGTTTGCATGTTCTCCCCGTGTCCGCGTGGGTTTCCTCCGGGTGCTCCGGTTTCCCCCACAGTCCAAAGACATGCAGGTTAGGTTAACTGGTGACTCTAAATTGACCGTAGGTGTGAGTGTGAATGGTTGTCTGTGTCTATTGCCGCTTTTCCACTACCAACGCGGCTGAGTCGGGCTGAGCCGTGCCGTGCTGAGTCGAGCTGAGTGGGGCTGTTGGAGTTGCATTTCGACTACAACCGTGCTGAACCGTGCTGGCTGGAAGTGGGTGGACACATTGGGTGGAGTTAGCGAAAGTGGGTGGACGTCACGTGATGTCGTTAGGCGGCGCAAACAATGACATCAGTGATCTTTTAAGCGGTAGTCTCACGACCCAGATAGTAAACAATAAACATGGAGTCGTTAGTGTTGCTGGTCTTGGTGCTGTGGCTTGTTGTCACCGACAACGCCAACAGATACTGGCAAGAGCGTATAGATGAGGCGAGGCGCATAAGGCTTCATAATTCTCGTAATTCTTCTTCTTCTGGGTTTACGGTGTTTACAGATCCCAGCGTGCTCGCGGGGCGTGTGTGGGCATGTGAGGACACTCCTCCTCACCAATCAGTGCACAGGGGAGTGTCTCCTCACGCCCCTAGCCCCACTCGGCTCGGTTTGGCTCGCTTCAGCCCCACTCCAAAACCGTGCGAGTTTTGGGTGCTGAGCAGGGCTGAAGCGAGCTGAGTCGTGCTGCTCTGAGGTAGTCGAAACACGAGCCGTGTCGGGCTGAAGTGAGCTGAAAAAGGGTAGTGGAAAAGGGCCATTTGTGTCAGCCCTGTGATGACCTGTTGACTTGTCCAGGGTGTACCTCGCCTTTCGCCCGTAGTCAGATGGGATAGGCTCCAGCTTGCCTGCGACCCTGTAGAACAGGATAAAGCAGCTACAGATAACGAGAGGAGACGAGAACGAATAATTCATTATAAGCAGGAGCCAATGCTGGTTTTGTACAAAGCAAATATTCAAATATTAATAGTGGCTCAAAAAAAAAACCCACTAAAAAAAACCCAACAGGTTGCTGGGTTTCAGTTTCTAGTACCACTTTCTAATAGCTGAAGTGAACCTAAACTAGTCATGTTCCTCTTCAGCTTCATCATGACATGTCTCTTTGAGTCCTGCTCACTTGCACACTCCCGACTCTGAATGTGTGTTTTGTCTCGGCTCTTGACTTCAGACCCACCAATCAGAGCACACCAAAGAGTGATGGGTTGCCAGGGGAGACCTTTTCTATCGAGGAGAGAGCAAGGCACACAGAGAGACACAGGATTTTTCTCCTGATATTAAAATGGAACTGGAGAAATGGAATAGAATGAAATGGCATTTAGATGGCATTTTTGGGGTTTTGTCATTCGTTTGGAAGCAAGAATCATCAGCGATACCACACTTTATGTATTTGACATTCATGTCTGCAATTACATGCAGGGAATTTTGCCTTATTTGGGTTATTTTAGTACACTGCTCTCACTATTGCTCTCTGTTTCTTCCTGTGTGCTTTGGATTCTGTCCTTGCTGTCGGGCTTGTTAAGAAGCACCATAGCTGTTATTTTTGGCTTCTAATGTGATTTCCCTCACAATGCTGATGCTTTCCTCAAGCGCTGCCCACAAATCTCTGCATCCTGTCCGAAGAGCTTACCTCCCAATGCCAACCGAGGCTAATTAGCAAATAAACAGATGGACGAATAAATGAGCAAACAGAGGAGACACAAGTACATATTAATAAACACACAGACGTAGACTATGTGAATTCAGTGTTGCGTGTGAGACGAGGAGTGGCTGTGAGCGAGTGCCTGCTGTTTCTGCTCCTTAATAATGAAGTCATCAGCAAAGACAAAAGCATTGAGGCAATGAAAGAGGAGATAAATGTGTGAGAGGGAAGCAAAGAAAAAAAGACAGTGAGAAATAAGAAGGGAGCAGGTGGAAACTGACACTTCGAACCCATTTACACCTGGATGTTTATTTGCCTTAAGCAGCAGGAGTTTATTTGAAGAGGGATTATCCATATAGAAGGCAAATAGAAACACGTCCACTTAAAGGTGTCTTAGGTCCTATCATTCACACTACTATATAGATCAAAACTTGATCTATGATGATCAGGGATGATCGGGTTTGCTCTTGAACAGCCAAGATGCTGGAAAGAGTCCTTTGAGATTCTGGTCCATGTTGACATGATTGGATCACGCAATTCCTGCAGATTGTTCAGATGCACTTTCATGCTGCAAAGCTCTAGTTCTACCACATCCCAAAGGTGCAAGGCTTTCCCCAAAACGTGGATTTGTCACTTGCACAGCAAAAAAAAAAATCAATACCATGAACTGAACAATGCAGAGTACTTTCCGAACCTAAATATCTCCTGTTCCCCTTTGAAAATGAGTAATAACTATAGAAATAGGAAGATGCTGTAATATATAGTTCAGGACGATCCTGGTACTCAACCCAGAAGTGAAAATAAAAGGTTTCGCTGTGTGCACTGACTGCCATTCGCAACCATACATAAAACTACTTTCTAGGCGCTGGTTGCTAGATGGCGCTGTTGCGTGATTTGACCTCGATTCTGTTCCTGGCATCCTGGAATGTGAAAATGAAGAGGTGTGCTACAAAGTGTTTTCATTTCAAATCTAATTTTGCCCTTTAATTATGCCCCTTACATATTTGACAAAGTAAAAAATAGGTACCCTATGGGTACATGTGGCTACTGCTTATAAATAAAATAGTTTTCTGATCCCATGTCCATACAGTAAATATAGCATATATACTGTACATGTTATCAATGATACTCGCCTCATCTCTTGTGAGCATCATCAAGCCGTGAGCAGCATCAGGGCTTTGTTCAAAATACAGTGCTGTGAACTAGATCTATTTTCAAAATAATAAGAAAGCACTTGTTCATGAGGCGGCACGGTGGTGTAGTGGTTAGCACTGTCGCCTCACAGCAAGAAGGTCCTGGGTTCGAGCCCCGTGGCCGGCGAAGGCCTTTCTGTGCGGAGTTTGCATGTTCTCCCCGTGTCCGTGTGGGTTTCCTCCGGTTTCCCCCACAGTCCAAAGACATGCAGGTTAGGTTAACTGGTGACTCTAAATTGAGCGTAGGTGTGAATGTGAGTGTGAATGGTTGTCTGTGTCTATGTGTCAGCCCTGTGATGACCTGGCGACTTGTCCAGGGTGTACCCCGCCTTTCGCCCGTAGTCAGCTGGGATAGGCTCCAGCTTGCCTGCGACCCTGTAGAAGGATAAAGCGGCTACAGATAATGAGATGAGATGAGGCTTGTTCATGAATGGTCTTAGAAGCATTATTTAGTACTAATGAGCACATTTTGTTTCACAAGTGTAGTGTAAAGACTCTAAAATAAAAAGTTAAATTAAAAAATTAAATAAATATCTGCCAAAAATCTAAACAAACAAACCTTACAAAACCTTTCAGAAGAACCAAACAAAAGCTGTGATAATCAAAAAGTAAATTTTCTTAAAGGAGAACTGAAGTCGTTTTTAAACTTGCTTTATTTCTTAATTAATGTGTTATTCAATTACATTTTCAGTTTTAGACTAAAACTTTTAGTAACCTTATATCGTGACTCGTATTGGCAACTAATTGCAATTAAATATTATACTTATCGATTTATTCGGTTTTTAGCCATGTTGAATGTAGTTCGTTTGGTCCACGGCAGGCGTCGCTTATCTGCGCGATCTTCACGAGACTTGTGCGAGACTTCGAAACGTGAAGCGTCAGCCAGGTGTCAGTGCTGCCATTTTGAAAACTGTTTTCCAAACGAAATATTGCGCAAAAACGAGTTTAAATGACGATTACTGTCTACTTTTTTCAAACTTTCCTGATTGCTATCAAAACAAAAAAAATTTCCAGCTTGATTACATCAGCATTCGAAGGAGGGCACACGCGTCTTTTGACAACGTTGGCAGATGTTGGTCAGTTTGATTTCCGCTGTACGTTTTACTTCCGTCCTACGATGTCTCGCACAGGTCTCAACGAATCTCGTTTACGGCCATTGCTTTGACACATGGACTGATATATTACAGAGCATATTTCAAACACTCATAACTTGCTATAGCAGTGACAAAATAGCTATCAGAAATGCATTTCTATATTTAATAAAATTAGATAAATAGAATTTTGATAACAAAAACTTTGCCTTCAGTTCTCCTTTGAAATAAACACCATTTACTTAATATCGAATCAGTAGCCTTGGCGAACCATGAGATGAATTTCGTTTATCTTTTTATCTGCCGATTATCTTCCGATACTACGAAGTTATAACGAGGTTTCTCTTATTCTGTTTCTGGTTCTGATTGGTTTCGAAGTTTATCAAGAAGTAGAACGGGTAATCGAACTTGATCAGGATAAGTGCTGATTGGTTACGAAGTTTTGCTATTGTTACACTCATTCTTACATTCTTATACTCGTTCTTGTGTACCTTTGATAACGCAAGATCAACTGTTCATATCGTGAGATCACAATTTGCCGTTCTGGTGATTGTAATGCTTATGTGCATGCGCTATTGTAATCCTTATGCATATGCAAAGTGCGTGATTGTTACACTCTTATATTCTTACAGCACGATGACATAGTGGTAACCACCTCTATATGAGGCAATAGCCACAAAAAAGCAAATTTAACAATGTTGAATTGTGCCTAAATCAGCCCTAGATGACACCAGAATGCACGATTTGATGTCTCTAATTTCAAAATTTTCTGGGGGAGCATGCCCCCGGAACCCCCCCCCCCCCCCCCCCCAAGCAGTCTTTGGGGCCAGGCTCCACATCAGTAGCTCCACTCTGATATGTTTTTCTGGGGAAAGCCTTGAGGTGTTCTACTGGATTTCAGATCCAGTGACCAGGAAGGCCACTAAAGAACACTGACCTCATTGTTGTGTTCATGAAACCAGTTTAAACCGACTTTTGCATTGTGACATGTTGCATTATCATGCTGGAAGTACTCATTAGGAAGAAGAGAGGTAAATTGTGGCCATGAAGGGATGCACATGGTCAGCAACAATACTCAAACAGGCTGTGGCATTCATAGCCCCAAGTGTGCAAAGAAAACATTCCCCACACCATTACAGCACCCCCACCAGCCTGGACTGTTAACACAAGGCAGGTTAGATCCATGGATTCATACTACTAGTGCCAAATTCTGACATTACCTTCTGTGTGACTCAAGATAACTGGAGATTCATCAGACCAGGCTACGTTTTTCCAGTCTTCAGCTGTTGAGTTTTGGTGAGCCTCTGCCCACTGCAACCTCAGGTTCCTGTTCTTGGCTGAGAGAAGTGGAGTCTGATGTGGTCTTCTGTTATTGTAGCCCATCTGCTTCAAGGTTTGATGTATTCTGTGATGCTTTTATGCTCACCACAATTGTACAGAGTGCTTATCTGAGTTACTGTTGCCTTTCTGTCAGCGTGAACCAGTCTGGCTGTTCGCCGTTGATCAAGAAGGCATTTCCATTAGCAGAATTGCACACACTAGATGTTTTTGTTTGTTTGTTTGTTTGTTTGTTGCACCAATCTGAGTAAACTATAGAGACTGTTGTGCGTAAAAATCCCATTAGATCAGCTGTAACAGAAATACTCAAACCAGCCTGTCTGGCACCAACAACCATGCCATGGTCAAAATCACTGAGATCACATTTTTTCCCCATTCTGGTGGTTGACGTGAACATTACACGAAGCTGCTGGCTGTATCTGCAGGAGTATATGCATTGCACTGCTGCCACATGATTGGCATGAACAAATAGATGTACCTAGTACAGTGTTTGTGAGTGTATATTTTCAACATTTTCAGCACATCATTCACCTTTGCACTGCAAGTTCTTTATTACAGAATCATTGAAAGATACTTTCTATACATATTTTCCTGCCCTCACCCCGTATTTGAAAACCAGGCTATAGTGGTTGTTAAACATCACATCTTCCTATAGTGAAACATGCAGGAAGTGATTCACTCTGGACAGAAGTTTAAGTCTTTTAGGAAAATGTTTAGGTTTGGCCTATATGTTTTTGAAATCACTCTGGAGTAAAAAAAATTATGTTACTAACTGGTTAAGCACCTTTAAAAAAAGTTTTCACTCTGGAACACCTTAGTGCTTTTGTTTATGTATTTGATTATGTGCAATGAGAAGTTTTGTTCATTTTTGTCTTTCATTTTTGCTCTCTGTAACATTTCATCAAGTGAATACAATTTTGGCTGAAAATTACGTATAATACACTTAATAAACAATGTAACTGTCTTTTCAATAGCTAGCTAGCTAGATATACCGCTATTGAAAAGTTGAAAAGAGGATTGCATAACATAATCTTAACCGTAAATAAATAAAACTGAGGTCAAATACATTACACCTAGACTAAAGATCCATCCATCCATCCATTATCTGTAACTGCTTATCCTGTGCAAGGTCGCAGGCAAGCTGGAGCCTATCCCAGCTGACTACGGGCGAAAGGCGGGGTACACCCTGGACAAGTCGCCAGGTCATCACAGGGCTGACACATAGACACAGACAACCATTCACACTCACATTCACACCTACGGTCAATTTAGAGTCACCAGTTAACCTAACCTGCATGTCTTTGGACTGTGGGGGAAACCGGAGCACCCGGAGGAAACCCACGCGGACACGGGGAGAACATGCAAACTCCGCACAGAAAGGCTCCTGTCGGCCACTGGGCTTGAACCCAGAACCTTCTTGCTGTGAGGCGACAGCGCTAACCACTACACCACCGTGACACCTAGGCTAAAAATATGGAAGTGGCTATTCTTATGATGAGTCGTAAGAATAATAATTTCCCTATTCTTACGACATGAACGTAAGTTCCGGTAGCGCATGCGTAAATCGCTATCAACAGATTGAAAAAATGGCTGAAGAAATGAGCAGCTCGGCACAGAATAAGCGTTCACGATTTTTGCTTGAAGGTGCAGAATTTGAATCTTATGAGTCTCTCAAACTTGCTGTAGAGGAACGGGAGAAGAAGAAGAACTTTGTTAACTCATATACCAGGTGTTCAAGGTCGATCGAGGCAGCTAAAAAACGTGCACCTAAAAAGAACTTCAGTTCCAACCTGAAGTACTTACCGTATATATGTTTCATTGTGCTGCTGAATCTTTTTGCTATAAATTTTTTTTATTGTTTAAAATGTATTGGTATCTTGAATTGTACTGTTTTAAAACATGTATTTGTAGACTAGGGCATGTATGGTGCTGAATGTTTTCAGAATGAAAAATGTGCATTTGTTCATGAAAACAGTATTTATGACTTAGTTGAGTAAGTGTGTAAATTAATATTGTGCTGCTGAATATTTTCATCTCATTATCTGTAGCTGCTTTATCCTTCTACAGGGTCGCAGGCAAGCTGGAGCCTATCCCAGCTGACTACGGGTGAAAGGCGGGGTACACCCTGGACAAGTCGCCAGGTCATCACAGGGCTGACACATAGACACAGACAACCATTCACACTCACATTCACACCTACGGTCAATTTAGAGCCACCAGTTAACCTAACCTGCATGTCTTTGGACTGTGGGGGAAACCGGAGCACCCGGAGGAAACTCACGCGGACACGGGGAGAACATGCAAACTCCTCACAGAAAGGCCCTCGCCGGCCACGGGGCTCGAACCCGGCCCTTCTTGCTGTGAGGCGACAGCGCTAACCACTACACCACCGTGCCGCCCGCTGAATATTTTGGCTTTATAAAATTGTACTGTTTTAAAACATGTATTTATATTTGCATATAGGACCAGGCTGTTGAAATGTTTTGGAATAAAATATGTTTTTGAATTTATTGTGTGATACTTTGGTGTATTTTTGGCCCACCTGGGCGAGCCCATATAGTCACGATTCGTCCGTCCATCTAACTACATGCTAGTCTACATGTTGTTTTACTAGTGTCTTATTAATTCTTGCTATAACTGAACCTTTATGGATATGAATGGTTATTGTGCTGACCGATTCATAGGGGTTAACTATTGTCCATTTATCCAAAGAAAAACTTGTAAGGAGGAGCTTAACCCCTTCAATGCCCTTGGACGAGTCACGTACGTCATGAAATCTTTTACCGCTGCGCCTTATGACGTACACTACTTATCATAAACACCTCCTTTTATGCACCTTACATGGCACATTACTTTTACTTCACAGTGGCACATATGAATTACAGTCAATGCCTAAAACATTCTTCCGTCATAAGGCACAGCAGTAAAAGATTTCATGACGTACATGACTCGTCCAAGGGCATTGAAGGGGTTAATATACAGCTCAACTAGGTCACCTGTTAGAGCCAACAGACACAAATAGGTAACCTGTCTCACATTCAAAAATGGTGCGTGTGATTGCATTAGTGTATTGCATGCTGCTCTTAGCCATGTGAAGGCAGTCAAGAAAATCACTTAAATGTATATAGAAAGCACTCCAGTTACCAGCTTCTCACTGCCTAGATACAGCCAGGTGACCTGCAGCAGCCTACCTAGCTCATTACGGAGATAAAGCTTGCCTCTTGTATTTTTCCCATAATCAATGGACTTTAGTATCTTCCATTCAGGCATATCAAAAATGTGTTCCTGTATCAGGCAAATGTAGAGAAATACCATACATAAACAGGTAGTAAGACACCAAAAAAGTAGATGTAAGGCCTAAGAAGTACAATTTGCATTTTTGTCGTATTGAGCGGTCTGCCTGGGCTGCATGGTGTAAAGTCAACCTGTTGTTTATGTCTTACTAGGAAAACATTTAAAATTATAAATGTCATATTATGAAACAGATGGGCGGCACGGTGGTGTAGTGGTTAGCGCTGTCGCCTCACAGCAAGAAGGTCCGGGTTCGAGCCCTGTGGCCGACAGGGGCCTTTCTGTGTGGAGTTTGCATGTTCTCCCCGTGTCCGCGTGGGTTTCCTCCGGGTGCTCCGGTTTCCCCCACAGTCCAAAGACATGCAGGTTAGGTTAACTGGTGACTCTAAATTGACCGTAGGTGTGAATGTGAGTGTGAATGGTTGTCTGTGTCTATGTGTCAGCCCTGTGATGACCTGGCGACTTGTCCAGGGTGTACCCCGCCTTTCGCCCGTAGTCAGCTGGGATAGGCTCCAGCTTGCCTGCGACCCTGTAGAAGGATAAAGCGGCTAGAGATAATGAGATGAGATGAGATGAGATGAGATAGTTGCCATGTGACATGCCATTAAAGCGTGGGCAGCCACTGAAGTTTTGGCAAAGCCAAAAGTAGCAAATCATTTCAGAATCAGAATCACTTTTATTGCCAGGTATGTGGACACACATGAGGAATTTGACTCCGGTTTCACTTAGCTCTCATAGTACAAAACAGATAAAAAGCGTATACACAAAACAACAACAACAACAAAAAAAATGGTGCAATAGGTGCAAAGTAATCCAAGTAAGTCAAGTATGAAATAAATAAATATAAAGTATACAATGTGCACAGAATGACGGTATGAGTGTGCAGATATTTTACAAGTGATATTACTGATAGGGCGGCACGGTGGTGTAGTGGTTAGCACTGTCGCCTCACAGCAAGAAGGTCCTGGGTTCGAGCCCCGGGGCCGGCGAGGGCCTTTCTGTGTGGAGTTTGCATGTTCTCCCCGTGTCTGCGTGGGTTTCCTCCGGGTGCTCCGGTTTCCCCCACAGTCCAAAGACATGCAGGTTAGGTTAACTGGTGACTCTAAATTGACCGTAGGTGTGAATGTGAGTGTGAATGGTTGTCTGTGTCTATGTGTCAGCCCTGTGATGACCTGGTGACTTGTCCAGGGTGTACCCCGCCTTTCGCCCGTAGTCAGCTGGGATAGGCTCCAGCTTGCCTGCGACCCTGTAGAAGGATAAAGCGGCTAGAGATAATGAGATGAGATGAGATATTACTGATATATGAATCTGGATTTTAGCTGTTCATCACAGAGACGGCCTGAGGGAAAAACTATTCTTGTGTCTGGTTGTCTAAATTTCTATTTAATTTGACTATTTTTATTGAAATGGGTAATTTTTGTCATATACATGTGATAGCTAACGATAAAAATATGTTTATGCCCAATGCCGTAAGCATAATTCTTACCACCCTGACACTGGGGATGAGTACAATAGCTCTCCCAGTGTCTATTTTTACGCCCATTGCCATAAGCATAATTCTCACGACGAGGTGTAAGAATAAGTGATACTGATTTACGCATGCGCTACCGGAACTTACGTTCATGTCGTAAGAATAGGGAAAATATTATTCTTATGACTCATCATAAGAATAGCCACGGCCTAAAAATATTCAGTCTCAATTTTTCCACACATCATTTTAGCATACATTTCTGTTGGAAAGTCAGTTAGAGCATATACAATTCAGAGGTCATTTTAAAACAACTGATTAGAAATATTTATTTAATTATATCCCAATTCCAGTGGGTTGCTGGTTTACATACACCCAGTTGACTGTCTCGTTAAACAGTCCAGAAGATTCCAGAAATTGAGTAATTATTTTTCGAACCTTCTGATCGGCCAATTTTCAGGGAAAAAAAGTCTGTAAACGGTGCATTTGTGGCCTTGATACCATGGGAAAATCCGAGTATCTCAGCCAAGACCTCAAGGGAAAAAAAAAAAAAAATTGGGGGCTTCCATAAGTCCGGTCTCAAGCAACTGAAGGTACCACAAGCATCTGTACATGCGACTGTATGCAAATATAAAACTCTTGGGAGCACATAGACCCTGCAACATTCAGTAAGGAGACACAAATTACTTCATAGGGATGAATAAACTTTGGTCTGAAAGGTTCAACCGTAAGGCTATCATGCAAAGAAGAAGCCCCTACTCGAAAGGCAGCATAAATAAAAACTGGACAAAAGTTTGCAGCTGATTTTGGAGGAGTATTTTCTGGTTAGACGAAACAAAAATGGAATGGTTAAGGCATAATGATCGTCACTATGTATGGAGGAAAAAGGGCTAGGCTTTCTTTTAATCTGAAGAACACCATCCCAACTGTGAAGCATGGGGGTAGCAGCATCATGCTGTAGAGGTGTTTTGCTGGAAAAGGGACTGGCATACTCAAGAATATAGATGGCATCACTTCAGGAAGCAACACTTCAGCAATCCTTATGCAACGCCTCAATATACCAGCCAGAAAGTTAAATAATAACTGGCTTAATAACTGGGTCTTCCAGCAGGACAATGATCCTAAGCATTTCTTCAAAGTTGGAACAAAATGGCTTAAAGACAACAAAGTGAAAGTACTGGAGGGGCCATCATAAAGCCTTGATCTGAATCCCATAGAGAGTGAACTAAAAAAAAAATTGAGTTACACCTGTTCTGTCACTAAGAAAGGGCAAAAAAAAAAATCCTATTTGACTTAACAGGAAATGTATGTTAACATGAATATGCATGGAGTTAAGAAAAATAGCCTCAATGAGGCTGTAGCTCATACCGGCCACTGTTGTTGTGTACGAGTTTGAAATCTGGTCAATCCTGTAGGAGGAGTAGCGATTTTTGTGAAATTGCGCATGACCCCTGTGTAGCTGCATCCATGGCAGGTGGCACCACCTGGCGAACAACTCTTGTTGGAATATGTCTTTAGAGTCTTCTGGGTGAGTTTCGGTGAAAACGTCCCAACGGTTCACGAACAGTAGTGTTTGGTGTGACGAGCCACCCAAAATTTTCAAACGCCCATAAAATGTTAAATATGACAGATGGCGCCACCATCTTGACAACTTTTATACAAACCAACCTGGTGAACATTCCATACGAGTTTGATCAAAATCTGATCACTCCTGTAGGAGGAGTAGCGATTTTTGTGAAATTGCACGTGACCCCTCTGTAGCCTCATCCATGGCAGGTGACACCACCTGGTGAGCAATTCTTTTTGGAATGTATCTTTAGAGTCTTCTGGGTGAGTTTCGGTGAAAATGCCCCAGAAGTTTACGAAGAGTAGTGTTTAATGTGACGATTCACCCATAAATTTCAGACGCCCATAGAATTGTAAATACGGTATGACAGGTGGTGCCACCATCTTGACAACTTTTATACACACCCATCTGGGGAACACTGTATGTGAGTTTGATCGAAATCTGATCAATCTTGTAGGAGGATTAGCGATTTTTAGCTCATCCGGCCGCAGGCCAGGCTGGATAAGCTTATGCGATCACACGTCATCCATCTGTCGTCATCCGTCCACAATTTACAAAAATTGCTACTCCTCCTACAGGATTGATCGGATTTCGATCAAACTCACAAAAAATGTTCCCTAGGTGGGTGTGCATAAAAGTTGTCAAGATGGTGGCATCATATTTATGATTTTATGGGCATCTTGGCCGGTATGAGCTACAGCCTCATTGAGGTTATTTTATTGTAACGGTGATGACGGATGGACGACGCATGATCGCATAAGCTCATCTGGCTTGGCCTATGGCCGGATGAGCTAAAAATTGAATCTAGGTGTATGTAAATAAACTTTTCGCCTCAAATGTACACTCTGGGTCCACTGCGTCACATTTGATTTGGCGTGTAAATGCATGCGGTTACAGTATTATCAAGAAAATGTCCAGACACAAGATGTGTGAAATGAGCAGGTGTAAATGTGGTGTCAGACACTTTTACTACTGGTGCAAATGTACAATATAACACTGTTTTGCTTGCTACAGAGCTGTGCTCATTTTCATAGTAATATCCACAGACCCAAAGCACGTCTTCCCTTATTCACACATTTCTCCCCATCCTCTCTACCAAAGTGATTCTCAACAATTCATGCATGCAAAGGATAAATGGAGTGATTTTCTATTTCCATTTACTTGTCCAAATCCACCCGGTTTTCTCTCTATTTTCCATTTCCTACATAGGAAAAAAAAAATCAATTGGAGGACAACGTTGCAGAATCTCCTTCTGTCTTTGAAAGGGCACGGCTGCTCAGATTCATCACACTAGAGCAGCCCAGGCATTTGGCATTATTATGCGTCGTCTTTTTTCTCATTGTAAACGAACCCCTGAATCTTTCCGCTTTATCACCTACATGCACGAGCACGAGTGCGAATAGACTCACAGTAAATCTGCTCGACAAGAGGATCGAAATCCTGATGCAGCAGGAAACGAGAACTCACACAGGTCACACACTCTGATTTGTTACTCAGGTTTCACGGTTTCATTAATATTTTCTCACAGGCGCCAGTCGGCAAGTGCCACTGCTTGCTTATGCCAATCGGCTCATTTCCACTTCTCGTTTCACATAGAGAGAAACAACTGGAAATTTGATCCCAGGATGTTAGATACAGATCTTGGAGAACAGTAGTTGTGAGTATCATAACTGTGAAAGTGAATGTCTTGAGAATGAATGCGACACTTCTGGAAAGATTGACCTTGAAATTGCTTCAGTCATCCTGCACTGCTGTGTCTACATCGCCACATTTGGGGTCTAGATGGTGAAACTGCACTGACTTCTCACTGATTCTCACAAACTAGCATCTGTATCTACATTAGCCAGCAAGAAAGGTGAAAATGCAGGGTTTTATATATACATATAAATATACGTCACTTGTAAGTGAACTCATGGCGTTACTCACCAGGGCGGGATGAGAGTTAATGGACAGAATCCTCCAGAAAACAAGATACTAAAATCTCACAATAGACCCAGAAGCCATAAAGTGCCTTTCATTCAACAGCGCTCCTCCATAACATTTCTCCAGGATTACTTTCAGACTTGAGGGGTTGCCACAAATAAAGGCTGCTCTCTGAATCAATATAGTTCAGATACTGTGACTCACCCCAACCTCCACATGATCGGAGCCCTTGTCATCTTGCTTGTGCAGAATCTCAAAGTAGTACCTTCTGGAAGCAATGAGACTGAGGAGACAAAGAGAGAGAAAAAAAGTCAGTCAATCTTTCACATACAGCATCAATATAACACTTTGTTTGAGTTTGATTGGTCTATAAAATGTACAGTGTCCTCCAGGAAGACTGGCACCCTTCATAAAAATAAGCAACCTTTTTATTTATAATATTTTATTTATATTATTTATAAACATGACAAAAATTCTGGCGGCACGGTGGTGTAGTGGTTAGCGCTGTCGCCTCACAGCAAGAAGGTCCTGGGTTTGAGCCCAGCGGCCGGCGAGGGCCTTTCTGTGCGGAGTTTGCATGTTGTCCCCGTGTCCGCGTGGGTTTCCTCCGGGTGCTCCGGTTTCCCCCACAGTCCAAAGACATGCAGGTTAGGTTAACTGGTGACTCTAAATTGACCGTAGGTGTGAATGGTTGTCTGTGTCTATGTGTCAGCCTTGTGATAACCTGGCGACTTGTCCAGGGTGTACCCCGCCTTTCACCCGTAGTCAGCTGGGATAGGCTCCAGCTTGCCTGCGACCCTGTAGAAGGATAAAGCGGCTACAGATAATGAGATGAGACAAAAATTCTAAATTTCCACTACACTGAGTGCAGAATTATTAGGCAAGTTGTATATTTGAGGATTAGTTTTATTATTGAACAACAACTATGTTCTCAATCAACCAAAAAGTCTCATAAATATCAAAGCTGAATATGTATGGAAGTTAGAGTGGGGCGTTTTTAGTTTTGGCCATTTTAGGAGAGTATGTATGTGTTCAGGTAACTTTCACTGTGCAGAATTATTAGGCAAGTTAATAAAAACCAAATATGTAGCCATTTCACTTATTTATTTTCACCAGGTACACTGATATGACAACTCCAGATTTGCAAATAAACATATCTGACATTCAAACACAAAACAAAAACAAATCAGTGACCAATATAGCCACCCTTCTTCATGAGGACACTCAAAAGCCTTCCATCCATAGATTCTGTCAATTTCTTTATCTGTTCACGACCAACATTGTGTGCAGCAGCAGCCACGGCCTCCCAGATGCTGTTCAGAGAGGTGTACTGTTTTCCCTCTTTGTAGACCTCACGTTTTATAATGGACCACAGGTTCTCTATGGGGTTTAGGTCAGGTCAACA
Organism: Neoarius graeffei; assembly: GCF_027579695.1. Lineage (NCBI taxonomy): Eukaryota > Metazoa > Chordata > Actinopteri > Siluriformes > Ariidae > Neoarius > Neoarius graeffei. The sequence continues at coordinate 83,799,026 of NC_083570.1, read as the reverse complement.
AGGGGGCCATGTCATTATTTTTTCACCTTTCAGGCCTTTACTGGCTAGCCACGCAGTGGAGTATTTGGACGCATGAGATGGAGCATTATCCTGCATGAAAATCATGTTCTTCTTGAAAGATGCTGACTTTTTCCTATACCACTGCTTGAAGAAGGTTTCTTCCCGGAACTGGCAGTAGGTCTGGGAGTTGAGTTTGAGTCCATCCTCAACTCGAAAAGGTCCAACAAGCTCGTCTTTGATGATACCAGCCCATAGCAGTACTCCACCTCCACCTTGCTGGCGTCTGAGTCAGAGTGGAGCTCTGTGCCCATTACTGATCCAGCCACAGGCCCATCCATCTGGCCCATCAAGAGTCACTCTCATCTCATCAGCCCACAGCACCTTAGAAAAATCAGTCTTAAGATATTTCTTGGCCCAGTCTTGACATTTTATCTTGTGTGCCTTACTCAGTGGTGGTCGTTTTTCAGCCTTCCTTACCTTGGCCATGTCCCTCAGTATTGCACACCTTGTACTCTTTGACACTCCAGGAATGTTGCAACTCTGGAATATGGCAGAACTGGATGCTAATGGCTGCTTGTTAGCTTCACGCTTGATTTTCCGCAGATCATGTGCAGTTATTTTGCGCCTTTTTTTTTCCACACGCTTCTTTCGACCCTGTTGACTATTTGCAATGAAACACTTGATTGTTCGGTGATCACGTTTCAACATCTTCGCAATTTCAAGAGTGCTGCATCCGTCTGCAAGACATCTCACAATTTTAGACTTTTCAAAGTCTGTCAGATCTCTCTTCTGACCCATTTTGCCAGAGGAAAAGAGGTTGCCTAATAATTATGCACACCTGATATAGGGTGTTGATGTCATTAGACCACACCCCCTCTCATTACACAGATGCACAGCACCTAATATACTTAATTGGTAGTAGGCTTTCAAGCCTAAACAGCTTGGAGTGGGACAACATGCATTAAAAGGATGTTGTGGTTAAAATACTCACTTGCCTAATAATTCTGCACTCGGTGTAGATTAATAGATTGAACTATTTATCTGTGTTCTAAGAAAAAATAATTCCAATTCTACTGTTTTAATTAACAGTATTATCTCTCATATGCACACACATATACTGTGTGTATATATGGGGCGGCACGGTGGTGTAGTGGTCAGCGCTGTCGCCTCACAGCAAGAAGGTCCGGGTTCGAGCCCCGTGGCCGGCGAGGGCCTTTCTGTGCGGAGTTTGCATGTTCTCCCCGTGTCCGCGTGGGTTTCCTCCGGGTGCTCCGGTTTCCCCCACAGTCCAAAGACATGCAGGTTAGGTTAACTGGTGACTCTAAATTGACCGTAGGTGTGAATGTGAGTGTGAATGGTTGTCTGTGTCTATGTGTCAGCCCTGTGATGACCTGGCGACTTGTCCAGGGTGTACCCCGCCTTTCGCCCGTAGTCAGCTGGGATAGGCTCCAGCTTGCCTGCGACCCTGTAGGACAGGATAAAGCGGCTAGAGATAATGAGATGAGATAAACAGTTATTCCATGAAATCAAGTCGTACACGAGCTGATAGCTGATGAGGTGTGTAACGCTGAGTAGGCTATAAGCCATGTACGACAAGATTGAATGGAATAATTGATTTATTCTATCCACATTCACTGGATTTTGAGAAACAGAGCATTTTTATTTTCATTTTTTGCAAATTCAATAAATAAAAACTTTATGGAAAATGTCCGACAAAATCATTTCCACTTAGAATCTAAACAAACCGGCGAAATGACAGGAGCAATTTGTGAAAAATGCAATAATAATAATAATAATTCTTGAAAAATAAAAAAGATACGTTCTTACCATCAAATACTTTTATTCTGTATTTTGCTGCCCTTTTTTTTTTTGTATTTTTCTTTGTATTTTGTTTTCCAGTAGAGTTTTTATTTTATCCTCATGGCCTTAGCAACACGCTCCGCCATTTTGTTTTTCTATACTCACAGTATATGAGCTGATATCTTAGTAGTAGAGTAGCCAATCAATCAGAGTACGTGACCGCTCATATCCAGTGAATATGGATAGAATAATTCCTGATACTTCACTCTGAAGACATCACTCCCGGTGTTTTCCCACTGACTAGAAGCGCATTGTCAAAGTGGTGAACTGGTTCAAAATTAAAACGTTTTTGATTAATGTGCATTTTTTTTGTGAATGTGTCTATATAATATAAATAATATTACACGGCGGCGCAAAGATATGAAGTTTATTTTCTTATGCTGAAAATATTTTCACTCGTTTGCTTCGCTCACTCGTGAACCACTTGAAGATAAACTTCATATCTTCACACGACTATGTAATAGCCTATATATAATACAGTACCAGTCAAAAGTTTGGACACACTTTCTAATTCAATGCTTTTTCTTTATTTTTATTCATTAAGAGACGCTTCACATGTTAAAGTAATGATGGATGTCGTTTCTCTTTACTTAGTTGAGCAGTTCTTGATATAATATGGATGACTACAGTTGTGGAATAGGGCTGTTTACTGTATGTTTATTATTTACTGTTTGATCTCAAACGCATTAAGAAGGCAAGAAATTGCACTAATTAACTTTTGACGAGGCACCTGTTAATTGAAAAGCATTCCAGGTGTCGACCTCATGAAGCTGGTTAAAATAATGCCAATAGTGTGCAAAGCGTCATCAAGGGAAACGGTGGTGACTTTGAAGAATTTAAAATATAAAGCATGTTTTGTTTTGGTTTTAACACTTTTTTTTGTTTACCACATAATCTCATATATGTTCCGTATGTTATTTCATAGTTTTGATGTCTTCAGTATTGTTCTACAATGTAGAAAATAGTCAAAATAGAGAAAAACCTATGAATGAGTAGGGGTGTACAAACTTTAGACTTGTACTGTATGTTGTGAGAGGTGTTTTAATATTTATTATATAACATTTTAAATGATCATTCTTAAAATTTGTATAGTTTTTTTTTCTAATTCTCCAAGAACTCTGCTGTTTGCTGTTTGTAAATGGGGTACAAATATGAGGTTGCCACATGTAAAATCCTTTTGTTTACCACATAAACACTACTATGCAAAAAAAAAGAAAAAAAGGAAATTTCAACACAAAAGAGATGGCTGTTGGCCTGCACAGATGGATAGAAAAACATTAGAGCAAAATTATTAAAAACAAAAGTCATACTGTATCTGAAATATTTGAGACTTTGCTAGGAACTGGACCCTGATACTCTGTCGCCCAACACGGTGTGTTGAACAGTGAAGGAGGGGAAAAGAGAGTCAAAAAATCCATAATTTATTTTCATCCAGTTCGGTTAACTATTGCGGTTGCACTGTAAAAAAAAAATAGTTGAGAATACTTGAAATTTCAAGGCAACCGTCTGCATTAAGAATTTTATGTTTTGCCAATGATGTGCCCATGATAATCCAAACTATGATAAAACTGTTATCTTTATTAAGAATTCTTAATTAAGTCAATTTTCAATTCCTCATTCTGCCAACATAGATTTATCTTTTTGCTGAACAGTGGCATTCACAGTAGTACAAAAAGGCAATTGAGGTTATCATAATTTTTTTTTTAGATTTTTTTGGGGCTTTTTTCACCTCTATTTGGATAGGACAGCGTAGAGACAGGAAATGAGCGGGAGAGAGAGACGGGGAGGGATCGGGAAATGACCTCGGGTCGGAACCGAACCCGGGTCCCCGGATTTATGGTATGGCGCCTTATCCACCTGAGCCACGACGCCCCCGAAGTTATCACAATTTATCATTAAACTATACATGCCTTTTTTCATTGTTCTACACAATTACAAAACTTCAATATTGAAATAAAGTTTTTAAAACCCACATCGTGGGTGTGGCTCAGGTGGATAAGGTGCCATACCATAAATCCGGGGACCCGGGTTCGATTCCGACCCGAGGTCATTTCCCGATCCCTCCCCGTCCCTCTCTCCTGCTCATTTCCTGTCTCTACACTGTCCTATCCAAATAAAGGTGAAAAAAGCCCCCCCAAAAAGTCTGATAACCTCAATTGCCTTTTTGTACTACTGTGAATGCCACTGTTCAGCAAAAAGAGAAATCTATCTTGGCAGAATGAGGAATTGAAAATTGACTTAATTAAGAATTCTTAATAAAGATAACAGTTTTATCATAGTTTGGATTATCATGGGCACATCATTGGCAAAACATAAATTTCTTAATGCAGACTGTTGCCTTGAAATTTCAAGTATTCTCAACTATTCTTTTTTTACAGTGTGTCAAGTTTTAAAATCAACTATTAAATACCACTTTCATTACGATAAGCTACTGTTGCAAGAAAGAAATTCTTCTTGAGAGCATCGCATAAAATACAGTACTTTAACTTTACCAAGTACTGTTGGTGTGTTGTGTGTCAGACCAAAATCAAACTGTAAAAAGTTCAGCATCAGGTAGTTTGGTGAAAAAAGGGATTGCATACAAGGAAAAGCACCTGACAGCCTGATAGTAAAATATGGAGGTAGATCAGTGATGCGTTAAGGCTGTTTTATGGCTGGTGAAAATGGGGCTCTTGAAAATTTATATTGTGATATAAATATCGCTTATAGATTTTTCAGCCCAAACCCTGGATGCCTCTGCCAGGAAAGGCAATGAACAGTTCAATGTCTATATTTGAACCCTACTGCAAACCTGTGGTTGGAACTGAGCAGGAAAGTCCATCAACGGAAGAAAATAAAGGTGCTTAAAATGTTCATTGGGGAGTGGACCATGATCCCTCTATCCGCAAGTGTCTCTAATTGTAAAGGAAATTACAGCAAGTGATGCACTGCTGTTCTTCTCTCTCCAGGGCAGGTGTCACTAACTGGAAGTGTGCTTGTCATTTTGAAACCAGTACGTAAACCAGAGCATCAGCGACGCGGTAGCTCACACGGCCGTACCATGAGAAACCAGACTCGTTTACAATTAGCCAAGCTGCTCTTCATGAGAACAATTAGAACAATTTGATCTTCCAAATGAAACAATCACAATCAAAATCCATTGAAAACTCAGTGAGGAATAGCGATTTTCCTGAAAGTTCGTTAATCGGCCTAATTAGCAACTTGTTAATGAGAAATCACAAAACCAGAGAGTAGCTTTTGTGCAGACTGATTAGATCTTGCAAATAAAACAATCAGAATCAAAATCCAGTGAAAACACAGGGAGGAGCAGCAATTTGTGAATTGTGGATGGACGGACAGACGGAGCGTGATGGCAGCAGCTCATTGCCCTACAGACAGTGAGCTAAAAATAAATAAATAAATAAATAAATAAATGTATCTAAAAAAGTATGGAAAAAAGAAATCAGATACGTAAAAAAAAAGCTTTTAAAAATCTCATCTCATCTCATCTCATTATCTGTAGCCACTTTATCCTGTTCTACAGGGTCGCAGGCAAGCTGGAGTCTATCCCAGCTGACTACGGGCGAAAGGCGGGGTACACCCTGGACAAGTCGCCAGGTCATCACAGGGCTGACACATAGACACAGACAACCATTCACACTCACATTCACACCTACGGTCAATTTAGAGTCACCAGTTAGCCTAACCTGCATGTCTTTGGACTGTGGGGGAAACCGGAGCACCCGGAGGAAACCCACGCGGACACGGGGAGAACATGCAAACTCCGCACAGAAAGGCCCTCGCCGGCCACGGGGCTCGAACCCGGACCTTCTTGCTGTGAGGCGACAGTGCTAACCACTACACCACCGTGCCGCCCCTTTTAAAAATTGATCTATATATATTTGATATTCAAAATCCCACTTATTGTATATATTAGCAGTTTTATTAATAGTTTATTCATCTTCACTCATTTGCTTGAAAGGAACCAATGATTCTAAAGGCCACTATATTTCCATACACAGAATCCACACGTGTCCTTTTAATAACAGAACAATAAAAGAATATAGACTGCATTTATTTGTAGCTTTCTTGTTTTCAGTTTTCTGTCAATGAACCATGTTGCTTCTTTCTGAATTTCCTCCTTTCATTTCCTCACTCACCCTAGGTAACGTCTCATACGTCTTTCAGTTAACAGGCCCACATCTGCTGGGTGAGGCTCAGTATTAGACTCCCACCCTGTTTCACAGTGTCGTTACAAACACAGCAGTCAGCCAGCAGCTAGCTTTTTCACATCCCATGGAGCCAACATCCTGCTCCAGTTCAGGTACAAAAAGATTTTTCTGAGGTCTGGGATGAAGCTCCATCTCTATTTACATATGCTGATTAGTTTATTTGGTCTTTCCTGACAATTTGAGAGATGGTATTTACATCATGAGGCATCTAAAGAGTAAATTTCTCATGCATATTCATGAGGGAGGTCAATGCATGAAATGGCAATGAATTTAGATGGAAGCGTGAATGACTTGTTAGTGTGTGTGTGTGTGTGTGTGTGTGTGTGCGTGTGTGTGTGTGCGTGCGCGTGTGTGTGTAAGAGAGGCAAGAGGAAGGGAAAACAAAATAGGGCTCTATGCAATGATATGCAATCCTTTCAATGAAGAGCTTACATATGAACATGTATGTATGTACTAGGAATAACACGTGATGGAACAAACATGTATTGAGGCTACTCTTCATTCACAAAGATCCTTATTTTGTAGCCTTTGAGGAGGAGATTCGTCAATCACTAATAGTAGGGGAAAAAAAAAGTAGCATTCGTGGAGATTCTTCCAGGTTCAAAAAATGATCAGGATTTATTTTCATAGACACAACAATGAGGGCGGCACGGTGGTGTAGTGGTTAGCGCTGTTGCCTCACAGCAAGAAGGTCCTGGGTTCGAGCCCCGTGGCCGGCGAGGGCCTTTCTGTGCGGAGTTTGCATGTTCTCCCCGTGTCCGCGTGGGTTTCCTCCGGGTGCTCCGGTTTCCCCCACAGTCCAAAGACATGCAGGTTAGGTTAACTGGTGACTCTAAATTGACCGTAGGTGTGAATGTGAGTGTGAATGGTTGTCTGTGTCTATGTGTCAGCCCTGTGATGACCTGGCGACTTGTCCAGGGTGCACCCCGCCTTTCGCCCGTAGTCAGCTGGGATAGGCTCCAGCTTGCCTGCGACCCTGTAGAACAGGATAAAGCGGCTACAGATAATGAGATGAGACACAACAATTCTCTGTGGTTGACTTGAAGCACAAATAAAACAAAATTAACTTAAAATTCAATAACTTAGTGGTCAACAATCTGTTTCACTCCTCACTCCTTCCACACAAAGACAACGCAGCCCCCCAGCTGACATCTATCACCCCATTATACAGACCGGATGACCTAATTAGGAGGAGTTTTATTTATATTATTTACTTGTATTTCAAAGTTTAAGACTTAATACAAATTACTCTATCATAACAAGAAAGAAACAAATATATTCTTAGTATAATAATAATAATAATAATAATAATACAAGTGTATTATTTTTCATATACAGTACCAGCATGGTCCAGAGTGTGTTGTTTCATTTATACCACAGCAACTTGCCATTTACTACAATTGCTTAAATGTATTAATTTATAAACCATGCATTTTAACTGTTTACGGTCACATTTAATGTGATCGAACGCCCAAAGACAAATTAGTTCCTGATATCTCTTCGACTCTATGGAAGTTTTTTGGAGTCACTATTGCAATTGCTAGTCGCAAATGCATTTTGCGACTAGCAATTCAATAAGCAATTTAAAATGTATTTTGTTACTGGCAACTCAATATACAAAGCGTCAGTGCAATCCTCAGCTCAGTGTGAATTATTTGGATTGAAAATTCAAATGAAAGTTCAATGAATTCCATTTTATATTGCCGTGTTTTTTGACCTCTTTATTCAAATGACGATGTATAACCAGCATCAGCAGCCTCTCCTGTATTCTCTCTCAAAATTAATGCAAGCAGTGAATGCAGATTTACTTCAGGGAATAAAATAAACATTTTGCAACACTGCTTGATGCTCAACAGATGTACACTAAACACCCTAAACACCACAGCTTTTCATGTGACTGAGAAACTAAAACTTCTCTGTCCTGAGGACTGTCACATATGGGGAAAACTTACTGACTATTCCAGAGCCCAGACCCCTGAGATGCGATGGATGGATGGATGGATGGATGGATACTCTCCGAAGACAAAACTTTACCACATCAACAGTTATTGTTTTTTCTTTGTTAAACACATAATTTTTGTGTTCAATCCATTTATTATTAGTCTTAGATTATGTGAAGCGCCTGCCATGAATAAGCCTGTGAACGAGCTGTTACTATAGAAACGATAATGTATCAAAAACAGCGCATGGATATAAACCTGTGATTTATGGTACAACTAGAATGTTATTGACATATTCATCTTGTATCTCCAATACTTTTCTGAGAAGTGCGGACACAAACAATGGGTGTGTATATACAGTATGTATGTGTGTGTGTGTGTGTGTGTGTGTGTGTGTGTGAGAGCGCTCACAGCTCTGCACGACTGGTTAGTATAGGAGCTCTGATTGACAGATGAGAAAGTAATGCCATCCCTCCCGCACAGAAAGCATGGCCAGTACCTCACGGCCAGATATTTACGCTCTGGGACGAAGTATTGATGGGATTCAAATTTGCATTTTCCCAACTATAGAGTGATTTATTTATTTATTTATTTATTTATTTATTTTGGGGGGCACTCTAAATTGACCGTAGGTGTGAATGTGAGTGTGAATGGTTGTCTATGTCTATGTGTCAGCCCTGTGATGACCTGGTGACTTGTCCAGGGTGTACCCCGCCTTTCGCCCGTAGTCAGCTGGGATAGGCTCCAGCTTGCCTGTGACCCTGTAGAAGGATAAAGCGGCTAGAGATAATGAGATGAGATGAGATTTTGGGGGGCATTATTATTATTATTATTATTATTATTAATCTAATGTTGGGGCGTAGGGGCTCTGTAGGAGGGGTAGTACCTTTGGTGTCTGGCATGCTGCTCCCTACTTGTAGGGTGGATGGGCACCACTGGCCCCCACTCATCCCCTAAATTTCTCACATGTTGGCTCCAAGCGCCACGCCCTGGTACACCGCTTCAGCTGGCGGGCTAAACCATGTGAGGGGGTGATGTCTAACATTGCATCACTGGGCGTACGAACTTCTTCAGGAAGTCACCGGCCAGGGCGGAAGTGATCCTAGATGATCTCAACGGCCAACATGTTCCCTGTGCCTCCGTGGAAGGTTTTTGAGCCAGAGGCTAGGACAAGGACAGTCTGATGGAAAACCTATGACCTGAGGACCTCGTTGTCACCGTCCCAGCTTGCTAGGCTATGGCAGTTGAACCACGGGTGTAAAGGGTGGGGCCAGTACCGCGCACACTGCACTTCACCATAAAACTTCACTGCGCAGGCTTGAAGGACTCGTCTACGTCCGCTTGCCACCAACTTTACCAAAGTCCTGTAGCGACGGGAAAGGGGCGAAAACGGCAGGTGAAAGATGTCGCTGGCAGCCGCAGTTCCAATCCTGCATGCAGGCGGTTCAGGATATTGGTCGCCTGACGTTGACCTAGGGACGACAACATCACTCAGCACACCCTGAACGACCAAGCAGCCTTCTCTAAGGACGCACTGCTTGCTCCACACGGAGAGGGGCCTAGAAAAGGTGGCCTAACCAAAGCTCGTCTCCCATCCCCCCAGTTGGCTTGCCGCGGCCAACGGGAATCTTCCCAGCGGTCAAACAAGAACTAAAGGAAAAAGGTACGCACCCACCTGTAAGGGTGCAAACGCACTGACATTGGCATGCTGGAACATTAGAACCATGCTCGATCAAGAAGACAGAAATAGACCTGAACGTCGCTCTGCCCTGATTGCACACGAACTGTCCAGGTTGAATATAGACATTGCTGCTCTCAGCGAAGTTCGCTTCCCAGATGAAGGCAGCCTACAGGAGCAAGGCGCCGGATACACCCTCTTCTGGTCAGGGAAACCGGCAGCAGAAAGGCGCCTCTCCGGAGTCGGCTTCATGCTGAAAACTTCCATCGCTTCCAAGCTGGTAAACCTGCCCATCGGTCATTCCGACCGTATCATGTCCATGCGCCTCCATTTGAAGAACAAGAAGTGCGCCACTCTCTTCAGTGTGTACGCCCCCACCCTTCAAGCTGAACCTGTGGAAAAGGACAAGTTCTACTCCGAGCTGCGCAGCCTCCTTCAAAGCACCCCTGCAGACGACAAGGTGATAATCCTTGGCGACTTCAACGCCAGAGTGGGCCAAGACGCAGTTGCCTGGAAAGGAGTTCTTGGTAGACACGGCGTTGGTAACTGCAACGACAACGGGCGCTTGCTGCTTGAGTTCTGCATGGAGCAGCAACTTGTCATCACCAACACCATCTTCCAGCAAAAGGACAGTTTGAAGACAACCTGGATGCACCCTCGGTCCAAACACTGGCACCTCATTGACTATGTTCTAGTGCGCCAACGAGACCACCGAGATGTCCATCACACCAGAGTGATGCCCAGCGCAGAATGTCACACTGACCATCGCCTAGTGCGCTGCAAGCTCAGGCTGCACTTCAAGCCTAAACCAAGGAAAGGAGGGCCACCCAAGAAGAAATTCAAGCTCAGCAAGCTACAGTCAGCTGAAGTGAAAGCTGACCTCCAGGCAGACTTACAGTCCAAGCTTCAAAACAACTGCCCAGAAGATCCTTCACCTGAATCACTCTGGAAACACCTAAAGACAGCCATCCTGCAGACTTCCGAAGAAGTCCTGGGGTTTATCACCAAGAAGAACAAAGACTGGTTCGACGAGAACAACGAGGAAATCCAACAACTGTTAGCGAAGAAGAGATCAGCCCACCAGGCCCATCTGGCCCAGTCGTCCTGTCCAGTGAAGAAAGCTGCCTTCCATCTCATCTGCAGCGACCTCCAGCGCAAACTTCGAGTCATACAGAACGAGTGGTGGAACAACCTCGCAGAAAGAACTCAGAAATGCGCAGACGCTGGTGACTATACAGGCTTCTACGAAGCTCTTAAGGCAGTTTATGGCCCCACCCACCACGTCCAGAGTCCTCTGTGCAGTGCGGACGGTGAGGCGCTCCTCACAGACGGAACGGCTATACTGGGCCGTTGGGCCGAGCACTTCCAGGCCCTCTTCAGCGCTGACCGAGTTGTCCAGGACCCAGCTGTCAATCGCATTCCTCAACTTCCAGTTAAAGAGGAATTGGATGTACCTCCCACCATGGAGGAGCTCACTGAAGCCATAGACCAGTTAAAGAGTGGAAAGGCAGCAGGCATCGACGGCATTCCTCCAGAGATATGGAAAGATGGAGGCCCAGCGTTGCACAGCAAACTCCTCGAACTCCTTGTCTGCTGTTGGGAGCAAGGACAATTGCCAAGTGACCTCCGAGATGCAGTCATCGTCACCTTGTACAAAAACAAGGGGGAGAAGTCAGACTGCTCCAACTACCGGGGAATCACTCTGCTGTCCATCGCCGGCAAAATCCTTGCCCGAGTGCTCCTGAACAGGTTGATACCTGCCATCGCAGAAGACCACCTCCCAGAATCCCAATGTGGCTTCAGAGCAAACTGGGGCACCACAGACATGGTCTTCGTCCTCAGGCAGCTCCAAGAGAAATGCCGGGAGCAAAACATGGGGCTGTATGCAACGTTTGTGGACCTTACGAAAGCGTTCGACACAGTGAGCAGGAAGGGACTGTGGATGATCATGGAGCGCCTCGGCTGCCCTCCAAAGTTTCTCAGTATGATCATTCAGTTGCATGAAGACCAGAGCGGCCAAGTCAGAGTAAACAGCAACCTCTCAGAGCCCTTTCCCATCGTCAACGGTGTAAAACAGGGATGCGTCCTCGCACCGACACTGTTCAGCATTTTCTTCAGCATGATGCTAAAGCAGGCCATGGAAGACCTTGACGATGAAGACGCGGTCTACATTCGCTACCGCCTGGATGGCAGTCTGTTCAATCTAAGGAGGCTCCAAGCCCGAACAAAGACACATGAGCAGCTGATCAGAGACCTCCTCTTTGCTGACGACGCTACCCTCGTCGCTCACACTGAAAGAGCCCTGCAGCGCCTTACGTCCTGCTTTGCAGAAGCTGCCCAGCTCTTCGGACTCGAGGTCAGCTTGAAGAAGACTGAGGTCCTCCACCAGCCCGCACCTCGGGTAGAGTACCGCCCTCCTCACATCACCATCGGCGAGACTGAGCTGAAAACAGTACACCAGTTTACCTACCTGGGGTGTGTCATCTCATCTGATGCCAAGATCGACAAAGAAGTCGACAACAGACTGGCCAAGGCAAACAGCGCTTTTGGCAGACTGTACAACAGAGTGTGGTCAAACAAACACTTGAAAAGGGGCACCAAGATCAGAGTGTACAAAGCTGTCGTTCTCACCACCCTCTTGTATGGCTCTGAGTCGTGGGTAACCTATCGTCACCACCTGCGACTCCTCGAGCGTTTCCATCAGCGCTGTCTCCGCACCATTTTCAACATCCACTGGAGCGAGTACGTCGCAAACGTCGACGTCCTTACACAAGCGGAGATCACCAGCATCGAGGCTATGTTGCTGAAGTCGCAGCTACGCTGGGCAGGGCACGTCTCCAGAATGGAGGATCATCGCCTGCCCAAGATAGCCCTGTATGGCGAACTCTCCACTGGTCACCGTGACAGAGGGGCACCAAGGAAACGCTACAAAGACTCCCTGAAGAAGTCACTAGGTGCCTGTCACATTGATCACAACCAGTGGTCTATCCTCGCTGCTGACCGTGTCGCCTGGCGCTACACCATTCACCAGGCCGTCTCCTCCTTCGAGGAATCCCGCTGTGAGAACCTGCGGGAGAAGCGTCGCAGAAGGAAAGAACGGGAAATTTCAGCAGCGGTACCTGACATCACTTTCGATTGCAGCCGATGCGGCCGGACCTGCCTGTCCCGCATCGGACTCATCAGCCACGAGCGAGCCTGCAGTCGTCGTGGACAATGCCCTTCATAAAATCTTCGGTCGCGAAGCCAAGCCGAGAGAGAGAATCTAATGTTACAACATTTTATTATATGAAATATAGAAACATATACTATGATGTGGGGCGGCACGGTGGTGTAGTGGTTAGCGCTGTCGCCTCACAGCAAGAAGGTCCGGGTTCGAGCCCCGTGGCCGGCGAGGGCCTTTCTGTGTGGAGTTTGCATGTTCTCCCCGTGTCCGCGTGGGTTTCCTCCGGGTGCTCCGGTTTCCCCCACAGTCCAAAGACATGCAGGTTAGGTTAACTGGTGACTCTAAATTGAGCGTAGGTGTGAATGTGAGTGTGAATGGTTGTCTGTGTCTATGTGTCAGCCCTGTGATGACCTGGCGACTTGTCCAGGGTGTACCCCGCCTTTCGCCCGTAGTCAGCTGGGATAGGCTCCAGCTTGCCTGCGACCCTGTGGAACAGGATAAAGCGGCTACAGATAATGAGATGAGATGAGATACTATAATGCACAATAATTATTATAAGGGTGGCATGGTGCTGTAGTGGTTAGCACTGTCGCCTCACAGCAAGAAGGTCCTGGGTTTGAGCCCAGCGGCCGATGGAGGTCCTCCCCGTGTCTGTGTGGGTTTGCTCCGGTTTCCCCCCACAGTTCAAAGACATGCAGTTAGGTTAACATGGGGTGGACTTCGGCTGAAGTGGCCTTGAGCAAGGTACCTAACCCCTAACTGCTCCCCGGGCGCTGTAGTATGGCTGCCCACTGCTCTGGGTATGTGTGTGTGCTCACGCGTGTGTTCACTGCTTCAGGTGGGTTAAAAGGATGAATTTCACTGTGCTTGAGTGTGCACGTGACAAATAAAGGCTTCTTCTCTTCTTCTTAAGTGAGTAATGAGGTATATTTTGCATGAGTAAACCTGAGAGTACAATATTGCAGTATTATTTAATATACAATTTACTGTCCACTCCTACACACACCTATCATCCTGCTTAGAGGCTGTTAAAGGCAGAAGATGAAAAGTTCATGCAAATGTGTGCGCGCGCGCACACACACACACACACACACACACACACACACACACACACACACACACAAAAGACCTTTATTGATCTGACAGTCTGTGAAAAGCAGAACACTCAACACTCAATGAGAGCAAGACACATTGTATAAAGACAAACGTGGACTGTGTCAGGAAGTCAGAGATAGAGACATAAACATTAAGACAAAAGCGACTGAGTGACAGAAGCCGGGACAAAGACTCCCACCCAGATCGACGAATAAGGTGACGAGGAACTTATTACATACCTGTATACTGACATGATGAATTACTGTAAGTGGCAAGACATTAGAAGAAAAGGTAGAGAGATCGACACAAAAGGAAGACAGGCTCTTAATTGTGTGTCTGTCTCACCGTAGACTGGCTTCCGAATTCCCTCTAATTACATACTGGCTTTGAAGTCAGTCATGTTCAGATAAGTGTGTTTGACTTTGAGACTCAGTCTAAACCATTATAATCGAACAGTCTATAAGAGCATTCTCATTTCATCTTCACATCTACTGCAAGGCAAAGAACCATCAACTGTTACATGTTTAGTGTGGGATGGGAAAAAAACACTGACATTTTGAAACCTGAAACTCTGAGTAATATGACAAGTTCATACAATCATGTAATTCAATACCGAGCCCTGGGAGTAGATCACTTCCACACACACGCGCTGAGATTTACACACCCAGTTCACTTAAAGCAAACCTCAGACCATTCGCCAGGATTTGGTGGTTTTTTTAAGACATCACTGAAACAGTTTTTAACCGTTTTGTTTTTTAACAGCGAATGGTTTAATTTGTTATTTAAGTGGTGTAATAGAGAACAAAGGCTTCTAAAATCTCATCTCATCTCATTATCTCTAGCCGCTTTATCCTGTTCTACAGGGTCGCAGGCAAGCTGGAGCCTATCCCAGCTGACTACGGGCGAAAGGCGGGGTACACCCTGGACAAGTCGCCAGGTCATCACAGGGCTGACACATAGACACAGACAACCATTCACACTCACATTCACACCTACGGTCAATTTAGAGCCACCAGTTAACCTAACCTGCATGTCTTTGGACTGTGGGGGAAACCGGAGCACCCGGAGGAAACCCACGCGGACACGGGGAGAACATGCAAACTCCACACAGAAAGGCCCTCGCCGGCCACAGGGCTCAAACCCGGACCTTCTTGCCGTGAGGTGACAGCGCTAACCACTACACCACCGTGCCACCCCTAATGAATTATTGAAAGGTGTAATTGATTTTTTGTGGCATTAAAAAGGTTTGTGAGAGCGATGAAGGATTTGCAGAGGATTTTGCAACATTGGAGACAATAAAAAGCAGAATGCTGTTGGAGGAGTGCATTTTCTTGTGATTTGCCCTTGACGGAGAGAATGCATACGTACGAAGAGAGTAACCCTATCACACTGTCACAAATCCACCCCTTCAGATAGAAAATTAACAAAGTACAACAGGTACCATCATTGTCTTTTTGTAGATTTTATTCTTTTACTCTTAGTATTGATTTTTTGCCTTTTCTGAGAAAGGTTTTAGGCCAATAGCTCGTCGCTGTGTATCTCTTACAGACCAACTGTCATAGATCCAGAGATTCAGCATGATTTTATACATTGTGCTGCTGTCAAGGGATCGGCTGGTTAGACGGGTGTACCTAATAAAGTGGCCAGTGAGTGTAGCTTTAAAATGCATGCACTTACAGTGGTGCTTGAAAGTTTGTGAACCCTTTAGAATTTTCTATATTTCTGCATAAATATGACCTAAAACATCATCAGATTTTCACACAAGTCCTAAAAGTAGATAAAGAGAACCCAGTTAAACAAATGAGACAAGAATATTCTACCTGGTCATTTATTTATTGAGGAAAATGATCCAATAGTGCATATCTGTGCGTGGCAAAAGTATGTGAACCTCTAGGATTAGCAGTTAATTTGAAGGTGAAATTAGAGTCAGGTGTTTTCAATCAGTGGGATGACAATCAGGTGTGAGTGGGCACCCTGTTTTATTTAAAGAACAGGGATCTATCAAAGTCTGATCTTCACAACACATTTGTGGAAGTGTATCATGGCACGAACAAAGGAGATTTCTGAGGACCTCACAAAAAAGCGTTGTTGATGCTCAACAGGCTGGAAAAGGTTACAAAACCATCTCTAAAGAGTTTGGACTCCATCAATCCACAGTCAGACAGATTGTGTACAAATGGAGGAAATTAAAGACCATTATTACCTTCCCCAGGAGTGGTCGACCAACAAATATCACTCCAAGAGCAAGGCGTGTAATAGTCAGTGAGGTCACAAAGGACCCCAGGGTAAATTCTAAGCAACTGAAGGCCTCTCTCACATTAAAATTAGCCAATGTTCATGAGTTCACCATCAGGAGAACACTGAACAACAATGGTGTGCATGGCAGGGTTGCAAGGAGAAAGCCACTGCTCTCCAAAAACAACATTGCTACTCATCTGCAGTTTGCTAAAGATCACGTAGACAAGCCAGAAGGCTATTGGAAAAATGTTTTGCAGATGGATTAGACCAAAATAGAACTCATTCATCTCATCTCATTATCTCTAGCCGCTTTATCCTGTCCTACAGGGTCGCAGGCAAGCTGGAGCCTATCCCAGCTGACTACGGGCGAAAGGCGGGGTACACCCTGGACAAGTCGCCAGGTCACCACAGGGCTGACACATAGACACAGACAACCATTCACACTCACATTCACACCTACGGTCAATTTAGAGTCACCAGTTAACCTAACCTGCATGTCTTTGGACTGTGGGGGAAACCAGAGCACCCGGAGGAAACCCACATGGACACAGGGAGAACATGCAAACTCCACACAGAAAGGCCGTCGCCAGCCACGGGGCTCAAACCCAGACCTTCTTGCTGTGAGGCGACAGCGCTAACCACTACACCACCGTGCCGCCCAAAATAGAACTTTTTGGTTTAAATGAGAAGTGTTATGTTTGGAGAAAGGAAAACACTGCATTCCAGCATAAGAACCTTATCCCATCTGTGAAACATGGTGGTGGTAGTATCATGGTTTGGGCCTGTTTTGCTGCATCTGGGTCAGGACGACTTGCCATCATTGATGGAACAATAAATTCTGAATTATACCAGCGAATTCTAAAGGAAAATGTCAGGACATCTGTCCATGAACTGAATCTCAAGAGAAGGTGGGTCATGCAGCAAGGCAACGACCCTAAGCACACAAGTCGTTCTACCAAAGAATGGTTAAAAAAGAATAAAGTTAATGTTTTGGAATGGCCAAGTCAAAGTCCTGACCTTAATCCAATCGAAATGTTGTGGAAGGACCTGAAGCGAGCCATTCATGTGAGGAAACCCACCAACATCCCAGAGTTGAAGCTGTTCTGTACGGAGGAATGGGCTAAAATTTCTCCAAGCCGGTGTGCAGGACTGATCAACAGTTACCGGAAATGTTTAGCTGCAGTTTTTGCTGCACAAGGGGGTCACACCAGATACTGAAAGCAAAGGTTCACATACTTTTGCCACTCCCAGATATGTAATGTTGTATCATTTTCCTCAATAAATAAATGACCAAGTACAACCCCGATTCCAAAAAAGTTGGGACAAAGTACAAATTGTGAATAAAAACGGAATGCAATGATGTGGAAGTTTCAAAATTCCATATTTTATTCAGAATAGAACATAGATGACATATCAAATGTTTAAACTGAGAAAATGTATCATTTAAAGAGAAAAATTAGGTGATTTTAAATTTCATGACAACAACACATCTCAAAAAAGTTGGGACAAGGCCATGTTTACCACTGTGAGACATCCCCTTTTCTCTTTACAACAGTCTGTAAACATCTGGGGACTGAGGAGACAAGTTGCTCAAGTTTAGGGATAGGAATGTTAACCCATTCTTGTCTAATGTAGGATTCTAGTTGCTCAACTGTCTTAGGCCTTTTATGTTGTATCTTCCGTTTTATGATGCGCCAAATGTTTTCTATGGGTGAAAGATCGGGACTGCAGTCTGGCCAGTTCAGTACCCGGACCCTTCTTCTACGCAGCCATGATGCTGTAATTGATGCAGTATGTGGTTTGGCATTGTCATGTTGGAAAATGCAAGGTCTTCCCTGAAAGAGATGTCATCTGGATGGGAGCATATGTTGCTCTAGAACCTGGATATACCTTTCAGCATTGATGGTGTCTTTCCAGATGTGTAAGCTGCCCATGCCACACACACTAATGCAACCCCATACCATCAGAGATGCAGGCTTCTGAACTGAGCGCTGGTAACAACTTGGGTTGTCCTTCTCCTCTTTAGTCCGAATGACACGGCGTCCCTGATTTCCATAAAGAACTTCAAATTTTTATTCGTCTGACCACAGAACAGTTTTCCACTTTGCCACAGTCCATTTTAAATGAGCCTTGGTCCAGAGAAGACGTCTGCGCTTCTGGATCATATTTAGATACGGCTTCTTCTTTGAACTATAGAGTTTTAGCTGGCAACGGCGGATGGCACGGTGAATTGTGTTCACAGATAATGTTCTCTGGAAATATTCCTGAGCCCATTTTGTGATTTCCAATACAGAAGCATGCCTGTATGTGATGCAGTGCCGTCTAAGGGCCCGAAGATCACGGGCACCCAGTATGGTTTTCCGGCCTTGACCCTTACGCACAGAGATTCTTCCAGATTCTCTGAATCTTTTGATGATATTATGCACTGTAGATGATGATATGTTCAAACTCTTTGCAATTTTACACTGTCGAACTCCTTTCTGATATTGCTCCACTATTTGTCGGCGCAGAATTAGGGGGATTGGTGATTCTCTTCCCATCTTTACTTCTGAGAGCCGCTGCCACTCCAAGATGCTCTTTTTATACCCAGTCATGTTAATGACCTATTGCCAATTGACCTAATGAGTTGCAATTTGGTCCTCCAGCTGTTCCTTTTTTGTACCTTTAACTTTTCCAGCCTCTTATTGCCCCTGTCCCAACTTTTTTGGGATGTGTTGCTGTCATGAAATTTCAAATGAGCCAATATTTGGCATGAAATTTCAAAATATCTCACTTTCGACATTTGATATGTTGTCTATGTTCTATTGTGAATACAATATCAGTTTTTGAGATTTGTAAATTATTGCATTCCGTTTTTATTTACAATTTGTACTTTGTCCCAACTTTTTTGGAATCAGGGTTGTATTTTGTCTCATTCGTTTAACTGGGTTCTCTTTATCTACTTTTAGGACTTGTGTGAAAATCTGATGATGTTTTAGGTCATATTTATGCAGAAATATAGAAAATTCTAAAGGGTTCACAAACTTTCAAGCACCACTGTATATATATATATATATATATATATATATATGTGTATATATATATATGGCGCACGGTGGTGTAGTGGTTAGCGCTGTCGCCTCACAGCAAGAAGGTCCTGGGTTCGAGCCCCGGGGCCGGCGAGGGCCTTTCTGTGTGGAGTTTGCATGTTCTCCCCGTGTCCGCGTGGGTTTCCTCCGGGTGCTCCGGTTTCCCCCACAGTCCAAAGACATGCAGGTTAGGTTAACTGGTGACTCTAAATTGACCGTAGGTGTGAATGTGAGTGTGAATGGTTGTCTGTGTCTATGTGTCAGCCCTGTGATGACCTGGCGACTTGTCCAGGGTGTACCCCGCCTTTCGCCCATAGTCAGCTGGGATAGGCTCCAGCTTGCCTGCGACCCTGTTGAAGGATAAAGCGGCTAGAGATAATGAGATGAGATGAGATATATATATATATATATATATATATTCCCCCCAGTATCTCCTGTTCCACACTCCAGCCCAATCGGTGGCAGTAATACACCTTTAAGTTGGTTTGCCAACCACCAAAACAATCCTAAAGAAGAAGGAGAAGAAAATGGCAGAGTGTGTTACTGAACCAACCGAGGACGAAATAAAAACTACTTGAACCCCCCCCAAAAAAAGAAAAAAATTGCAACAAAATATGGAATAAACATATTTGATGGGAAGAATGTATCTCTTTTTATTTTTCAAGAATTATTATTATCACATTTTTCACAAATTGCTCCTGTCATTTCACAGGTTTGTTTACATTCTAAGCAGAAATGATTTTGTCGGACGTTTTGCTTAAAAGTTTTTATTTATTGAATTTGCAAAAAAATATAATAAAAATGCTCTGTTTCTCAAAATCCAGTGAATGTGGATAGAATAAACCAGTTATTCCACTCAATCTCGTCATACACGGCTTATAGCCGACTCGGCGCTACGCGCCTCATCGGCTATCAGCTCATGTACGACTCAATTTCATGGAATAACTGTTATTCTTCTTGAGTCCTACCATTGTTTTACAGTAGTTGTCATGAACACTGTTGCACTCAAATCAGTAAACAGTTGATAATGTCAACAAAATAGACTTCAAATTTAAAAAAACAAAAAAAACTATGATGAATTTCTTGGTTACACAATTCCACTCTTTGACCATATAATACACACTTATAGAAGCAAGTTATTTATAACCACACTATCTGTTTTCACCCAAATGAGGATGGGTTCCCTTTGAGTCTGGTTCCTTTCAAGGTTTCTTCCGCATGGCGTCTGAATTTTTTTTCTCTTGCTACTGATGCCTCAGGCTTGCTCATTAGGGATCAATTTATCAGGACAAATGTATAAATTCACATGTCTAAAATGTATATCCAGAATTTATACATTTCTATGACACTGCTTTGTGATAATGTCTCCTTTTAAAAGCACTATACAAATAAATTGTCTTGACTTTCTTAAATTTCTCAGTTGTCCTTTTTACAGTGTTGATTTTCTCAAAAATGTGACACACAATTACTGTCAAACATTTTATTTCTGCTGTTTGTCTTTGATGTACATATTTGCCTCTCCAACTAACATGTTTAATCACCTCAAGTTTCAGTTCTCTCCCCAGAGGTCTCTCTACAACTCAAGCTCATCACAGCTATCAAGAATAAATAGCACACAAAACTTCATTTAAATATTTTTTATTGCTCTAATTTACATCTGACATCATTTCCATAATTATTCTTTTGTAAATCGCCTACAAAGCTCCCATTAACTGCATGCTGAATTTATTATATTGCACAAGCAAATGTACTTGGGATTTTAGTTAATTAGGCCCTTGATGTACAGTATGTACAGTGGTGCTTGAAAGTTTGTTAACCCTTTAGAATTTTCTGCATTTCTGCATAAATATGACCGAAAACATCATCAGATTTTCACACAAGTCCTAAAAGTAGATAAAGAGAACCCAGTTAAACAAATCAGACAAAAATATTATACTTGGTCATGTATTTATTGAGGAAAATGATCCAATATTACATATCTGGGAGTGGCAAAAGTATGTGAACCTTTGCTTTCAGTATCTGGTGAGACCCCCTTGTGCAGCAATAACTGCAACTAAACGTTTGCGGTAACTGTTGATCAGTCCTGCACACCGGCTTGGAGGAATTTTAGCCCATTCCTCCGTACAGAACAGCTTCAACTCTGGGATGTTGGTGGGTTTCCTCACATTAACTGCTTGCTTCAGGTCCTTCCACAACATTTCCATTGGATTAAGGTCAGGACTTTGACTTGGCCATTCCAAAACATTAACTTTATTCTTCTTTAACCATTCTTTGGTAGAACGACTTGTGTGCTTAGGGTCGTTGACTTACTGAATGACCCACCTTCTCTTGAGATTCAGTTCATGGACAGATGTCCTGACATTTTCCTTTAGAATTTGCTGGTATAATTCAGAATTCATTGTTCCATCAATGATGGCAAGCCGTCCTGGCTCAGATGCAGCAAAACAGGCCCAAACCATGATACTACCACCACCATGTTTCACAGATGGGATAAGGTTCTTATGCTGGAATGCAGTGTTTTCCTTTCTCCAAATATAACGCTTCTCATTTAAACCAAAAAATTCTATTTTGGTCTCATCCATCCACAAAACATTTTTTCCAGTAGCCTTCTGGCTTGTCCACGTGATCTTTAGAAAACTGCAGACGAGCAGCAATGTTTTTTTCTGGAGAGCAGTGGCTTTCTCCTTGCAACCCTGCCATGCACACCACTGTTGTTCAGTGTTCTCCTGATGGTGGACTCATGAACATTAGCCAATGTGAGAGAGGCCTTCAGTTGCTTAAAAGTACAAACTCTTTAGAGATGGTTTTGTAACCTTTTCCAGCCTGATGAGCATCAGCAACGCTTTTTCTGAGGTCCTCAGAAATCTCCTTTGTTTGTGCCATGATACACTTCCACAAAAATGTGTTGTGAAGATCAGACTTTGGTAGATCCCTGTTCTAAAATAAAACAGGGTGCCCACTCACACCTGGTTGTCATCCCATTGATTGAAAACACCTGACTCTAATTTCACCTTCAAATGAACTGCTAATCCTAAAGGTTCACATACTTTTGCCACTCACAGATATGTAATATTGGATCATTTTCCTCAATAAATAAATGACCAAGTATAATATTTTTGTCTCATTTGTTTAACTGGGTTCTCCTTATCTACTTTTAGGACTTGTGTGAAAATCTGATGATGTTTTAGGTCATATTTATGCAGAAATATAGAAAATTCTAAAGCGTTCACAAACTTTCAAGCACCACTGTAAGTGCATGTATTTTAAAGCTACACTCACTGGCCACTTTATTAGGTACACCCATCTAACCAGCCGATCCCTTGACAGCAGCACAATGCATAAAATCATGCAGAATGGGACAAATTGTGATCTCAAAGTGTGACTTTCACTGTGGTATGGGTGTTGGTTTGAGCCAGATGGATTGGTTTGAGTATTTCAGAACCTGCTGATCTCCTGGGGTTTTCACACACAACAATCTCTAGAGTTTACACAGAATGGTGTGAAAAACAAAAAACACTGAGTAAGCAACAGTTCTGTGGGTGGAAACGCTTTGTTGATAAGAGAGGTCAGAGGAAAATGGCCAGATTGGTTTGAGCTGCCAGGAAAGATATAGTAACTCATTTAATCACTCTTTACAACCGTGGTGAGCAGAAAAGTGTCTCAGCATGCAACAGCAGAAAAGTACATTGGGTTCCACTCCTGCCAGCCAAGAAAAGGGGTCTCAGAATCAAGAACAAGTTCCTATTAAAGTGGCCAGTGAGTGTATAAATCAAATGTCATTTTTGGATGCAGGTTGTTCAGTATTCAGAGCAATACATCAGAATCATTTAATATATTATTTCTATTTGCACTCAACTGAACGATTTGTGTACTTTTTCCAGCGATCGTGACAGTAAGATTTTTGACAAATAGCTTTATTCCTCATCATTTTGCAAAAAGAGAACCTCAGTGCAAGTGAAATGTTTTGTTTACAGTGATCTACTCTTTATATCTACTATCCAGGTCAAATAAATGCATTCCGGTGTCACTCAATTCAGAGCGCAGTCTTTAAAATGAGTATTCAGAAGGTCATGCAGAAATAGGTTCCACTGTCATACCTGACTTTAAGACTTTGATTTAAATGATGTAGCTGGTGCATTTACAATCATTTGTGTGGGATTTGGGCAGGACGGTGGTGTAGTGGTTAGCACTGCCACCTCACAGCAAGAAGGTTCTGGGTTCGAGTCCAGTGGCTGACGGGGGCCTTTCTGTGTGGAGTTTGCATGTTCTCCCCGTGTCCGCGTGGGTTTCCTCCGGGTGCTCCGTTTTCCCCCGCAGTCCAAAGACATGCAGGTTAGGCTAATTGGTGGCTCTAAATTGAGCGTAGGTGTGAATGTGAGTGTGAATGGTTGTCTGTGTCTATGTATCAGCCCTGCGATGACCTGGCGACTTGTCCAGGGTGTACCCCGCCTCTCGCCCATAGTCAGCTGGGATAGGCTCCAGCTTGCCCGTGACCCTGCACAGGATAAGCGGTTACAGATAATGGATGGATGGATTTGTGGGATTTTATATGCGTGTGTGGTGCGGTATTAGGAGATCATGTTTGGCTACACACACAATCCTTCACTCACTGCGTCTGCTTAAACTCACAATTCTCTCAATTTTATCAACTTTCAAAACCTGGATTCCATCTTGCCTCCGCCTCCTCTTTTCTAATAATTTTATTCTCTTTTCTCTTCTTGTAATTCTCCTCGCTGCATTCTCCACATTTCACCTCTCCTATATATTAACTCAAGTGCACTCCATTAGTCTCCGTGGACTCCTTTTACATCAATACCAAAAATGCAGCTCTTCCATTATTCACTTCACACACAGAAATACTTGACAACTAATGCAGCTATGGTCTTGCATCTCAGCTGAGGGCGATTCGAAACTACACTATTAAGTCAAATCAGATCCCATAAGTCAGATAAGTTTAAATGGTCAGTATAGACAAATGGGGAAATCTATTATATACATAGAAAATCTAGTGGTATTCAGGAGTGTTGTAGTCAAGTCACGTGCCCTCAAGCATAAATTGACTCTCAGGTCAGCAGATTTAAACAAATAAAAGGAGTCCCAAATCAGCAGCTCTCCAGTCCAGGTCAAGATGCAAGTCAGCAGCTATAATGACCAAGTTAAGTCCCAAATCAGCAGCTATCATATATCATATAAAGTCGAGGTCCAAATGAGCAGCTCTGATGAGCGAGTCAAGTCCCAAATCAGTAGTTCCCATGTCCAGGTCATGTCATAAGTTAACAGCTCATGACAAGTTGAGTCCCAAGTCAGCAACTTTAATGACCAAATCAAGTCCTGAGTCAGCAACTCATAAGATCAAGTCGAGTTCTATGACAGCAGCTCTCACAACCAGCTCCCCCCAACCCCAAGCTATACTTTTTCCCTACTGTCTGATGACTAATCCTGACTTTCTTTGCTCTCAGGACCATCTTGATGCCCTGCTTCTGCTTGGAGTTTTTGCACTTGACAATTACATTCTGCTGTTAAGGATGGTCCACAAGAACAGCCTTAAAGATGATGATACACAGGGCAACCTTTGGGGCAATGCTGCCAGCAACGAGCAACCAGGTGAGACACAGGGCAACAGACAATTGGCAACAACCAATCAGATAAGAGCAAATTTATTGCCAGGGAGAAAGACACCGCAAAGATGGACACTGAAACATCTGCAGCTGTCACTTTTGTCTTGGCTTCAGTCTTTATTTTGCTCAAATAAATATCACTTCTGCAACAAAACTGAATAGATACTCTGGTCAAAAGATAATTTGCCATTATTTTAACATTTATAAGTCAAAATAACAACATTTTGTTAATAATAAACACTTTTATATCTCTTTATGTCAGCCCTGCAATGACCTGGTGACTCGTCCAGGGTGTACCCCGCCTCTCGCCCGTAGTCAGCTGGGATAGGCTCCAGCTTGCCTGCAACCCTGTAGAACAGGATAAGCGGCTACAGATAATGGATGGATGGATGGATATCTCTTTAAAAATGCTACTAGCCTCAATCACATATGCTATAACTAATAACTGACATATACATCACAAAAACATAATGGGTTCCACAAGTAGTCGTGCTCTGTATGTGAATTAGGGTGTTTTCACACTTGGTCCCTTTCAGCCATCTAACCGAACTCGGATCGATGACTCAGCATTTTTTGCACATCTGTGAACACTCCAACCGTACCCAGACCCCTTTAAAGCGAACCGAACTGAGACCACCTCAGGAGGTGGTCTCAGTATAGTTCGCTAAAAATCAATGGTACGGTTCGCCTAATCTGCGCATTGTGAACAAAAAGTGCACCGGGTTCACTTCGCCTTTTTCACTGTAGTTTAACCTTCTTCGTTTGCCGTAGTTGGTCACGTGACTGTAGCAGGGAAACTCAACTTCCTTTTGGAACTTACCACAGACGCTTTACAGTTCTCTGAACTTACTGACTGATGAGTCGGCCACAATAATATAACTATATTATTTTTATAT
The DNA here is from genome assembly GCF_027579695.1 of Neoarius graeffei. Lineage (NCBI taxonomy): Eukaryota > Metazoa > Chordata > Actinopteri > Siluriformes > Ariidae > Neoarius > Neoarius graeffei. The sequence goes on along the minus strand of NC_083570.1, from coordinate 83,773,259 downwards.
ATATATATATATATATATATATATAAAAGGGCGGCACGGTGGTGCAGTGGTTAGCGCTGTCACCTCACAGCAAGAAGGTCCTGGGTTCAAGCCCCAGGGCCGGCGAGGGCCTTTCTGTGTGGAGTTTGCATGTTCTCCCCGTGTCCGCGTGGGTTTCCTCCGGGTGCTCCGGTTTCCCCCACAGTCCAAAGACATGCAGGTTAGGTTAACTGGTGACTCTAAATTGAGCGTAGGTGTGAATGTGAGTGTGAATGGTTGTCTGTGTCTATGTGTCAGCCCTGTGATGACCTGGCGACTTGTCCAGGGTGTACCCCGCCTTTCGCCCGTAGTCAGCTGGGATAGGCTCCAGCTTGCCTGCGACCCTGTAGAACAGGATAAAGCGGCTAGAGATAATGAGATGAGATGAGATATATATATATATATATATATAAAATAAATTTATTTTCCTTAATCCGCACTATTTTGATCAAAGAATGCAGCAGGGCAAGCATGGCAGCAGACATTTTGATTCAAGAGAAAATTACCCAGAATTCCGTGCACTGGGGGTCTGAGGGCTCTAGAGGACCTGGTGTGAACAGAAAGAGGACTGAGGCCCCATCAAAGCTTAACTGGACCAGAAAGAGAACCCAGTCCTCTTTGTAATAAATTCACAGTGTGAACACAAAAAGAACTGAGTTCTTTTTCTGTTGGTCCACTTTTTGGTCCACTTAAAGAGGACTGAGTCTGGTTCCTTTAAAGGGGACCAGGTGTGAAAACACCCTTAGATCACATGATAAGTTAGATAATCTCTGTTCCAACTCACAAAAACAAAATCATGAGCTGCCCATCACTTTTAACTTGACGCAAGAGAGCTAAGATTATCCCTACATAGCTAGCGATAACTTTCAGCTAACAATGTTCGCAAAAACCACCACTAGTTAGCTAAATCCCATTTAATCTCTCTGGAGCGGTGGTTAGCTAATGGCAGTTTACACTTAGCTGAAAAAAAATCAATGTCTTAATTACACCCTGAGCACATGAAAATAGATGTCTGTTGGTTTTCTAAGCATTTGATGAGGTAAATTCACCACTTTGGGTTTACACATAGCAACTTACGGGCATAAAAAGAGATAAGTTGTCTCTCTTTTTCTTCGCTCCACTGCCGTTGAGACACCGCGATCTTTGTTGAAACCCATACGAAAAAGAACAGTAAAGAACTTATAAGAGTTTACCACTGTCTTAGTAGTAAATCCTTATAAATATAAGGATAGATCCTTATAAGGATTTATAAATAAATATATATGCCATGTATGATTTACTCCTGAAAGTGGCCCATTTTGCATTTTCCTCATACAAATTTTTTATGAAAATCTAGTATGTATGAAGTGAACATTGTGCATGGTTTTTACAGATAATGTGTATGATGAATTACACCGTCTTTGTATGCTTCATGTAATGTTTGTAGTTTTAAATTATATTTTGCAGTTGGATTTACATATAAAAGGCATGTACATTTTAAACTGTAAAATATAATTTAAAACTACAAACATTACATGAAGCATACAAAGACGGTGTAATTCATCATACACATTATCTGTAAAAACCATGCACAATGTTCACTTCATACATACTAGATTTTCATAAAAAAATTTGTATGAGGAAAATGCAAAATGGGCCACTTTCAGGAGTAAATCATACATGGCATATATATTTATTTATAAATCCTTATAAGGATTTATCCTTATATTTATAAGGATTTACTACTAAGACAGTGGTAAACTCTTATAAGTTCTTTACTGTTCTTTTTCGTATGGGAAATTTCAGAAGCTCTCAGGTGGTCATGTGATTCGCTGCTAACACTCTGATTGGGTGGTCTTAAAAAGTTTCCCAAAAGGATCAAAATTGTTCAGATATAAATTATGTTGCCCAATCTCGATGGGAAAGTGTTGAAGCATAATTGCCCAGCAACACTGCCCAAAAAGTTGCCCCGTGTATCATCACCTTAAGACTTCCGTGGATCGTCCCACATAGATACCCATAAGATTGCACTTACCAAAACAGTTTATGTCCAAGTCTTATCTATTCTTTGGTGGACCACTTTACTTGGATACTGGCGTTTTGGAAATAAAACAAAGACCCTGATTCTCATATTGAAGATCCTTTCAACACACTCACTACTGTTTAATTTATAGGATCCAGCTGTAGAAGAGTAATTACATACGGGTTCCCTTTTGAGTCTGGTTCTTCTCAAGGTTTCTTCCTCCTGTCATCTCACAAAGTTTTTCCTTGCCACTGATACAGTACATCAGGCTTGCTCATTAGGGATTTAAATCTACATTTAAAATTATGTAAAGCTGCTTTGGGACAATGTTAATTGTTCAAAGCACTATATAAATAAAACTGAATTGAGTTATTGCTGAAGTTCGATCAGTAATTGATTTAATTCTCAGGGATGCACTTAACACACTGCTATCTATTTGATCAAAAGTCCTCACAGTGAACTATTCGGATGAAGCCCTAACTTGATAATGACAGTCTAATGTGTGCTATTTCCTTTTTTCTTGGTGTTGTTTCTGTTCTCCAGAGGGCATCAGACAGGCATCTATTTCCGTACAAGTCTGTTCTGGCTGAAATCCCAGAAGTCTAGCATTTCACATGGAGATGACTCACTACAAATGTACAACTTAAGTGGGATTCATTTGAATGATACCGTAGCTCCCTAAAATATATGGGGCAAAGTCTAATGCATACTTTAATAAGGTCAGAAATTCTCATCTCATCTCATTATCTCTAGCCGCTTTATCCTTCTACAGGGTCGCAGGCAAGCTGGAGCCTATCCCAGCTGACTACGGGCGAAAGGCGGGGTACACCCTGGACAAGTCGCCAGGTCATCACAGGGCTGACACATAGACACAGACAACCTTTCACACTCACATTCACACCTACGCTCAATTTAGAGTCACCAGTTAACCTAACCTGCATGTCTTTGGACTGTGGGGGAAACCGGAGCACCCGGAGGAAACCCACGCGGACACGGGGAGAACATGCAAACTCCACACAGAAAGGCCCTCGCCAGCCCCGGGGCTCGAACCCAGGACCTTCTTGCTGTAAGGCGACAGCGCTAACCACTACACCACCATGCCGCCCAAGGTCAGAAATTAGATGTAAAAAAAAAAAAAATATATATATATATATTGCTGCAGTAGCGGCTTTGTAGTATTAGGCTCTGGGTAAGGCTTAGAAAAATTTATTTTCATCAGTACATACATGAACAATTTCCTTGCTTTCTGCATGTTCAGTGGAATTGTTTGGTAAGAAGAAAGACCAGCATTATTCTTTTCAAAACACATACATTTATCTGGAGAGTAAGAACTGTTTTGCTTCATGATCTGGTATCCTGATATATTACGTTACAGTAATGGGATTTAGCAGACGCGACATACTACATAGCAGCCTAGGGAACAGTTGAGGGTCCTTGCTCAAGGGCATTTCAGCCATTCCTGCCAGTCCAGGGAATCAAACTGGCGACCTTTTGATCCCAAAGCTGCTTCTTTAACCATTAGGGCATGGCTTCCACATACAGTGACAACCAACAAGTATTGACATAATGCAGTTCTGCACATTTCTAGTACTGCTCACTTGTCCTTTTGCAGTTCAAAGAAACGCAGATACGATGCTCAATGGATCACAGAGCTTGTGAAGTGAAGCACTCTTGTGTATATCTGCCTCTGGTGGGATTAAACTTACAGTATGGTTGGCGAGGGAATGGCTGTTAGCGAAGATGTTGGATCTTTTTTTAAAAATTAATATTATTTTGTTCAGCTCTTTTGGGATTGCAGAGTCATTACAATGCCACAGGATACCATTGCTATTTTTACAGGCATGCAGTACAGAAAAAAAAAAAAAAAGGTCACGAGCTTGAATTTTCTCCTCTGCAAAATGGAAACCGGAGTTTTGCCAGTCGAGTCAGATTAAAAAAAAAAGAAAGAAAGAAAGAAAAAAAAACCCCGTACACATTTAAAGTGGTAAAGAAGCCTGGCAGGAGAAGAAAAAGCATGACTAAGAGACCAGAAAAGCCTAGCAGGTGGCAGTTACAGAAAAATAAAACAAGCCAAACAATGATCCTCTCTCCAGTTAGTCACCAGTTAATATTGCTATGAACATATGGCCAATGTCAATCTATTTTACCTCATCATCTGGCTATTTTAATACCACACTATTTTGTTGAGCTGGCAGCTTTTGAGTGGAAAAGACAGCAGGCTGGGGACAGATTAAACCTCGTCCATGTCACATATTGTGCCCTTCGAAATACATTGTCAAGAAACAAATGTGTTTATTTTGCATGTGTGTCTTTTCTTTTTAATACACTACCGTTCAAAAGTTTGGGATCACCCAGACAATTTTGTGTCTTCCATGAAAAGTGACACTTTTACAGTATTTACCACCATAAGTTGTAAAATGAATAGAAAATATAGTCAAGACATTTTTCTGGCCATTTTGAGCATTTAATCGACCCCACAAATGTGATGCTCCAGAAACTCAATCTGCTCAAAGGAAGGTCAGTTTTATAGCTTCTCTAAAGAGCTCAACTGTTTTCAGCTGTGCTAACATGATTGTACAAGGGTTTTCTAATCATCCATTAGCCTTCTGAGGCAATGAGCAAACACATTGTACCATTAGAACACTGGAGTGAGAGTTGCTGGAAATGGGCCTCTATACACCTATGGAGATATTGCACCAAAAACCAGACATTTGCAGCTAGAATAGTCATTTACCACATTAGCAATGTATAGAGTGCATTTCTGATTAGTTTAAAGTGATCTTCATTGAAAAGAACAGTGCTTTTCTTTCAAAAATAAGGACATTTCAAAGTGACCCCAAACTTTTGAACGGTAGTGTAACTGCGACAGGAATCACATCAATCTAAATCTGAATTGTTGCCTCAATGCCGAATGGTACAGTACATTCACATCAAAAGCAGCGAGAGCATTAAAATTCACTCTGGCTGCCTTATTAACGATGCTGATGAATTTCATGGATGTTCTGTAACGTAGATGAAATAAGAACAAGGTTGTTCAGAATGCTTCGGCTTGCAAACTTTTTTTTTTTAAAAAGGCCCCAAAGCAAACACGCGTCAACTGGTATCTTTGTGCTCACTGACCACAAGTATGGTATACGTTATCCTCATGAAATCTTTCAAATGTGAAGGTAAGAAATCGATTGATGAACAAAAATTATGATTACATGCTTGGTAAGAAATTAAACTAATGATGTCAACTAATTAAAAGCCATTTGTGTGGTATGTCTTTTGTATTGATGCTAAGTGATAAATCAAATTTCAACATGCAGTTTATTCCTTTTTTATGTCCCTGTATGCAAAGAAGGACACATCATAAATAACAGGGAAACCTGCCAGTGCAATTATTCATTTCTCCTTCAGTGTGCTTAGGAACGGTTTGAACGGAACCAAATTTTCTCTAGTATTGATTAGAGTGGAGTGCTTCTAAATTCTGATTGGTTGCCACCAAATCGCATCATAACTCATTAAGAAGAAGAAGAAGCACAGTGAAATTTCTCAGTGAACACACGCATGCGAGCAATGAGCACACACACATACCCAGAGCAGTGAGCAGCTATGCTACAGCACCCAGGGAGCAGTTGGGGGTCAGGTGCCTTGTTCAAGGGCACTTTAGCTCATGGCCACTCCATGTTAACCTAACCACATGTCTTTAAACTGTGGGAGAAACCAGAGCACCACACAGAAAGGCCCCCGTCAGCCACCAGGCTCGAATCCAGAACCTTCTTGCTATGAGGTAACAGTGCTAACCACTGCACCACCGTGCTGCCCCATAATTTTACCCTAAAGTCGCCTGGACTTCAACTTTATCCCCAAGACACGTCGCCAACGATTATGCTGCTGTTCACTGCAGAAAGACTCTGGCTCACATAGAGTATGAGTCGTTTTGAGGCTCTCGCTGCGTTTGGTGTGAATGTATGGTAAGTAGAATAGCATAACTTCGGAAAGCATAAGAAACAAAACGCACCAAACAACAAATGTGCTGTTCTTGTCAAGTTGTCTGTGTGGTTGTGCAAATTCCCCAACTTGAAAAGAGAATTGAAATGTCTACTTGGAGATTAAAACTGGATTTCACTCAATGACCAGAAGACTTATTTCCTTTTTCCTCTTTTTTTTTCCTATTTATTTTGATTTCAGCAGAGCAGTTAGCTTCAGTTAGCACTGATGGCAGAGCAGTTAGATTCAGTTAGCAGATTGCAATAGCTAGTGGTCATTAGCTGATAGCAGTTGGTCAGTTAGGTAACTAATAGGTCAAATAGGTAAAAACCGGCTGCCTCTCCAGTCTTTGTAGATGTTCAAAGTTCTGCACAATAGTCCATGGATCACTGCACTGATCAGAACTTTTTTAGCAGCTTCTTAACAACACTGGCGTCCGAACAGCATCTATTCTAGCACGGTTCTTGATTGCACACCTGTAACTCCCAGGGCTGCGTTGCGTATATGACATTATGTGCCGGTCTGAGTACACCGGACAGTAATTAAACTGGTTGCTTCTTCTGTTTTGTTCTCAGGATGCTGATGCTTGACTAGTGAATTGCCATCACATCTTTATTGCTTTTTTTCTGTGCATTTGATCCATCCATCCATTATCTGTAGCCACTTATCCTGTTCTACAGGGTCACAGGCAAGCTGGAGCCTATCCCAGCTGACTACGGGTGAAAGGCGGGGTACATCCTGGACAAGTCGCCAGGTCATCACAGGGCTGACACATAGACACAGACAACCATTCACACTCACATTCACACCTACGGTCAATTTAGAGTCACCAGTTAACCTAACCTGCATGTCTTTGGACTGTGGGGGAAACCGGAGCACCCGGAGGAAACCCACGCGGACACGGGGAGAACATGCAAACTCCACATAGAAAGGCCCTTGCCGGCTGCTGGGCTCGAACCCAGGAACTTCTTGCTGTGAGGCGACAGTGCTAACCACTACACCACCGTGCCACCCTGTGCATTTTATAAAATATATATATATATATATATATATATATATATATATATATATATATATATATATATATATCTTAAAACTGTAGTTGGACTTAACAGTTCTGCTTTTAGAGTCATACTTTTCTTTGCTATAAACCTTGCAATATGTGTTTTTATGTTTGTTGAAGGAAATGCACGTGGGATATCATGCATTCGAGGCATATATTTCCCCCCAAAGATTAGGGTTTTAAATACACGAATAAACCTAATGGCATCTACTATCTTGACCTCTTGCTTTCTTTCTCTCTGTCTCTACTCAGATCCAGGTTGCCAGGCTTCTCATTACTGTACCACATGGAACTCCAGCAGTACTCACATGCTCAATTCTCTATGCTGCACTGACTGATCAATCATCTGCCCCTGTATAAGAATATAAGTCACACTAGCTCACTTGAAACCGTGTAACATTTTCATCATTGAAGGTCCAATCCTCTGTTACTAACCCTGATCCGTCACAGTTACAACGAGGTTCTTCTATTGGCCGAATGATCAAAGAGCCCCAACCAGAGGAGAAAATGCTCACCATTACCCCCAACCTAATCTGTAACAGTATACTGTATTTACCACAAGCTATGACTGTTTCAGTCTGTTCACATCCCCTGACACTCTGAAACCTTCACTCAGGGATTTGTACTCAATAAGCTCTGATAGCCCTGGGGCCAGTGAGCTGAGCAGAATGTGCTCTGTATCCTGTGGGCCAAACTGTACACTGTACTGTACTGTGGCCATTCACAGAGCACAGCCTTTAGGGAGAATAGAAAGAGCAAGTACTTACAGTATATGTTTAAAAAATAAATACCCCTCCTCCCACACACACAAAATTCTCATCTCATCTCATTATCTGTAGCCGCTTTATCCTGTTCTACAGGGTCGCAGGCAAGCTGGAGCCTATCCCAACTGACTACGGGCGAAAGGCGGGGTACACCCTGGACAAGTCGCCAGGTCATCACAGGGCTGACACATACGTGTAGACACAGACAACCATTCACACCTATGGTCAATTTAGAGTCACCAGTTAACCTAACCTGCATGTCTTTGGACTGTGGGGGAAACCGGAGCACCCGGAGGAAACCCACACGGACATGGGGAGAACATGCAAACTCCACACAGAAAGGCCCTCGCCGGCCACGGGGCTCGAACCCGGACCTTCTTGCTGTGAGGCGACAGCGCTAACCACTACACCACCGTGCTGCCCACACACAAAATTAATAATGCAAAAGTCAAATGTCTGCTTTTGTGTGTGTGAAGTCGGTTCCAGTGGGATCAAAACTTGATGTTTACCTGAGTGCTAAAAGGGATTTCAAAAATGTCCAGTAAAAGTCAATTTACACAAGCCCTGCCATATCATAGTAAATAATTGCAGAAGGACTCTCCTGATATTTAAAGAGAGCCACATGAGCAGCCGTTCTGCTTCATTTATATTTAGAGAATTTCACTATGTAAACTCAGATCATCAGCTGAGCAAGAGCATAAGCTCTCATTAGCTTATGTGGTACTAAACGAGAAGGGTCTGTGTGCAGTCCACTAACCAGTGAGCATGTCAGATACAATCCCTTCAAGCAATTCTCAATAGGGAGAGTTTTAAGAGGTTTTCCAAGATATACAGTCACAGCCATAAATATGCGGACAAAGTTCTCGTTATTTGATCTTTTATCTATCTTTTATTTTATCATCATTGGGTTGGGTTGAATACTTACGCAATGCACTGTAGGATTGGTATTCAAATACACCCTAGAGAACACAGAAGACCTTTTCATATATTGCCTCAATGACCTGCCAACTTTCCCATATATGAAATGCAGTGGCAAACTGTTACTATTAGAGCTGGGACTTGAGCTCAGCCAAAACTTAGCCAGACACACCAAGAAAGCAACAAGGCAAAGGATTTTGTAAAGGATTAGCGGCAGGCTGCCAGGTAGCGCCGTTGTGTGTAGTTGTCGATGTTGATTTTAAAAGTAACTCAGTAAATTACAGAGGAAAATGAATACTTAAGTCTGAGTGAAAAATACTGTAGCGAGCGTGTAGCGTGGAAGAAGAGTCTGAAGACAGAAATCTTAGTTTCTCGGTCGTTAGCCTGTGCTACTTGCTCTTGACTGCTTTATTAGCATTCGCTAACACTACTGACGAACGCTACACCGGCTGGAAGGTGACTTCGCTGCTGTGCTAACAGCGCCGAGTCACAGTTAAGCTCATGTTGGCCTTCGAGAAGGCTGAGGGCGATACATTTTTGGTCCCTCCCACTATAAATCAAAATCTGATCGATTAATTCATCTGTCACTTCCTATATAAACATACACTGCCATGGCCTTCTGTTCCGGCAATGAAGTCCTAACCAATGAGTGAGCAACTCTAAACTCTTCTCAGCCTAGACACAACAAACAAAAAAAAATTCTCATTGGATAACTCGATTTTAATGTTTTCAGGACAGTAACCCTTTCATTTCTGAAGCAAATTGGATAGAAAATGAAGCCAAATTAGAATTAGAAAAGAATAATTAGCATGAAATGATGAAAGAATGAAAGCAATTAAATATAACATTTGAAATGCTGATATGTTTGGGCCTTCCCTGAAAGCCTACAAGGCCCTGACGGTTTCCCTCTGGTGAGATATACAGAAATCCTAGATGATCAAAATCACTATGGATTATTATGCAGTTTAAATCCGCTAAGAACACATTCACTTTTAATGCTTTAACAACATATATTTTTGTAACCATGCTTTATAAATATCATTAATCACTATGAGGGGCGGCACGGTGGTGTAGTGGTTAGCGCTGTCGCCTCACAGCAAGAAGGTCCTGGGTTCGAGCCCCGTGGCCGGCGAGGGCCTTTCTGTGTGGAGTTTGCATGTTCTCCCCGTGTCCGCGTGGGTTTCCTCCGGGTGCTCCGGTTTCCCCCACAGTCCAAAGACATGCAGGTTAGGTTAACTGGTGACTCTAAATTGAGCGTAGGTGTGAATGTGAGTGTGAATGGTTGTCTGTGTCTATGTGTCAGCCCTGTGATGACCTGGCGACTTGTCCAGGGTGTACCCCGCCTTTCGCCCGTAGTCAGCTGGGATAGGCTCCAGCTCGCCTGCGACCCTGTAGAAGGATAAAGCGGCTAGAGATAATGAGATGAGATGAGATTAATCACTATGAAGGGATCTCAAGCTTAAAATATATGACATTTTGACGATTTTGCTCCTCTGTATGCACATTCTGTGATTTTACAAGCCACTGAAAACAAGCAAGGCCTGCGTGCTGATGTGCACTTTATGTAAATCCCAAAAGCCGTTATATAAAGAGACTGTAAATCATATAACTACAGTGAAATTAGCGTGTTGCAAGTAAAGACCTGTACTATACTGTCTGATTCTGGAAAGCAACCCATCATTATTCAGCTTCCACACAATAACATCCATTAAGTGGAGATGATTAAAAGCAGTCCCATGTCACACAAAGGAAGCCTATTCCCTCTAATTGTCAGTCCAGTCAGTAAGATCACAGACTGAAAGGAGACCCAGTCCAACAATGTGTGCAGGTGTCTTACTGGCACAGGAACACTTAAATCTCAAGAATAGGAGCAGACAAGGCAAATAGCACTGAAGATATGAAGGCAGGTAATTATCTAGTGTCACAAGTATTGGTTCTGTCAGAGCACTCGTTGGACTGATGATGATTCTGCATTATGATCAAATATGAGTAAAATATTATTATCATATATATGTGTGTGTGTGTACTTACTGGACAGATTTGGAAGCCTGAGACTTGAATTTGGTGAACTCCCCTGGTGCTGTCCACTCTGACCCCAACTGAAACAAACAAAGGTCCAATTTATTCTTTGTTAATGTATAAGCCAATGTCAGACCTTGCATTTGGAATTATTGCCGGAGCTGCTGTTATCGAAAATGAATATTACTTTCTGACCAATCAAAATCAACCATCGAGTATCCGCCAGGGTGCAGTACCCATCAAAATTTTGGACACCCCTACTCGTTCATCGTTTTTTCATTATTTTTACGATTTTCTACATTGTAGAACAATACTGAAGATGTCAAAAGTATGAAATAACATATGGGACATATATGGAATTATGTGGTAAACAAAAAGAGTTAAAAAAACAAAAATATGTTTCATATTTTAGATTCTTCAAAGTAATGACCGTTTTCCTTAATGACGCTTTGTACACTATTGGCATTATCTTAACCAGCTTCATGAGGTCGTCACCTGGAATGCGTTTCAATTAACAGGTGCCTCGTCAAAAGTTAATTGGTGCAATTTCTTGCCTTTTAAATGCATTTGAGATCAAACAGTAAACAGTAAATAGTAAATAATAAAAATACAGTAAACAGCCCTATTCCACAACTGTAGTAATCCATATTATGTCAAGAACCGCTCAACTAAGTAAAGAAAAACGACATTCATCTTTACTTTAAGACATGCCACATCTTTTAATCAATAAAAATAAAGAAAAAACATTGAATGAGTAGGTGTGTCCAAATTTTTAACTAGTACTGTATGTCATACATTATTAGGTACACCCGTACATTTAACAGTTATTCCACGAAATCGAGTCGTACATGAGCTGATAGCTGACGAGGCGCGTAGCCCTGAGTCGGCTATAAGCCGTGTACGACGAGACTGAGTGGAATAACTGTTTTATTCTATCCACATTCACTGGATTTTGAGAAACAGAGCATCTTTATTTTCATTTTTTGCAAACACGATAAATCAAAAAATTTATATTAAACGTCCGACAAAATAATTTCCGCTTAGAATGTAAACAAACCGGCGAAATGTCAGGAGCAATTTGTGAAAAATGTTATAACAATAATTCTTGAAAAATAAAAAATGATACATTCTTCCCATCAAATACTTTTATTCCATATTTTGTTGCCTTTTTTGTGGTTTTGTTTTCAAGCAGAGTTTTTATTTCGTCCTCGGTTGGTTCAGCAACACGTTTGTTTTTCTCTACTCACGGTATATGAGCTGATATCCTAGTAGTAGAGTAGCCAATCAGAGCGCACGAATGCTCATATCCAGTGAATGTGGACAGAATAAAACAGTATATACTGTATAGACTCATTTGCTAGTTTTCAAGTAAACACATAGGTGCACTTTGTTGGTATACAATTACTAGGATTGTATTTTAGCAGTTCTAGGGTTTTAAACACCTCACTTTCACTGGGCAAGGATGAGTAAGGAGAAGGCTGTGTATTTGAAAAGGCAGTGTTGCAACTGTGGATACCTGAAACACAGGGGAGAACAAGCGTACAATACACAGGCGACATGTTGATTAGTGTTCTAGTGTGCTCTATTCTCTGTGCTGTGTACGGGGTTCATTTAGAGGCTAAGTGGAATGCATAATTATCACACCTGTCGGAGAATGCGCGCGTGCGCACACACACACACACACACACAGAAGCAGGTGTGGTGGATTCTCTGAGTAGCGCCTTCTCCAGAGAGTCCACTTGTAACGGAGTTAACAGACACAAAGACACACCGAGAGAACAATGACAGAACTGAGCCAGAGTGAATAAAAGAAAAAGAAAGAGACTGTGAAAGAGAAGACAACAGACAAGGCCTATACCCTCTGCACAAAGTACCCGCAAAACGAGACTGTGCTTTTTCAACTGATCTCCATTTCAGAACCAGTGAGACGAATGCTATTCAAGGGTGAAACTAGCAGGAGTGGTTGCTGAATGATTACGCATCCTGTTTTCACACTGGCTGATGGCGGCTCAGTGGGAAAGCTTTGGGCTACTGAACAGAAGAGTGCGAGTTGAAATTCCAGCACCACCAAGCTGCTATGGTTCCTTGAGCAAGACCTCTTAACGATCAACTACTCAGTAGTATCCTGTCTCAATTATGAGTTGTGTCAGCCAACACAATGTTCAACACTATGCACTGCTGTGCTGGTGTCATTGAAAGCAAATTGGTGTTATTTTTTTTTAACTTTGACATTTTGAAAAGAAAAGAAAACACGCACAAGGCATATTACTCATACTGTATGCCAGCGAGACTTTTGAAATCACTTTTCTCAAAGTTTTTATTAAAAAGTGGTTGACCAAATAATCATCATCTCGTCAAGCTGGCTTGGACTCCTTTGACTCTGCCGCTTCATCCATCCCAATCGGCCACCACAGCCAGGAGCTCCTCGGGAAGGCAGCCGTGTTGTTTAACCACGTGACAGGCGATACGGGATGAGCGCCGGATTTGGGGTTGAGACATTAGCTGTGTCCGAAATTACTCACTCATTCACAATTCCCAACTCACTATATAGGGAATTATATACCCTGTGTCCGAAATCGCTCCCTACTCACTATATAGGGCACTATGGACCCTTTTCACGTCATGTCACGACAAACGCGGCCGCCATTTTGGACATGTACTACCAGTAGTTTACCACAGCCAACATTGAGGAACGGCAGCAAAGAAAGTGTTTATTTTCAGCAAGACTTCCATCATGCCACTATATTGTTGTGCACCTGGATGTAGTAACCATCAACAAACAAGGCAAGGGTTATCATTTTATCGGATCCCAGTAGATGCTGACCGACGGAGAAGATGGATAGCGGCATACCAACGCTTGTGTAGTGACCACTTTGTTGGAGGTAAGACGAATAAAATTAGCCAGAAAAGGCATTACATTGCTGTTAACATTCCATTCTAGTTTACTGTAATTATGATCTGGCAGCTATTTACACTGGATCCAGTGTAAATAGCTGCCGGAGCCAACGTCCGAGGTTCCGGAGCACGCGTGCGCTAGCTCGCGGCCGGCCGGGGAGGGAGAGCGCGCGCTAGCTCGCGGCCGGCCGGGGAGGGAGAGCGCGCGCTAGCTCGCGGCCAGCCGGGGAGCGCGCGCGCTAGCTCGCGGCCAGCAGCTCCGGCAGCTAGCTTGCGGCCGGCGGTTCCGGCAGCTATTTACACTGGATCCGGTGTAAGTAGCTGCCAGATTATAATTACAGTAAACTAGTAAATACAGTTTTCTGCATCTCGCTCCTTTTTCTTTTATGTTTGTCGCCTTCCTCGCATTCAAACCGATTCGAGCCGAAGTCCACTACATGTCCAAAATGGCGGTCGCGTTTACGAAGGTCACGTGACTGAAAAGGGTCTATATAGTGAGGATGCCATTTTATAGTGCTGTCTGAAACGATAGTGAGGATTATTACACCCTATATAGTGCACTCAAAGTATCCCACAATGCATTACAAAAAGTAGTGTACAGCAAAGAAGAAAGTATTCAGCCTTGATTTAAAAGAAATGAAAGATGCAGGTCCTTTGGATTGATTAATGTGGGAAATACGCTCAGTATAATATGGATTTATCACAAAAATACATGCATGTATTTATTATTTTGAAAACCCGCCAGCTGACTGATCTGGCATGTTTTAATTGTGCGACAGTAATGACGTAAATACCAGCGTGATGGACTAGTGTCCGAAAGCGTTTTTTTTTTTTTTTTCATTTTACCAATGAGCTTACTATATAGTCCTCTATCTAGTAATTCCCTATATAGGGAGTAGTGAATGAGTGAGCGATTTCGGACACCTCGATATAGAGGACTATAGCGTGAACTCATTGGTAAAATGACAAAATACTTTCGGACACTACTCTGCCGCGCCGTTATTTACGGTACATCATTAATGTCATACAATTAAAACGTGCCAGGCTGGTGGGTTTTCAAAATAATAAATACATGTACTTTATTTTTGTGATAAAAGCATCACTTAAAATAAACATCATTCATTTTTGTGATAAATCCATATTATACTGAACATATTTCTCACAGGGCGGCACGGTGGTGTAGTGGTTAGCGCTGTCGCCTCACAGCAAGAAGGTCCTGGGTTCGAGCCCCGGGGCCGGCGAGGGCCTTTCTGTGTGGAGTTTGCATGTTCTCCCCGTGTCCGCGTGGGTTTCCTCCGGGTGCTCCGGTTTCCCCCACAGTCCAAAGACATGCAGGTTAGGTTAACTGGTGACTCTAAATTGACCGTAGGTGTGAATGTGAGTGTGAATGGTTGTCTGTGTCTATGTGTCGGCCCTGTGATGACCTGGCGACTTGTCCAGGGTGTACCCCGCCTTTCGCCCGTAGTCAGCTGGGATAGGCTCCAGCTTGCCTGCGACCCTGTAGAAGGATAAAGCGGCTAGAGATAATGAGATGAGATGAGATATTTCTCACACTAATAAATACAAAATACTTTGTGTCTGCTGCATCTTTCAGTTCTTTTAAATCAAGGCTGAATACTTTCTTTGTCGCTGCCTTTTATTAAATCAAATTTGAGGCTTTTGATTAATTCCTCACTCTGCACTCTAACTTTTATTCTTGTATTTTATCTGTCTTGTTCTATTTTAGCTTTTTTCTATTCTCTTATTATTTTTAATTGTACTTGAATGTCCGTTTATAATGTGTTTCTTCCTCCGTCCATTCACCCCAACACACTACAATATTATTGCCAATTTCACACCACAACATATAAATTTGTCTCATGCCCATTGTCATAAGGAAAAACTGCTATACTCAATCTAAAATACTTAACGGTCCTTATGAAACACCTTTTACAGCTCTGTGAAAATGCGCGACTGCAATGCATGATATTGCTTGGTTAGTGGCCATCGGTTGTACACTACTTTTCACGGTGCATTGTGGGATACTGTGAGTCCACTATATAGGGTGTAATAATTCTCACTATACATTCGGACAGCACTACAAAATGGCGAACTCACTATATAGTCCACTATATAGTGAGTAGTGAGTGATTTCGGACACAGGGCTTGAGAATCTTTTGGTGGCTAGAGAAGGAAACTGCAGAATGCCACACCAATGGTCCTGGCAGTAGTCAACTTTACTGGACTGGGTAACTTTGACCATTGTCAGCATCATGCAGATCTTCCACCCAACGTCAATGTGAGCGTAGCTGTTGATTCACAAAGAATTCCTCCACCATGTGAACACAACCGCCATGCTGCTTGCTATGACTTTGCTGGTATCCCTGGTGGGGAGCTAAAGGAGTGCTGCCACCATCCCAGGGTGAACTCCCAGGCTAGCGGAGGGAAGTAGGTGCCTTACTGCCCAAAAAGGGGTGTCCACCCGCGTACCTTGACCAAATGATTCAGACAAAATCAGTATTAATCCAAGAACATATTCCATTATAAACTGATGATGCATTCACTTTTACAGACAACACTGTGATTGTACAAATTACTCTCAAATTGGGGAAAATGATCTAGAACCTCAAATCCCATGGTTTTTGGTCATTCTTGCGCTTAAATTTGCAATGAAAAAGCACCCAGATAACATGTAAGAGGAAGACAAAAAAACAGAAAGAAACATGACAGAAAAAGTGAACCCAAAAATGGAGAAAGAAAGAGAAAGACAGAACTGCAAAGAAAGATGAAAGGAGAAAATTAACATGAGAGGTAGATAATATGAAAAAGAGCAATAAATTCTGAGTCATGTCTCTGTGTCTCTCTGTCAGTTCTTCTGCATTCCTTTCCTGCCTTTTATTTGGAAAGGCACTCATTTATTTCTCACTGGGACGGTGCATCTGTAGCTCTAATTAAAGTCTCTGGACTCCTAATCCACAGAACAGGAAGCACTGGGATCCCATCGCAGCTGGGGAATCTAGATTTCTCTTTAATACCCCTCTCCAATTCCAAGCAGTTGCGAACATCCCACACTTGGGTGAGCAACTCACATGGGCTCCTGGTTCCACAAGCATGCAAAAGTCCTGCCACAAAGTCTGCTTTGTTCCAAAAATGTGGTGATATACACACCCTGAGCAAGCATCAAAGACCTTAGCTATATTGAGGACTTGCATACACTCATCATCAGGAGTGTATTTGCTGGCATGCCACACATGCACAGCGCTGCTGTCGGCGTAAACATGCAGTTGTGATCCTGGCCAAAACTAATTACTGCTGCTGCCAAGTACAGCTCTTTCTCTGGCTGGGATTAGTGGAGCGCTGTTGATGGCACACACACTCCTGCCTCATGCTCCTGAGGTGAGAGCTTCAGTACATTTCCACTTGTAGGTAAATATTTTGCAAGGCCACCGGAGGTAAAAACTATATATACACCAACGGGCTACTGAGGCTTCACTGACATGAAGTAAACACTTCCATGCTGTCAACAAAAAAGCCAATGTGGAAAATGAACATAACATTTCTGAGTCTAGAGGAGGGGAAAATATATGAATGGGCTACAGAGGCCTTAGTCACTTTTCATTGTTCAGTTGGTTTTAAACTCAGCCTTGGTTTCCGTGGCTTAAGTAGAGGCTTTTATGTTGAGTCCAGTTTTACAGTGGTGCTTGAAAGTTTGAGAACCCTTTAGAATTTTCTATATTTCTGCATGAATATGACCTAAAACATCATCAGATTTTCACACAAGTCCCAAAAGTATTTAAAAAGAACCCAGTTAAACAAATGAAACAAAAATATTATACTTGGTCATTTATTTATTGAGGAAAATGATCCAATATTACATGTCTATGAGTGGCAAAAGTATGCGAACCCTTGCTTTCAGTATCTGGTGTGACCCCCTTGTGCAGCAATAACTGCAACTAAACATTTCTGGTAACTGTTGATCAGTCCTGCACACCGGCTTGGAGGAATTTTAGCGCATTCCTCCGTACAGAACAGCTTCAACTCTGGGATGTTGGTGGATTTCCTCACATGAACTGCTTGCTTCAGGTCCTTCCACAACATTTCGATTGGATTAAGGTCAGGACTTTGACTTGGCCATTCCAAAACATTAACTTTATTCTTCTTTAACCATTCTTTGGTAGAACGACTTGTGTGCTTAGGGTCGTTGTCTTGCTGCATGACCCACCTTCTCTTCAGATTCAGTTCATGGACAGATGTCCTGACATTTTCCTTTAGAATTCGCTGGTATAATTCAGAATTCATTGTTCCATCAATGATGCCAAGCTGTCCTGGCTCAGATGCAGCAAAACAGGCCCAAACCATGATACTACCACCACCACGTTTCACAGATGGGATAAGGTTCTTATGCTGGAATGCAGTGTTTTCCTTTCTCCAAATATAACGCTTCTCATTTAAACCAAAAAGTTCTATTTTGGTATCATCCATCCACAATACATTTTTTCAATAGCCTTCTGGCTTGTCCACATGATCTTTAGCAAACTGCAGACGAGCAGCAATGTTCTTTTTGGAGAGCAGTGGCTTTCTCCTTGCAACCCTGCCATGCACACCATTTGTTGTTCAGTGTTCTCCTGATGGTGGACTCATGAACATTAACATTAGCCAATGTGAGAGAGGCTTTCAGTTGCTTAGAATTTACCCTGGGGTCCTTTGTGACCTCACCGACTATTACACACCTTGCTCTTGGAGTGATCTTTGTTGGTCGACCACTCCTAGGGAGGGTAACAATGATCTTGAATTTCCTCCATTTGTACACAATCTGTCTGACTGTGGATTGATGGAGTCCAAACTCTTTAGAGATGGTTTTTAACCTTTTCCAGCCTGATGAGCATCAACAACGCTTTTTCTGAGGTCCTCAGAAATCTCCTTTGTTCGTGCCATGATACACTTCCACAAATGTGTTGTGAAGATCAGACTTTGATAGATCCCTGTTCTTTAAATAAAACAGGGTGCCCACTCACACCTGATTGTCATCCCATTGATTGAAAACACCTGACTCTAATTTCACCTTCAAATTAACTGCTAATCCTAGAGGTTCACATACTTTTGCCACTCACAGATATGCACTATTGGATCATTTTCCTCAATAAATAAATGACCAAGTATAATATTTTTGTCTCATTTGTTTAACTGGGTTCTCTTTATCTACTTTTAGGACTTATGTGAAAATCTGATGTTGTTTTAGGTCATATTTATGCAGAAATATAGAAAATTCTAAAGGGTTCACAAACTTTCAAGCACCACTGTACCTCTGCCTATAAATTGTACAAACAAGCAGAACGTTGTCACTGAATACATCTGATTACATTACATTACATGGTATTTAGCAGACGGTCTTATCCAGAGCAGCGTACAACAAGTGCAAAAGTCAGGTACATGAAGAACTCAAAACAGCTAACCCCAGGCTAGACAGTACACAGCCTGCGTTGGTCTCAACCAAAACACAGTTACACACTGTGCAGGGAAGAAGGTTGCAGCCTGAAGAGGTGAGTCTTCAGTCTGTGCTTGAAGGTGGTCAGGGAATTGGCAGTTCTGACCACAATGGGAAGGTCATTCCACCAACGGGGAGCCAGGACAGACAGCAATCTTGAGCGGGCTGGGCAGGAGTGGAGAGGAGGAGGGGCCAGGCGACCAGTAGTAGCAGAGCGTAGGGATCTGGCTGGTGTGTAGGGGCGGATCAGACTCTGGACGTATGCTGGCTCTAACCCCTTGAGAGCCTGGTAAGCTAGCACCAATGTCTTAAATTTGATGTAAGCTACGATAGGTAACCAGTGCAGGTCGGCAAGCAGAGGGGTGACATGGGAAGAACATGGGCATCAACTTTCTCTGGCAGTTCAGGAAGTACTTATCAAAGATCTACCATGCTGATGCAGATGACATGGAAAAGCTTGGTTAAACTAAGATGGCGGTCATTAAACTCTTAATATCTTATCTGGTCATAAAACCATTAAAAATAAAATCTGGGGCTCCCAAGTGGTGCAAAAGAAAAGCCTTAGCCTTATTATCCTGAGATCACTATTTCAATTCCTCATGATGCCACAGCCATCTGTGGCCAGGAGCCATGGGAGCCCAAGAGAGCGAAATTGGCCTGTGCTCTCAGGATGGACTGGTATACTCTCTCTCCCCTCTCAATTACAGAGACGCAAACCTGAGTCTGTGTGCTCATGCATATGGAAGTGGGCGGATAGTGCTTTCCTCCATTGGCGCCCCCTAACTTTGTGGTGCCTTGGATGACCTTCACCCTCTTCAACCTGGTTGGTCACCTGTCATGTGATAGGCGAGGGTGGGAAGTGGTCATATTTAAATTAGGGAGAAAATTAGGGGGGAAAAAGAGAAAATCTATGTGCTAGGGATGAAAGCTGATTCAGAAGTAAACCTACACCATACTGTTAGCTAATCCATATTATCATACAATGTAACATGGATAGGATCTTACAAGGTCAGCTTTTGCTTCACTCATTCTCCATATAGACTACATTTCCAAGCTCACTGATGAGATCCAATAGCTACTATTGCTATACTCATCACATATTCTCTTTTACTCTACAACTCAGAGAAGACATCAGACTGCTTTTTTTGACATTTCCTCCTGGATGAAATCCCGTCAACTAGAACTGAATCTTGAAAAAACTGAGCCTACTTACTGGCTAAGCGCTCCCTATGCTGGCTCTCTCACTATCCAGTGTTCCCTTTACAGTCCATCCCATCCTGCAGAACTGGCTCAAGTTCTCAGATCAACCAGCATACCCGATAGATTTTATTATCAGGCCACTCACCTGGTTTATACCTCCCAAGGTTCTTTCATGTAACTCTAGTAGCTTTGGACAGCAGGAAGACTCCTTGCACTTATCCTTGCATTCCTCAACTCTGCAGCCTATTGTCTATAGATCCAAGCATGCCCTTAATGCAAGACCTCTCTGCTTTGGTGTTCTGGGGTCTCATTGATCAAAGAGTAGAGCAAGTTCATACGCAGTGTGTAAGAACTGCCAATACGCAGCAGAAAACTGGTGTTTATCACTCATGCATACACACAGCTGTATTCAATGGATGTTGATAAATCCCACACATTTTAAAGTGCTCATTTTGTGCACAGTCATGCTCATTTAAATAAAGAAAAGCCCCTGAATGGCCATTTATATTATGTAAGCAACTTTTTCTATATATAGACATACTGTACATGTGTCATTCTGGGGCGGCACGGTGGTGTAGTGGTTAGCACTGTCACCTCAGAGCAAGAAGGTCCGGGTTCAAGCCCAGCGGCCGGCGAGGGCCTTTCTGTGTGGAGTTTGCATGTTCTCCCCGTGTCTGCGTGGGTTTCCTCCGGGTGCTCCGGTTTCCCCCACAGTCCAAAGACATGCAGGTTAGGTTAACTGGTGGCTCTAAATTGACCGTAAGTGTGAATGTGAGTGTGAATGGTTGTCTGTGTCTATGTGTCAGCCCTGTGATGACCTGGCGACTTGTCCAGGGTGTACCCCGCCTTTCGCCCGTAGTCAGCTGGGATAGGCTCCAGCTTGCCTGCGACCCTGTAGAACAGGATAAAGCGGCTACAGATAATGGCTGGATGGATGAATGTGTCATTCTTTGACTCATAGCTGGAAAATGCCAGTCTTGCCTCCAAGTTCTCACTGAAATGTGTCCATCACGAAAAACCTTAAAGCAGAAAGAACTGTAGTATACACAGGGATGCTACTGGTGCATTTTTGGCACGTTGCTACCAGAGACCAACTAAAATTGACTGATGTGCCACTCATCAAGTTTAGCGAAAAGGTTCCTGCTAAACTCACAAGCAAGGTAAGCAAGGTATCAGTCATTGTCTGCATTATCCTTAAGGCCCGGTCCCACAATACTGGTAACTATAACTATAACCATAACTATAAATAAATCAGTCCCCTGCAGTTTATGTGGTTGGTGCTCACACCAGACCGATAACGATCCCTATAGCCTAGACTTGGGTTTATCCGTATCAGTGACATTGCTTCTGGAGAGATTTTTCCAGGCTTGGACCTGATCCCATAAAACATCTGACCAATCAGGTAACTGTTTACATGTGACATTGTCTGAGCACGTGCTATTTTTCCCGGGCATCTTTGTACATCCTTGTTGCATCATGAAGTCACGGAATAAGGATTCACGGAAAATAAAAAAATATATAATAGAAAGCACAGATCTTTTATTCACGGATATGTGAGTTTCCATGAAATATCGATAACAAATTAATGAAGTAAGCATATAAATGCAGGGAAGATATTTTAATTATGAACTTCAGCAGTCCAAACATTTAACTATTTTAGACTTCTTAATTTTTTATCCATGATGCATCATCTGTATGAAATCGGTAACCAATCTGTAATATACTGAAACGCCCGTGAACAATCCGTAAATTATTAGCATCTGTGATGTATCTGTATTAAAATCCGTAATCGCTCCGTATTTTGTATCCTTTTTTATTATATTTCCATAATCCGTGACCTATCCATATTTTGTCAACCACCGGAGTGTGTGCATGGGTTGTTTTGAAGTCCAAGCTGTACAGTACGACCTGGAATAATGCGCTACTACTTGGAGAAAACTTCCATGACTATTCCTAAGTTGCATGCATTTATTTCCCTGAGTGGCAGCACCAAGCGATATTATAGTCGGGATTATAGTTGTGGTGTGCCTGCTCCAGACTGGAACTAAATTCAGGCAGATGTATAGTTATAGTTATAGGTGTAGTTATAGCTATAGTTATCGGTGTTGTGGGACCGGGCCCTTATCAATCTTTACATGTGCTTTCTATATGACTTAAATTTCATCTGTGTCACCTGTCTGCAGCTTGATGAGTCAGAAATGATTAATTATGCTGATATGATTCCCATGTAACAGGGGCTCCTCCTTATCAGTTTACCCACCATTACACATTCTTGCTCCTGCATATATTTGTGCATACACAAGGTTTATGTGCAAAACTATGTGTGCATGGTTAATAAACGATAGCCCTGATTCCTCTGCTTCTGCAGAGCTTCCCAGTATGGCTCTGTATTAAGGCTCATTTATGCACCCTTTACATACAAAAATGAATATGCCCCTTTCAAATAATGTAATCATCACTGCCCACATACCTCCATGCATCCTTGACTTGGCACTGCACTGAAAGGTAGCGATGCCTGACTTGTATGATTTTGACTGAGGGCTTCATGATGGCACTTATGAGTACTAGCATTCTAACCTCTCGTTTTTAGCTATGCTCTTCCACAGCTATTATACGTTTTTCCTGTTCCACTGGTAGAAATGTAGTCTTGCAGCACTTGTGTCACTGTCAGCTCCTTTAACAGCTCTATGCTTCGGATTTTATTCTGCCTCACTTGTAAAGCTCTTTGGATAAAAGCACCTGCCAGAAGAAATAACTGTAAATGTAAAATGCACCCAGATCACTCTGTACATAGTGGACTGCTGGATAGAGGTAACCATTTTCTTTTGTGTGTGTGTGTGTTTAATGTACGTGAACTTTACCCAAACGTGGGATTATGTGACATGAGAAAACTCATTTCAGGTGCAGCCGTGCCAGAGATATTACATAAAACATCCTGCTTCTCTCTCTCTCTCTGTAACCTTTGTTTTTTTGCTTGCACTCCATTTTCCCTTTAGCCGAGGATCCAAGGCAGAATTGAAAAGAGTGTTTGCCTCAGGAGTCATGCTATTTTAAACATAGACCAGTCTATTGAGACGTACGCCCTCTAGACGACTCTCCATTACAGAACTGGTCGCCAACGCGTTGTTGCTCGACGCCGCTTCTTTGCTCTCTGCCCAACTGGATTTCTCCAAGAGCAGCCACTAAGGCTACAGGAAATCACTTGGAATTCTGCACAGGCTGCAATTATTCCCTGAGACAAAGAATCGTGTGCCACCTCGTCTTTCCAAAAGATCAAACACTTTCATAGCAGGATATTGAATCCTCTGCTCCATGTGTGCTTGTGTGTGGAGGTGTGCTAAGACTTCTTTCAAGAAGAAATAATCAATACACTAACCTTGCAACAATGCATGTACTCTCACACCCATGCCGACACACACACACATACACAGGCCACTGGGTGAACAGCTAACTGCATGTTCACACAGGCACTGTTTTCTCCTCTTCTTTTCTTGCCCCTGTGGAGCTCCTTCACCAAAGGGAAATTTAATTAGCAAGTAGCTGCTGGCCATGCACTTTGATTAAAGTTACACACGCTACAAAAAAGCTTACGGTCCACAAAAGGCAACAGCCAAGCTAATATTGTGCGATTGATAAGAGACCCTAGTGTCCCATTGGCTAGTTCCCTGCAGTGTCCATGGAGACCATGGTGTCAGAGTGAATCTGATTGGACACCATTCTTCTGTACTCAGAGAAAAGGGTGCGATTACAGCTCGAGAAACATAGCAAAGAGGACGCAACTGGGTGAGAAATGCTAAGACATAAACAAAAGAGGGCTTTCACAGGCAACGCTCCTTGCGTTTTTCATTTAGCGCTCACAGCGGGGGCTAATGATGTACGCTTCGTGATGGCTTGATATCAATAACCTCACATTTTCACAGTTCCAACATCTCCATTTAACCTAACAGAATCTCTTTGGTAGAACAGCAGGAGATCACACGTGATGTTTATTTTCCTCCATTATTTCTCAGAGACCAAAATCTCTCAAAAGGTTTTAGCCTGGGATGAGAGCAGACAGTGTCAGCATCATTACGCACAGAAGTCTTCAGAAAGTAATCATGCACCACATGTCCATGAATATATTTCACTATGAGTCATTTAAAGATATGGGACTCCTTTTTAATTAAAGTTGAGTCGAATTTAATTATACCAATGGCTTAATTTAGCATAAAGCTAATTTGTTTTAGTGCAGTCGCTTCAGAATGAATTGCTCTGATCTGTTTTTAAATATGCTGCTTGAGCCAAAGGTCATGTTCTTTTGCTTCAGAGCTGTGTCTGTGCATGTAGAGAAGAGATGGATTACTGATTCGATGTGTGTGTTGTATGTGAGGAAAACCTCCAGCTTGGTAATAACATGCAAGGTGAAAACTCAACCTTTCTACAGCCTTGGAAATTCATCTCAGGGTTCAGACAGAACTCAGTCCAACACCAGGTGTGAACAAACTAGCACAAGAGCATTTTGGGTGGTCTAGCATGCTGCTGTAAGTGTTACACCATGATCATAGAGGAATTTCTTTCACTTTGGGAATCATGTCAGAATGATGTCTAATGATATATATAATTTGTAGAGTGTTGAGTGATATACAGTACTGTACAAAAGTCTTAGGGGCATGTAAAGAAATGCTGCAGACCAAAAACGGCTTAAAAATCCATCCATTACCTGTAACCGCTTAAGGGGCGGTCACACAGCACTCCGCGTCTATATCACGTACAAAAAGATACAAAAATCTGGTGGACGTGGTCGTAAGTGCTAATTTTTGGTCAATTTTGGCTTTGCCGTGCTTTGTACGGGGTATGGCCGTCGGCGGCTGTTTCACTGCTGCAGCACTGCCTAAGCACAGCTAACCAAGTCCAGCCACGCACCCAGATGTTCCGTACCACCCTCCTCCTCCTCCTCCTTCTTCTTCTCTCAGCAAGGATATGTTGAGCCTGTATCAGTTGGTTCTGTTGGTGCTGGAGCATTAAGATGAGGACATCACAGCGTTGAGGGTTCATGTTCACCCCTTGACATCTAGACTGCAAGTGCCGAGGTCTCAGAAAATTACGGTATTTACATGCCGCAAATCAGAAGTGATGCAGAAGTGATTAGACAGTGATCAACCGAATTTAGAACTTGTTTGAGATGTCGTTTAACGGGCTTAGACAGTGCTATGTACGCGGAAAAATCCATTTCTCAGTGATAAGCCGCTAAACACACGCTATATCCCGTGATACCAACGCGTAACACCCGTCCGATGACCGTGCTCTGCCCGTGATAGACCGCCAAACTTTCGCGTCTTACCACGTCTCCCCAAGTTTTAATAACGGCCGGGACACTGATTATCACGTGTTTTTCACGTGTGTTGCACGTCTTTGCCACATGTGCCGGCCGTGGTTGTCCGCGGTCTAAAGTTTTGAGCAGTCCAAAACTTTTTGCCGCGTCCGACGCCGTTCTGATTTTCCCCTGCATCCTGTCACGTCTGTATATCGACTGTAACACGTCTTAACTTCGACATCAACACGAACAACATCGTCTGCTTCACGGGAGAGCACTTTTTGACGGGTTTTGGCCGTGATAAAGCCGTAAAGCGCTGTGTGACCGGGCCTTTATCCTGTTCAGGATCGCGGGTAAGCTGGAGTCTATCCCAGCTGACTATGGGCGAGAGGCAGGGTACACCCTGGACAAGTCAACAGGTCATCGCAGGGCTGACACATAGAGACACAACCATTCACACTCACGGTCAATTTAGAGCCACCAATTAGCCTAACCTGCATGTCTTTGGGGGAAACCCACGCAGACACAGGGAGAACATGCAAACTCCACACAGAAAGGCCCCTGTCAGCCACTGGGCTCAAACCCAGAACCTTCTTGCTGTGAGGCGACAGTGCTAACCACTACACCACCATGCCACCGGGTTAAAAATAATGAAATGAAATGTTTCAACATGGCGGCACGGTGGTGTACTGGTTAGCGCTGTCGCCTCACAGCAAGAAGGTCCGGGTTTGAGCCCCGTGGCCGGCGAGGGCCTTTCTGTGTGGAGTTTGCATGTTCTCCCCGTGTCCGCGTGGGTTTCCTCCGGGTGCTCCGGTTTCCCCCACAGTCCAAAGACATGCAGGTTAGGTTAACTGGTGACTCTAAATTGACCGTAGGTGTGAATGTGAGTGTGAATGGTTGTCTGTGTCTATGTGTCAGCCCTGTGATGACCTGGCGACTTGTCCAGGGTGTACCCCGCCTTTCACCCGTAGTCAGCTGGGATAGGCTCCAGCTTGCCTGCGACCCTGTAGAACAGGATAAAGCGACTACAGATAATGAGATGAGATGTTTCAACATTAAAAAAAATATTATAAACAGCAGTAAGCCATTATAAATGAAACAAAGTCAATATTTGGTGTGAGACGACCCTTTGCTTTTTAGAAAAAATAGCCTTGAGTATAGAACAAGTGCAGTTTTATGCACCAAATCCCAGTAGCCTTCATTATGTTTTCTCTTTTAATCTGAAAAGTAGTCTCTTATGTAATATGCTGCTCAGATACAAACATTTTTTTTTTTCCTGTAACATGTTCTTTTGTGCTGGAAAACAAATGTTTGGACTCTAAAATGTTTTTGTACCGACTCGATAATGTCGAAGTCATGAAATAGAAATCTATAATAAAGTTTGTATGAAATAAATAGAGTGCCTCAGACTTTTGCACAGCACTGTTGGTGTGTTTCTGAGATAAGAAACTAACCTGGCCCACGTAGACTAACAGACGGGCGTTGAGCGGGCTCTCGTCTGAACTCAACCAGAACTCTGAATTATCGTCAGAGGCCACTGCAAACTGGAAATCCCCTAGAGATACAAGACATGGACAGAAAATACAGCAGTTTATGTGTGTGAAACAGCTGGTAGAATTACTGGTAGAATTAATTAGAATTGCTCCTTGCCTCTGCCAATGAGGTTATGTTTTCAGTGCAGTTTGCTTCTCTGTTTGTCTGTTTGTGTGTCTGTCTGGATTGTGTAAAACCTACTGACCTGATTTCCATGAAACTTGGTGGAAGAGTGTAGCATGGGCCAAGTAAGAATCCATAAAATTGTTTGAGCGGATCTAGGTCACAGGGTGGATGCACGAATTGATTGTGTCTTTCACTAACGTTGTGAGATATGGCATTTGCCATACGTTTTTCGAGTCATGAGATGGAAGTACAGTTCAGTTGTGACAAAACATAGCCAATGTAGAAATACAATGACTCCATATCACAAGCTACATTCATGGGTATCATTAATTCTCTGGGAAACACAAGTACGCACACAATTCTAATAATTCTGGAAATATATTCAGACATATAAAGTGGTTGTGGTTGCAGATTACATATGATAGAAGAGTCAACTATTGTCCTTGGAGGAGGTCTGTGCTCTCCAAGTGCCCTTTTACTTAATTCTGCTTCCATTGCTCTTTGCGTTTGTGCACAAAAAGTGTATATATGTATTTACTACAGATACATAATATACTGTATATCCATACATTTATTATCTATACCGCTTATTCATTAGGGTCACAGGGGAAATGAAATGAAGTGAGCATACCATAGGGGTTTTGACCACTCCGTTGGACACCGAGTCCCACTGAATGTTTTTTCCAGCCCATTTTTCCTTTCTGCGTTTAGAAATCTCTCTAGTTCCCCTTTCCCCTTGATGATGAATTACTTTTGGTAAATAAAAAAAAAATCTGATATCTTCATTTCGTTCAGAACGATTTGCACATCCAAAAACGCAGCAAAGCCTTCCCATACTGATCAATAACAACTAACTTGGCTGAATGAAGCACTACAAGCATGCCCCCTGTCATGGCGGCGTAGTTACCGTTGCTATGGGGTCGCGTGACGGTGCATAGCCTCTACTGCAGGGCTAACACAGAGATGAACAACCATTCATATTCACATTCACACCTACAGGCAATTTAGAGTAGCCAGTTGTTCCTAATCCACATGTCTTTGGACTGTGGGAGGAAACTGGAGCACCCAGAGGAAATCCATGCATCTCCGCACAGAAAGGCCCCAGAGGTTCACACCCAGAACCTTCTTACTATGAGGTAACAGTGCAAACCACTACACTGCCATGCCACCCTACTATATATCCATATATATCCTGTGCAGATGTGACAGAGTAAGGAACCTCAGTTTCTGAGCACAGCTGCTTTCAGTAATTGCTCGTAGTCATGTGCACTGGTTTCTAACACTCTATAACAGTGTGTGCTCCGAGTCTGAAGTTCTATTTTTATGATTGACTATGAAAATGAGGTATGAGAGTGAAGCTTAATTAAATGATTACCATCTTTGTATGGATGAATGTAGCCAAATATTCGTAAGCCGTAGTTTTTCCATTTGGGAGCGACAGCCAGTTTCTTCACTTCAGTTCTTGTCTGGGAAGACAAACAAGAAGTAAACAATGCCTTTGATTTTATTCATTCTCACAGATGAACTTGCAATCACTTATACACACACAGGCTCATACAAAACAATGGCTTCATTTATTATTTAGTAAATGTTTTTCATATCACTTTTTTATGTAAACAAACACATTCTGAATTACATGTATAATAAGCAAAGCTCTGAGAGAGCTGATAACATTATCCTAATTGAATGGCTAATCTTCGGGCATGCTATTTAAAACTGATATTGCAATCCTTATAGAAAAATGTCTCATCTCATTATCTGTAGCCGCTTTATCCTGTTCTACAGGGTCGCAGGCAAGCTAGTGCCTATCCCAGCTGACTACGGGCGAAAGGCGGGGTACACCCTGGACAAGTCGCCAGGTCATCACAGGGCTGACACATAGACACAGACAATCATTCACACCTACGGTCAATTTAGTCACCAGTTAACCTACGGTAACCTGCATGTCTCTGGACTGTGGGGGAAACCGGAGCACCCGGAGGAAACCCACGTGGACACGGGGAGAACATGCAAACTCCGCACAGAAGGGCCCTCGCCGGCCCCGGGGCTCGAACCCGGACCTTCTTGCTGTGAGGCGACAGCGCTAACCACTACACCACCGTGCCGCCCATAGAAAAACGTCATAAAAATTATTTAAACCCTTAAAAACAAACTTACCAATTATATGATTTGAAGCCTTTCAATCAAGGCACACATTACTTTGACTCCTCGTATATAAATTTACACAAACTCACAAGCTCCCATGAGAGACTAATGTTTTTTTGGACTTTCATGAATACCAATTTTCTTGTGTAAATGCTCCTGTGAATTAATTCTGAATAAAAATTTTTTGACCAGCTTCATAAATGATGCTTATTGTCTGTTTAAGCTTCCGAAGGATACAGCAGCAGTTACAATTATCGACACCGTAACCCTTTTTTGGCCATTGCAAAAGTATAAAAGACTTTCAATACGTAAATTGTGCATGAATAGTTACTCAAACTTCCACTGGAAAAAAATAGTTGATTCCTGATTACTTAGCGTATCAGATCACGTGACACCGTTCCACAATTATCAACACCTTTGTCCACAGTTATCGACACCGTTCCACAATTATCGACATCCAGATGATTATTTATACAAAAATAATCAGTATGTGGTATTAAGTTAACAAAACAGAGTTTTTATTTAAAATTTGCTTTACATAGACTTATATTTAGTCTCATCTCATCTCATTATCTGTAGCCGCTTTATCCTGTTCTACAGGGTCGCAGGCAAGCTGGAGCCTATCCCAGCTGACTACGGGCAAAAGGCGGGGTACACCCTGGACAAGTCGCCAGGTCATCACAGGGCTGACACATAGACACAGACAACCATTCACACTCACATTCACACCTACGCTCAATTTAGAGTCACCAGTTAACCTAACCTGCATGTCTTTGGACTGTGGGGGAAACCGGAGCACCCGGAGGAAACCCACGCGGACACGGGGAGAACATGCAAACTCCGCACTTATATTTAGTACAAAATATCTCATCTCATCTCATTATCTCTAGCCGCTTTATCCTTCTACAGGGTCGCAGGCAAGCTGGAGCCTATCCCAGCTGACTACGGGCGAAAGGCGGGGTACACCCTGGACAAGTCGCCAGGTCATCACAGGGCTGACACATAGACACAGACAACCATTCACACACTCATTCACACCTACGCTCAATTTAGAGTCACCAGTTAACCTAACCTGCATGTCTTTGGACTGTGGGGGAAACCGGAGCACCCGGAGGAAACCCACGCGGACACGGGGAGAACATGCAAACTCCACACAGAAAGGCCCTCGCCGGCCACGGGGCTCGAACCCAGGACCTTCTTGCTGTGAGGCGACAGCGCTAACCACTACACCACCATGCCGCCCTAGTACAAAATATATTTTATATAAATGTATCGATGTTGGTGTTTACATAATTGAGGAAGGAATTCTAATGTTTGTCAACAAATGAACTGATAATGTTGAACCTGTGTCAGAAAATCTTTTTGTTCCACTTTCTACCCACTTTCTAAGTGTTTTTGTAGATCACGTTTTGTTAATCATTTGTTGTTGTTTGTATTAATTTCTAGTTTTGTAGTTTACCAATAAATGTCAACAAGCAACTGACATTGTAATCGCATGAAAATCCAGGTCAAAGGTCGCATGTCATTCCTCGAACCAAAACGTTATATTTTTACATCTAAAAATATAAAATGTCTACTGATATTGTAATATGTGGTAGATATTTACAACAAACTGCAAAAAAAAATCTGAATGGAAGAGAAAAATCTGAGTATTTCAAGCGTGTAATTGTTTATATGCTAGGAATTTAATTCTGGTCTAATTCTATTTATTGCAATAGGATTCCAAATACTCTACAAACATTCCATTCTGTTATGAATCAGAAAAAAATATTATAAATCACAGCACTTTTATTTTTTAAAGTACTTCATCTACTTCAACAAATGTTACACAAAGATCGATCCGATAACAGTTGTAAATGTCACTTAATTCCACAGGGTGTCGATAATGGTGGACACTGGTGAAAGTGATCACTATTATCGACACCTCACGTGACTTCTCAAACGCACGTTTAGATACAAAATGGCGACTGTCAAATGAAAGAGTAAGAAACAAAGTAGGTTTCAACAAGGAGATCATGAAATATTGGTGAATTTCAGAAGTAAAAACATGTCCATGATCTTTCCACCGTGTTTACCTGCGATAATAACGTCCGGGTTTTCCTCGAATTGCTGATCGTGCTAAAAAAAATTCCATCTCAGGTAATGAGCTGCGTCATCAGATGACAAGATCAAAGGGCGAGGCGGGTCTTCCGGTTGAGTAATTAACCAATAATAACTGTTGTAACTGAAACTCACTTTTTGTAAAATTGTTTTTTATTGGTAAATCTGAAAAGGTGTCGATAATTATGGCCTGTCAATAACTGTAGCCACCGCTCTACTTAGAATTTTCTTAACCACTAGTATGCATTTATACTAATCATGTGGGATGTGGCTATAAGGCAGGCTCATCTCATCTCATTATCTGTAGCCGCTTTATCCTTCTACAGGGTCGCAGGCAAGCTGGAGCCTATCCCAGCTGACTACGGGCGAAAGGCGGGGTACACCCTGGACAAGTCGCCAGGTCATCACAGGGCTGACACATAGACACAGACAACCATTCACACTCACATTCACACCTACGGTCAATTTAGAGTCACCAGTTAACCTAACCTGCATGTCTTTGGACTGTGGGGGAAACCGGAGCACCCGGAGGAAACCCACGCGGACACGGGGAGAACATGCAAACTCCACACAGAAAGGCCCTCGCCGGCCCCGGGGCTCGAACCCAGGACCTTCTTGCTGTGAGGCGACAGCGCTAACCACTACACCACCATGATAAGGCAGGCTCTTCAAAAAAAAATTCTTGCCTCAGAACCAGTTTGAGGGAAAATGAGAAGAACAAACATGGAGGACAGAGAGAGTGCAGGTGAAAATTTTGTCCTATTAGTCAGCAAATATAAGGAGATTTATGACATATTAAATCGAAAACATTTCAGTGCCTTGGCACTTGGCTATTTTTGGGACATTCAATGGTATGTAATATGACTGTGGCTGCATATAGTCAAGTCGCACAAGCAGCTCCTCTTCTCTTCATTTTCTGCCTCCAATGCTACAGTGAAGGCAAACAAGCTCCTCATCACCAGCTGACAATAATAACTAGCAAGATAGCAAGCTAACAGAGTTAGTTAGTGAGATCAGCTGCCATTTATTTGGTCCTGCCATGTTGGATGACCTGCCATGGTCCAGTGCACAGTGCAAGGCTAATGCCCAGGTCAGATGGCAGAAAGACGCATGCTGCGACCTGCGATCAGTCGGGTGGCGACCGACTGCAGGTGGACGCAGGTGTTTTGCGTCAAATCCTTCGTTGTGGTCAGATGTATTGCAAGACGCAGAGTTTTTAATCTGAATCTTGTCACGAGCCATCCGGGAACATCTAGGTCCTTATCCGATCTTTCACCCCTTTCCTTGGTTTACCCTGAGCTTTCCCTGCGCTGCGGCCAGCACACCTGTCTCTCATCAGCTCATCCACAACTCTATATTATACTGCTCGGATATTCATTCGGCGCGGGATATGGTTTTTCGCCCTTTCCCCCCCTGTTTTTTGTATTCTATTATTTTGTTACTTTGCTGCGCGCTGTGGAGTATTTCGCTCTTCTGTGGATATCTTTCATTGGGACTGTGAGTGCGTTGTTTTCCTGACACGGAAGCGCTTTGAACTTTTAAACTTCTGAA
Organism: Neoarius graeffei; assembly: GCF_027579695.1. Classification (NCBI taxonomy): domain Eukaryota; kingdom Metazoa; phylum Chordata; class Actinopteri; order Siluriformes; family Ariidae; genus Neoarius; species Neoarius graeffei. Next base: position 83,740,196 of record NC_083570.1, on the reverse strand, counting down.
CTGTGTTCTTTGAACTGAGAGCTCTTTCCTGTTGCGGGGCTGCGTTTCTGGACTCTATAATGCTTTTTTCCTCTTGCGCTCATCTGGCAGCTGATCTCTAATCTCCGTTTTTTTCCCTAATTACCCATTCCTGTATTTCTCCCGTCAGCTTCTCCCCTCCCCTCCACTCCTCCGCCATCCGGATTAAGACCTGCCTTCTACATGCATCAACCTGCTATTTGCACCGATTGGAAGCGAATCACAGCTAAAATGCGAACAGATCATGATCCACCTGGATCAACCTGCCTCTGATAAAGACCCTCTACCATAATCTGCGTTGTTGTGCGTCGACGCAAGACCAGTCTTGCGTCTACCTGCGATTTTGTTATCATGGGTAGACGCAAGTAGTTGAAAACTAGTTGCAGCCTGCCACCTGACCTGGGCATAAGGGCTTCAAACCCCAGCTAACATTTAACGTGTATGACTTTCTATATGACCCAGCAAGTTCAGAAGCAAATAAATAAATGCAAACAAAAGACATTCCAGAAGCAAAAAACAAAGAATTAAAACTGGAGGATGTTTGTGGATATGGTCTGACATGAGTAGAGAATCACATAAAGCCAATAAATCACACACCACTGGACTCATACTCACATGGGGAAAGAGCGGAAAATGAAGGTTCTTTCTGAGCTGAGCTGTAGATGAGCCACACCAGTCTTCAAACACGTGCAGGTTTGCCTGACCCTTATACTGTGAGGGGAAAAATAAAGAGAGAGAGAGAGAGAGAGAGAGAGAGAGATGAAGAGATCATTATAGTTGACAATGTAACACAGCCTACGGCTTCAAACTAAAAAGCAGAAAATGAAGGGCCGACAGAAAATAATGTTTTTATTTGAGAAACTTCTCGGTTCATATGAGATTAGACTTATGAGATAAGTACAGAGAGCAGGGATATCCTGAGGAAAAGGAATATGGAGGAGGCTACAAAGTTACCGCTCTACTCATCTCTCTACTGGGATGGCTCACGGGCTAACCTGCTGCAGGAAGCTCAAAGCCTCAGAGAACAGCTTACACATTAATAATACAAGACTACAGTCCAGGGCCTGTGAGGGCCAGCTTGCTGCAGGGTACACACGCATGCATGCGCACACACACACAAGCCTTTATCCACTATGCAAAATACTAAAACTTTGCATCCAGATATAGTGCATTTCCACTATCCATTGGTCCAGAAACAAAACTGGTTTGTTTTTTTTAAATAACAAAAAAAAATCCAATTATTTCTAAAACAAAATGAAAGGAAAAAGGGTATGCTAGTTCCATAATATATCAGAATCATTTATTTGTCATTGTAAAACATGTCACAACGAAAAAGTGCTACTCCTTCTGGTGCATAGAAGTATACATTCATACACTCACTCGCGCCATACTCTCATACCGATACATACACATCATAGGACAGGTCACATAAGAAACAGTATAAAAATATATATTAGGCAGTATAAAAATAGATTTTTTCCCCTTTTCCTCTTTTTGGAAAAAAAAAAAAAATCACAGTACTAGAAAGTGCAAATGTAGTGCAACCAGGCAAGATAATCATTCAGCATGATGAAGTCCTATTTCTGTAAGTGAATGTTGTGATGGCTGTGGGGAAAAAGCTGTCTCTGAATCTGGTTGTGCGGGTTCTGGCAGACCTGTAACGCCTTCCTGAGGGAAGTAACTGAAAGTGTTCGTGGCCTGGGTGAGAGGAGTCCTTGATTATGTTTTTTGCTCTGCTGAGGTAACAGGATGAGGCGATGCTGTCAAGTGTGGGCAGGGAGTAGCCAATGATCTTTTCTGCAGACCTGATGACCCTTTGCAGTGATTTTTTTCTGTGCCACAGTGCAGCTTGCATACCACACTGTGATGCAGTACGTCAGCATGCTCTCTATAGCAGAGCGATAAAAGGCCACCAGCAGCGTCTCCCTTAGGTTATTTCTCCTTAGCAGTCTCAGGAAGTAGAGACGCTGCTGTGCCCTTTTGATGATGGTAGTGGTGTTAGCTGTCCAGGAGAGGTTGTCAGCGATATGGACTCTCAGGAATTTGAAGGTGTGGGCCCTCTCGACACTGGAAGAGTGGCGGTGGATCCATATGCCGCTTCCTCCTGAAGTCCAGGATCAGCTCTTTGGTCTTTGATATGTTGAGCTCAAGGTTGTTGTTATGGCACCATACTGTCAGCCTCTCGATCTCAGCCCTATAGTGTGTCTCATCATCTCCCACTACTATGTGACCGACGACTGTGGTGTCATCTGCAAATATGATGATGGTGTTGGAGGGATGAGCTGAGGAACAGTCACTAGTGTACAGGGAGTATAGCAAAGGGCTGAGAACACACCCTTGCGGTGCACCTGTACTGAGTGTGATAGTGGAGGAGAGGTGGGGGCCCAGTTGGACAACTTGTGAGCGGTTGGTGAGGAAATCACTTATCCAGGTGCAGATGGGGGTGGAGAGGCCCAAGTGGAGCAGCTTGTTGATGAGGATGTCCGGGATGATAGTGTTGAACGCCGAGCTGTAGTCCACATATGTACTCTACGGTACATATGTAGTCCATATATATATATATATATATATATATATATATATATATATATATATTAGTGCTGTCAAAGTTAACGCGATAATAACGCATCTCAATTTAACGCGATTAAAAAAAATAGTGCCGTTAACGCAAATTCTAATTTGGCCCTGCGAGTCACCCGTAGTTCCTGTTGAGGCTTGTCGCGCGCTGCTTCAATAAGAGTACGTGTGAGTGATGGAGAAAGGCATAGACATATAAACATCCTCGCCGCCATATTGGATGGGGCAAAGTGGAGATTCTTCAGCCGTCTCTGGTATAGCGTCTAGACAGTAGCCGAGAATAAAGATGCCTCATTCATGTGCTGCGTTTAACTGTACCAACAGGTTTACCGTCCAAACGCGATCACATGGGATTACCTTTCACAGGTGAGACTGGAAAAATACTTTTCAATACTGTTCCTTCAGTCTTCAGTTTCCCAGCTCATCTCCACCGGGGAGGTGTAGAGTTATAAGCAGTGAGAATGAGATAATACAGCGCCACACTATGATGAACGTTTTTGAACATATAATGAATGTTTTTATTTTTGTTATGTTTTTTCTTCTTTTATGGCAAATACTTCTCTTCAAAAGAAACTAATGAAGAGTAAAATAAAACATTTTTTTATTTTCACAGTGATATGCACTTTATTTTTCATCCCTTGGTTTTCTCATCTAATATGGAAGTTATGGATGTCGGTGGCTGTGACAAGACGTGTTATGCTCTGCAATAAAAAAAAAAAACATTGGTACAAAGCAAGCCCATTCACTTTTTTATGCTGATAAGAGAATTACAATGGTTTTTCATGTGACAAAAATGTGCGATTAAATTGCGATTAATCGCGAGTTAACTATGACAGTCGCGACATTAATCGCGATTAAATATTTTAATCGCTTGACAGCACTAATATATATATATATATATATATATATATATATATATATATATATATATATATATAAGCCACTCCCCCACCCGACGACTACGCTCTGCAGATGCCAACCTCCTCACTCCCATCACCACGTCCAAGTACTGGACCCTCGGAGACAGAGCCTTCGCCATCGCTGCCCCTACCCTCTGGAACTCCCTCCCCCTGGCCATCCGTAACTCTGATACACTACTTTCCTTCAAGCGCCATCTCAAAACCCACCTGTTCAAGACTGCATATGATACTTGACACGTCACCTTCCTGCAGATCACCTTCCTATTTATCTGTTGTCTGTGTCTGTGTGTGTGTGTGTGTGTGTGTGTGTGTGTGTATGTTTGAACCTCCTGTAAAGCGTCTTTGAGTATCATGAAAAGCGCTATACAAAACAGATGTATTATTATTATACAGTGGTGCTTGAAAGTTTGTGAACCCTTTAGAATTTTCTATATTTCTGTATAAATATGACCTAAAACATCAACAGATTTTCACACAAGTCCTAAAAATAGATAAAGAGAACCCAGTTAAACAAATGAGACAAAAATATTATACTTGGTCATTTATTTACTGAGGAAAATGAGCCAATATTACATATCTGTGAGTGGCAAAAGTATGTGAACCTCTAGGATTAGCAGTTAATTTGAAGGTGATATTAGAGTCAGGTGTTTTCAATCAATGGGATGACAATCAGGTGTGAGTGGGCACCCTGTTTTATTTAAAGAACAGGGATCTATCAAAGTCTGATCTTCACAATGCATGTTTGGGGAAGTGTATCATGGCACGAGCAAAGGAGATTTCTGAGGACCTCAGAAAAAGTGTTGTTGATGCTCATCAGGCTGGAAAAGGTTACACAACCATCTCTAAAGAGTTTGGACTCCACCAATCCACAGTCAGACAGATTGTGTACAAATGGAGGAAATTCAAGACCATTGTTACCCTCCCCAGGAGTGGTCGACCAACAAAGATCACTCCAAGAGCAAGGCGTGTAATAGTCGGCGAGGTCACAAAGGACCCCAGGGTAACTTCTAAGCAACTGAAGGTCTCTTTCACATTGGCTAATATTAATGTTCATTAGTCCACCATCAGGAGAACACTGAACAACAATGGTGTGCATGGCAGGGTTGCAAGGAAAAAGCCACTGCTCTCCAAAAAGAACATTGCTGCTCATCTGCAGTTTGCTAAAAATCACGTGGACAAGCCAGAAGGCTATTGGAATGTTTTGTGGATGGATGAGACCAAAATAGAACTTTTTGGTTTAAATGAGAAGCGTTATGTTTGGAGAAAGGAAAACATTGCATTCCAGCATAAGAACCTTATCCCATCTGTGAAACATGGTGGTGGTAGTATCATGGTTTGGGCCTGTTTTGCTGCATCTGGGCCAGGACAGCTTGCCCTCATTGATGGAACAATGGATTCTGAATTATACCAGTGAATTCTAAAGGAAAATGTCAGGACATCTGTCCATGAACTGAATCTCAAGAGAAGGTGGGTCAGGCAGCAAGACAACGACCCTAAGCACGCAAGTCATTCTTCCAAAGAATGGTTAAAGAAGAATAAAGTTAATGTTTTGGAATGGCCAAGTCAAAATCCTGACCTTAATCCAATTGAAATGTTGTGGAAGGACCTGAAGCGAGCAGTTCATGTGAGGAAACCCACCAACATCCCAGAGTTGAAGCTGTTCTGTACGGAGGAATGGACTAAAATTCCTCCAAGCCGGTGTGCAGGACTGATCAACAGTTACCAGAAACATTTAGTTGCAGTTATTGCTGCACAAGGGGGTCACACCAGATACTGAAAGCAAAGGTTCACATACTTTTGCCACTCACAAATATGTAATATTGGATCATTTTCCTCAAGAAATAAATGACCAAGTATAATATTTTTGTCTCATTTGTTTAACTGGGTTCTCTTTATCTACTTTTAGGACTTGTGTGAAAATCTGCTGATGTTTTAGGTCATATTTATGCAGAAATATAGAAAATTCTAAAGGGTTCACAAACTTTCAAGCACCACTGTATATATACGTATATATATATATATATATATATATATATATATATATATATATATATATATATATTCCACACACATAAAGTACTGTGCACAAGTATTAGGCCCCTATTTTTTTATACAAATTTTGTTATAGATGTACAGTATATTTTATGACTTCTCCATTATCGAGTCAGTACAAAAACATGTTAGAGTTCCCAACGTTCGTTTTCCAGCACAAAATTAAATATTACAGAAAAAATGTTTGTTTCTGAGCAGCATATTACATAAGACAGCACTTTTCAGATTAAAAAAGAAAAAAACATAATGAAGGCTGCTGGGTTTTGGTGCAAAATGAATAAGCAAGTGTGACAAAGTGTCCAGAAGAACTGTGGCTGGTTCTGTAAGATGCTCAGTAAAACCTACAGCTCATTTCCTTATAAAACTGCACTCATTGTACCCGAGACTGCTATTATTTTAAAGCAAAGGGTCATCTCACACCGAATATTGACTTTGTTTCATTTCTTATGGCTTACTGCTGTTTATAGTATGTTTTTAATGTTGAAACATTCCATTTCTTTTCATTATTTTTTGAAGTCATTTATGGTCTCCAGCATTTTTTTTTTGCACACTACTGTATATAGTGTAGTAGCTAGCCTTATCTTTTCAAACTGCTGCTTCATGGGGTGGTGTAACATGCATGGAGTAAACCGCTATCCTCCCTTTACATGAGCTCACAGATGCCCACGATTGGCTAGTGTAGCTGTGATTGATAAGTAGAGAGAGAGTATGCCACCCCTCCCACCAAGAGAACATGGTTGAGTTTGGTTTTTTGGCCTCTGGGCCACAGCTGGCTGTGGTATTGTCTGGATTCAAACTGGATGTCTCTGATAGCTTTTTTGGTTTGTGCTACTTGGGAACCAGCAATATTGTTTTTTATCTAAATATCTAAGATTACTATCTAAGAGCATTTAAAGTGCCATTCCACCATTGGATGTATTCTTTAGCATAAAATACAATATATTTTGACAACATATATAAATGGTATCACTAGATAGAGAAATCTTTTAGCTTCAAAATGATATATCAAACATAATTTTTTGACAACGACAAGTATATTAATTTTGCGACCAAAGTCACCTACCCTTTTAATTTCCGCGCGTGATGTCATCGGCAGGTTCCCCTTCTTGTGTACCACGTGACGTGTGACGTGGCACATATTATCAGCAATGGTGGATAGAACGCGATAAAAATAATACCAATAAATCTAGCTAATACCAATAAATCTAGCTAACTGAAAGATTAACTCAAAATTTTTCGCAATTTTTTTGGCCCCCATATACGAGGAGAAATGACTCTCTCACTTTGGGGGTTTCCTGGTCTAAAAATAGACCGACACGTGGTACACAAGAAGGGGAACCTACCGATGACATCACGTTTCACTACCGCGCGGAAATTAAAAGGGTAGGTGACTTTGGTCGCAAAATTAATAATTTTTTGACAACGACAAGTATATGTTTGATACATCATTTTGAAGCTAAAAGATTTCTCTGTCTAGTCATGTTGTCATAAAATATACTGTATTTTATGCCAAAGAATACATCCAATGGTGGAATGGCACTTTAAGGTTAGACATAGGAACATTGTTAATTCACACATTTTTTTCATTGTTGAACTTAGCAATAGCTTAGTTGAGCTCAGTAATAATGATGTACTCACTTTTCTGTAATGTCCCGAGAGGTAAATGAGTTAGCCCATGTTTACATTAGACCGTATCAGCGGATCATCAGATTAACGTTTTTAAAACGATTAGTGTGCACACAGCAACACCAATACACGATTTGCGTGCACATAGCAACGCCAATACACGGATACACTCGGCTCCGCAGGCATCCTGCGCTCCAAATCACTCCGCCCTGAACAGCGAGTGCCCTCTGGAGGGTGCGCACTCCGGCCCTGCGCAGCTCACACAGCGCGCGAGTGAAGTGCACAAGCCACGATTCGGGACTGAGCCGCTGTGTGTGTGATCCCAGCGCAGATCACTTACCACTTGCAAGTGGAAGGATGGCAAGCCTAAAGACCATCATAACTACACAATGGGCAGTATTTGCATCAGTATTTGCAGTATTTTCATACTTTTATACTCTTTAATGAAAGGTGATACAAGGCGGAAGTCCGCGCCGTTTTTCAGCAGTCGCGTCACATGACCAACGCCAGCAAATCAGGAAGGTGGATGTCACAGTGACGTTGTCCAATGAGACGCCAGCTAGAGCTCAGCTCAGCGTATCCGCGTATTCTGAATGTTTACACAGCACCGGAGCTGACACGATCTGGATTGAATACGTGGGCGCTGGCGGATTCCCGTTTCCCGGCGTTTCCAGGCGGTTTAATGTAAATGGACAGTGCATCCACGAAGAAAACGAGACAGATACGGTCTAATGTAAACGTAGCCTTAGACCACTAAAGTTTCATTGATTCCTGTTGGACCAGTTCTTGTTTGTGAATGTGCAGGTGGAACAATGTTCCACCATCAGGCTGGACTAGTCCTAAATAGGGGGTATACCAGGGACGGATCCAGCCCAAGAATCTGACAGTTGTACATCTGCAGAAATATTTTCATACCAGATCGCTATGGATTTTCACAGGGGCATAGAGCACACCGAGACCTTTCTGAAGAGGGCAGCCATGGCCCGCTATGATCGCGGCTCAGCCTGCTATTCATCCCCGAAGTCCTGTGCGAGCATGGCTCGCCAAAAACTTTAATATGAGCCCTGGCTCCAGCCGCGTGCACACGCCGAGATTTAAAAATTCATAACTCAGCCACTGAAAGTCCTAGCCTTGACAAAATTTACAGGCACCTCCTTCTCCCCGAAACCTTTCAAAACAGCCCACGTTCGGCCCACTATGACTGCGGATCAGCCCACTATTCGCCCCTGAAGCCCTGCGCAAGTGTGGCTCATCGAAAACTTTAATATGATCCCTGGCTCCAGCCGCGTGCACACGCCAGGATTTAAAAATTCATAACTCAGCCACCGAAAGTCCTAGCCCTGCCAAACTTTACAAGCCTCTCCCTGAGACCTTTCAAAACAGCCCAGGCACGACCTGCTACGACCGTGGCTCAGCCTGTTATTTATGGCGAATTTTGAATTTCAACCTCTTTCTGGGGGCGGCACGGTGGTGTAGTGGTTAGCGCTGTCGCCTCACAGCAAGAAGGTCCTGGGTTCAAGCCCCAGGGCCGGCGAGGGCCTTTCTGTGTGGAGTTTGCATGTTCTCCCCGTGTCCGCGTGGGTTTCCTCCGGGTGCTCCGGTTTCCCCCACAGTCCAAAGACATGCAGGTTAGGTTAACTGGTGACTCTAAATTGAGCGTAGGTGTGAATGTGAGTGTGAATGGTTGTCTGTGTCTATGTGTCAGCCCTGTGATGACCTGGCGACTTGTCCAGGGTGTACCCTGCCTTTCGCCCGTAGTCAGCTGGGATAGGCTCCAGCTCGCCTGCGACCCTGTAGAAGGATAAAGCGGCTAGAGATAATGAGATGAGATGAGATGAGATGAGAACCTCTTTCTGGAGCATTTTATTGGTTTGACCTAGATTCTTTGTCTCAAGTCATGCTGTACAAAGCATCATGAGAATACAGGTAATTAGGTCAGGTAAGCATCACCACTTACCATAGGTGGTCGGATCCTGAACCACTGGTCTGTTGGTTGAGCATGGCTATAGCCCATGTAGCTGGCTAGTGGTAAAGTAAACAAACACCCCATGACCGATGTACATGCATCGGTCTAGATCTGTCCCTGGGTATACCATGACTATGCTTAATATGAGAAGTCGAAAAAGTATCCATATATATGTTTGGTTTCAACTACACCTGGTGACCACGGCACTAAGATGTCTGTACCGTTGTAGATTCTGGAGTAATGTTAATCAAGATCACCAATAAAACTCTGGCATAAACCAGAAAATCTTCATCCTCGAGACATGACTGCACCAGTTGGCAGAGTTGATTAGTGTTAGCTGGCATGCATATGGATGGTTGTAATGTCTTTCTGATGTCAATTAAGCCAATTACAGTAACCTTGGTCATGTCTTTACTTTCATGATGGCTCATTTTCAGTCCAATGCCTCAAGACATGATTTTCTCAGACAGGGGAATGCTATCACCGAAGCGACTGTTTATTCTTTGCTGTTAACTTGGCATTGATTCCCTTTTCCCACTGCTGAGTGCTCAAATGAAATCAATAAAAGAAGATTAGAGACAGTTCATCCACACACCTTTTTTACTGTCCACAGCAGCAGATGAACATCTCTCACTTAAACCTAGTGTTCACTTATACTGATCTGTTGCTCTAGTCCTGCCTCTCCAGGTCCTGTGTTGCTGACCCTGGGTTTCTGTGTCAGGGAAAGTTATGTTGCTACGGTATAATCCAGGAGGAGGTAGAACTAAGCCAGATCCAGTAACTAATTCACAGCACCAACCAGCTGTATCACTTTTCCCCTGTAGCAGATCAGAGTGTTTTTACTCTGTGGTCTGAATTTGAATTATTATCCCATAGCTAAAAGTAGGCCAGAGATAGACACTGATATTAGACATCTATAAATACACCCTGTTCAAATGATATTTTTTCCCAGATCTTCCTTTTGATTTTCTGCTATTTTCTACTGTTTACAGCAAGAGAGGTAGACACAACTATATATACTTTATCAGTGTTTATTACTGCAACATCCAAAGTCAGAGCAGCACAAGAATGAAGACCATCATGCATAACAATTAACAGCAAAAAAGTCAGACGCTACTAAGTCCAAAGTTTGGACACACTTTCTAATTCAACATTTTTTCTTTTTTTTTATTAATTAAAATTCACTTCATGTCTTAAAGTAATGATGGATGCTGTTTCTCTTTACTTAATTGAGCGCTTCTTGACATAATATACATGACTACAGTTGTGGAATAGGGGTATTTACTGTATTTTTATTATTTACTATTTGATCTCAAACACATTAAGAAGGCAAGAAATTGCACTAATTAACTTTTGACGAAGCATAGCTGTTAATTAAAAAACATTCCAGGTGACTACCTCATGAAGCTGGTTAAGATAATGCTAATAATGTACAAAGTGTCATCAAGGTAAACGGGGCTACTTTAAAGAATCTAAAATATGAAACTTTTTTTTTCTTCATTTTAACAATTTTTGTTTACAACATAATTCCATATATGTTCCATATGTTATTTCATAGTATTGACATCTTCAGTATTGTTCTGCAATGTAGAAAATAGTCAAAATAGAGAAAAACCTATGAATGAGTCGGCGTGTCCAAACTTTTGATTCATACTATAAGTGGCAGGATGCTGATATCTTCGTTAAAGACTTGATCACACTGTACACTAAACTACTGTAGGATAAGAGTATACATAATAATCTGTTCTCTCTCTCTCTGTTAAGTGAGACTCATTGTCTAAAGTGATTCTGGTGTGGATCCTGACACACTTCCTCTCGCATTTCAAACCCATCTGATTCATCCTCATACTTCCTCTCCTTCTTGAATTAACTGCACTTGTGACTCAATTTCCACTGCTCTGGTTGGTCTCATGTTAATTTTATAAAGATCTGCATTTCCTAAAAATTATTTATGCCCAAGTCTCACCATTGCTTCAGTAGACAATCTGACCTTGATACTGTCGATTTTTACTTCCTAATAACTGCTGCTGTAATCATAAAGCCTGTCCTCTTATTTCCAGTATGCTCATACTGAATCATCTTTCAATACATTGTTTGTACTGTTTGTCTTTATTCTTCTACACTTGTAGCAGGGCGGAGCCCCATACTTAAGAGAATATGGTGATGCATTTACCTGATTCTTGATGGCTTTTGCGACCGTATGGTGTCCGTACATACGAACATGTACCACCACAGGGAACCCGATCATAAGTGCAAGACAATGTATCTTAAACACTTGACCACCGGACAAAAAATTTGTATCTTTATTGACATTATAGATTACTATATATACAGTGGTGCTTGAAAGTTTGTGAACCCTTTAGAATTTTCTACATTTTAGCATAAATATGACCTAAAACATCATCAGATTTTCACACAAGTCCTAAAAGTAGATAAAGAGAACCCAGTTAAACAAAGGAGACAAAAATATTATACTTGGTCATTTATTTATTGAGGAAAATGATACAATATTACATATCTGTGAGTGGCAAAAGTATGTGAACCTCTAGGATTAGCAGTTAATTTGAAGGTGAAATTAGTCAGGTGTTTTCAATCAATGGGATGACAATCAGGTGTGAGTGGGCACTCTGTTTTATTTAAAGAACAGGGATCTATCAAAGTCTGATCTTCACAACACATGTTTGTGGAAGTGCATCATGGCACGAACAAAGGATATTTCTGAGGACCTCAGAAAAAGCGTTGTTGATGCTCATCAGGCTGGAAAAGGTTACAAAACCATCTCTAAAGAGTTTGGACTCCACCAATCCACAGTCAGACAGTGTACAAATGGAGGAAATTCAAGACCATTGTTACCCTCTCCAGGAGTGGTCGACCAACAAAGATCACTCCAAGAGCACGGCGTGTAATAGTCAGCGAGGTCACAAAGGACTCCAGGATAACTTCTAAGCAACTGAAGGCCTCTCTCACATTGGCTAATGTTAATGTTCATGAGTCCACCATCAGGAGAACACTGAACAACAATGGTGTGCATGGCAGAGTTGCAAGGAGAAAGCCACTGCTCTCCAAAAAGAACATTGCTGCTCATCTGCAGTTTGCTAAAGATCACATGGACAAGCCAGAAGGCTGTTGGGAAAATGTTTTGTGGACGGATAAGACTAAAATAGGACTTTTTGGTTTAAATGAGAAGTGTTATGTTTGGAGAAAGGAAAACACTGCATTCCAGTATACAAACCGTATCCCATCTGTGAAACATGGTGGTGGTAGTATCATGGTTTGGGCCTGTTTTGCTGCATCTGGGCCAGGACGGCTTGCCATCATTGATGGAACAATGAATTCTGAATTATACCAGCGAATTCTAAAGGAAAATGTCAGGACATCTGTCCATGAACTGAATCTTAGGAGAAGGTTGGTCATGCAGCAAGACAACGACCCTAAGCACACAAGTTGTTCTACCAAAGAATGGTTAAAGAAGAATAAAGTTAATGTTTTGGAATGGCCAAGTCAAAGTCCTGACCTTAATCCAATGGAAATGTTGTGGAAGGACCTGAAGTGAGCAGTTCATGTGAGGAAACCCACCAACATCCCAGAGTTGAAGCTGTTCTGTACGGAGGAATGGGCTAAAATTCCTCCAAGCCGGTGTGCAGGACTGATCAACAGTTAGCGGAAACGTTTAGTTGCAGTTATTGCTGCACAAGGGGGTCACACCAGATACTGAAAGCAAAGGTTCACATACTTTTGCCACTCACAAATATGTAATATTGGATCATTTTCCTCAATAAATAAATGACCAAGTATAATATTTTTGTCTCATTTGTTTAACTGGGTTCTCTTTATCTACTTTTAGGACTTGTGTGAAAATCTGATGTTGTTTTAGGTCATATTTATGCAGAAATATAGAAAATTCTAAAGCGTTCACAAACTTTCAAGCACCACTGTGTGTATATATCTCATCTCATCTCATTATCTGTAGCCGCTTTATCCTGTTCTACAGGGTCGCAGGCAAGCTGGAGCCTATCCCAGCTGACTACGGGTGAAAGGCGGGGTACACCCTGGACAAGTCGCCAGGTCATCACAGGGCTGACACATAGACACAGACAACCATTCACACTCACATTCACACCTACGCTCAATTTAGAGTCACCAGTTAACCTAACCTGCATGTCTTTGGACTGTGGGGGAAACCGGAGCACCCGGAGGAAACCCACGCGGACACGGGGAGAACATGCAAACTCCACACAGAAAGGCCCTCGCCGGCCACGGGGCTCGAACCCGGACCTTCTTGCTGTGGTTATTTTTTAATTTGCTTTTTAAAAAATACCATGGAATTATTTACTAATGCATTTTATGGACAACATTCACAACAATTTCATATAAAACTAGTTAAAACAGTTTTATTAGTCCACTAGCTTGTTGGACAATTGACAGTTTCTGTCACGTAAGGGTGATACATGGATGTAATCGCAGAAAAAAGTTTTATTGAAAGCATACTAGCAAAGAGATCCAAAATGTAGAGTCGAAAAACAGTCAGTGGTCGAGTGAGACAGACAGGATATCAGAGGTAACACAATACTCAGGGCCTGTTTACACGAGGACACTGTCGGGTAAAAACAACTAAATATTTTATCAGAAGTGCCTTTCATCTACATGGGGACGGCGTTTTCGAGGCTGAAAAACGGAAAAATTGAAAACGCCTTCCAGAGTGGATAAGTTAAAAACAGCCCCCGTTGCATACCCGTCTAAACTACCCAATACGCGAAACTCTCCTCGGATCTGCTCACGTCGGGTATGCGTTTACGTCATAGTAAGAGCATGTGTGGCAGCGGGGGCGTGGTCAAGCGCCGGTCTGTGACAGGAGGGTGGAGTCAGGGAAGGTAAGTGGCAGAATCACTACACCTGATGTCAATTAACCTGTGTTTGTGTGTCTTCCCAGTGACCGCGCCCTATTTAAAGAGGGAGAGCAGAGAAGCTCATCCCCAAGCTAGACGCCGGTTGCGTGTGTGTCTGTTGGTTTAAAAATATTGTTAGACTGAAAAGTGTGGCAATAAAGCCTATTTGTAAACCTGATCTCTGTTCTGCCGTCCTCTGTGCTCCACCCACTCATATAGAACGGCTACAGCATGTCTGATTACATCGATCCAACGGACCTTCAAGCTGCTCTGGCAACCTCACGAGTAGCCATAGGCAGAGTAGTCAAAGTTTTCGCGGTGCAGATGTGCAGATCAGACAAGACGGAAGACGTTGCGCATGCGTGCAGACATAGCGGAGGTCTTTCACAGCACCACTAAGCCGCCTGGCATGCACATCCAATTGAATTCCACACATTTATGCATCACCGTATAGACGCAGATTTCCTCCTTAAAAACGGTCGTGTAGACGTGGAAAAAAGTGAGAACGAAAACGGACTTTCGTGTTTTTGTTTCAGACCGTCCCCGTGTAAAGTGGGCCTCAAAGTCCAAAAACACAAACAGGGTCAAAACCAGAAAAGTGATACAAAATATAAGGCTTAGTAATGTCAGAAGCAGGGTACAGAACGTATACTTTGCAAAGTCTGTGTGTTACTCAGAATCTTTCTGTGTATATGCTGTGATTGCGCTCTAATCAGGAACAGGTACGTGGTAATCAGTCCTAATGGCATAGTGCGTGTGCCAACGCCCATGGACATGACAGATGTAACCAGACAACTATTTGACATATCAAGTTTGATATTCCATCATAACTATATAGTTATGATGTAAAGTCAAAGCGCTGGTTCACTGCTGTCCACCAGGCACCCAGCAGAGTCACACCATAATATATGTCGTGGTGTTGTTTCTGGCGCATGACATGCGGTGTCAAAGAAAGGAATAAATATGTATTGATAACTGCGATGCGTATCTCATGACTGTATCACTGTCACAAGACAATGCAGCAATTTGTTAATGCAAAATACACAACACTTTCCTTAGAAAATACAACATCTCCCTCCATTGCTATGCAGATGATACGCAGATTTACATGCCATTAAAACATAATGACCCCCACTCCTTTAAACATTTATTAGACTGTCTAGAGGACATCAAAGCCTGGATGGCTCTAAATTTTTTAAACTTTAATGAAAATAAAACTGAGGTCTTAGTCTTTTGGCCCAGTGCTGCTTGTGATACACATGGAGACTTAGGCCCCCTTGAACCATATGTCAAAGACACTGTAAAAAACCTTGGTGTAACTTTAGACTGTAATTTTAAATTGGAGAAACAAATAAATACAGTTGTAAAATCTATTTTTTTCCAGTTAAGGCTTTTATCCAAGGTTAAGCCCTTCTTATCCCTCAAAAACTTTGAGATGGCTATTCATGCCTTTGTCTCTTCCCGCCTAGACTACTGCAATGCCCTATATGTGGGCATTAGCTGTTCCTCCTTATTCCGTCTTCAACCAGTTCAGAATGCTGCAGCCCACCTTCTAACCAGAACATGAAGGTGGAAGTATATTACACCTGTGCTTGCAGCCCTTCACTGGCTCCCTGTCCCTTATAGAATAAATTTTAAAATTCTTTTATTTGTTTTCAAATCTTTACATGGTCTGGCTCCACTTTATATATCAGATCTTCTAAAGGTTCAGACAACATCTAGGGCATGTAGGTCAGCCGACCAACTCCGTCTTGTTGTTTCTCGCTCTAGGCTAAAAAGCAGAGGTGACCGGGCTTTTGCAGTGACTGCACCTAAGCTCTGGAACGAGCTGCCACTGCATATACGCCTGGCTCCTTCCTTGGCTGTTTTTAAATCTCATCTAAAAACCCATTTTTATGCCCTGGCGTTCAATACAGCATCTCATCTCATTATCTCTAGCCTCTTTATCCGGTTCTACAGGGTCGCAGGCAAGCTGGAGCCTATCCCAGCTGACTACTGGCGAAAGGCAGGGTACACCCTGGACAAGTCACCAGGTCATCACAGGGCTGACACATAGACACAGACAACCATTCACACTCACATTCACACCTACGGTCAATTTAGAGTCACCAGTTAACCTAACCTGCATGTCTTTGGACTGTGGGGGAAACCGGAGCACCCGGAGGAAACCCACGCGGACACGGGGAGAACATGCAAACTCCACACAGAAAAGCCCTCGCCGGCCACGGTGCTCGAACCCGGACCTTCTTGCTGTGAGGCGACAGTGCTAACCACTACACCACTGTGCCGCCCTCAATACAGCATGATTGTCTTATTTATTTATCTGTATGTATGTGTATATTGTTATGCTCTCTTTTTGTTGTCTTTTCTGTTGTCTATCAAGTCGTACTACTTTGCCTGTCCAGCACTTTGGCCAGCTGTTGTTGCTGTTGTTATTAAAGTGCTTTATAAATAAACGTGACTTGACTTGACACTACATAATTCGATGGTTCATATGCTATAATATTATTATTCTATTCAGGTTTATTTTGTGCCCTTGCAAATATTTTGCTCATACACTCATCAGGATCTCTGCTTTTAGGCAGTGTCTACATATCTATATTATATTTTGATCTGGTTACTTTCAAGGATTCTTCCTCATGTTGTCTCAGGGAGGTGTTGTTATTTTTTTTTATGCCTCTGGCTTACTCATTAGGAATCTGGATTTCTGTAAAGCTGGTTTGAGACAATGTATATTATTAAAAATGCTATGCAAATAAAATTGAACTGAACTTAAAAATATTAAATACTACAAAACTATAGAATGGAATAAATAATAGATGAATCATATCGAGTAGTTCAGTCGATGATCTACTGCTTATTTTACATTCCTGGTTTGACAACAGCCCAAGTCTTCTCCAGTGACTTTGTACTTCTGTGAATGCTTCACATCTTGGTGACAGATTCTCCCCAACTATCTTCCACAGAGCAATGGGTGAAGCAACAAACTCAGTGTAACGACCTCTCTCTCTGTTTCTCTGTCTCCAACCCTCTTACAAAAAGACAAATACACACACACACAGAGCATGCTTCTTATCCATCTGCCTTAGTCTTTAGACCTGTCTCACTGGCTGTATAGTTGGATTTATGGCTGTATTAGTGTGTCTCTCTGGATAACATGGCTGTGTGTGTGTGCGTGCGTGCGCACGCTATGTAAGGCTAAATGCTCTGATATACCAACTGCTAATGACTCTGATAAACCAACTCCATTCACACACACACAGCACACACTTAATAACTGAAGGTGTATACAGTATATTTTGTGTAGAATGAATTTGAATAGTTCTCCTCATCTCATCTCATTATCTCTAGCCGCTTTATCCTGTTCTACAGGGTCGCAGGCAAGCTGGAGCCTATCCCAGCTGACTACGGGCGAAAGGCGGGGTACACCCTGGACAAGTCGCCAGGTCATCACATGGCTGACACATAGACACAGACAACCATTCACACTCACATTCACACCTACGGTCAATTTAGAGTCACCAGTTAACCTAACCTGCATGTCTTTGGACTGTGGGGGAAACCGGAGCACCTGGAGGAAACCCACGCGGACACGGGGAGAACATGCAAACTCCACACAGAAAGGCCCTCGCCGGCCACGGGGCTCGAACCCGGACCTTCTTGCTGTGAGGCGACAGCGCTAACCACTACACCACCGTGCCGCCCCTGGTTTCATCCTCTCCAAACAAATTAAAACTGAAGTGAAAATCCACCGTGTTTAATTTTTAACAATGTCTGTTAGCAACACGATTGCAGAGGTAATACTGTACTGCACACAGACCCACCACAGACTGATCCTGAATTGCTTTTTATGTTTGTTTTCATGGTGAAACTCGAACAGGCTCATGATGGAAATAGAATATAAAATAAAATAAAAACATAGAACGTAACAGAAACTGTACATTTATATTGTATAACAAGAGGTAAACAAACCTATTTTGTCTTACCTCTTAATACCAGTATTGCAGTGAGTACAACAGGTTAAATCTAAATCTAAACATGAGTTAAATTATATAAATTACATATTATTTTAACTTTAAAGGTTGTACATAATTAACCCAATGCATTATGTAAAGGATAATGTACAGTAAGACTATCATTATAGAAAATAAACCAAATAAACTGATGCAGGGGCAGCATGGTGGTGTAGTGTTTAGCGCTGTCGCCTCACAGCAAGAAGGTCCGGGTTCGAGCCCCGTGGCCGGCGAGGGCCTTTCTGTGTGGAGTTTGCATGTTCTCCCCGTGTCCGCGTGGGTTTCCTCCGGGTGCTCCGGTTTCCCCCACAGTCCAAAGACATGCAAGTTAGGTTAACTGGTGACTCTAAATTGACTGTAGGTGTGAATGTGAGTGTGAATGGTTGTCTGTGTCTATGTGTCAGCCCTGTGATGACCTGGCGACTTGTCCAGGGTGTACCCCGCCTCTCGCCCGTAGTCAGCTGGGATAGGCTCCAGCTTGCCTGCGACCCTGTAGAACAGGATAAAGTGGCTAGAGATAATGAGATGAGATGAAACAGATGCAGGTCTTAAAAATCCTGAAGGAGTTTATTTTGCAACTAGACTGCATTTCCGCAGAGAAAATGCAAAGTGTGCTTGCTGAGCTGTAGCAGAATAGCTATCATGCTGGCATGCTAAAAGCTAGCATGCTAACAGTTAGCATACTAACATGCTAACAGCATACTAACATGCTAAAAGCTAGCATGTTAACATGTTAATGCTAACATGCTAATAGATAACATGCTAACAGCTAGCGTTCTAACATGCTAATGATTAACATGCTATTAGTTAAAATTCTAACACTTTAAGGCTAATATGATGACAGCTATCATGCTAACAGGTAACAGGCTAACATGCTGATGGCTAGTATGTTAACTTTTAGCATGCTAACACGCTGAGGGTGACATGCTAACAGCTGACATGCTAACAGTTAGCATGCTAACATGCTCAGGTGAACTCGCTAACAGCAAACATGCAAACTCTGCATGCTATCATGCTAATCCTAACATGTTAACAGCTCTCATGATAACATGCTAATGGTGAACATGCTAACAACTCATGAGCTAATAGCAGGCACGATATCATAATGGGTAACATGCTAACAGCTAGCATGGTAACACGTGAATGCTTATATGCTAATTGCTATCGTGTGTGCGTGTAAGTATTCCTAATAAAGTGGCCATTGAGTTGAAGTTGATTTGCTGTCAAAGTCTCAAATGAGCAGATCCTTGCCAAATGCATCATCACCTATGGGGGAAGGGAGGAACGACTCAGTCAAGCTTCCACTGATTAGCGGCAAAATGGAGAAAAAATGGACGGATGAAAGGCAAGACAAAGCCGAGTGCGGGTCAGAACCGATATCATGTGTGTGATGGGCGATTTGGCCTGAGGTGCCGTATGAAGTTTGGTGGATGTGTGGTGAAGCGTTACTGAGCAAAACTCCATTCATTTGAATGGGGCCAAAAATCAATGAAAGCCTATGGAGGTAAAAAGAGATGCGTGAAAACCCAGGAAAAGACGAGTGCAGGTTTCAGATGAGGGGATGGATCTGTGCGGGGACTTGGCCTGAGGCATCAAGTGAAGTTTCTTGAAGTTTGGTCACTTGGTTAAAAAACTGATGGAGAGTGAAAGTTTTTTCCTGAAACACCATTCATTTTCAATGGGGCCAAAAATCAATGCAAGCCTATGGAGGAAAAAGGGATGAGCAAAAAGAAAGGAAAAATATGAATGCGGGTCAGAACCGATTGCATGTATGTGTCAGGGGAGTTGGTCTGAAGTATCACATGAGGTTTGGTGCATCTGCGATGGAGCGTGTCCGAGTAGGACGATTCGATTCATGAGTCCTATTCATTCTCTATGGGAAAAAAACAAAAGAAAAACGACAAGAACAAGAAAATGGGCGCGTTGATCCAAAAGCTGTACACAAGCACACTACACCACTTTGGGCCAGACGTCTCAGAGTTGGAACGGTGTCTCTATCTTGAACGCCGTAGGAGGAGGAGTGGATCCAAAAAAACGTGTTGGAATAAGGCAGAATAAGTAAACTTAAGAAGAACAATAAGCACACAGCAGCCGAAGGGTGCTGTGTGCTTGAGCAAGCACACTAATAATGACCGTCTCATGGTAGATTATCCTGCTTATTATGCGGCTACTTACTAAAGAAATCAATAACTTGACACAAAATATTCATCTAAAGAGTATTTTATTACTTCTGCTAAAAAAATAGTCCTACCATTGGAAGTGCATTCATGGCAACATAAACTCTGTATTCCTCTTAAGATTAGTTTACTTTGTGTAATAGTTCACATTAAAATTAAAATTAATATTAGAAAAATCCTCCATGGTGTTTTATGATAGAGCAAGGGTAGTTTTTTCCCCCACAGGGTGTCTAGAATGAGCTCATGTTGTTAATTTTATTATTAAAGCAATGAGATTTCCCAGACTTCTTTCTACAGATTGATACGACTGGGCGTGGTCCTCTAGAGCCTCTGATCCGAACTGTGTCCATAGCAACAGTCTGTTATTCATAGCAGTGGTCTACTTTTCAGAAATAACACGCCATAGAAGGCCATACAGTAATTGACCAATAAGAATAGTTTATGCATCAACGCCATCTCATTATCTCTAGCCGCTTTATCCTGTTCTACAGGGTCGCAGGCAAGCTGGAGCCTATCCCAGCTGACTATGAGCAAAAGGCGGGGTACACCCTGGACAAGTCACCAGGTCATCACGGGGCTGACACATAGACAAACATTCACTTTAGAGTCACCAGTTAACCTAACCTACATGTCTGACTGTTGGGGAAACCGGAGCACCCAGAGGAAACCCATGTGGACAACATGCAAACTCCACGCAGAAAGGCCCTCACCGGCCACAGGGTTCGAACCCGTACCTTCTTGCTGTGAGGCGACAGCGCTAACCACTACACCACCGTGCCGCCCACATCAAAGCCATGTAATATTGAAATAATATTGGCTGGTGTTGAGTGGTATATCATCTCATTATCTCTAGCCGCTTTATCCTGTTCTACAGGGTCGCAGGCAAGCTGGAGCCTATCCCAGCTGACTATGGGCAAAAGGCGGGGTACACCCTGGACAAGTCGCCAGGTCATCACAGGGCTGACACATAGACACAGACAACCATTCACACTCACATTCACACCTACGGTCAATTTAGAGTCACCAGTTAACCTAACCTGCATGTCTTTGGACTGTGGGGGAAACCAGAGCACCCGGAGGAAACCCACGCAGACACGGGAAGAACATGCAAACTCCGCACAGAAAGGCCCTCGCCGGCCACGGGCCTCGAACCTGGACCTTCTTGCTGTGAGGCGACAGCGCTAACCACTACACCACCATGCCGCCCAGTGGTATATCAGATACAGTATATTCCATTCAGCTAGTATGATACTGAATGAGACGAAGACGAGTTCAATATCATGCTAGCTGAAGATTAGATTAGATTAGATTAGATTAGATTAGATTAGATTAGATTAGATTAGATTAGATTAGATTAGATAAAACTTTATTTATCCCTTTGGGCAGGTTCCCTCAGGGAAATTAAGAAAAAAAAAGAAAAAAAATTAATCTCTCCCTCTGTTCCTCTCTCATGGAAATAGGCTTTGGGAGTTGAGGTGTATTCAGTGGCCATACTGAATGGAATATATCTGATATACCATGAAAAAAAAGCTATTATTATTATTATACATACACACTCTCTTTTCCGGGTGGCATGGCGGTGTAGCGGTTAGCACTGTCGCCTCACAGCAAGAAGGTCCAGGTTCGAGCCCCGGGGCCGGCGAGGGCCTTTCTGTGCGGAGTTTGCATGTTCTCCCCGTGTCCGCGTGGGTTTCCTCCGGGTGCTCCGGTTTCCCCCCACAGTCCAAAGACATGCAGGTTAGGTTAACTGGTGACTCTAAATTGACCGTAGGTGTGAATGTGAGTGTGAATGGTTGTCTGTGTCTATGTGTCAGCCCTGTGATGACCTGGCGACTTGTCCAGGGTGTACCCCGCCTTTCGCCCGTAGTCAGCTGGGATAGGCTCCAGCTTGCCTGCGACCCTGTAGAAGGATAAAGCGGCTAGAGATAATGAGATGAGAATGAGATGAGATGTGCTTCAGAAATGAAAGGGTTACTGTCCTGAAAACATTAAAATCCAATGAGATATTTTTGTTGTTGTTGTCTCTAGGCTGAGAAGAGTTTAGAGCTGCTCACTCATTGGTTAGGACTTCATTGCCGGGACAGAAGGCCATTGTAGTGTATGTTTATGTAGGAAGTGACAGATGAATTAACCAATCAGATTTTGATTTATAGTGGGAGGGACCAAAAATTCATCGCCCTCGCCTTCTCGAAGGCCAACATGAGCTTAACTGTGACTCGGTGCCATCAGCGCAGCAGTAAAGTCACCTTCCAGCCGGTGTAGCGTTCATCAGTAGTGTTAGTGAATGCTAATAAAGCGGTCAAGCCAGTGCTATCGAGAGCAAGTAGCACAGGCTAACGACCGAGAAACTAAGATTTCTGTCTCCAGACTCTTCTTCCATACACACTCACCACAGTATTTTTCACTCAGACATAAGTATTCATTTCCCTCTGTAATTTACTGAGTTACTTTTAAAATCAACATCAGCTACTACACACAACGGAGCGACCTGGCAGCCTGCCGCTAATCCCTTACAAAATCCTTTGCCCTATTGCTGTTTTTGGTGTGTCTGGCTCAGTTTTGACTGCGCTGAAGTCCCAGCTCTAATAGTAACAGTTTACCACTGTTTGTAAATATGTGTGAAGAATAGCTAATGAAGGTTTGGTAGCCTTTCAGGTATTCAACGTGTCTTTAGTTTCAGTTTTCAGTTTATTTATTTAGTGCTTAATTATAGCATAGCTAATCCTAGTACTGGATTAGCCTAGTCTTTCTCTTTCCCAGCGATCAAAGAAACGCTTCTGTGCATGCGCAGCAGATAACTCTCTCACTGGATAGTCGCATCAGCTCTGACATGTGATGTCATGTTGTCTTGACAACCATGCAATTTCATAAAGCATATTCAACGCTCGTTCTCCATTGGGTAGAGTGACACAATACAGTACATGTAGGATAAGCGATATGCTAACAATATTGCATACTATCAAACCAAATGAATGAAACCTGTTAGAAGGGAATAGAACACGTTTTTTATTCCATCAAATTAAAAAAAAGTGTTCTGTATGTAAAATAATTCAAAATAATGCATTATAATTCAGTTTTACAAATTTCCTAACCAAATCCTAGTGGCCCCTGTGATGTACTCGTGTCCTGTCCTGGGTGTGGGAATAAGCTCCAGATGCACCACAACTCTAACCAGGATAAAGCACTTACTGCTGATGAAAGAATGAATCCTAGTCTCACACACACACACACACACCTCTAAACATTAATTTAGAGCTGTAATTGTACATTTAGGAAGTGTTATAAGATATAAACAAAACCTCTCTCAGCCGATCATAGCATCCTACATGCTAGTGATAAAGTTTATTAAAGGAAGGAATAATGGAAGCTTATTTTAAAAATGGTCTTTAAATCTGTTTTCTCCATTCCCTGGCGTGCAGTACTGGTTGAGTGATGCTTTCAGAAAGTTTGTTCGACTTTGTTTCTCAAGAAACTGAGCTTCACTAATGCATGTACACTCTCTGAGCAGATACAGGCTCTATATTTAACCTAATAGAGCTCCAAACGTAGCGCAGCTGTCTGTGTGTGTCTTTCTTTCTTTCATTCTTTCTTTCTTTCTCTTTCTGTGTGTGGTGTGATGCATTAAACCACCTTGCAAACATGTCTACCGGGATGACAGGCCTCTAAAAAAGAGAGCTTCATACACAGAAAAGCACAAATCACACCTTTTCAGTCACAATATACCACAAGTAACTTTGATTTCAAAATGTTAACAATATACCCAAATGACCATGCCATCACTCATCCGGGGCTGATCACTGTTCAGTCCAACAGCCGCCTGTTAATTTTAGGTTGTGAGTGCAATTGATTTTAAATCCTCGTAATCCTCTGTACTAACAAGTCATCAAATCATTTTTTGACTATTACTCAGCACTATCATAATCTCTAGAGTATTTTCGGACTCAATTTTAGACATTTTTGTACAAATTATCAACTTTGTAGACCATTTCGTCTCCCCACTTTTTGTAAACAACGGTGTAGGGAGGGCGCCATCTCGCAAACTCCTGACGTGACACTAAGGTACATACTACTCCATGCCACTCATCTCATCTCATCTCATTATCTCTAGCCGCTTTATCCTTCTACAGGGTCGCAGGCAAGCTGGAGCCTATCCCAGCTGACTACGGGCGAAAGGCGGGGTACACCCTGGACAAGTCGCCAGGTCATCACAGGGCTGACACATAGACACAGACAACCATTCACACTCACATTCACACCTACGGTCAATTTAGAGTCACCAGTTAACCTAACCTGCATGTCTTTGGACTGTGGGGGAAACCGGAGCACCCGGAGGAAACCCACGCGGACACGGGGACAACATGCAAACTCCACACAGAAAGGCCCTCGCCGGCCCCGGGGCTCGAACCCAGGACCTTCTTGCTGTGAGGCGACAGCGCTAACCACTACACCACCGTGCCGCCCTTTGTTTTTTATATATATATATATATATATAAAAACAAAGGGCGGCACGGTGGTGTAGTGGTTAGCGCTGTCGCCTCACAGCAAGAAGGTCCTGGGTTCGAGCCCCGGGGCCGGTGAGGGCCTTTCTGTGTGGAGTTTGCATGTTCTCCCCGTGTCCACGTGGGTTACTTGAATGTTTCTAGCACAAAAACTCACGGAGCTTTAGATGTGTGTTTACTAACAGTCCTAAAAGTCCCCTGTGGGGGTCGGCGACCTGAGAGTGACTCAGAGCCTACGGCATGAATGACTTAGCCTGTAAATGGTTAAAGTCTTACTTGACTGAAAGATTACAATCCACATGCCTTAACTCTGTTTTATCTACAACATCAACTGTAACTTGCGGTGTACCACAGGGATTTATTCTTGGTCCAGTTCTTTTCATTTTATATATCAATGATTTACCAAACTGTATCCAGGCATGCAAGGTGGCAATGTATGCAGATGATACCATTATTTAATTTTCAGATCACAACATTCAGACAATCAAACAGACCATTCAGCAAGACTCTGTTCGACTTGTGCAGTGGTTCACTGCAAACAAGCTTTCATTGAATCCGTCTAAGTGTAAAGCCATGCTAGTAGGGTCACCCAGGGCCAAGGCCGTAAAAAGCCACTTACATCTCACACTAGCAGACACTCACTACGTTTACATGCACATAGAGAGAATCGAATTTCTGCCGTTGCTCGACTGAAATCGAAGTTCAAAATGCCATGTATACACCTTAATTCGGCTGAAATTGAACCGAACTTGATTTCTCGGAATCGAGCTACACGACCTAGTTTATGCGATTTCTGCCGAGCTACTTTGTGCATGTATACCCTATCGAGCTAGCTGTCGAGCTACTTCCGGAAGTGACGAGTGACGAGACCACAAGCGGGAAACACAACAGCCTCGGTCGGCATGACAACAGTAGTAGCGAGCAGCAGAAGAGGTCAGGAGGAACAAACGAAGAAGAGAAAATGGCGATGTAGAGCTCTCTGAAGTGTGCGTGGAGCACAGAGGACGGCAGGACAAAGCTTCTGGTACTAATAGGCTTTTTATTGTCAGACTTTTCAGTTTAACAGCCTACTTTTATTCTTGAGAGAAAAACAAACACACACACGCGCGCGCGCGCTGTGTTCTAGTCCCGGGATGAGCTTTCCCCTCTGCTCTCCCTCTGCCTCCTTAAATAGGGCGCGGTTACTGGGAAGCCACACAAACACAGGTTAATTACCGTCAGGTGTAGTTATTCTGCCACTCACCTTCCCTGGCTCCGCCCTCCTGTCACAGACCGGCACTTGACCACGCCCCCACTGCCACAGGCAAGCAGAAACGTGCACTTCTGGAGCAATGAGGAGACAGAGTTCATGCTCATTCAGCTTAAGGAGTTGAATATATTAAAATTCATGGACGGGAGAAAAATGCGCAATGGAGAACACGGAACTGATAACTTTGTTTACACTCTTGAATAGCTCTTCTTCATGACGACAACCGGAAGTGTACCAACACGATGGGGCATGTTGCGCCACCTGTGGGTCGGGTGCACAATGCACCTCAAACAATAGCCCGATTTCAGTTGTGTGCATGTAGGATTGGATTTCTCTGGCACCCTGCTGGGACCTTCAGCTCGATTACCGACAGCAGCTCGATTTGGATGTGCATGTAAACGTAGTCACTGAACTTGAGCAAGTGGACACTTTTAAGTACTTAGGAGTTGTTCTGGACAGTGGTCTGCGGTGGACTTATCGTTATCTCCATGTTACCAAGAAACTGTCACAGGCCATCGGTATCATGAAATGCATAAAGCCATACCTGAACAGGCAGGCATTGCTCGCAATCTACACAGCACTGTTCCTCCCTCACATTCAGTACTGCAGTACAGTATGGGACCAGGGAGGTAAGGGGTACCTTGGGAAACTGCTGAAACTTCAAAACAGAGCTGGCAGAGTAATAGTAGGAAGTGATTACTACACTCCCTCTGCCACTGTCCTTGACATTTTAGGCTGGGCATCGGTAGCTGATATACAAAAAAGGAATAAGGCAACACTAGCATACAAGGTCCTTAACAGTTTGTCCCCTCCACACATTTCAGGTCTGTTCACCCAGACATACATACACACAACACTCACCTCAGAACACAAGAAGGTCTTCAATTGCCCAAAGCTCGCCTGCAGCAAACACAGAGAGCTTTCGCTTTCTCTGGGGCGGCACTGTGGAACACACTGCCGTCCCAGTTAACATCCGCCAGCTCCCTTTCAGCCTTTAAACGCATATACTGTATAAACAAGAGTTCTGATGTAAATATTGTAAATAACAATATGCCAACTCCTTCAAGCTTTGTTCGTATTCTTTGGGATTGCTTCACTTTGTGTTGTTTACCTGTTTAGTTATTTATGATTTACTTATTGTAACATTATATTATGTTATTATCAGTTGCCATTTATTTTATGTATGTTTCATGTTATGACTTCATATTTTTGTTTACTATTGTATATTTTCTTATTTCTTACTGGTCACCCCCCAGGGATAATTGAAAAATGCCTATAGGCGATCTGTACCCCCTGGTAAAATAAATAAACTAAACTAAAACTAAACTTATCAGAATCTCAGCTGTATTAAAGATCCTCCACAGTTCATGCACCTCAGCCACCTGCCTCACACATCACCTCCCACATCTCATCACGAGCTTGAATAAAACAGGTTGCCAGGTGACATAAATGTGGCACCTCCCTTCAGAATGACAAGATGTCACCCATTTGTCACCCATAATTCCACTGGGATAGGGCATGTGTGACATGAGGCTCTCAAAAATTGCCGTGGGCATCGATTGCACCTTTATTCCCCAGTGGCAAAAGCTCTGATGCATTTTAATAAGGAGTCTCCATCATAAATGCTCCATCAGAATGTGCACTGGAGAGGATGTGGTGGTGCAGAGAGGACTGTATATTACACATGCCAGATAAAGATCATCTCCCTTCTGCACATGACCTTTTTACCCCCACAGTAATCAGTCCCCAGGAGAGAGCTGCAATACGGACCACACTCACTTTCATTGCCTGATGGCGTGTAATGGCTGTGGGCAACTTCCGCATCAAACTGTTCATTATGAGAAGTTGAAGGGAGAGGGAGAAAAACAAACAGAGGCAAAGAAAGATGAACATGTTTAAGGGGAAATAAAATACATCAGGGAACAAAAAGAAATGTAATGTTGTAGTGTTTTTTATTTAATGAATAAAAGAAACTTGGGGCGGCACGGTGGTGTAGTGGTTAGCACTGTTGCCTCACAGCAAGAAGGTCCGGGTTCGAGCCCCGTGGCCGGCGAGGGCCTTTCTGTGTGGAGTTTGCATGTTCTCCCCGTGTCCGCGTGGGTTTCCTCCGGGTGCTCCGGTTTCCCCCACAGTCCAAAGACATGCAGGTTAGGTTAACTGGTGACTCTAAATTGACCGTAGGTGTGAATGTGAGTGTGAATGGTTGTCTGTGTCTATGTGTCAGCCCTGTGATGACCTGGCGACTTGTCCAGGGTGTACCCCGCCTTTCGCCCGTAGTCAGCTGGGATAGGCTCCAGCTTCCCTGCGACCCTGTAGAACAGGATAAAGCGGCTACAGATAATGAGATGAGATGAAAGAAACTTGGAATTCTGTGTGTCTATTGTGGCAGATGTGAGGCTAATACATACCAGTATCTATAACCTATAAGAAGGAAATAAGGAAATGAAGAAGGAGAGAAAGAAGGGGAGAAAGAAGGAAAGAAGGGAAGGGAGAAAGAAGGGAAGAAAGAAGGGAAGAAGAAAGAAAAAAGAAGGAAGGGAAGAAGTAAGGGAAGAAGGAAAGAAAGTAGGAAAGAAAGAAGGGAACAAGAAAAAAAAGAAGAAAGGGAAGAAGGGAAGAAAGAAGGGAAAAAGGAAGGGAAGAAAGAAGGAAGGAAGGAAAGAAAGAAGGGGAAAAAGAAGGAAGGGAAGAAGAGAAGAATTAAAAAAGAAGAAAGGAAAGAAAGAAGGGAGGGAAGAAGGGAAGAAGAACAAAAAAGACGGAAGGGAAGAAAGGAGCGAAAAAGGAAGGGGAGAAAGAAGGGAAGAAGGAAGGAAAGAAAGAAGGGAAGAAAGTAGAGAAGAAAAAAGAAAAGGGAAGAAGGCAAGAAAAGTGAAGAAGGAAGGGGAGAAAGAAGTGAAGAAGGAAGGAAGGAAAGAAGGAAAGAAAGAAGGAAGGGTAGAAGGGAAGAACAAAAAAGAAGAAAGGGAAGAAGGGAGAAAGAAAGAAAGAAAGAAAGAAAGAAAGAAAGAGAGAGAGAAGGAAGGAATTAAGTGAAGAAGGAAGCAAAGAAGGAAGGGGAGAAATGAGGGTAAGAAGGAAGGAAGGAAGGAAGGAAGGAAGGAAGGGGGAAATTGAGGGAAAAGAAATAAAATAATTTAGGGAAAAATAATGGAAAAAAGAAAGTCCATGCCCTTCACATGCCAGGATCTGGTCACCCCAGGCAGTCTCCTGTCCCAGTATTAACCAGGTCCTTAAGGCACACTGGGTGTCGCCGAGCTCCGTTCCCATAGCCCTTGGCCTCTCGCCTATACAGTTAGGGTCTAGTCCTCTGGTAACCACGAGAGTTTGACTCCCTACTCGCATCAGTATTGCAGCGTGTCTTGCACTAGGTATCATTTTTATGATGGTCTTTGGTATGACCCAACCGCGAGTAGAACTCACAATCTTCCGGTCGTGAGGCGGACACGCTAATCACTAGGCCAACTCATGGTGGAAACAAGAAAAGGGAATGCTGAATATAAAGAAACAGAAGGGAATGGCGGGGAAGGAAAAGAAATTTCTCGTCTCGTCTTCTTCCGCTTTATCCGGGACTGGGTCGCGGAGGCAGCAGTCTAAGCAGGGAAGCCCAAACTTCCCTTTCCCCAGACACCTCGGCCAGCTCCTCGGGAAGAACACCGAGGCGTTCCCAGGCCAGCCGAGAGACATAGTCCCTCCAGCGTGTCCTGGGTCTTCCCCGGGGCCTCCTCCCGGGGGGACATGCCTGGAACACCTCCCCAGGGAGGCGTCCAGGAGGCATCCAAAAAAGATGCCCGAGCCACCTCAGCTGATTCCTCTCGATGTGGAGCAGCAGCGGCTCTACTCCGAGCTCCTCCCGAGTGACTGTGCTTCTCACCCTATCTCTAAGGGAGCGCCCAGCCACCCTGCGAAGGAAACTCCTTTCGGCCGCTTGTATCCGCGATCTTGTCCTTTCGGTCATTACCCAAAGCTCATGACCATAGGTGAGAGTCGGAACGTAGATCGACCGGTAAATTGAGAGCTTCGCCTTTTGGCTCAGCTCCTTCTTCACCACGACGGACCGGTAAAGCGACCGCATCACTGCGGAGGCTGCACCGATCCGCCTGTCGATCTCACGCTCCATCCTTCCCTCACTCGTGAACAAGATCCCGAGATACTTAAACTCCTCCACTTGAGGCAGAACTTCTCCACCAACGTGGAGAGGGCAAGCCACCCTTTTCCGGTCGAGAACCATGGCCTCGGACTTGGAGGTGCTGATTCTCATCCCAGCCGCTTCACACTCGACTGCAAACCGCCCCAGTGCATGCTGAAGGTCCTGGTTTGAAGAAGCCAACAGGACAACATCATCCGCAAAAAGCAGAGATGAAATCCTGTGGTTCCCAAACAGGATTCCTTCTGGCCCCTGGCTGCACCTAGAAATTCTGTCCATAAAAATTATGAACAGAACCGGTGACAAAGGGCAGCCCTGCCGGAGTCCAACATGCACTGGGAACAGGTCTGACTTACTGCCGGCAATGCGAACCAGACTCCTGCTCCGTTCGTACAGGGACCGGACAGCCCTTAGCAAAGAGCCCCGAACCCCATACTCCCGAAGCACCCCCCACAGAATACTACGGGGGACACGGTCGAATGCCTTCTCCAGATCCACAAAGCACATGTGGACTGGTTGGGCAAACTCCCATGAACCCTCGAGCACCCTATGAAGAAATTTAATTTAAAAAAAAAAGTCAAAAATGAACAGTAAAGGAAAGCAAAGGAATAAAAGGAAAGGAAAGGAAACGAAAGAAGGAATGTAAAGGAACAAGATTCATTGTCATTTTCTTTTCCTAACAGTACAGAAGAAAGGGTGAGGAAGCTGATAAACAGTAAAAGCCAACTGAACCATGCAAACTATTATTACAAACATATCTCAATCGCTGAAATAGTACTTGAATACTCCTCATTATCACCAGAATGAACTCATTAAGAACTCAATAATAACTTGTCTTTTATCAATTTCCAATAAGAATGTGAATACATTTTTCTTAAACGAGAGATGCTGCTCAATGCCTGTGATAAGACCATGCTATAGACTTTCCCAAGCTGCAGTCCAACCACTGTCATATACAATTCAGTCGGCCAAGTCAGACTCGAGTCACATCCTGGTCATCTGTTCACCCATAAAGGTCAGCGGTCATCACAGCTTTCAAAATATCCTCACAAATATCACAGGAGTGGCTGTGTGTGTCTCAAGGACAGGACAAATCACAAAGATGAACATATCTGCAGTATTGATGAGTAAAACACAGCCAAGACAATTCTATGTAGCACAAAACAGAGGAAAATATCTCATTATTGTTATATGACATTTTTATATAACACCATACCATTAATGCCAGTGGGTGCGAGATGGTGGATATGGTAAATCTGCTCTGTTCTGCCTTGCCGTCTGGCTGGAGAGCTGGAAGCATGCGGTAATTAGCTGCGTCTTGCCAGCACCAGGTCATTACTACAGCGTAATGGTATTTGGCAGACAGTGGCATTCAGGTTCGGCATGATTGTGCTGTGTCAGAGACAGTACTGGCCTTGTGGCCCTTTCACACACACCTCAGACTGGCTCTTCAGCTGTTCACACTGTGGTTAAGAGTTGGAGTTATCCAATAGCAGCTGCTCCTTAACTAACATAAAGGGCATGATTTCTATCCTGTGCCAATAACACCAGCTGAGTCAGGATCCAACCGTGATATTCACGATCACATGTCAGAGACTACTCTCTTATTGTTTATGTAAACTAACCATCAGGGACAGACAGGACAAATGTTCATATATAACAGGGATATGAGTCAGACGTGCATAAAACATTATGCACGTAAGGGTCAAAAATGTTTTCATCCATTTACAGAAACAGTTATGTCAACACAGTTCACAAAAACTAATGCAATTTAGTATAAATATGCAGGTGATTATAGGAAATCACATGCACAGATTGGTTGAGAAATTCAGACTATTTCTCGATAATCACCTTCAGCAACTCGGCAAAATGGCGGCCAATCGCTTTGTCACTGTAAGTGAGGAAGAATTACAAATTATGAAAGAAAATGCTGTTCCTAAAAGCACTAAAGATGCTACAAAGTTTGGTCTAAAACTATTCAAAGGTAAGGTGGAATTGTGATTTATTTTATCGATTTCAAAACAAAGCATTTTACGTGACCCAGCATAGATAAGTGATAAGTCTGCGCCGCACCGTTATTACATTTACATGCTGCTTTTGAAGTTTGAAATAAATTATTTTATTAAATATTACTTGTTTTTTTTTTTTTTTAAATAATCACCTGTGTATTTATCTCATCTCATTATCTCTAGCTGCTTTATCCTGTTCTACAGGGTCGCAGGCAAGCTGGAGCCTATCCCAGCTGACTACGGGCGAAAGGCGGGGTACACCCTGGACAAGTCGCCAGGTCATCACAGGGCTGACACATAGACACAGACAACCATTCACACTCACATTCACACCTACGGTCAATTTAGAGTCACCAGTTAACCTAACCTGCATGTCTTTGGACTGTGGGGGAAACCGGAGCACCCGGAGGAAACCCACGCGGACACCATGCAAACTCTGCACAGAAAGGCCCTTGCCGGCCACGGGGCTCGAATCCAGACCTTCTTGCTGTGAGGCGACAGCGCTAACCACTACACCACCGTGCCGCCCCTGTGTATTTATACTAAAACAATTATCCATCTCAGGCTCAGTGAATATCAGTGATTATTATACATACAACCCCGATTCCAAAAAAGTTGGGACAAAGTACAAATTGTAAATAAAAATGGAATGCAATAATTTACAAATCTCAAAAACTGATATTGTATTCACAATAGAACATAGACAACATATCAAATGTCGAAAGTGAGACATTTTGAAATTTCATGACAAATATTGGCTCATTTGAAATTTCATGACAGCAACACAGCTCAAAAAAGTTGGGACAGGGGCAATAAGAGGCTGGAAAAGTTAAAGGTACAAAAAAGGAACAGCTGGAGGACCAAATTGCAACTCATTAGGTCAATTGGCAATAGGTCATTAACATGACTGGGTATAAAAAGAGCATCTTGGAGTGGCAGCAGCTCTCAAAAGTAAAGATGGGAAGAGGCTCACCAATCCCCCTAATTCTGCGCCAACAAACAGTGGAGCAATATCAGAAAGGAGTTTGACAGTGTAAAATTGCAAAGAGTTTGAACTTATCATCATCTACAGTGCATAATATCATCAAAAGATTCAGAGAATCTGGAAGAATCTCTGTGCGTAAGGTAGAGCCCTGCACTCCTGCGGGAGTCCCACGGGACTCGCGGGACCCGCCGCAAAGCAGTGCAAGACAAATTTTGAAAGCTCATTGCGGGCACGGGCGGGACCGGAAGTGCACATATGCGCGCGCGGGCGGGAGCGGGAGTGCACATATGCGGCGCGGGCGGGAGCAGTGATAAGCTGCAGTCCCGCTAACTAAAAACGTGTTTGAAATAAAATTTATAAATTATTAATTTATGCCTATCATATATAATGTGTGCTGGATATTTTATTTGGCATTAATAAAAACATTTTAAGACGCCTAAATTTGCAGAGAGAATCAGATTGCCAGATTGAGTGAGGAATGGCATCTTAAATTTGCCATTGATCACCCTAACGGGAAATCCTTTGATCACTCTAATGACTCGCAGTTCACACCCAGCTAGCAAGAGAACCATGAGTGAAGTGATTTACTGCTTGCGTTAGTCTACAACTCTAATCAGAGAGACAGGTTACACAGTGACGGTAGGCTTGACTCAATGCTATCCCAGAAATCCTTCCTGTAATACGCAAATTTGGCTGTCCAATCAGAGGCGGCCAAATTTGCATATTACAGGAAGGATTTCTGGGATAGCATTGAGTCAAGCCTACCGTCACTGTGTAACCTGTCTCTCTGATTAGAGTTGTAGACTAACTCAAGCAGTAAATCAATTCACTTCTCTTACTAGCTCTGCTTTGCAATAAAAAAAAACCCCACCATTGGTACAAAGCAAGCCCATTCACTTTTTTATGCTGATCAGAGAATTACAATGGTTTCTCATGTGATAAAAATGTGCGATTCGCGATTAAATATTTTAATTGCTTGACAGCACTAATTATTATTATTAGAGACACTACATGCTGAATTCAGAAACAAGGTAAATAATAACAAACGTGAACGTGAGCTGTAGATATTTATGCTCAAATCCACTCAAAGTAGGGGGCGGGGCACCATCACGCTGCGTCAAGACAAGAACTTTCCTGAGAAATAACGCGAACGTCTGCATCATGCGGGATTTGCGGGCGGGAGCGGGACAAAATATGGCAGGCGTGGGCAGGAGCGGGACTGAAAATCATAATTTTTTTGTGGGCGCGGGCGGGACTGAAAATCATAATTCTTTGCGGGCGCGAGCGGGAGCGGGACTGAAAAATCCGACCCTCGCAGACCTCTAGCGTAAGGGTCAAGGCCGGAAAACCATACTGGGTGCCCGTGATCTTCGGGCCCTTAGACGGCACTGCATCACATACAGGCATGCTTCTGTATTGGAAATCACAAAATGGGCTCAGGAATATTTCCAGAGAACATTATCTGTGAACACAATTCACCGTGCCATCCGCCGTTGCCAGCTAAAACTCTATAGTTCAAAGAAGAAGCCGTATCTAAACATGATCCAGAAGCGCAGACGTCTTCTCTGGGCCAAGGCTCATTTAAAATGGACTGTGGCAAAGTGGAAAACTGTTCTGTGGTCAGATGAATCAAAATTTGAAGTTCTTTATGGAAATCAGGGACGCTGTGTCATTCGGACTAAAGAGGAGAAGGACGACCCAAGTTGTTATCAGCGCTCAGTTCAGAAGCCTGCATCTCTGATGGTATGGGGTTGCATTAGCGCGTGTGGCATGGGCAGCTTACACATCTGGAAAGACACCATCAATGCTGAAAGGTATATCCAGGTTCTAGAGCAACATATGCTCCCATCCAGACGACGTCTCTTTCAGGGAAGACCTTGCATTTTCCAACATGACAATGCCAAACCACATACTGCATCAATTACAGCATCATGGCTGCGTAGAAGAAGGGTCCGGGTACTGAACTGGCCAGCCTGCAGTCCAGATCTTTCACCCATAGAAAACATTTGGCGCATCATAAAACGGAAGATACGACAAAAAAGACCTAAGACAGTTGAGCAGCTAGAATCCTACATTAGACAAGAATGGGTTAACATTCCTATCCCTAAACTTGAGCAACTTGTCTCCTCAGTCCCCAGACGTTTACAGACTGTTGTACAGAGAAAAGGGGATGTCTCACAGTGGTAAACATGGCCTTGTCCCAACTTTGAGATGTGTTGTTGTTGTCATGAAATTTAAAATCACCTATTTTTTCTCTTTAAATGATACATTTTCTCAGTTTAAACATTTGATATGTCATCTATGTTCTATTCTGAATAAAATATGGAATTTTGAAACTTCCACATCATTGCATTCCATTTTTATTCACAATTTGTACTTTGTCCCAACTTTTTTGGAATCGGGGTTGTACAAGACACTTTTTTGATGGAATAAGAACGTGTGTTCTATTCCCTTCTAGCGGGTTTCATTAATTTGGTTTGATAGCATGCAATATCGCTTATCCTATGTGTATTACATCACTCTACCCAATGGAGAATGAGCGTTGAATATGGTTTGTGATATTGCATGGTTGTCAAGACAACATGATGTCACACGTTGGAGACATAAAACTTCTGCACTAGTGAGCGACTGTGAAAACTTGTAAACAAGCATGGCTGCCAGGTTTGCGTCATTAAATACGGAAGATTTTGAGAGAAATTTGGCTGCCAGGTCGCTTCGTTGTGTGTAGTTGTCAATGTTGATTTTAAAAGTAACTAAGTAAATTATACAGGGAAATGAATACTTAAATACTGTATAAGTGAAAAATACTGTGTTGAGCGTATGTAGAAGAAGAGTCTGGGGACAGAAGTCTTAGTTTCTCAGTTGTTAGCCTGTGCTACTTGCTCTCGATAGCACTGCTTTATTAGCATTCACTAACACGACTCATGAATGCTACACCGGCTGGAAGGTGACTGCACTGCTGTGCTAACAGCACCAAGTCGCGGGTAAGCTAGCGTTGGCCTTTGAGAATGCTGATATGAAGAGAGTGTGTAGATATAATAATAAGAAGAATAATAATAGCTTTTTTTCATGATCTATCAGATAAATTCCATTCAGCTAGCATGATACTGAACTCATCTTCGACTTGTTCAATATCATGCTAGCTGAATGGAATATATACCACTCAATGCCAGTCAATATTATTTAAATAATAACCTCGACTTCATCTCGATGTTATTCACCAATATTCACTTCGTCTTTGGTGAGTAATTGTTAATTAGTTATCAAATTATCCTTCGCAAACAAAATTAAATATTTCTTTATGAATACAAGTCACTTACTGAAAGTGGTAATGATTATAATGCAGTCAGAACTCTACTAGTTATTATTGGGTTGTATTTAATAAGAGAGAAGAGTACTCAACAACACACTTCCATTTGAAGGTGTGACAATGCTTAATTAAGCAAATATAACTAATGTAAGATACAGTATATAGTTACGAGAGTAATCAATATTATCACGAGAGAACTGTATGTAGTCAAAAACCAGGTACATACAGAGGTGGACAAAGTACCCAAGTTCATTACTTAAGTCAAAGTACAGATCCCACTGGTCAAATGTTACTCCAATACAAGTGAAAGTTGTCCAGTCAAATTTTTACTTAAGTTAAAGTGCTGAAGTATTTGCTTTTAAAAATACTTAAGTATTAAGGGAGAACTGAAGTCATTTTTAAACTTGCTTTATTTCTTAATTAGCTTGTTATTCAATAACGTTTTTGGTTTTAGTAACCTCATATCGTGACTCATATTGGCAACTAATTGCAATTAAATATGATACTTATCGGCCTATTTGGTTTTTAGCCATGTTGAATTTAGTTTGTTTGGTCCACGGCAGGTGTCACTTATCCGCACGATCTTCACGAGACTTGTGCGAGACTTCAAAACGTGAAGTGTCAGCCAGGTGTCAGTGCCGCCATTTTGAAAACTGTTTTCCAAACAAAATATTGCACAAAAACGAGTTTAAATGATGATTACTGCCTACTTTTTTCAAACTTTCCTGACTGTTATCAGAACAAACAAAACTTCCGGCTTGATTACGTCAGCATTCGAAAGAGGGCGCGCGCGTCTTTTGACAACGATGGCAGATGTTGGTCACTTTGATTTCCGCTGTACGTTTTACTTCCATCCTACGATGTCTCACACAGGTCTCAACGAATCTCGTTTATGGCCATTGCTTTGACATATGGACTGATATATTACATAGAATATTTCAAACACTCATAACTTGCTATAGCAGCGACAAAATAGCTGTCAAAAATGCATTCCTATATTTAATAAAATTAGATAAATAGAATTTTGATAATAAAAAATTTGCCTTCAGTTCTCCTTTAAAAGTACATTTTCTGTCAACGCATTGTTGTATTATTGCCATAGCGCTTACAAAACCTAATGCCTCTGAAGCAACCGACCGGATTTACTAACCAGTTTGTAGAACCTGTAGAATAAACGCCTGGTTGAATGTTTCAAAATGAAACATGAAACACAACTGAACTGAAAAAGAGCCATTGTCATTTATTTATTTTTTTATTGTGACACTCCTCCCCACCCCCACAAAGCAGCATTGTAGGGTTCTGACCCAGCTCTGGCAATGTGTGCACACATGTATGTGTATGTTAATCAGGAAGACAGTGGAATAGCTGTAAATGCAGCTTGCTCAGAAAGTAAAAATGACAATCCAACCCGCTTAAAACCCAGGGCCACACCTCAAGCTTAATAACTTCCCAACAGCAACACTGCTTTAAGGAAGACAAAAAAAGTGCAAGACCATCATCTGAGATCAAAACAAAAAATTCCAACAATTTGTTGTGACTGACTAGTACAATACTGTCCATCTCACAGGTCTCACATGTGAGTGTGCGCATGTATTCATGCACATATGAATCTGTCTGTGAAATCATGGTGGTTTAATGTTAAGCTAGCTAGTCAGTGAAGCTCCACCTGACATGCTAGCAAACTCTTTTCAAACTTGAAATCATATTGGGTAGCTAATGTTACTAGAAAAGAAAGATTTCTACATTCTGTTTATTTGGCAAGATTATGCTAAAACATTTCTGAAAGGACTTCAGATAAGTTAACATTATTCATGTTAGCGTAACTCCATTTTTACATGCTAACTAACAGTGTCCAAGTTAACTATGTGTCAACGTTAGCCGTGGACAAGGTGATGGCAACTTGGCGGGAAAATCCATAGAAAGTCATGTGACTAACCAGACTGCATAGCTATTGCCACATTATCGCTAGCTCTAAAAGCACAGACAACTTCATTGCAAGCTTTCTCTTGGAATAAAATGTTTATATTCCTCAATATGCTTCCGCAGGTTGGACGGTGAGTTTTTGTAAGCTGTGATGTAATCCATTTTCAGCAAACAAAGCAAACATTTAAAATGAAACAACTCTTTAATCCTTTCAGAAAACTGAAACTTGGGTTCTAGGTACCGTATAGCCATGAGTGCGTGCGTTCTCCAGAAGAACCGCCTCCTTCCATTCTGCCATCAACTGATCGTGTTAAATAATGCTGCGGAGAAATCACTGAACTTGATTTTATACAGTCTATGGACGTGACGTGGCCCTAGTGATTACTGATAGACTGTCTCAGTGTCACCTGCGGAAAAAACAATCACGTTTTAGAAAAGAAAAGAAAAAAAAGTCCACTTTCAAAGCCATTTCATAGTAATGAGTAACGAGGACCTTGATAGAAATGTAGTGGAGTGAAAAGTACGATATTTGTCTTTCAAATATAGTGAAGTTAAAGTCATAAATTTCCAAAAAAATTAATACTCAAGTCAAGTACAGATACTCAAAAAGCGTACTTAAGTACAGTACTCAAGTAAATGTACTTTGTTATTGTCCACCTCTGGGTACATATTTACGAGAGATAGGTATGTAGATACATGTGTCAGGTTTGTGAGTAAGGATATGGAGATATGAGCATAATGTGCGTAAGAATAGACCTGCTGTTATGACTCAGTCTCTGGCAGCACCTCTCAAACTCTCCACCGTCCATGACTACTAACACATGCTGCTTGTTTCACAGCTCATTTTCAGGACTGTATATTTATCCGCCCCTCTGTGTCCCAATTAATGAAATCTTGCACCTTTCCATGTGCCTGCTCTTTGCCATTACATTGTTATTGTCTTACATAGTATAGCACGTTGTCCTGTTTCTTCTCTTTTCCTGTTATGCTGCTAGTTTAGCCTTCTGCTTAGCCATTAGCATCTTATGCTACCTAGTTTTGAGGCAATTGCTCTACTTCAGCTGTAGCCGTATTATATCTAGACATAAGTCAAGGTGTTATTTTAACCTTCTCCTACTCTTTTGCTTTGTTATATCTTTGGAATTGATATTAGCTTAACCTTAGGCTCGCTTAGCCTTTTGTTTGTTTCTGAGGTCTTTTACTCTTTAGCCAATATCTATCCATGGTGTAGGGTGGTTCAATATATAGACACACACACACAGACACACACACTGATCTATTTGACCGGTTTCACCAGTGGCGTGCACAGATAGACACGAGGTGGTGCTCAAGCACCTGCCCCTCTGCCCTCTGTCCAAAAAAGTGCCCTTTTGAATTTTTTTTTTTACAGTTTACTGAGGCCAATGTCGACATGATCTTTTAGAAAAGCCGCGGCATTAAAAGCGTGTGTGAAAATAATATCCCGATGTGTGCCCCCTCCGCGCACACACCGGACCTCTGTCTCTATTGCTCTGTCACGTGAACAAGCGTGCAGTGCATTCAATGTGAGGTTGCAGCAGCATAGCGTCCTGGAAGCCACGGCCTTGTCGTAGCGCAGACAACACATCGGTCAGTCAGTCAGCTCTTTCCCTGCCCCACCAGCCAGGTAACACGTGAATCAAGTGAAAATGTATTGTTTGCCCTCTAAGCCCAAGCTTAGTGTAATTATTTTGTCGTGAAGTAGCCCGTCGCATACAGAAACAACTGCACATAAGTATTATATTTTTTGCTAGACCATTTTCAGATTTAGGAAAACAAAAAATTTCTTTTTCTATTTTGTTCAACTAGAGATTCCTGGCAAAGTCAAAAAGCCTTGATGTAATAAATTAACATCAAGTGGTTGTTTTACACCTTTAAAAACTAAAACGGGTCAGTGGCGACCCGAACACAAGAGGAGGGTTAAATCTCAGACTTTTATAATAAGGTGTTTCACATGCGCAAAAAAGTGCCCTTTTTCCCCCCAGAGCACTTGCCCCCCAAAATGTCTGTGCACGCCACTGGGTTTCTACTGAAGATTTAAGTTTTTCCAGATGGTGTACAGACGGTTTGCATCACTTCCCTTATTTCCTGAGGCAAATGAAGCACACCGAGATTATCTGTCAGTCATTCACCTCGAACCTGAGCAATCTGACTTGCTGTAATGCTTCTTGAGTTCACAGTAAATTGCTGCCCCCATTATTTTAAGCAAGACAGCCAGAACTAGGCAACAATGATTAGAAAGGTAATTCCACAGCAGCACTATGTGCCTGAAATGATATTCCTCAATTGCAAATTGACTTTGAGACACCACTCGGGAAATGAAGTGTTCCTCTTCAGTCAACAGCAAATTAAACATAAATTTTAAGAAAAAAAAAAAACTGGCAAAGTTATCTTAATAATACAAGCCGGTAACGTTGCAGTTCTCGCTGTGTGCCCTAAGCTAAACCAGGCTTGGACATACAGTATGAACAACATACATTACAGCACCATCAACAATTATTGGCACCCTTTGTAAAGATTAGTTAAAAATAGGGATGTCCGATATTGGCTTTTTTGCCGATATCCGATATGCCGATATTGTCCAACTCTCAATTTTCGATTTCGATATCAGCCGATACCGATGTCGATATGTGGGTTATTTTTCCTCAGAACTAATTTAGGTAACATCACATATCTCCTGTTGTGGAATTAACACAACATGCTTAATGTTATTGTGATGCCCCACTGGATGCATTCTTGAATGCAACAAGGCTTTCCAAATGTTAACATTGTCTGTGCAAAATAAGAAAAATACTTCAACTTAATTTAGGGAAAAAGTGCCATGTTTATTTTTTTTTTAAATTGTCTCAAACAACAGTTTGGATTACACTCTCCCTGAGATAATCTTGACAATGCCCACAACAAATAGGGCAAATTTGACTTCTTCACAAATGATAAAACATTGTACCTGAACAACTATGTGCAACATAGCAGCATCTAAAGTCAACTAAAATAACAGGCATAGTGTATGACAGGCTACTCTTTTTTCTGTGTTAAATGAGCCTGCGTTTGTAGGATGCCTCATGAACTGTTTCTTTAACTAAAACTCAATCACCTTAATTGAATGA
The DNA here is from genome assembly GCF_027579695.1 of Neoarius graeffei. NCBI lineage: Eukaryota > Metazoa > Chordata > Actinopteri > Siluriformes > Ariidae > Neoarius > Neoarius graeffei. The sequence goes on along the minus strand of NC_083570.1, from coordinate 83,698,714 downwards.
ATGCACAAATATGAGTCAACTACAATGTGGCAACTATACTGCACAATTTTGAAAACTGCACATTTGTTTGAGCTACAAAAAATACTTCAGGCTTGAGGTGAAGTACAAAAAATGAAACATTTTAAGGTGTAAGCAGCCTGTGTTCCTAGCCCATTACTTGGGCTAATGCAATCATTGAAATTATAAACTGGGCTCAATCAGCACTGCTCTACATGAGCAACAACAAAGATATGCAACATTAAGGTAGTGTGCAATAAGAACAAGGAAGGCACAAAGTTTCAGTCCAGACCTTCCAGAGTAGTAAACAACTTTAACGTCCGAAGGAGACACTTGAAAATAATTCCAAACCACAGACATAATGTTGAAACAGAGCGAGCAAGTTTGTCACTGCAGCCATCCACGCTTGTTTGTACGCTTCAAGACGCAGCTTGATGAGGTCATCATCTTTGCGCCGGTAAACGCTTCAGGAGCGCATAGGCACTATTTGGGTGTAACGCAAGCATTATTTTATCGGTTTTGAGGCAAAAAAAATCCGATAACGATATTAACAGATATTACATTTTTATGTTAATATCGGGCCGATAATATCTGTCGGCCGATAATATCGGACATCTCTAGTTAAAAGTGTTTGAAAAAAATCCACCTTTTGGTGAAATCACTTCATGTCACACTGAAAAAATTAGAAAAATCCAACCTTTAATTGAAATAAATTTACTCAGAGAAAAACACATCCCTCATCAAGAAATTATTATTTTCAAAAATACAAAACCATATGTGCCACTATTATTGGCACCCCTAGAAATTATAGTGAACACAATGTAAATGAAGCTTGTTTCCCATTTAAATAGTACATTTTTGAATTGATTGGAGTGTGTAAGAACTTTCAAGCTGTAATCCACGACTTCCTGATTAACTGGGGCATAAATATGATGTGACACAGACGCCAAATTCCCTTACCCTGTGTCCAAAATCGCTCACTCGTTCACTACTCCTTACTCACTATAGAGGGAATTACTATAAAGAGGACTATTTAGTGATTTCATTGGTAAAATTAAAAAAAATGCTTTCGGACACTAGTCCATCACGCTGGTATTTACGTCATTACTGTTGCACAATTAAAACATGCCACATCAGTCGGCTGGTGGGTTTTCAGAATAATAAATACATGCATGTATTTTTGTGATAAATCCATATTACACTGAGTGTATTTCCCGCCTTAGTCAATACAAAGTACCTGAATCTTTCAGGGGTTTTTTTAAATCAAGGCTGAATACTTTCTTCTTTGCCGCTGCCTTTTATTAAATCAAATTTGAGACTTTTAATTTGATTTCTTTCAGCGCGACTGCAATGCATGATGGGATATATTGCTTGGTTAGTGACCATTGGTTGTACACTACTTTTTGTGATGCATTGTGGGATACTTTGAGTGCACTATATAGGGTGTAAATAATCCTTACTATCGTTTCGGACAGCACTACAAAATGCCGTCCTCACTACACAGTGCCCTATTTAGTGAATAGGGAGCAATTTCAGACACAGGGTTAGCCATCCATCAACATGGGAAAGATAATAGAACCCACAAACCAAATGAGGGAAAAGTGTGTTGACGTTCAGAAGTTACTTTGTGTTCACTATGATTTCCAGGAGTGCTAATGATAGTGGCACATGTGCTTTTGTTGAAAATAATTATTTTTAAGAACACTCACCTGAACTTAGGCATAGGAGCACTCTCTTTATTCAATTTCTTATAATTTTTTTCTTGTTTAATCTAATATGCAGGAATCGTTGGTAAACTCATAAGAAAAAGGACAGTTCAATCGTTTATAATTAAAAAAAAGGGAACAGTTCTTCTGAATCACTCACTTTGTTGTGTTCAAATGGATTTGTGCTTTCTACTCTAAATGTAACTAGTTCCAGTCGAGAGAATGTGATTATTTGGCATTTAGGAAATATGAACATGGATCATGTGCTACCTTATGATTCAGGCAATTTAGCTAGCAAGAATACAGTATATTAGTTATGCCGCTTTTCCACTACAAACACGGCTGAGTCGGGCTGAGCCGTGCCGTGCTGAGTCGAGCTGAGCGGGGCTATTGGAGTTGCATTTCGACTACCACCGTGCTGGCTGGAAGTGGGTGGACACATTGGGTGGAGTTAGTGAAAGTGGGTGGATGTCACGTGATGTCGTTAAGCGGCGCAAACAGTGACATCAGTGACCTTTTAAGCGGTAGTCTCACGACCCGGATAGTAAACAATAAACATGGAGGACATGGAGTCGTTAGTGTTGCTGGTCTTGGTGCTGTGGCTTGTTGTCATCGACAATGCCAACAGATACTGGCAAGAGCGTATAGATGAGGCGAGGCGCATAAGGCTCCAGAAATTCTCGTAATTCTTCTTCTTCCGGGTTTACGGTGTTTACAGATCCCAGCGTGCTCGCGGGGCGTGTGTGGGCATGTGAGGACACTCCTCCTCACCAATCAGTGCACAGGGGAGTGTCTGCTCACGCCCCCAGCCTCACTCAGCTCGGTTTGGCTCGCTTCAGCCCCACTCCAAAACCGTGCGAGTTTTGGGTGCTAAGCAGGGCTGAAGCGAGCTGAGTCGTGCTGTTTTGAGATAGTCGAAACGCGAGCCATGTCGGGCTGAAGTGAGCTGAAGCGAGCTGAAAAAGGGTAGTGGAAAAGGGCCATTAGATCTTGTACAGTGGTGCTTGAAAGTTTGTGAACCCTTTAGAATTTTCTATATTTCTGCATAAATATGATCTAAAACATCATCAAATTTTCACACAAGTCCTAAAAGTAGATAAAGAGAACCCAGTTAAACAAATGAGACAAAAATATTCTACTTGGTCATTTATTTATTGAGGAAAATGATCCAATATTACATATCTGTGAGTGGCAAAAGTATGTGAACCTCTAGGATTAGCAGTTAATTTGAAGGTGAAATTAGTCAGGTGTTTTCAATCAATGGGATGACAATCAGGTGTGAGTGGGCACCCTGTTTTATTTAAAGAACAGGGATCTATCAAAGTCTGATCTTCACAACACATGTTTGTGGAAGTGTATCATGGCATGAACAAAGGAGATTTCTGAGGACCTCAGAAAAAGCGTTGTTGATGCTCATCAGACTGGAAAAGGTTACAAAACCATCTCTAAAGAGTTTGGACTCCACCAATCTACAGTTAGACAGATTGTGTACAAATGAAGGAAATTCAAGACCACTGTTACCCTCCCCAGGAGTGGTCGACCAATAAAGATCACTTCAAGAGCAAGGCGTGTAATAGTCAGCGAGGTCACAAAGGACCCCAAGGTAACTTCTCAGCAACTGAAGGCCTTTCTCATATTGGCTAATGTTCATGAGTCCACCATCAGGAAAACACTGAACAACAATGGTGTGCATGGCAGGGTTGCAAGGAGAAAGCCACTGCTCTCCAAAAAGAACATTGCTACTCATCTGCAGTTTGCTAAAGATCACATGGACAAGCCAGAAGGCTACTGAAAAAAAGTTTTGTGGACGGATGAGACCAAAATAGAACTTTTTGGTTTAAATGAGAAGCATTATGTTTGGAGAAAGGAAAACACTGCATTCCAGCATAAGAACCTTATCCCATCTGTGAAACATGGTGGTGGTAGCATCATGGTTTGGGCCTGTTTTGCTGCAGCTGGGCCAGGACAGCTTGCCACCATTGATGGAACAATGAATTCTGAATTATACCAGCGAATTCTAAAGGAAAATATCAGGACATCTGTCCATGAACTGAATCTCAAGAGAAGGTGGGTCATGCAGCAAGACAACGACCCTAAGCACACAAGTCATTCTACCAAAGAATGGTTAAAGAAGAATAAAGTTAATGTTTTGGAATGGCCAAGTCAAAGTCCTGACCTTAATCCAATCGAAATGTTGTGGAAGGACCTGAAGCGAGCAGTTCATGTGAGGAAACCCACCAACATCCCAGAGTTGAAGCTGTTCTGTACGGAGGAACGGGCTAAAATTCCTCCAAGCCGGTGTGCAGGACTGATCAACAGTTACTGAAAACGTTGAGTTGCAGTTATTGCTGCACAAGGGGGTCACACCAGATACTGAAAGCAAAGGTTCACATACTTTTGCCACTCACAGATATGTAATATTGGATCATTTTCTTCAATAAATAAATGACCAAGTATAATATTTTTGTCTCATTTGTTTAACTGGGTTCTCTTTATCTACTTTTAGGACTTGTGTGAAAATCTGATGATGTTTTAGGTCATATTTATGCGGAAATATCGAAAATTCTAAAGGGTTCACAAACTTTCAAGCACCAATGTATGTGGACAATGAAAAGGCAGGATGACAAATGCAATAAGACAAAAATATTAAGAATGTCAACATTTTCCTCAGATGTGTTGGTAATTTACTAAAACAAACAAACAAACAAAAAAAACCCAAACCCTCCGCATGACCAAAAGTTATACTTCGGCTATAGTGCTAACCGTATCTCTATGGGCTTCCAAAAGTTTCATGTTATTTGTGATTCCCTAATGAGGATGCCACATATTTCTATGTAGGACGTGGAGTTATCAAGACACATGAATAAACAAGCTGTTTTATTTTCGGAAAGTGATCATTATGGTGCCAAATTCCTAATCAAAGTAAAGAGCAATGATGCAGGCTAACCTCAGGTTTCCATGGCAACTTCTTGTGCTTCTGAGCAAGGAACTTCAGGATCTCAGACTGATCTCTGTGAGCTGCAGCAGCATGAAGCTCATCCTCCTGAGAGAGAGAGAGAGAAACAAACATCAGGTATATCCTAGTGATCAAATACAGATGCAATCTGTGGATGCGCTTCAGTGTCATTTTGATATGATGATGTGTTTTATTTCAGTTTGCATAACCCTTGAGGTGTTGCTCATATTGTTCTATTGTTTGACAGCAGGCCTGTAATCTAATGTCATTTAAGAATACCTATAAACTGACAAACAACCACTGCAGACAAAATGCTGTTTAGCTTATACAGTTAGAGGGTTAAGCTGAAAACCGGTCTTTAAGCGAGAAACTGAGCATCGTAAAAGAATAAGATAATAAAAAGCCTAAAAAAGCCTTTTTTTTTCCATTTACGGTTGAGAGTACGCCGTGCACATTCTGGCTGCCGCTTCTCACCAGAGCTTTTTATTTTATTTTATCTTTTGTTTTTCTTTTTTGTGTTTGTGTAGTTTGATGTTTGTTTTTTGTTTGAGTGTTTTGTCCTCTGGTTGTGGTCTAGCTCCGGACCCAGTTTTGGGCGTCGGTTCCCTCCAGGCTTTGGTTTGCCGTGGGTGATGCCTGTGCTCCTCACTATGGACTGCAATAAGCGTGTTGCTCATTTTAACATCGGGGTTGTTCAGCGCTCTGTGCGGCGGTGCTTTTGTGCTTGGCACGGTGTTCCGAGCGATGTTGCTTGGTGGCGTCGCGGCAGCTGTGCAGGCAGTTTGGGATATACCAGCGCTCTGCTTAGCGGTGCTTCTGTGCTCGGTTTGTGGATTCATGGTGCGGTGTTCCAGGGAGTGTTGCCCAGTGGCGTCGCGGCGGCTGTGCTGGAGGTGTGGGACTTGTTTTCGTGCGCCTTTTGGTGGGACTGTGGCTGCTACACCATTGGAATGACATCTTGACCTTTATTTGGTGGACTTCCTTCCCCCCTTTCCTTATAATTGTAAAGTGACCTTGGGTATTGAGAAAGGCTCTATAATAAATTATTATTATTATTATTATTATTATGTTTACAAACCTTTTGGAAATCTGAATTTTGGGATGAACGCAACCTAAAATGTGATCTAACCATAAGTCATAAATAATGAATAAAGCTTGTTGGCAGCATGATCACGGTCAAGCATCAGCTGTGGAAGGAAGGAGGTTTCGGAGGGAATGAGTAGGAAGTGAGTGAGTGTCTACACCTGTACATCACTGTCAATGGTAGCCTACTTATTTTCCCATCAATCAATAGACTTCCAATGCATAGAGAGACATAAACCTGTGAAACTGAACAGTTTTGTGCCAAGTTGGGCCTAGCTAAGCTAAACTGACCCAGTAACCTTTATATTGTGCATGACCAGATAACAAAAACACCTGTTTGACTTCCCAGCCAACCAGCCAATATCTCAACCACAAGTAAATTGCAAAGCATTGCAACACCTCTCAAAAGTGGAATTTTAGTGCAGCGGTGATTTTATTCCAGGTGCGGCACAGATGCGTTGCAGACATTTTGACAGCTGGTATCAAATTACAAACTTGATTAGTCTGCTCTTCATTTCGCTACCTCATGCAGCTATCCATTGCCTTGGTCCAAAGCATGTCAGAGGTAATCACACCGAGCAATCAATGTTTTAGACATTTTTAGGCAGACTGACAATTTTTACTACCATGTTTGTTGAACTGGCTCCTTATCCGATATGATCTTTACACATAGACAACCAAGGCAGGGTTATAAATAAACAAAAACACTTCCATATCACTTGGCACTTAATACTGGATATTAAGTTTTCTTAAAGCTGGATTGTCAAAGTTTGTTATTTGTTTAAGAATGAAATTTGGCCAAAACCCCAACATCCAATGATCAGTACACAAAAAAAAGAAAAAAAAAAAGTGTGTTGTGTGTCATATATTCATTAAACATTCAAGGTGGTTGATGGAGAAAATCTGGAAACTCGTACTTAGAAGAAGAAGAAACCTTTATTCGTCACATGCACACTTCAAGCACAGTGAAATTCATCCTCTGCATTTAACCCATCTGAAGCAGTGAACACACGCACACACCCAGAGCAGTGGGCAACCACACTACAGCGCCCAGGGAGCGGTCAGGGGTCAGGTACCTCGCTCAAGGGCACCCCACGTCAACCTAACTGCATGTCTTTGGATTGTGGGGGAAACCGGAGCACCCGGAGGAAACCCACGCAGACTCCACACAGAAAGGCCCTTGCCGGCCGCTGGGTTCAAACCCAGAACCTTCTTGCTGTGAGGCGACCGTGCTAACCACTACACCACCATACCACCCACACGTCTCTCTCTCTCTCTTTTTTTTATTAATTAAACATTGGGGAAAACAACAAGATTTCAGATTCTCTATGCAGGAGTATTATTAAAAGCTTAATTCTTTTGAAGAAAACACTTTCAACAAGTCATATTTCCATCGCCGGCTTCAGACCACAGAACAGCATTTTAGTATAATCGAGGCCATTATCTGACCAGTCAAAAATAATTCAATAATCTGGAATAATAAAACAAACTAAAGCTTTTTTTTTCCTTCACAGCAAATTAAATTCCTCATCTTTTAGCTTGATTTGGGAAATGATTCATCTTTCACATGCATAATATTCTGTGTTCCTCATTAAGTATTCAGCATACTTTTCATCTCTCATTTATGAAACATGGTCATATGGGACTTCGGATTCCCCCCAAAAACCCAAAACGTCCACAACTGTTTTGTTTGTGTGCTGAAAGTGAGACCTCCCTCCTTCGTGAGCACTTTAGTTCCTTTGAAACACACTGTGTGGAAGATGAAGGCGTAACTTTATTAAATGTTGAGCGCATATTTCCAGACTCCCCTCATATCTAGCACTATAAAACTCTCACAGCTCTTCGCTCTTACTTATGAAAACGAAAACGCCCACTCACCTGCGTTTCAGCTTTGCCATTCTTAATTTCTTACTTTATTTGATTTCACTAGAAACATTTTCTCAGTTAGCTAATGGAGCTTAAGTGCAGAAATCAATGCTAAACTTATAAGAGAAATATTTCCATTAGTGAAGAGCTCAATCATGGATTTGGCTCAGTGTCAAGGCATGGTCCTTCCTCCTGGCTCTGCTTTGCATCAGCATTTTTAAAATGTTGTGCCAGAGGACACGATGGTGTTAACAGGGAATAAAACCATCACTATTGCAGTTCACTGTTTTAATTTATTCCCGTTCTTCACACACAAATTTCAGTGCTTCGTTTTAGGTTAACTGTTTAAATAACCTGCCTATAAATATAGTGTCATGTAAGACAAAAACGATTTGGAGCCCTTCTATATAAAACTTAAGTGATTTACTACTATCCTCTGGGGTAACTGAAATCATGTGTCACTACTCCAGGGATCCAGGGAAAGGTGGCTATTAATTATCTCAAAAATCTACCAAAGATGTCAGTACTTACTTACTGCTCCGACCTCTTTTCCAACTTTAACCATCAGCAAAACTGATCTTAGATTAGCCGATTAGTGTAAAGAGAGTGTAAAGGGCTTAAAGACAGATCCTGAGCATCACAACACACCTGGAGTAATAGTAGGTATGGAATATCAATGAGGTTAATTAATTCTACTCGTTAAACTGTAAACAGGCCTGGTGTGAAAATGAGAGTCTTGGGCTCATTTTTCATGTCAGGTTATCCACCAGCGCAGTGCAAACGAGCCCCACCACAAATCAAATTTTAATTTTCTCAACCCGGCAATATGTGTGATAATGACCTGAGGGGTTTGGATCATCACTCATGTATATCCCATAGTTAAATCTTGAAACAAATGTATACAGTGTTTCACCGGTTCCTAATATTTTCATACAAAACCAAGTTGAAACAGTGGCACGACAGCAGCAGCAGCGTAGGTGAGATCGTGGGACTATTATGAAAAAGTTTCATTTCATTTTTATATTTTCTGTGACGAGACAGGAAAATTATGTACAACTCAAATATTAGCATTCATTAGAAGAAAACCGCATTGTGTGCACATGGTGCCTGCGCTCACTTTAATCTAGTAAAGCTGAATTCAGATAAATGGCCTAGTCATCGCAAAGCGCTCTCAGTACTACAAATATCCACGGCCCTTTTTGGGCTCCAGTAAATACTGCAGACAGACTCAGCTGCTATCTTTTCTGCTTCTCGGCATGGACCACAATGCATGCCAAACTGATGAAGAATTCAGATATTAACTCAATGCATCAAGACTAAATTAGGTTAGCTGGACACAGACCAGAACAGAGAGTAGTGAAGTGCAGTGTCCTGTTCTAAAATACATTGGGCAGAATGATTCTCTAAAATGAAATCGCAAACCTCCAGAGAGAAACAACAACAACAACACTACTGTAGCAGCAGTATAAGGATTGCTATATAAGCAGGAGTGTTGCAGTTTAAGACCTCCTTTGTCAGTCAAGACTTAGATAAAACCCTAACCTCTAGGGACCTTTGACATGACGCCATCGTAACTGCGGATTTGTTTATCCGGCCATCCATCCATTATCTGTAAACACTTATCCTGTACAGGGTCGCAGGCAAGTTGGAGCCTATCCCAGCAGACTATGGGGAGAGGCGGGGTACACCCTGGACAAGTTGCCAGGTCATCGCAGGGCTGACACATAGAGACAAACAACATTCACACTTACATTCACACCTACGGTCAATTTAGAGCAACCAAACCAGTGCTAACCACTACACCACTGTGCCGCCTAAATAAATACATTCTCATCTCATCTCATTATCTCTAGCCGCTTTATCCTTCTACAGGGTCGCAGGCAAGCTGGAGCCTATCCCAGCTGACTACGGGTGAAAGGCGGGGTACACCCTGGATAAGTCGCCAGGTCATCACAGGGCTGACACATAGACACAGACAACCATTCACACTCACATTCACACCTACGGTCAATTTAGTCACCAGTTAACCTAACCTGCATGTCTTTGGACTGTGGGGGAAACCGGAGCACCCGGAGGAAACCCACACGGTCACGGGGAGAACATGCAAACTCCACATAGAAAGGCCCTCGTCGGCCACGGGGCTCAAACCCGGACCTTCTTGCTGTGAGGCGACAGCGCTAACCACTACACCACCGTGCCGCCCATAAATACATTTGTGGGTAAATTATATGGATCTGTGATGCCTGCATGTTTCAGCTTTTGGATGTAAGGCAATCTGCTGGTATAATATATACATTATTAATCATTCCAGAGAGATTGTACTGACTGCAGTCATCTCGATTGTCATTAACCGTTGAGCTGTATATCTTTGTTTGCCCAACAATATCGCAGATGCTGGGTGATAAACAAAAGTCTGTGATGTCAGTGAAAAGCCCCTGTAGCTACCAATGGTCAGACAAAATGAAGACTTTTAACAAGAGTGTAGCTACACTGGAATTTGAGGGCCATTACTGAAGTGTGTGTATATATATATATATATATATATATATATATATATATATATATATATACACACACAGGATGGTGTAGTGGTTAGCACTGTCGCCTCACAGCAAGAAGGTCTTGGGTTTGAGCCCAGCGGCCGACGAGGGCCTTTCTGTGTGGAGTTTGCATGTTCTCCCTGTGTCTGCATGGATTTCCTCCGGGTGCTCCGGTTTCCCCCACAATCCAAAGACATGCAGGTTAGGCTAATTGGTGGCTCTAAATTGACCGTAGGTGTGAGTGTGAATGGTTGTTTGTCTCTATGTGTCAGCCCTGCGAAGTAATTTATAGTATACTAGCACTGTGGAAAAGAAAGTGAGTCAGAACAGTGAGAATTGTGGAAAAGTATGTATGTTAAGTAGGCTTGCACTGTACACAGGGAGCTAACTGTAGTAGGCTATCATTTTGAAAAACAGTGTAAGATATAGTAGGCTAGCATTGTGGAAAGGAGAGTAAGTTATAGTAGTTTAGCACTGTGGAAATATACTTATAGTTATTGTGGAAAAGAAAATAAGGTATTGTAGGCTTGTACTGTCGAAAACTGAGTAAGTTAAGTAGACTAGCATTGTAGAGTGTGAGAAGGCTGTAGTAGAATCAATCAATCAAAGTCCTTCCCACGCCAAGTGGCACCCAGGGCCGTGCCGATCTCCGTAACCCTCGGCCTCTCGCCTATTACATAGCTAGGGTTACAGTGGGGGGGGGGGGGGGGGGGGGGGGGGGGGGGGCTAGTCCTCTGGTAACCACAAGAGTTTGACTCCCCACTCACATCTGTACTGTGGTGTGCCTTGCCAGATGGTACCATTTTTATGATGGTCTTTGGTATGATCCGATCGTGAGTAGAACTCACGATCTCCCGATAGAGAGGTGGACACGCCAACCACTAGGCCAACTCGCAGTTGTAGTAGAATAGCATTTTGGAAATGAGAGTAAGTTAATATGCTTGCACTGTGGAAAACAATAAATTACAGTAGACTAGCATTGTGGAATCAAATGTCAGCCATAGTAGACTAACACTATGGAAATGACAGTAAACTATTCTAGGCTACTATTGTGAAAAAGATAGTACAACCCCAATTCCAAAAAAGTTGGGATGCTGTGTAAACTATAAATAAATACAGAATGTGATAATTTGCAAATAATGGAAACTCTATATTTAATTGAAAAGACAACGCTGAAAAGACAACATATCAAATGTTGAAATTAAGAAATGTTAATGTTTTTTAAAAATATGCTCATATTGAATTTGATGTCAGCAGCAACATTTCAGAAAAGTTGGGACAGGGGCATGCTTACCACTGTGTTGCATCACCTCTAATTTTAACAACACTCTGTAAATATTTGGGAACTGAGGAGAACAATTGCTGTAGTTTTGAAAGAAAAATGTTGTCTCATTCTTGCCTGATATACAATTTCAGTTGCTCAACAGTTCGGGGTCTCCTTTGTCCTATTTTGCGCTTCATAATGCGCCAAATATTTTAAATGGGAGACAGGTCTGGACTGCAGGCAGGTCAGTTTAACACCTGGACTCTTTAACTACGGAGCCATGCAGTTTCAATCGGTGAAGAAAGCGGTTCCGCATTGTCTTGCTGAAAGAAGGAAGGCCTTCCCTGAAAAAGATTTTGTCTGGATGGCAGCATATTGCTCTGAAATATGTATTTATCATTCATCATTAATGATGCCTTCCCAGATGTACAAGCTACCCATGTCATGTGCACTAATGCACCCTCATACCATCACAGATGCTGGCTTTGGAACTGTGCACTGATAACAAGCCGGATGGTCCCTCTCCTCTTTAGCCTGGAGGACGTGGTGTCCATGATTTCTAACAAGAATTTCTACTTTTGATTCATCAGACCTCGGGACAATTTTCCACTTCGCCTCAGTCCATCGTAAAAGAGCTCGGGCCCAGAGAAGGTGGCAGTGTTTCTGGATATTGTTTATATCTGGTTTTAACTTGCATTTGTGGATGCAGTAATGAACTGTTTTCACAGACAATGGTTTTCTGAAGTGTCCCTGAGCCCATACACTGATTTCCACTACAGACACGTGTCTGCTTTTAATGCAGTGTCTTCTGAGGGCCTGAAGATCACAGGCATCCAATGTCAGTTTTCAGCCTTGTCTCTTGCATACAAAGATTTATCCAGATTATCTGAATCTTTTAATAATATTATGTACCATACATGATGTGATCCCCAAATTCTTTGCAATTTTACATTGAGGAACGTTATTCTTAAATTGTTGCACTGTTTGCCCACACAGTCTTTCACAGAGCGGTGAACCCCTCCCCATCTTTACTTCTGAAAGACTCCGCCTCTCTGGGATGCTCTTTTTATACCCAGTCATGTTACTGACCTGATGCCAGTTAACCAAATTATGTTTTTTTTCAGCATGACACAACTTTTTCAGTCTTTTGTTGCCCCGTCCCAACTTTTCTGAAATGTGTTGCTGACATCAAATTGAGCATATTTTTTTCAAAAAAACCCCACAAAATAATAAAATTTCTCAGTTTCAACATTTGATATGTTGTCTTTGTACTATTTTCAATGAAATATAGGGTTTCCATGATTTGCAAATCTTCACATTCTGTTTTATTTATGTTTTACACAGTGTCCCAACTATTTTTGGAATTGGGGTTGTAAGTTAGAGAAGGATAGTATTGTGGTAAACCAAGTAAGCTAGGTAGGCAGCTATGAAAGCTAATTCACCATGTCCTAATTGCTCAGATAAATGAAGTTAGCAGACTGGAAGCCTTGAAATAGATATTGAATACCTGTATATATGTGTAGGCCACCTATAACACATACTAATACAACAAAACCCAGCACATTATTAGAAAGAAAAGAAAGCACAACTTTATTCATCACACACTTGTGAAATTTCCTCTCTGCATTTAACCCATCACATGTACGGTATGTGAACATACACGCGAGCAATGAGCACACACACGTACCCAGAGCAGTGGGCAGCCATGCTAACAGCACCTGGGGAGCAGTTAGGAGTTAAGCGCCTCACTCAAGGGTGCCTCAGCCCAAGGCCGTCCCATATTAACCTAACCGCATGTCTTTGGATTGTGGGGAAAACCAGAGCACCCAGAGGAAACCCATGCAGACACGGGGAGACCATGCAAACTCCACACAGAAAGGCCCTCACCAGCCGCTGGGTTCCTGTGAGGCGACCGTGCTAACCACTACACCACCATGCCGCCCATTATAGACCAGAAACAACCCTAGACAGGTTAGCTAGATAAGAAACACAAGTTCACCTTCCTGTTATAGTCAGCTGGCTGGTTGTATAGCAGTTAGATAGATGGCTAATGTAGGAGTTACTATAGATACTCAGCATTGTCCCAGAAGTTTCTGTAATTTCTTTCCAAACACTTTTATAAATGAGGATGAAGATGGATCAACAGATAGAGCTAGATGAGCAGGAAAGCTTATTTATTATTATTTTTAAAATGCAATCAAGATTATATTAAAACACAAGACAAGACATAGACAAGCTCAAGAACAGGAGGAGAACACAGCCAGGAAACAAACCAAACCATACAACATAAAACGCACAGATAAAAGTAAATATGAACAGGAATTTGACAAGTACAAATTTCAGAGCTTCGTATGTTGTCTGAAAGGAAGATGGATTAGTCATCACATTACAGTACTGTATGTAATTGAAGAGAATGAGAACTGATTAAATAAAAAGAGAGAGAGAGAACACGGCAAATATTTCTAAACACACTGTCATATAAATTAAACTTTATATTATGGTGCTATACCGTTGACAGTGATTAACAAATGAATCATACACTTCATTAATTAATACCATGACAGTTCCTGTGAGTGTTGAGAAATCAGAAACCCTCATGGGGGCAGGATATAAAATCCCTAATCACCTTGGCGCCCTCCCTGGAGGACGACGGAGCCTCATGCTAATTACACACAGTTTATTCACAATCCATTCGCCCTGGCTGCGTGAGTGGGTGTGTTAAGCGAAATGTAAACAGTAAACACACCAGTGACTCTGACATCTCTGGCACTTGAAAAAGCATCTCATTTTGGTGCGAGCCAAGAAACAGAAAAACAAATTTGCACAGAAGGTCAGCTATGGTCAGTGTTCTTCAGACCAATGAACGATTTCTTTTTCTTTTCTGGTTTACGAACACGAATTGAGATGTTAGGAACAGGTGTCACCTGTTGGCTCATCCCCTGCACCACATGTACACATGAGATTTTAACGTATCACCCTGATACACACGGAGTGTTCTGCTGAAGCAGAACAGCACTTTGCATTCCTGCTGCTTGTTGGAAAGAAAGAGCCTTTTGCACTAAGTGTGTGATTATTTCGGTGCTGTTAAATTATTCACGAGGCAGCCAAGAGCAGGCATAGGGATGTAATTAAGGGTACGGTGCAGTCAATAGCCAACCTGATAGAATGACTCCACTTCATTTAAAGCAGGATTAATAGGACCTACAGGCATGAGGTGAGCACAGTTTGGCCCAGAGGCACATAAGGCCAATGTATTACTACCTGAGGGACAAAGAAGCCACACTGAAGCAATTAGCAGCTTTACTCTATGACCAAACATGATGGTTCTAATTGATGAGCAGCAAGAAATGGTTCAGGGAAGAAAACAGTCCTTCAGCAGGAAAGCAAACAAGAACACTGGACCAACATCAATTTTCTACTTTCACTATACTTACACTAAGAGTAAAGTCAGTTTTTTTTTGTTGTTGTTCTTAAAATTCCAGCCAAATCGATAATGACCATCATGATCGTGACCTTCCTCCAATTCCTACGGTATTTCAAGAGCGATGGAAGGGAAAATATAAATACAGAATATGGGTGAATGACTAGTTGTTGTCTATTCAAACAACAATAGTGGCAAGCTTCGACAGAGATGAACACGGCGCAATATTTCTTGTGACCTCATCTTAGGAAAATATAATATCACAGTCTCAGCAGTGTTTAATATCACCACAGGTCTAGACATCCTACTGATAAAAAAGGAATATGTGATGCAAGAAAATATACAGTACTGTGCAAAAGTCTTAGGCACCCTATTTTTTTCATACAAACTTTGTTATAGATTTCTATTCTATGACATCTACATTATTGAGTCAGTACAAAATATTTTGGCTGACACATAGACACAGACAACCATTCACACCTACGGTCAATTTAGAGTCACCAGTTAACCTAACCTGCATGTCTTTGGACTGTGGGGGAAACCGGAGCACCCGGAGGAAACCCATGCGGACACGGGGAGAACATGCAAACTCCACACAGAAAGGCCCTCGCCGGCCACGGGGCTCGAACCCGGACCTTCTTGCTGTGAGGCGACAGTGCTAACCACTACACCACCGTGCTGCCCACAACATTAAATGTTACATAAAAAAAACAATGTTTGTATCTGAGCAGCATATTACATAAGAGACCACTTTTTCAGATTAAAAAAGAAAAATAATGAAGCTACTGGGTTTTGGTGCAAAATGAAGAAGCGAGTGTGACAGTCAAAGTGTCCAGAAGAACTGTGGCTGGTTCTGTGAGATGCTCAGTAAAACATACAGCTCATTTCCTTATAAAACTGCATTCATCATAACTGAGACTACTATTTTTTTAAAGCAAAGGGTCGTCTCACACCGAATATTGACTTTGTTTCATTTATGATGGCTTACTGCTGTTTATAGTATTTTTTAAATGTTGAAACATTTCATTTCATTATTTTTCAGGCATTTTTCGTCTCCAGCATTTCTTTACATGTGCCTGACTTTTGT
This sequence comes from Neoarius graeffei, assembly GCF_027579695.1. Lineage (NCBI taxonomy): Eukaryota > Metazoa > Chordata > Actinopteri > Siluriformes > Ariidae > Neoarius > Neoarius graeffei. The sequence goes on along the minus strand of NC_083570.1, from coordinate 83,682,794 downwards.
ACACTACTGTAAGTTAAAACACACACACACAAAATTCTTTCCATTACTCAATGCTACTGAGTAAGAAAGGAAGAGTCTCTCATCTCATTATCTGTAGCCGCTTTATCCTGTTCCACAGGGTCGCAGGCAAGCTGGAGCCTATCCCAGCTGACTACGGGCGAAAGGCAGGGTACACCCTGGACAAGTCACCAGGTCATCACAGGGCTGACACATAGACACAGACAACCATTCACACCTACGGTCAATTTAGAGTCACCAGTTAACCTAACCTGCATGTCTTTGGGGGAAACCGGAGCAAACCCACGCAGAACATGCAAACTCCGCACAGAAAGGCCCTCGCCGGCCACGGGGCTCAAACGAGGACCTTCTTGCTGTGAGGCGACAGCGCTAACCACTACACCACCGTGCCGCCCTAGGAAGAGTCTATAAAGTCAAATATACATTGTATGTGGAAGTTGAAACAATAAACTTCATTAAAATCCCAATAAAACATAACCTTGAAATCACACGGCTGCAGTTTCACAAGTTTCCAAAATCCACATCAAAACAAATGATTAATAAACCAATCATTTAAAAAAAAAACATCAAATGCATCCTAAAAGCAGTTTAAAAGAATACTAAAGCAATCAGCAAAATGAATATATGAGTTTCTGATGGTTAAAATGTCACTCCACAAGAAACACCACTGAATTAGTTTCAAGGAAAAATATGCCACCAAACAACCAACAACATCAAAATAAACTTGATAGACTTCCACATTTATTCTTGAGACTATATTAAAGTGCCACTGAACCATTAAAATGGTCCATGTGGAATAATAAAGTGTTTAAAGTAAAAAACAACAACAAAAAATAGAATTTGGTGCACAAGTTTTAATTTTCTTTGGGCTTTCCGAAAATCAACACAGGGTCAAAATTATACATACAGGGTCAAAAATATACATACAGCACACCTAATATTTGGGTAAAATGTCTCTTTACAAGATTCACCTTGACCAAGCTTCTGGCAGAATTCTGGTTGGATATTTCATGACTCTTCATGGTAGAATTGGTAGAGTTCAATTAAATTTTTTTTTTTCTTGGCATGGACTCGACTTATAAGCACGGTCCATATATTTTCAATAGGGTTGAAGTCGGGACTTGTTTTAAGCTTAAAGGTGCCCTTCCACCAAAAACGTTTAATACTGGTTCTTTTTGAAATACCATAGTTCACTCCGAGTTGCATATGCATGCTGCATGTGAAAATGTAATTCTACCCCCATTCCCTGTATTAGCTTATGAAAGAAAATAGTCGGAAAAACGAGCGGATCTGAGAAAGCCATACGATCTTACGTCACTTCGTAAATTAGTATTCATGGCCTCGCCCACCTTGGCTTGCGACCGCCCACGGGAAGGAAGTTCGGATTTAAGCGCGAGGAGAGATAACAGAGCCAGTGTTGCCAGATTGGGCAGTTTTAAGTGCATTTTGGCAGATTTGAACATATTTTGGGCTGGAAAACGTCAGCAGTATCTGGCAACACTGAGCAGAGCCCATCTCATCAGTAGCTAACGAAGAGGACCTAACAGCAAGTTGAAAACATGTCTGAACAAGTTTGTGCCTGTGTTATTTGTGGCAGTAACACATCAACGCTGCATTTCTTGCCCAAGATAGAAGAGGTGAAGAATAAATGGTTGGAATTTATCTTTGGAATACCACCAGCGAAGTATAATGCAGCATTAGTACTGTGTTCTGATCATTTCAACCACAGTGACTTTTCAAACTTCGGTGCCTTCAGTAGTGGTTTTGCTTCAAGGTTGTATTTAATCCCTGGATCTGTGCCTTCAAGACGATCGACCACCAGCTCACAAGCTGTAAGTAAAACATGAACTTTTTGTTCGAAGGTTTTTGTTACAAAATAGCATATTCATATTCTCCACGTTAGCATGCATGACATGGTCACAAGCTCGGCAGGGATGAGAGTTTTCCGCTTTTTCTGAGTAAAAAACGACCTTTTTATATTATGCCAAATCCGTTGAGAATTTTTTTAATTAATTTTGGGGGGTTGGGGTATGTTCTTTCATGCTGTTCAAACTTTATTAACTCCAACGATGTTTACACATTATTTGTAAGTTGCCATCTTTAGTCTCGTTTAAATCTCGTTGAATGTGATGTAAAATTCATGTTATCTACATTGTGTTGGTCAAAACATCGACGTCGAGACCATAATAGCCAATCAAAACAGTTTTTACAAAGACACCCACATTTTTTTAAGTCACTCGTTCATTTTATTCGTTTGTTTGTTCAGTAAAAACCCAAACATTTGTTGAATTTTTCTTATTTCCGCACGTCGCACCTCAATGATGTCAGCGCGCGGTATTTTTCCCTTCGCGGTTTGTTCCTTCTCTCTCGCCGTAGTAAGACACCCACATCCGCTTGTTCTGACTCACTGGAGGTAGCGTCACAGTGCTGTTAGCCAATCAGAGGTAACACGTTTACATGTCATGAATATTAATGAGTAAGAGCTGAAATCCTGTCGTTCTCCTGCCACCCACTCCTCCACCAAACTAGAACAGCCTGAAACAGGAGAACCACAGCATTTTTTTCACTAAAACCAGCTCACAGGGCATTCATTCATACTAGAGACCACCGCACAATTAATGAAAAAACGACGCAAGGAGACCTTTAATGTTAGCCTGCTTTATCCTCCGCAACCAGCCCTGATGCGTGTTTGGGTTCATTGTCCTGTTGTAACTCCCAAGTCGTGTTCAAGTTTCTGATGGTTTATGCTGAAGAATTCTGAGGTAGTCCTCCTTCTTCATTATTCCATCCACTTTATGCAATGAACCAGTTCCACTGGCAGCAAAACAGCCCCAGAGCATGATGATCCTACCACCACCACCAGCTGGTACAGTGTCCCTCTGTACATGGTGGTCATTGTGGCCAAACAACTCAATCTTTGTCTCATACAGCTATCCTCCAGAAGGCTTTTTCTTTGTCCATGTGGTCAGCTTCAAACTTTAGTTAAACTTGAAGGTGTCAGTTTTGGAGCAGGGGGTTATTTCTTGGATAGCAGCCTCTTAGTCCATGGTGATCTGAACTGTAGACAGTGATCCATCAGCTTCCAGTTCATAGCAGGGCTGTGCCATGGTGGTTCCCAGGTTGTTCCTGACCATCCAAACCAATTTCCTTTCAGCTGAGGGTGACAGTTTGGGTTTTCTTGAAACAAAGTGGCTTGGCAAAGTGACACCTCACAATAACTTGAATACAATTGTTTGAATGGATCTTGGAATTTGCAGTTGTTTAGAAATGGCTCCAAGAGACATTCTGGAGTTGTGTACATCTGCAATCCTCTTTCTCAGTCTGCACTGAACTCCTTGGACTTTCCCATTGTATTGTGTGTTGGTCAATCTAATGAGTGCTCTAAACAAACCCTTTTTATGAAGGCACAGAGAAGCTACCAGGTATAGTCAATCATGATCACTAACAGGAAGTTAAGAGACCTTGGCTTTGGCAAGATAAGAGACATTTTGGAAGTTTCAGCACCTCTGAATTAAATATCTAAGTGAGTGTATGTAAGTTTTTGACCCTGTATGTATAAGTTTGACCCTGTGTTGATTTCAGAAAACCCAAAGAAAATTAAAACTTGTGCACCAAATTCTAGTGTGTTTTTTTAATTAAAGATATATGCTGTACAATCATTCTGCCACAGAAAAAGAACAATTCAAAGAAATTACTGAAAGCCCAAATATTGCCATGACATTCATATCCAAGATGACATTCATGTCACTGTATGTAAACTTCCGACCACAACTGTAGTGGCTCATCTGGGTGCCATCTAAACAACCATGATTACCAAAACATCAAACAGAACTGAAATATGACAATGTGAGAGAGGACCAACGACAAATTGGTTACAACAGGAAAATCAACAAAGGACTAAATTTTGATGAGAAATGAGAGAGGAGATAAAATTCTAGTGAGAGGCCTGGAAAATTTGTTACGTAATTACTAACTGATTAGCAAGAAATTTGACAAAACAACGACCAAGTTTTGTGCGGAGTGACGAGTTCTATCAAAAAAAAAAACCAATCGGAATGGAAATCCATGGAGAATTGACGGAGGACATACGATTTAAGTGAATTGTGGACGATGGACGGATGCCGGATGCCACGCCATGGCAATAACTCATCGGCCTTATGACCAGATGAGCTAATAAGGTTAAGAGGAGGTCATCATTTAAAAATATGTTTTAGAGTTTGGGGGTACTTTATGTTTATCATATAGTTTAAGTGACTTATAACTAGTCTAGTAACTGTTACATTTCTCACCCTTGCAACAGCATTTCTCTCCTTTTAGCTTCACTGTAGTTACTGCAGTTAGTCATTTGTTTTAAATAAACAACTAAATAACGAGCTGGGAGTTTAGAGGGTTAAATACTAGTGGTATATTTTCCATATCCTCCAGAGAAATGGAGTTATATTAATAGCTCCTTGCATTACGACTGCTGCTCAATACTGCTGCTAGTTCAAATCCCCTTCAGGCAGCGGAGTTGGATGGACAGATTGGATGTTCCTGTTTTGGAAAGTGATTTTTCTGAATTGCCTCGCACTCCTTTCTACAACGTGCTTTCCCGAAATTCTGAATGCCAAAGCCTGCTCAGAAGGAGACGTAAACCAGCCAGAAGCTCATGCAATGAAGGGATGGAAAGAGTTCGAAAGGAATGGAAAAAGTGAGGAAGCACTGACAGCTGGCTCGGAGATGAAGTTATGAGACACAATGGTGGTTATTGTCCACCCTTCTATCCACTGGTTCCAAAAGCACCCTCTACAAACATCAACACAATAGCATGCGTTCGTCCACGTAAGCTCTTTATGTAGAAATAACTGCTTTATTTGTAGTTATCGCTGATTATTTATAGACAAGACAGTTAAGAATATGCCCTACGCCTCCATTATGACACCTACTTTGCTGACTGCATGAGTTCCTGGGGAGATATGACTCATCATACAGTACTATGGAGTTCTCCACTCTGGCTATGCCATGAATACAGGCTTAAATTTGACCTTTTACCTTTGGATTAACTCAAACTGAACTGACTTTTTCATGTGTGACAGCTGGTGAGGACTTGACATGCTGCTGATACGGAGTTGGCTCAGACGAACACCATTATGTGAAGAGTGACAGGTCTGAATGAGGAAGAGTGTGAGGGAGAGAAAAGGAAGATGACAGCCTGCTATGAGTGAGGTATGATCGGCAGACATCCACAGACATTATAGACAGCGCTGTCACCTAAAAGTTATCAGTCAGAGATGGGCCAACCCTCTCTATGTGCCAGAACTCCTTATTTCTTATCAAAGCCATGAGGGAGAGCTGCTTTCCCTCAGCTCAAATAAAGCAGCCACTTCAGCATCATTAATGATCTGTTTGACAGTGCACAACTACCTGACAGACCAAGTGGTAATTCATCTATCTGATACAACCAGAGTTAAATGCTTTAAACACAGTTTTTTTTTTTTTTTGCTCAGTGCACTGTAAAACCTATTGAGCTTAAGGAAATGTTTTGTGGAAATAGAGCGCCATGGCTCATTTGATATACAAATACACTGGCATGCAAACTCTATCAAGCAATGAATCAGATCCATGCTTCCATAAGGCACCCAGAAAATATCTTACTGAGGCTCCTGTTTTCTGTGCTGTCTTTGCTGGGTTATAAGAGTACTTATCATATGACCCATATGAACCCATATGAACCCGCACAATGCTCTTAATAAAACCACTGGGAAAAACCATGTGACTGGGCAGATATGGATTTTTGAATCCGGTCCGGAAAAAGCCGCATGTGGCCCCGGCCCCGTTTCCCTCGCCTGCCATTTTCATTTTGCTCTGAATTGTTACTTTGAAAAATGAGCGACACAAATGAGCACCGTGAAAGTGATTTTTTTTAAATTATTTTTTTAATTATTATTTTTAACAATTTTTAACAAGGCAGCACAGTGGTGTAGTGGTTAGCACTGTTGCCTCATAGCAAGAAGGTTCTGGGTTCGAGCCCAATAGCCGACGGGGGCCTTTCTGTGTGGAGTTTGCATGTTCTCCCCATGTCTGTGTGGGTTTGCTCCGGTTTCCCCCACAGTCCAAAGACATGCAGGTTAGGTTAATTGGTGACTCTAAACTGACTGAGTGTGAATGGTTGTTTGCCTCAATGTGTCAGCCCTGTGATGACCTGGCGACTTGTCCAGGGTGTCTCTCTCCCATAGTCAGCTAGGATAGGCTCCAGCTTGCCCGTGACCCTGCACAGGATAAGCGGCTACGGATAATGGATGGATGGAATTTTTAACAATTGTATTAAAATTGTTTTCTTCAAAAATACGACCAATATCTCCACCACTCAAGGCTTCTGTGGCATTTGGTTTGTTGCCGTTTTCTTTTTTTTCTGAGGTCTCTGTGCTTGGACTTCAGGACTTCCCTGGACTTTTTAAAGTCTTCGTCTTCCAGGATGTTTATCTTACTTTTGTTGTTGTCAATGAAACATTGAATACTTTGTGAAAAGGAAGAGAAAGTGTCAGGTTTGTAGTCTAAATTTCCTTTTTTCTTTGCTTGTATATTGAAACTACTTAGCAAGCTGTCCAGCTCCTCAGAGGGGATGACTGTTATGTCTCTTTCCTCCTTAACTTCAGCAAGAAATCTTTTGAAAACTTTCATGATGTACTTAGTTTTTTTTTTTAAACTGTGTTTTCTTGTTGTTGTCCTTGTATGAACAAGTGATTTTCTTTACTCGAAAGTACCTTTTTTCCCATTTTCTTTGACAATTTCAGTTTGTTCAATTAGGTCTGAGTCTAATAAATCATCTGGATAATAAAATCCACTTTCACTGTGCTTAGTTGAGTCATTTTTCATACACCGTTGTTCATTGTTTTCCAATGTGTATGTTAGGTAAAAAAAGGTCATATGATAAAATGCTTATTGACTGAGTTGAGTCGGGACAGATGAGAAAATATTTGGCCCTTGGTCATTTGTACGGACCTCACTGCGCTCGGTCCATATGGCATGACCTTGAGCCAAATATTTTCCTGTCCGGCCCTCCCACTCAGTCAATAAATACATAATTGGAGAAAGACTAAAATGTTTTGGGTAGTCTGTCTCATAAGTCCTGTTTACACTTGGTTTTAAAATGCATCTTGGGTGATCGGCTCACAAGTGGACTGCTGAGACACATCGCCTTTTACATGTGTATGGGTCTCTCATCTCATCTCATCTCATCTCATCTCATCTCATCTCATCTCATCTCATCTCATTTTCTTCCGCTTATCTGGGGCCGGGTCACGGAGGCAGCAGTCTGAGCATGGAAGCCCAAACTTCCCTCTCCCCAGACACCTCGGCCAGCTCCTCAGGAAGAACACCGAGGCGTTCCCAGGCCAGCCGAGAGACATAGTCCCTCCAGCGTGTCCTGGGTCTTCCCCGGGGCCTCCTCCCGGGGGGACATGCCTGGAACACCTCCCCAGGGAGGCGTCCAGGAGGCATCCGGAAGAGATGCCCAAGCCACCTCAGCTGATTCCTCTCAAATGTGGAGGAGCAGCGGCTCTACTCCGACCTCCTCCTGAGTGACTGTGCTTCTCATCCTACCTCTAAGGGAGCACCCAGCCACCCTGCAAAAGAAACTCATTTTGGCCACTTGTGTCCGCGATCTTGTTCTTTCGGTCATTACCCAAAGCTCATGACCATAGGTGAGAGTCGGATCGTAGACTGACCAGTAAATCGAGAGCTGCGCCTTTTGGCTCAGCTCCTTCTTCACCACAATGGACCGGTAAAGCAACCGCATCACTGCGGAGGCTGCACCGATCTGCCTGTCGATCTCACGCGCCATCCTTCCCTCACTCTTGAACAAGATCCCGAGATACTTAAACTCCTCCACTTGAGGCAGGACTTCTCCACCAACCTGAAGAGGGCAAGCAACCCTTTTCCAGTCGAGAACCATGGCCTCGGACTTGGAGGTGCTGATTCTCATCCCAGCCGCTTCACACTCGACTGCAAACCGCCCCAGTGCATGCTGAAGGTCCTGGTTTGAAGAAGCCAACAGGACATCATCTGCAAAAAGCAGAGATGAAATCCTGTGGTTCCCAAACAGGATTCCCTCCGGCCCCTGGCTGCACCTAGAAATTCTGTCCATAAAAATTATGAACAGAACCGGTGACAAAGGGCAGCCCTGCCAGAGTCCAACATGCACTGGGAACAGGTCTGACTTACTGCCAGCAATGCGAACCAGACTCCTGCTCCATTCATACAGGGATCGGACAGCCCTTAGCGAAGAGCCTAGAACCCCATACTCCCGAAGCACCCCCCACAGGATACCATGAGGGACACAGTCGAATGCCTTCTCCAGATCCACAAAGCACATGTGGACTGGTTGGGCAAACTCCCATGAACCCTCGAGCACCCTATGAAGGGTATAGAGCTGGTCCAGTGTTCCATGACCAGGACGAAAACCACATCGTTCCTCCTGGATCCGAGGTTCGGCTATTGGCCGAATTCTCCTCTCCAGTACCCAGGAGTAAACCTTCCCAGGGGGGCTGAGAAGTGTGATTCCCCTATAATTGGAGCACACTCTCCGGTCCCCTTTCTTAAAAAGAAGGACCACCACCCCAGTCTGCCACTCCAGAGGCACTGTCCCCAACCGCCATGCGATGTTGCAGAGGCGTGTCAGCCAAGACAGCCCCACAACATCCAGAGACTTGAGATACTCTCATCCACCCCAGGTGCCTTGCCACCGAGGAGCTTGCAAACCACCTTAGTGACTTTGACTTGTGCAATGGACGAGTCCACCTCTGAGTCATCAGCCTCCGCTTCCTCAATGGAAGACGTGATGGTGGGATTGAGGAGATCCTCGAAGTATTCCTTCCACCGCCTGACAATATCCCCAGTTGAGGTCAACAGCTTCCCACCCGCACTGTAAACAGTGTTGGCAGAGTACTGCTTCCCCCTCCTGAGGTGCCGGATGGTTTGCCAGAATTTCCTCAAGGCCGACTGATAGTCCTCCTCCATGGCCTCACCGAACTCCTCCCAGTTCCGAGTTTTTGCCTCCACAACTGCCTGAGCTGCGGCACGTCTGGCCTGCTGATGCCCGTCAGCTGCCTCAGGAGTCCCGGAGGCCAACATGGCCCAATAGGACTCCTTCTTCAGCTTGACGGCATCCCTTACTTCTGGTGTCCACCACCGGGTTTGGGGGTTGCTGCCACGACAGGCACCGGAGACCTTGAGGCCACAGCTCCGAACAGCCATGTCGACAATGGAGCTAGAGAACATGGTCCACTCAGACTCAATGTCCCCCGCCTCCTTTGGAAGCTGGGAGAAGCTCTCCCGGAGGTGGGAGTTAAAGACCTCCCCGACAGAGTGCTCGACCAGACGTTCCCAGCAGACCCTCACCATACGTTTGGGCCTGCCAGGTCTGTCTGGTTTCCTCCTCCGCCAGCGGATCCAACACACCACCAGGTGGTGATCAGTTGACAGCTCAGCCCCTCTCTTCACCCCAGTGTCCAAGACATAGGGCCGGAGAGCAGATGAAACAACAACAAAGTCAATCATCGACCTCCGACCTAAGGTGTCCTGGTGCCATGTGCACTTATGGACACCCCTATGCTCGAACATGGTGTTCGTTATGGACAAACCATGACTAGCACAGAAGTCCAATAACAAAGCACCACTCGGGTTCAGATCGGAGAGGCCGTTCCTCCCAATCACGCCCCTCCAGGTATCACTGTCATCGCCCACGTGAGTGTTGAAGTCCCCCAGTAGAACAATGGAGTCCCCAGTCTGAGCACCTCTCAGTACCTCTCCCAGGGACTCCAAGAAGGCTGGATACTCTATACTGCTATTCAGCCCGTAGGCACAAACAACAGCAAAAGCCCTCTCCCCGACCCGAAGGCGCAGAGAGGCGACCCTCTTGTTCACTGGGGCAAACTCCAACACATGGCGGCTGAGCTGGGGAGCTATAAGCAAGCCCACACCAGCCCGCCGCCACTCACCATGGGCGACTCCAGAGAAGTGGAGAATCCAGCCCCTCTCGAGGAGCTGGGTTCCGGAGCCCAAGCTATGCATGGAGGTGAGCCTGGCTATCTCTAGCCAGTACCTCTCAACCTCCCGCACAAGCTCAGGCTCTTTCCCCCCCAGCGAAGTGACATTCCATGTCCCAACAGCTAGTCGCTGTGTTTGGGGATCAGGTTGTTGAGGCCCCTGCCTTTGACTGCCGCTCAATCCACACTGCACCGGCCCCCTACGGCTACCTCTGTGGGTGGTGAACCTACAGGAGGTCGGGCTCACGTCACTGTTTCAGGCTGAGCCCGGCCAGGCCCCATGGGCAAAGACCCGGCCACCAGGTGCTCGCATACGAGCCCCAACCCCGGGCCTGGCTCCAGGGTGGGGCCCCGGCTGCGCCATACCGGGTGACGTCATGGCCCTTGATTTTTTTTTTATTTCCATAAGGGGTTTTGGTGAACTGCTCTTGGTCTGGCCTGTCACCTAGGACCTGTCTGCCTTGGGAAATCCTAACAGGGGACTGCTGAGACACATCGCCTTTTACACGTGTATGGGTCATGCATCTCAAAGGTGTCCAGCTAACCACTTGTGATCAGATTTTCTTACTACCTACATCACTTCCGTCAAAGAAGGTCAAAGGGCCCTGCACACAGTTAAGTTAAAAACATTAAATGTGTAACATACTATCATTATTTTCTCGCACTCCAACCACGTACATCAGTGCACTGTCACCAAAACAACCACCACGTCCTGCATTGATGACGTACTTTCCTACTTGCCGGGGACACATCAGGACACATTAGCATTTACATTCCAAAAGATATGTGGTCAAATGCTTCCCAGACTATCTCAGCAAGTGGTTTGAGTGATCAATTCACAACGCTTCTTGGTGGTTGTGTCCACTTGTGATCCGATCACGCCCAAAACACATTTTAGAACCAAGTGTAAGCAGGGCCATAGTTACATAATTAAATAGTAATAATTGGATAGTAGATCCAAGATGTGTGTGTTTGTAAACTGCAGCATTGTAGCTGAGTCAGAGGCTCTCACGTCCGTCTCAAGTCGAAGTTATCCCACTGAATCTAAATCTCACATCTAAATTAAGAACACAGCCCATCTGTTGTTATTTAAGTTAAGTACACCTCAAATCCAAGTCAACTCCCAAATGGAGTCCTGGGTAGGCGGACTGGGGTGACTTTTGCCGTAATTAAGTATCCTCAGTAGGTTGTAGTAGCGTAGAAGAACAGATGAATACATTTTAATACACATTTGAATACTAGGGGTGTGTCTTATGGCAAAAATATCACATTGCAATACTGAAGACATTTTTACAATATACAAGGCATCTCAGTGTAATCACAACGTGCCAATAAAACAGCAAGGCATCATTTACACCTCAAAACACTATGGTTTCAGCAATATATAATTAGCTTTTACAAGACGTTGAGATTCTTATTGGGAGTGATAAAGTTGGACAGGATGAGAAATGAGTATATTAGAGGGACAGCACATGTAGGACAGCTTGGAGACAAAGTGAGAGAGGTGAGACTGAGATGGTTTGGACACGTACAGAGGAGAGATCTAGGGTATATTGGGGGAAAAATTATGGAGATGGAGTTGCCAGGTAGAAGGAAAAGAGGAAGACCAAAGATGAGATTTATGGATGTGGTGAAGAAGGACATGAGGACGGTTGGTGCTGCAGAAAAAGATACGGAGGACAGAAGGAGATGGAGAGACATTATCTGCTGTGGTGACCCCTAATGGGAGCAGCCAAAAGAAGAATAAGAAGAATTAGCTTTTACAATTTAAAACTCAACAGAACACACTGCTAAAAGAAAAATGGAAGGAGTCTTCAGTGTAAGTTTAGGTTTTATGTAATGGGAAAGTCTTCAGGGTGTTTTGTGCTTTCCGGTCTCTTAGTAACATTACAACATTACATTACATAACTTCCAGGAGTTGTGTGATACAGTCACACATGAAGCAAAGTTACAGTCACCACCCAGAAGTTGATTATTTTCCAATAATGGCATGTCCCTGGTGTTCTATTCTGCCTATATCACAGTAATTTGCCAATAATTAAATTTTTAATTTATTATTGAGCAACATGTCATGATTTTTCAACCATTTATAGTAACATTTAATGTTGTGGAATGTCCATGAGTCAAGTCATTTCCTCACTAGCCTCTCTGTTTTCTGTCTTTAAAGCAGATATGCAGAACTTTTATTTTTAAATACATTTCTGAGTGGATAGTATCTCCATCCTTGACTCTTGTATGCTGCATAAATGGGAATAAAAAAAATATTTTTGAGAGTTAAAATCGACCACAAAGTTGGCGTTCGAGCTGTCCTGCTGAGCCAGCCAGCCCTGAGTACGTGACGTCACAGCGGTAACCGGTTTTAAGGCCGAGGCCTTTGACAGCTATAGACCAAAGTCATATAAATAAAAATTTATGGTGAAAGTAAGACATACCGTTACCAACTTGCTCAAGTAAGACTGATTTGACTTCACTGATTGTAGGTTGACTCTCATTAAAACAGGATAGGTGTTATAACTTATGCAACATACATGTACATGCATGCATTTTCTCTGATAAAACGTAAAAGGCGAATTAAATAAATCAGATGAACTGAGACAATCACATTCTGAAGCAAATTAAATAATCTTATACCGGTAACTTAAACACACAATACAAGTTACATGTATTAATCTAAATGCAGGTAAACAACAAGTGTTGTTTTTGTTGTTCTGTATCCAAATGATATTGCTGCTGAAGTAAGCATATCCAGTGGAAAAATCAGATGGCTAGTCCACTCATTCTCTATTCTCTCCATACTGAGTACTCCAACATTACTGCTCAGCTCAGGCAATTACTAAAACCCGGGATGGGACGGGACAGGACATCACTGGTTTTAACAACAACCGCAGGGAGGTCACTGCCCGAGCGATAATATGTCCTGTTCCATCCCGGGTTTTAGCAACAACCCTCGGCTCACACTCTGGGAGAACTGGTGCAACTGAACTTACTTTCCTTTTCTTGTAGTTTTCTTTTCCTTTAATTGTTGGTACTGCACCCTCTTTCAATAAAGGGGCTTATAGCCAACGCTCCTCAACAGATCAGAGGTTTCGGACAAGTCTTCAGTAAAATGTGCAGAGCAGAGGAGAGACCACTTCGTAGGTGCCCAATGTGCCCATGAACTTCTCGCAAAACGCGTCCAAATCTTTGCAGTTTGAACATTCTTGGACCATGAATGCAACGTAAATCCACCTTCTGTTGTGTTGCTGCACTGGCCATCAAGACATCTACATGGCATGGCGATTAAATTAGCTCAAAATGGAGGATCGGAGTTGCAGTCAGCTCTGTGTTTTAGTATAGAGGAAATGGCGATGAGACCGATAGACTTCCTGCGGTGACGTCACGGATGTCAAGGTCATTCACTCAGACTGCTACCTATATGAATCACTTTAATCATAAAAATTACTATATTAGATTTATTGTTAACGCTTAAAACTATTCCTGTGCCATTCTTGAGGTCTCAAGGCATCTATAAACAAAAAGTGAGGCCATGGTTCTGCGTATATGTTTTAAGTTCATAAGAAAAAACAAAACAAAAAACCCATAGCTTGTAATGTTACTGAGAAATCAGAAAGCAGAAAACATCCTGAAGACTTTCTTATTGCAGAGAACCTAAACTTACACTAAAGACTCCTTCCATAAATCTTTAACACTTATTCCACGAAATCGAATCGTACGGTACATGAGCTGATAGCTGACGAGTCGCGTAGTGCCGAGTTGGCTATAAGCCATGTACAGTATGACAAGATTGAATGGAATAACTTTTATTATATCCAGAATCACTGGATTTTGAGAAACAGAACGTTTTTATTTTTTTCAAATTCGATAAATAAAAACTTTATACAAAACATCCGACAAAATCATTTCTGCTTAGTGGACATGTGACAAATTGCATACATGTGTAATTTTAATGCTTAAAGATGAAGAATGTAAACAAATTGATGAAATGACTAGCAATTTGTGAAAAATGCTATCATAAAAATTATTGAAAAATAAAAAGGATATGTTCTTACTATCAAATACTTTTATTCCATATTTTGTTGCTTTTTTTTGGGGGGGGGGGGGGGGGGGGGGTTCGAGCAGAGTTTTTATTTCATCCTCGGTTGCTTCAGCAACATGCTCCGCCATTTTGTTTTTCTCTACTCATGGTATATGAGCTGATAGCCTAGTAGTAGAGTAGCCAATCAGAGCGCATGATTGCTTATATTCAGTGAATGTGGATAGAATAAAACATGTTAAAAGCATCCCCTTAAAGAAAACTTTACCATATCACTGATTATAGGTGTGTGTGTGTGAGTGTGTTTTAAAAGCAATTGACAGTATGTGTCCTCACAACGTCAAAAACAAATACTGCCTGAATTATACAGCATATAGAATTATGTAGCGATATTCTCCAGCCCTACTGTATAATACTAGCACTTTGTGTACAAATTAACATGGAATTTCTGGCTTATTTGAAAGAAAGGAGTCTGAAAATAAATTAAGTTTGAATCTCTGATCAATAGTTCCATCTGGTTCAGCCTTATAGCATATAAATATATAAAAGAAACACCACTCGGTAAACTCAATTGCTCTAATCTGCTCACAAAGCCATGGTACCTGGGAGCTTTGATTGTAGCACTGCTGTCTGATTTATTAGCTCTGTAATAGGCTTAGTTCTACTCTCCCACCACTGCTGAATGACTAATCTGATGAACTGCATTCGCTACCTCTTCTTGCTAAACATTGCAGGCTAAATCCCCACCATTCCTCCTGAACCCCAGTTGAATGAAGTTCAATGATGGGATCTTAATTTCGGAGTAATCAAACACAGAGATGCAGATACTGCTTTAGAAATGGAGCAGAAGGAAGAAGAAACGTCCAACACCACAGAAATGTATTTGCATGAATAAAGTGTGAATGTGTGTGTGTGAGAGAGAGACCAGGCAGTATGTGCATGAGCATGAACTAATCCCTGCTGTATCTAGGAATTCATCTTTTTATGTTGATTTCCCCCATCAATTCAAGGATCCATCCCTCAGGAAGTCTCTCATTTCCAGATCCCTTGCTCTCTGTTCTCTCATTCTTGAGTCAATATCATACTCTTTCATGTTTCCCCAGCCTCTATCTCCACAATGCCCTTTGCATTTGTGCGTCCGTGCATGCATGCGTGTGTGTGTGTGTGTGTGTGTGTGTGTGTGTGTGTGTGTGCGCGTGCGCAAATGAGGTTTTTGAGTGCTATACAAAGTGAAAATGTAGCAGCACACCCTTTGTGATGCATATCTACCCCCCCACACATACTCTCCTGCCCATCGTGACTTTTAATTGAATTCAATGCATGTGCAATACAGGACTATGTGCACTCAATCTACAAAAAGGTCCTCACAATAACAGTCTATTTAGCCTTCGTGCTATCCATCTGACCATTTGGGCTATGCAATTACTTTCCTATTCATTCGCCTTTTTTTTTTTCCTTGCTTTCCCCTTTCAGTGTAACCCTGTCCTCTCTCACCCTCTCCATCTCTACCCTGCTCCCTTTCTCTCTTCGTTAAATGGATCTGCACCAAACCACTGTATATAGGTTGTATCAGCATTACTGTGAGCTGGGGCTGAAACACACCATTATAATTGCATGCAACTGAGGAGGAGGAGGAGGAGGAGGAGGAGGAGGATGGGATGAAGGGTTGCCAGGTGCAGCCATGGCTCAGAGATCTCACCAAAACGTGACACTTTCCAGGCCGCTCTGTAAGTGTGCATTGGTGCATGTGTCTGCACAACAAATCGATGTCTATCAAGCCTGAAAGGCAGCAAAGGGCAAATGAAAAGGGTAGACCTCCTGGTGTGCTCATAAAGCGAAGTATGAGCATGTCTCAGAAACACCTATCCTCTTCAAAAAGTCACCTTGCAGATTTCTGCAAATATATAATGCTGAGTGCTTCCAAAATAAAAAGAAAGTGTACTTAAAAATGGATTAAAACACCTTCACAAGGCACATCTGAAGGAGACTGAGATGTTATTTCCCAAGGGGTTGACTTGATAAGAAATGCACTTTCTGTGAAATACAGTACACAGCTCTTGTAGGTGTTAAACATAACGCTTGTGTAATGTGAAAACATGAAGACATTATTACAGGCAGTTGGAGATTTACTTTAGTTTACTTTTGTGAGCCAAATGCAGTCATGTAAAAGACCAGCGTACGGAGAATCTGCTTTAGTCGTGTGTAACCGTTCCAAAGGCAGTGCAAAGTACAGGACGTGTGATGTAGCGTTATCCGTGTCTCTTCCTGCTGCTTGTGGTCAGAGATAGATGGCACTGCGAGGGCGTTGCAATGAGTTGCATTACAAATGCGTCCCACACCATTACTCTCTCCTGGCTGTGCCCATCAGAGAGAGAGAGAGAGAGAGAGAGAGAGAGAGAGAGAGAGGAACTTAATCTCATGACCGCATTAGTAATACAGCTGCTACTGTAGAGCTCTGTCTGTCTGTACAGCACACACCTGGCCATGATCAGTCACCTCACGTCACCTCTACACTACCAATTCCCCTTTCTGCACTGCGTTCCAAGTCATTCTTTGTGTATAAGAGATTTATCACTGCATTTGCACTGCAGGTAGATGTGGCTCAACTTTTTGGAATATATGATCCATATAATTTATATAAGTTATAAGTTCAGTCTGGACGGTGTGACCAGTTATCATACATGTTTTACATCAAGCCACCTTAGTGTTATTCATGATTTTGAGCTGACAATATGCCCACATTAAGCCATGTACCATGTGAGTGGTGAAGTATGTACTCAAAGGGAGAGTCCAATAGTCATATTCATGTCCAATTTTGGGACAAAATATAGGCAGGCTACAACAGCATGAGGTAGTTCACACTGGAAAGTAAAAACAGACAGACTTGGGTTAAAACATCTCATCTCATTATCTCTAGCCACTTTATCCTGTTCTACAGGGTCGCAGGCAAGCTGGAGCCTATCCCAGTTGACTACGGGCGAAAGACAGGGTACACCCTGGACAAGTCGCCAGGTCATCGTAGGGCTGACACATAGACACAGACAACCATTCACACTCACATTCACACCTACGGTCAATTTAGAGTCACCAGTTAACCTAACCTGCATGTCTTTGGACTGTGGGGGAAACCGGAGCACCCGGAGGAAACCCACGCGGACACGGGGAGAACATGCAAACTCCACACAGAAAGGCCCTCGCCGGCCACGGGGCTTGAACCCAGACCTTCTTGCTGTGAGGCAACAGCGCTAACCACTACACCACCGTGCCGCCCTGGGTTAAAACATAGAAAATTAAAAATTGTGGCCAAGACAAAACTAGACCAAGTCAGAACAAAACAATGCTATGACCATGACAATACAAGATAAGATAATAAAAGACAAGACTATAGCCAATACAATACAATATAATGCTATACTATATAGCCAGTGCAAAAAACAAAAACAAACAAACAAACAAACAAAAAAACATCCTACAGTCAATGCAATATAAGACAAGACAAGACGTGACTACAGCTAAGATAAAACCATACAAGACTCTGGCCAAGATAAGTGTCAGTAATAGCGCCGGAAGTCTAAGTTCAGTGCGGCATCCAAACATGGCTGCTCTGGACTACATCTCTCAAGTGTCACAGCGCCCCTCCTCTCCAGAGTATTAGGACCCGTTTCCCATCTTTGCAGTAATCACGCCTCTATATAAGCTCAGCAAACACTCAGCTTAGTTGCGAAGTATTGTTCTGTGTCCTCGTGCCCAATCATACCATGCCTTGTGATTATCATTCCTGACTTCCTGTGACTTTGACTTTGTTTACGTTCTTATTCCGACTTTGATCTCTTGCCTGACCTCTGATAATCTATTTGTTCATTAACCAACCCTTGCCCGACCCTGACTACATCTTCAGATTTGGATTTGACTTCCAGTTTGCGATGCACCCGCTCTCCCCCGCACCTGCATCTGTAAGTGCCTGCACCCTGACAATAAGAAAAGACTATGGCCAAGATAAGACAAAACAAGACTAGAGAATACTAGCCAACACAAGACAAAACAAAACTATAGCCAATACAGTGCAAGATTATGGCTGAGAAAAGCCAACATAAGACTAATGGCTAATACAAGACTAGAAAAGAAAAGACTAAAGTCAATACAAGACAAAACAAAATGAAACTATAACCAATAGAAGACAACACAATACTATAGCCAATAAAAGACAATACAAGACAACATCAGGACAATAAAAGTAATAAAAAGCAATCCTATTGCTAAAACAAGACAAGACTGCACCCAAGACAGCAGAGGGCAAAAAAAGAAAATACAATGACCAAAACTAGATACAACAAGTCAAGTCTACAGCTCAGACGAGGCATGTCCAAGCCAAGACAAATCTATGACCAAGATAAGACGATAGCCAAGATAAAACAAGACATGCCCAAGACCAGACACAGTAGGAATCCACAACTCAGAAGAGTAGCATTTACATGTACAGTACTTGTGCAACACGAAAAGAAACACTTATCCCATTCACACTCACACTGAAAGCCATATATTTACTGCTATTATGCTGTAATGGTGTTGTGTGTGAATGGAAGTATAAGGGTAAAGTCGTAACTTTAATCTATCCCCTGGTGTCCTACATCGTAACACTATGACCTACGGTCATAATATGTTGTGACATTGCTGGTGGTGATGTACAGTAAATGATAAGTTATGATATTGTGATGAACCTACTCATACGTACTTCCTCAATGTAAAGCAACCGGAGGCAAACTCAAAACAACAAGAAAACATTGGGAGAGATGAGCAAAAATATTACAAATAGCTTTTTTTTTAACAAAACAAATGTTCAGAAACAGGAAGAGCTCTCTAAACAGAAATGTACAGTAATGCGTGACTGGTTGCCATGTTGCTAATTAGCTAATGTCTCAGCTTGGGATTTTCACAACAATGGACTCACTGCCTCGTGAATTATACGTCATATCTGGTCCCGCATGTTTTACATGTCTCGCAGAGGTTTGCGCTCTATAGCATTCCATTAAATACAGTCCGGTGGGAATACACCATATCCGTTACTTTTCCATTATGGAAGACTGGGTGGGAATGAAAATCTATCATGTGTTGTTTTTACCTCATACAATAACGGGTTTTATTCACAAACCCAAATTGGAAAATGTTGGGATGGTATGGAAAGTGTAAATAAAAAAGAAAGCAATAATTTCTAAGTTTACTTTGACTTGTATTTCATTGCAGGCAAAATGAACCCAAGATATTTTATGTTTTGTCTTGTCAACATTAGTTCATTTTTTCCATCCATTCCAGAAAATAATTGAAATGTTTAAAAACAACGTTCCTCAAAGAAACATAGGAAGGGATTTGGATATTTCATCCTCTATGGTGCACAATACCATTAAACGATTCAAGGAATCTGGAGGAATTTTGGTGTGTAAAGGGCAATGGCACAAGCCTAAGCTGAACACCCATGCTCTCTATTCCCTCACACAGCACTGTATCAAGAACCATCATTCATCTATGGACCCTTTTCACGTGACGTCACGACAAACGCGGCCGCCATTTTGGACATGTACTACCAGTAGTTTACCCCAGCCAACATTGAGGAACGGCAGCAAAGAAAGTTTTTACTTTCAGCAAGACTTCCATCATGCCACTATATTGTTGTGCACCTGGATGTAGTAACCATCAACAAACAAGGCAAGGTTTATCAATTTATCGGATCCTGACGGAGAAGATGGATAGCGGCCATTAACAGGAAAGATTGGCAGCCCTCGGCATACCAACGCTTGTGTAGTGACCACTTTGTTGGAGGTAAGACGAATAAAATTAGCCAGAAAAGGCATTACATTGCTAAGTGTGTAACCAAATAGGTTAAAATAACCCATTGTAACCTCTTTGTTCTTCTGTAGTAGCTATTGTTGACTAGCTAATGTCAACAACATAGTAGCTAGTATGTTACTGTAGCAATGTTTACGTTCAGTCATTTGGATGACTGTTAAAACCTTTCAGTCTCAAGTTTTTCCTTTACTGTATTTACTAGTTTACTGTAATTATGATCCGGCAGCTATTTACACCGGATCCAGTGTAAATAGCTGCCGGAGCCAACGTCCGAGGTTCCGGAGCGCGCTCCGGCTTGCTCCCCCTCAAATTAAGCAGCGCGCTCTGGCTTGCTCCCCCTCAAATTAAGCAGCGCGCTCCGGCTTGCTCCCGGAGTGCTCCGGCCGAGGTTCCAGAGCGCACTCCGGCTTGCTCCCCCTCAAATTAAGCAGTGCGCTCCAGCTTGCTCCCGGAGTGCTCCCGGAGTGCTCCGGCCGAGGTTCCGGAGCGTGCTCCGGCTTGCTCCCCCTCAAATTAAGCAGCTAGGGGGAGCAAGCCGGAGCGCGCTGCTTAATTTGAGGGGGAGCAAGCCGGAGCGCGCTGCTTAATTTGAGGGGGAGCAAGCCGGAGCGCGCTGCTTAATTTGAGGGGGAGCAAGCCGGAGTGCGCTGCTTAATTTGAGGGGGAGCAAGCCGGAGCGAACGTCAGTGAACAATCCTGGTGGAAGCAGGTAAACGTCGTTCTCTAAGCCTGCTAACCTCAATTTTTGCAAATCTCTCTCCCTCTGCTCGCCCTGTAAATGCCCTACGTCGCTGGATAGTGAAGGTGTTTTCTGCATCTTGCTCCTTTTTCTTTTATGTTTTTCGTTTGTCGCCTTCCTCGCATTCAAACTGATTCGAGCCGAAGTCCACTACATGTCCAAAATGGTGGTCGCGTTTACGAAGGTCACGTGACTGAAAAGGGTCTATAGCTGATATAACCACATGGGCTCGGGATTACTTTGGCAAACTTTCAACAAACACTACAATACGGCATTACATATACAAATGCCAGTTAAAGCAACACTAGGTAGGAATTTTACCTTAAAATATAAACTTCAAAATAATTTTGATGCCACACTGACTTGTAATAGGGCGAATGGCTTGTTTTCCATTCTGAGGACATGCCCGGTTCACCAGTTATAGCATTATGTAACTCTAGTGGGGCATCCCTGAGACCTCTTGTGAAAACTGTGTCATGCTTCACAACTCTCCGTCTAGCTTCCAAAATTGGCCAACACCACCATGCAGAAAAATAAGCTAAATTGGTATATTGGGTTTCGAACATTGTGGCAGTCAAGGTGAAGAGACCAAAAAAGATTCTGTTGGAGGAAGCCTGACAGAGAAATAGAGTGAGTGACCAAGCAAGAGACCAGACAAGAGTAAATCTTGGACTTGATTTTACTCGTTGGCGGGAGCTAAGAGACATAAAAGGCTGAAAGACAGATGCCGAGCTGGGCTTATTTCTGTTGAACTACTAAATAATAATGCATGAGCTGCCTTGTGTTGTTGCACTTGCTTGATGTTTGGCTGTATTAGCAAAGCTGTCGGCTTGCTACCTTTTGATCATAAGCCAAGTTGGCCCACTTTGACAGAGGTTTAGCTGCTAGCCACATCTCAAGGTGATCTTAGAAAACTTTCTAGATAACACTCAGACACTGGTACTGTTAATAAGTGCTCTTGCATTGGTAGCTACACATAGTTATGCACAGTTTTAAAATGAACACAACCTGTGAATTTGTTCATAACATTCCACACAATATACGTAGACTGATCTGCTCTACACAAACTCCGTGTCAGTTTTTTTTTAATGCATGAGCTGTTTGATTTAGTTGATGAGCAGCCAGCCCATAGTCTGATAATGACATTGACTTGCCATTTTGTTTTTAATTTATTGTACACTGTTGAACATAAAATATCATATTCTATATTATAATCACTTCACTATGTAAATCACTAAAAAAAAGTAACTCAGTGGTCATTGAACGCCTCTGAACATCTTCTCTGTTACTCAGAGTTGATATAAACAACATTGCTAATGCATTTAGAGGCTTGTTAGTACGTACTTACTACTGACAGTATAATACAACAGCCCTTTGTGGATAAGACTGAAGACTCGTGATTACAACCCCCTGGAAATCTGTGGAATGATAGTAACTCAAGTGAGGGATTTTAACTTTTGCACACTAATGGCATTACTCAAGTAGTGTTACATTAACGCTATCGCTCTCTATCGTCAGCTTGAATAACGTTAGCTTGCTACTTGTTTTTAACAATTATAGTCAATGTGCTCTTGAAGCGGGTAAAGGCCAGTTTGCGTTATAGTTACAGTAGTAGTTAATTGGTTTTGGTTAGCAAGTGTGTGCTTGGTGCATGGTGTCACTGGGTAATACTGACTTCCAGTGACTTTGGCCAGAGTGTGTGATGAGTGCCACAGGAGTTGTATCACATAGAAACCGCCATTTTGACAGGGAGAGGATTTTCGCCAGTAACAGCGAGCAAATTTCCTGAGGTAAGTTGTACTTGAAATTATTTCTTAACGTATATTCACATACAAAAATGAAGTATTCTGCTACTCATCTCTCATCTCATTATCTCTAGCCGCTTTATCCTGTTCTATAGGGTCGCAGGCAAGCTGGAGCCTATCCCAGCTGACTACAGGCGAAAGGCGGGGTACACCCTGGACAAGTCGCCAGGTCATCACAGGGCTGACACATAGACACAGACAACCATTCACACTCACATTCACACCTACGGTCAATTTAGAGTCACCAGTTAACCTAACCTGCATGTCTTTGGACTGTTGGGGAAACCGGAGCACCCGGAGGAAACTGGGGCGGACACCATGCAAACTCCGCACAGAAAGGCCCTCGCCGGCCACGGGGCTCAAACCTGGACCTTCTTGCTGTGAGGCGACAGCGCTAACCACCACACCACCGTGCCGCCCGTATTCTGCTACTGTTATTGTAAATACTTTAGTCTGGTTTCTAACGGATCTGTTAGACCGTGTATTTTACTTTGTAGACCTTTAGACAACTTTGTTAACTTAATGTCAAAATGACAGAGGCAGCCATTGTTACATGGTGCAAATATGGTGGTGAGATTTTTTTTAAAAGTATTGTTGCTCAGCTTGCAAGATGGAAATTTAACTTGGGAGATATTTTATGTAATCGTGTGCCATTTTTATTAACATTAATTTGTACTTGGTATAATTAAAGAGCCTGGTTAGAACTATAAGTTCTATTAACCGGAATGTCAAGGACGTAGTAGCTCATCTGGCCTGCCACCAAATCAACCATGACGACCAAAACATCAAACAGAACTGAAATGTGACAATATGAGAGAGGACCAACCTCCACGACAAACTGTTTACCACAGAAAACTCAACAAAGGACTAAATGTTGTTCCCCAAGGGAAGATTGACCCAAAATATTGATCAGAACTGAATTCGCATGATAAATGAGAGGAGATACAATTCTAGTCAGAAGAAAATTTGTTAAGTTGACCTAATTACTAATTTGTTAGCAAAGAAATTGACGATACAGTGACCAAGTTGTGTGTAGAAAGTCTAGTTCTTTCAAATAAAACAATCAGAACTGAAATCCATTGAGAACTGAGGGAGAAGACACGATTTAACTGAAAATAAACAAAGTTGTAGACAAATTGTTTATAACAAGAAAATCAACAAACAAATGACCAAGTTTTGTTCCCTGAGGGAAGATCTACCCAAAGCATCGATCAGAACTGAAATCGAGTTAGAACTGTGAGAGGAGATACAATTCTAATGAGAAGTCCCAAAATTCATGAAGGTGAGCTAATTAGCAGTTTGTTAGCAAAGAATTGACAATACAGTGACCAAGTTTTGCACAGAAGGATGAATTCTTTCAAACAAAACAGTCAGAACTGAAATCAATTGAGAACTGAGGGAGGAGATACGATTTAACTGAAAATAAACAAAGTTGTAAACAAATTGTTTACAACAGGAAAATCAATAACCAAACAACCAAGTTTTGTTCCTCATGGGAAGATCTACCCAAAACATCGATCAGAATTGAAATCAGATGAGAAATGAGAGAGGAGATATAATTCTAGTGAGAGGCCTGGAAAATTCATTAATTTATCCTAAATACTAACTCATTAGCAAAAAAAAAAAAAATTGACAAAACAACCACGTTTTGTGCAGAGTGATGAATTCTTTCAAACAAAACAATCAGAATGGAAATCCGTAGAGAACTGACGGAGGAGATATGATTTAAGTGAATTGTGGATGACGGACGGGCGACGGACACCATGCCATGGCAATAACTCATCAGCCTGACAGCCAGATGAGCTAATAATTTATCATCATGAGGTGGGAATATATTTGGGAATATTTTTTTTCTTCTTGCGAACTATCTAACTTTGCTGTATAGCTAAATAAAATGTACTTCGCAAGCCATGGCTTGCTTAATCCAATTATTTCCCATAACAGCAATTAATCCTTTTAATACAAATACATTTAAGAAAATATAGTTCATATCTGTAGCAATGTTGGTGTATGAATGTGCAGCCTCATGCTACTTAACATTAATTAAGTGTATAGATTTTACGTTGGGGGAAAAGGAAATTAACTGTGCTATCAGCTAATGTTTTGTGTCAAAATATTGTTTAAAAAAGTCACTGCTGCATTATCTGTTTAAATATTAACAGTTTATTAATGCATTATGCAGTAAATGGACCAATCTGATGATGATCCTCAGCCAGTGATTCCTGAGTCTGTGGATGATCAGATCTGCATCAATCCAAGATACAAAGTTTTGAAATAAGTGAAATGTAGAAGGCGGGCGGCACGGTGGTGTAGTGGTTAGCGCTGTCGCCTCACAGCAAGAAGGTCCGGGTTCGAGCCCCGTGGCCGGAGAGGGCCTTTCTGTGTGGAGTTTGCATGTTCTCCCCGTGTCCGTGTGGGTTTCCTCTGGGTGCTCCGGTTTCCCCCACAGTCCAAAGACATGCAGGTTAGGTTAACTGGTGACTCTAAATTGACCGTAGGTGTGAATGTGAGTGTGAATGGTTGTCTGTGTCTATGTGTCAGCCCTGTGATGACCTGGCGACTTGTCCAGGGTGTACCCCGCCTTTCGCCCGTAGTCAGCTGGGATAGGCTCCAGCTTGCTTGCGACCCTGTAGAACAGGATAAAGCGGCCACAGATAATGAGATGAGATGAAATGTAGAAGGCGTGGTTATGTGTCATGTTGCCTCATGAAATTGGGAAAAAAAAAAAAAACTTTTGTCCTACTCAGCCTTTTCCTTGATAACTGCTGAAACTCCATGACATTCTGTGTTATGAATCTGTATTATGATAATCTCCAGTTTGATTTCTGTGAATCTTATTGTTAATACTTCACGAAAATAAATGTATTGAAGTCATACATATCGTAGTGTATTATTGTCAGTCGCTAATTTTGTGTCAAATACCACTTTTTTGTGTAAGGTTTCAGGTATGTTTTTAACACAATGTGTGTAGTCAAGGACAATCCATCCATCCATCCATCCATCATCTGTAGGGTCGCAGGCAAGCTGGAGCCCATCCCAGCTGACTACGGGCGAAAGGTGGGGTACACTCTGGACAAGCCGCCAGGTCATCACAGGGCTGACACAGAGAGACAACCATTCACGCTCACATTTAGAGCCACCAATTAGCCTAAGCTGCATGTCTTTGGACTGTGGGGGAAACCGGAGCACCCGGAGGAAACCCACGCAGACACGGGGAGAACATGCAAACTCCACACAGAAAGGCCCTCGCCGGCCACGGGGCTCGAACCCAGAACCTTCTTGCTGTGAGGCGACAGTGCTAACCACTACACCACCGTGCCGCCAGGACAGATTTACACATCTTTGTGTTAACCTTCCTGACACAGTGTTAAAATCATTTACACAGAGAATGTGTCAAAATTAACACAACAAGCATTGTCCCAAAACTCACCTACTGAAGAATTTAAACACGGTTTGTGTCAGTTTTAACACATCCTAGTGCATCTCAACCAGGAGCAGTATCAAGCAGCAGCATTTTGGCAGCCGGTATCTGATTACAAACTGAACTGATTTGCTTTAGTGTCTATTTCACTGTGGCAAATAGCTGTCCAGCACCTTGATCAAGGCCTAACATTCATTCTGTGAGAAAGTCATGGTTTGAGACATCTTTAGGCAGACTGACTGTGTTTTTTTCATCCTTACTCAACATGATCTTAGCAGAAAGATAGCCAGCCTTGCATTATAAAACCTAGTAAAACATCACATAATTTTGGTTTCTTAAAGGACCCATGGCATGGTGGTTTGTTGATGCTTTAAACGGGCTCGTGGAGGTTTCCGGATGTTATATCCGCAGCCTTTC
Source organism: Neoarius graeffei (assembly GCF_027579695.1). Classification (NCBI taxonomy): domain Eukaryota; kingdom Metazoa; phylum Chordata; class Actinopteri; order Siluriformes; family Ariidae; genus Neoarius; species Neoarius graeffei. Next base: position 83,656,495 of record NC_083570.1, on the reverse strand, counting down.
TCGAAATGAACCCTCGGCACGTAGATATAGCCTCCTGGGAGAAAGCCCCATTTCAGCGCTTTTCCCAGTGCGTCGTTTTGCTAATGAGAAGCAGGAGGCGGGGAAGGGTAGAGGGTGGGGGCGGGTCTTATCATTAATATTCATGACATGTAAATATGTTACCTCTGATTGGCTAACAGCACTGTGACGCTACCTCCAGTGGGTCAGAACAAGCGGATGTGGGTGTCTTACTATGGCGAGAGAGAAGGAACAAACCGCGAAGGGAAAAATACCGCACGCTGACGTCATTAAGGTGCGACGTGAGGAAATAAAATAAATTCAACAAATGTTTGGGTTTTTACTGAACAAACAAACAAATAAAATGAATGACTTAAAAAAAGAATGTGGGTGTCTTTGTAAAAACTGTTTTGATTGGCTATTATAACAGAGCATGCTGCATGCTTTTTGGTTTTGCAGCGCAGAGTACCTGGCTAACTGCAGGAAGCGGTTAGCTGCACAGCTAATGTAGCCATTGCAAGGCTAACGTGGCACCGATTTTAAAACACGGCAAAACGACTTAACAGTTATACACTTACTTGTTCGCTGTTTGTGGCTGATGCGGCAGGGATGCTTGGTATGGACCCAGGCTTCAGTGACAGTTGATGTGCAAAACCTGCCCTGTACTGTCCCAAGTTGTGGAAACATTCATCAGGAAAATGCTTCTGATAAACATACACCGTCTTAGGTAGACTTGACGGCGTATTATTGAAGTAAATAAAATTAAGCCACTGCGTCTTCAGGGGCTCTCCCGTCAGCAGTAAAAACAGACTCCTTTCTGTGTTGTCACATCCATGTACAGCGCAACTTCCATGTTTGGTGGCAACTTTTGAGCTGGGCGGGCAATCCATACAGTGGGTGGGAATCCAGAGGGGGGGCGTGGGGATCATCTCCCTTGCTGACGTAGTAAAGGGAAGAGTTTATCAACGTGCCGTTTTGACGCGCCATTCTCAAATGTTGGGCATAGTTTGGTTTACACATTATGAAATTTCTAGCCACTGGGGTGACTTAAGAAGGTCAGAGGAACTCATTTTAACGTTAAAAAACCTCAAAGTGAAAATTTCATGCCATGGGACCTTTAAAGCCAGATGGCATTTCAATTTCATAAAATTGGTGAAATTTAGTTCCCTCTGAAATTTGGTCATTGTGATATGTTTATTTCAGTAATATCTAAAAAAAAAAAAAAAACAACAAAAACCAGGCCATTCTGCGGCTGGGAACTTATTTAATTTGAGAGGATTCCCGAGCAAATAATGTGCATTAAATTGCTCGCTTCATGCAGTCAAGCAGACAGAGGAAGTCCGTGTCCACATGCACAGATTTACCTTCTTCTTCTTTCGGGTTTTATGGTAGCTGGCATCTACAGTGTTGCATTACTGCCATCTACAGGTTTACCTTGACCGTGCACTGACAGTTACATCATTCTGTCGCTAAACGAACAGCAGATCACACCGAGGTGCTCGCTGATAGCCGATATTTATTAGTTTACTCCTGCGTTTCCTTTCCTTCGCAACATAACGTCTTTTCTTCTCGCTTTCCGTTACTGTAGTCAGTCTTTCACATTTCATTCACACACTCACGACCTCCATTTTTCTCTCCTGTTTCAAATTTGTATCCCACAATACCTTGCGCAGACAGAGAAGCCCACCACATGATGCATGATGTAGTATCTTGAATTGGGTCATGGTGAAGCTGGAAAAAATAGCAGAGAATTTAGGACCACATAGCCCTAAATGTATTAATTGTTCTATTAAAAAAACAAAAAAACAAAACAAAAAAAAAACTAATAAAATTGGAAGTCTGTGATTCGAATTCAGTAGCCTTTGGTCCACTAAACAAAAATAATTGGGTGTCAGGGAAAATTCTTTTTATGACCTACACTTGAAAAATCTGAAAGGCAGTACAGCTTTAAAGTTGAGGTGTTATAGTAGGTTATAGGCAGAAAACTCATCTCATCTCATTATCTCTAGCTGCTTTATCCTGTTCTACAGGGTCGCAGGCAAGCTGGAGCCTATCCCAGCTGACTACGGGCGAAAGGCGGGGTACACCCTGGACAAGTCGCCAGGTCATCACAGGGTTGACACATAGACACAGACAACCATTCACACTCACATTCACACCTACGGTCAATTTAGAGTCGCCAGTTAACCTAACCTGCATGTCTTTGGACTGTGGGGGAAACCGGAGCACCCGGAGGAAACCCATGCGGACACGGGGAGAACATGCAAACTCCACACAGAAAGGCCCTCGCCGGCCACGGGGCTCGAACACGGACCTTCTTGCTGTGAGGCGACAGCGCTAACCACTACATCACCGTGCCGCCGGCAGAAAACTCTATACTACTTAAAGCTAGTTTTGGTCAAAACTAGATTTTTCATCTTTTTAGGCTGTTTGCCAGAATTAAGACACAATGGCATCCAATAAAAAAAAATTGTTGTTTGTTTTTATGAAGCAAGCCTGTATGGAGTGTATATTCCGATAAATTTCATGCATTTCCTTTCAAACAGTAAAAAAAGTCTTACTTTAATATGTCCTTGACTATGAAGTATTGCATAGTAAAACACTGTATTAGTTTTTGTGGCTACTGCCTCACATAGAAGCTGTAGCCATTATGTCATCATGTGGTAAGAATGTAAGAATGAGTGTAACAATAGCGCACTGTGCATGTGCATACGCATAAAGGTGTTCTGATTAAAATGGCCGGTGAGTGTATACAATTCGGTTCACCATTTGAAATAAATGGACTAGACTAAAGAAATCTCTTTCAGACATGTTTATGCTTATTACAGAGGGAAAGTGCATCCCTATTTTAAAATATACTCCAGGTTGTCCCCCTTTCCTCGCCTTCTTCGGCCAGTGGTCCCATGTGTGATGTAGATTTGACGCACTTCCGAGTTGTTACAGGAAGATGTCGAAAAGAGTATCGAGACCACTGAGCTCTAGCGCCGGGCCATTTCCAGGAAATAAGAGTTTGGGTCATGGCGACAGCGTGAGTATGTCAGCCTCGGTTCAGAGGTTTCAGTTTCCAAAACTGTAAGACGTAAGAGTAGAATAATATAAAGGACAGACACTTGGTATATTTTACTTCTGTGATTTTTAAATTATTCATTTTTGGATTACGCTTCATTTTTGTGGCTACTGCCTCATAGAGTAAATATATTATGCGATAATAACTGTATGGACATGGTATCAAAAAACAATTTTATTCATAAGTGGTAGCTACATGTACCCATAGGGTACCTATTTTTGATAAATGAGGAAATGAAAACAGTCCTTGGACTCTTGATTTCTTAAATTCTCCTGAATTCAGGCACCTCTGGTAGTTAAAATATGCATCATTCCACACTTTTTCTCTACCACACGTATTACTCATGAGGGGTATGTTGTTGTTATTGTGATAATACTATTTAGATGAAAGATGCAGTGTCAGGATAATAATATCAACTTCAGGCCAAGCACATTTTCATATTTTATAATCTGTTAGTTTTGGCCCATCCTGCAGGAAGCTCCGAGTCTCCTTCCCTGAGAGGATTACATCAGCAGCACTGATGTAAGCAAAACACAGCGCAGGCAGTGTCTGGTATTTCTGTAACTGCATTTGGGAGCTAAGAAACCACATCCATGTAGCTTCTGCATTTGGCACAGTCAGTGGAATAATAGTCAGTGGAATGTAATCATAGTATTACCTGGGACCTCTGACCTTTGGACAGCTTATAAACTGTATGCATGATCAAAACATGAAAATGTCTCAATGTGAAGCAGTAACACAGACAGTATATAGTCATATAAGTATGCAGTGTTTAAATATGCACCACTTCAAAAAATGATCTCTTGTTTAGAGAAAATATCTTTAATATGGGTGAATTTATATATTATTTCTTATTAGAAGTTTACTAGAACTCAAATATAAGATTATTTAGCTTACCTTGAGACACTTTTACTAATTTCAAGCCTTAAATTTACTTATTCTATTGGCAGATAATTTTGCTTCTTTCTAGAATTGAATGCTTAAAATGAGCAAAATTATCTGCCAATAGAGGATTTCGACGTGACGTCACAGGTGACGTGACGCCCTGGTGTCCGCCATTTTGAAGGTCAAGCTAGCTAATGTCAACAACAGTAGCTAGTATGTTACTGTAGCAATGTTTACGTTCAGTCATTTGGATGACTGTTAAAACCTTTCAGTCTCAAGTTTTTCCTTTACTGTATTTACTAGTTTACTGAGCTAGCGCGCTCGGGCAAACCCTAACCCTAACCCTCGCTCCCAGCCTGCCCGAGCTAGCGCGCTCGCTCCCAGCCTGCCCGAGCTAGCGCGCTCGCTCCCAGCCTGCCCGAGCGCGCGCGCTAGCTCCCAGCCTGCCCGAGCGCGCTAGCTCAGTAAACTAGTAAATACAGTAAAGGAAAAACTTGAGACTGAAAGGTTTTAACAGTCATCCAAATGACTGAACGTAAACATTGCTACAGTAACATACCAGCTACTGTTGTTGACATTAGCTAGTGCTAACAGCTAGCTGCTAGTGCACTGCTACAACTACACCGACCCTAATAATACAGTTCTTGGTCATTGCCTGGTAACAGCAAGTTTATAACGGGCCATGTCTCAACAGACTAAGAAGTTATTTCAATGACATTTAATAACATTTTGTTTATCCTGAGGACCGAAAGTAAATGAAAATGTGAACAAACCTTAGCTGTAATAAGATGGCGACCACCGGCTCCAGGGACGACCCGCTGATGTAGGCATGTTACCCAGCCTGGTTTTTAACGACATAGGTATACAGATCATGTGGGCCGAAGTCAGGTAAAGACGAGGGCTTGGTGTACTTCCGTACGTCAGTGAACAATCCTGGTGGAAGCAGGTAAACGTCGTTCTCTAAGCCTGCTAACCTCAATTTTTGCAAATACCTCTCCCTCTGCTTGCCCTGTAAGTGCCTTACGTCGCTGGATAGTGAAGGTGTTTTCTGCATCTCACTCCTTTTTCTTTTATGTTTTTTCCCTGGTATTTCCCACACGCCTGACTGCAGGTCAGGAAGATCACCCGCGCTGCAAAGCCAGAAAAAGAGAGCCTGGTAACGTGTACGGATCACGTACACCAGCATCATTGATTTTCTGGTGATATCGCTTCTTACTCGCATCATCTAGGCCAGATAAAATACTCGACAATGAGACTTCGTCATGATCAACAGTGTATCGCTACCGGTAGTCGCCATATTTGTGACCGTCAAAATGGTGCCGTCTACTTGTTGACATGGCAACGGTCACGTGGGTCGAAAACCTCTATAGAATAAGAAAATTTAAGGCTTGAAATTAGTAAAAGCGTCTCAAAGTAAGCTAAGTAATCTTATATTTGAGTTCTAGTAAACTTCTAATAAGAAATAATAGATAAATTCACCCATATTAAAGATACTTTCTCTCAACAAGAGATCATTTTTTGCAGTGTGGTAAGTAATAAAACATGAAAATGTTTGAGCTCAGTTTATGGAGTCTACATCATTTACGCAAATGTCAGATTTGTTTTCAAACTCAGTTGATTTCACCCAATTTTGCGAGAAAAAAAAAGTCACAAGGTTTCTGGGTTAATGTATTTTTATCACACATATGCGCACATATAGAAAGCACACATCCTTCCTTGAACTGATTTCAGGGTTTGCTCTGCTCCTATTTGTCAGAGCATAGCATAATTCTTAAGCAGTAAATGCTGAAAACACACAAGCACATGCACAGACTCACAGCCATATGCGAGATAGAGCTATAACTCTGCCCTAGCCTATATTGACTCACCAGTATCATTCTTGAGGAATGGCATCCACAATAACACAACAGAGCTAATGAAAGCCCCATGCTATGAACATCACACCCTTTAGACAACAGAGTATTACTACAGGGAATAGAAAGAGAACGAAGACATCATCACGGGCATCGGCTGGATCTTGTCACAGACAATGAAATAGGACTCAGATGGAACAAAGAGACCATAATACTGTCAACCGAACACACATTCACACACATTCTCTCTCTCACACACACACACACACACACACACGGAAGAAAGTGCATACAAATCAGAAAACGTGTTACTAATGTATACTGGACTTTTTATATTTCAGATTGAAATGTATCCACTCATGCTGACAAGATAACATTGAATAAGAATCAGCTAAAGATGGACCTAAATGAAGACACATCCGCATGCACACACTGAATAATGATTGATTTGATCACCTCAGGTGTAAAATATCAAGCCTTTGATTTGTCTAATGACAAAATAAATCAAGAGACATCCTTTAGAGAAATCGATAGCTACTATATACAACATGACTGTATGTGCATTATGAAAGATGCACCGTTCAACTCTGATAATACAAAATGAACTGATATGGAAAATGAAACAAGAGTCATGAAAGATAAGATGTATTCTCTTACACTGCTGAGTTCGCATTATTCCTATAAGCTTGGTTCTACAGGCATACACACACACACACACTTTATCCCGACTGTCCCGTCTTCTTAAAATCATCAGCTTTACATTGCACAGTTTCTGTCTTATAGGATATTTTCTTTCATGTAAACAACTACTACACCAACCAGTGGCATATTTGGCACCATATTGGCTATTCATCACAAACAAAGTACATAACTAATGCTGTAGAAATAGTTGAATAGTCAAGAATATCACAACATAAAGATCTTTAGCATTTAATCTATATTGTTAAAAAGATATTAAATACCACAGCGAATAGTAATATGTGACTGCCTTAGTCACATATACTCAAGGTGTCATCATTGTCATCCCTAGCTTTAAAACGAACCTGAAGAAACCATTTAGGAAGCATCAGGGTTTTTCAAAGGAACACACTTGAAGGTGTAATATTAAACCATTAAAGCATCTCTGTTAAATAATAAATTGTTTAATAAGTTTTTAATTCCCAAGACACTACCAAAATAGCCTAGGAGCAGCTCGGGTTCTTTATTCTAAAAAAAAAAAAAAAACCCAACCCACACAAACAAAAAGCAAGGTCCTGTGAATATGTATAAATATGCAAATTTTTAGTTCCCCTTACAAAAGCACTTAAAGCAACATTGGTGAAATAACAATCTCATATCTATGTGTGAACCTCAGACCACCTCAGAAGACACCATCCATCCATTATCTGTAGCCGCTTATCCTGTTCTACAGGGTCGCAGGCAAGCTGGAGCCTATCCCAGCTGACTATGGGCGAAAGGTGGGGTACACCCTGGACAAGTCGCCAGGTCATCACAGGGCTGACACATAGACACAGACAACCATTCACGGTCAATTTAGAGCCACCAATTAGCCTAACCTGCATGTCTTTGGTGGAAACCGGAGCAAACCCACACAGACAGCATGCAAACTCCACACAGAAAGGCCCTCGCCGGCCGCTGGGCTCAAACCCAGGACCTTCTTACTGTGAGGTGACAGTGCTAACCACTATACCACCGTGCCGCCCTCCTCATAAGACACCATTTCCCCAAAATAAGGGAACTGTTAACATAAGAATGGTAAATTAAGTTACTGACTTTTACTCCAGTGCTTACTGTACAACTCATTGTTTTGTAGTTACTGTAAACACATACTCAGCTGGATAAAGTGGAACAGTACCACTTTTTGAAGTAAAGGTGCAAAACCCCTACCATATAACAGAGGGTTCAATTCACAGTAATCAACAAACCCATCACCTTTAAACTTGCAAGCAACCTGGATTTCAGAGCGAGTCTAGACTTGTTCGAGGACTCTCTTTTTCCAAATATAAAAGTCGAGTAACATGAAGCAGAGGAAGAGCATTTGTCTCTGAAGTGACAATAAACCTGACCATAAAATTGCATCATTCTGAACCAGACATTACTGAGGGGGAAACTGATAAGACAATGTCACAGACAGACTGAGACAAGTCCTGCTGCAGTACAAGAGCAAGTGTATTTCAGTATATTACAGATAAGTTTAGTGAGGGGAGACAAACACTTAACCTAACCTGCATGTCTTTGGACTGTGGGGGAAACCGGAGCACCCGGAGGAAACCCACACAGACACGGGGAGAACATACAAAGTCCACACAGAAAGGCCCCTGTTGGCCACTGGGCTCGAACCCAGAACCTTCTTGCTGTGGGGTGACATGCTAACCAGTACACCACTGTGCCACCCTCAAAATATACTACAACAAGCAATTAGCCATTAGCTAAGTATTTTAATTAGCTTGTTTACTTAACAAAAGGTGGTGACTACATTAACAGTTTTAACATGAGAGATTCAAGCCGCCAGGCTTATTTTATGAAGTCACACATCGTAACACTGCAAATCAAAAGGACAAAATTGGCACCGTGGTAAAAAATCTACAGGAGTTAGCTACTTAGAAATCGTGTTTTAATTGCAGTGGCTCTTTAACCAGTTCCATTCAGAAGATCCAACACCCACCACAACCTGTGAAAAACCCTTGTTTAAAAAGTGTAGCAGTTCTTGGCTCTTGGTCATCTTCAGACCCATCTGTATTTCTCTGTGAAAACCAAACCAACCTCAGTAGTGTGCTCAGCTGGTTCCTCTCTCAAACTCATGGGGCAAAAGAAAAAAAAAAAATCAAACAACAGGATAGGAGCAAAACATGGATTTAGTACCACTACAACTTTGTTCTGGCTGTGTGGAGGAGACAGCCAGCAATGACCCATCATTAATTTAGAGGCCTGGAGCGCTAGCTCCATTTATAACAATAGAAAAGTAGCTGAGGCCCATTTGTAGTCCCCAGACAGAAAGGCTGGGAGGGAGAGCAAGGGGAATCAATGCTTTTGCAGAGGAGATCAATCATGAGGCTGGCCGGACAGTAAAAATCAATGTGAACTGAGGACCATGGCTTATTTTTCAATAGGAGTCAGTGCATTATGAAGTGCAAACAGACACAGCCATACAGGTGAAGAAGGCCAGTGTCAAGGCAGAGTGTGCTCATGCAGCCTACTGTTTGGGCCTGGCCTCCATGTCCATACTCCATCATCCTCAAAACGTAAGATTTCTGAGCTGTGGAGCAAGCAGTGGCGTAAATCTCAAATGTCGAGAGGTGGGTGTGAGTTATAATGAATACTCTACAGGTTAAAATAAAGCTGATGCAACAGGCAACAACCTTAAGTGTGTCAAATGTATCAACACCTACATTTAAAACATGGGCCGAACTGAGACTGGGACTTTGAGGTAAATTTGTTCAGAAAATTTTAAATCTCAGATATGTCGAAAGAAATTTGCATTGCTTTTATATCTGCAGATGTATGGCAGGTTTGGAAGAAAGCATTTCATCCAGCATGAAAGTCTCATCTCATCTCATTATCTCTAGCCGCTTTATCCTTCTACAGGGTCGCAGGCAAGCTGGAGCCTATCCCAGCTGACTACGGGCGAAAGGCGGGGTACACCCTGGACAAGTCGCCAGGTCATCACAGGGCTGACACATAGACACAGACAACCATTCACACTCACATTCACACCTACGCTCAATTTAGAGTCACCAGTTAACCTAACCTGCATGTCTTTGGACTGTGGGGGAAACCGGAGCACCCGGAGGAAACCCACGCGGACACGGGGAGAACATGCAAACTCCACACAGAAAGGCCCTTGCCGGCCACGGGGCTCGAACCCAGGACCTTCTTGCTGTGAGGCGACAGTGCTAACCACTACACCACCGTGCCGCTCCAGCATGAAAGTTTTTTTTTTTTAAATAAAATGTCTTCACAGACTTGTAGGTTCACAGATTTGAGAATGGAAACACGCTAAAGGAGTTCAAATGTGAAGGCAAAGCTGAAAGACCACAAGTTTCCAAAAATTTCCCCAAAAGCATATGCTTAAGGATTACTGAGCAGCTGACCTTTATTTCTGTCTGTCCTGCATTTATACTGGTCACAGCCTGACATTAAGTGAACAATGCTTCCTCTCATACTCTCTTTTCTCTTCTCTCCCTCAAAAAGTCATAGCAATGTAAGAATGTACATTTAACAGTTATTCCACGAAATCAAGTCAGACATGAACTGATAAACGACGAGGTGCGTAGCACCGAGTTGGCTATAAGCCATGTACAACAAGATTGAGTGGAATAACTGTTTTATTCTATCCACATTCACTGGATTTTGAGAAACGGAGCATTTTTATTTTTTGCAAATTCGATAAATAAAAACTATACAAAATGTCTGACGAAATAATTTCTGCTTAGAATGTAAAAAAACCAGTGAAATGACAGAAGCAATTTGTGAAAAATGCAATAATAATTCTTGAAAAAAGATGTGCTTACCATCAAATGCTTTTATTCCATATAAAACCCTAATTCCAAAAGAGTTGGGACACTGTGTAAAATGTAAATAAAAACAGAATGCAATGATTTACAAATCTCATAAACCCATATATTTTTCACAATAGAATGTAGACAATATATCATATGTTTAAACTGAGAAAATGTACCATTTTAAGAAAGAAATAAGGTCATTTTAAATTTCATGGCAGCAACACATCTCAAAAAAGTTGGGACAGGGCATGTTTACCACTGTGTAGCATCTCCTCTTCTTTTAACAACAGTCCATAAACATCTGGCAACTGAGGAGATCAATTGCTGTAGTTTTGAAAGAAAAATGTTGTCCCATTTTTACCTGATATACAATTATAATTTGCTCAACTCATTGGGGTCTCCTTTGTCAAATATTCGCTTCATAATGCACCAAATGTTTTAAATGGGAGACAGGTCTGAACTGCAGGCAGGCCAGTTTAGCACCCAGACTCTTTTACTATGGAGCCATAAGGTTTTAATATGTGCAGAAAGCGGTTTGGCATTGTCTTGCTGAAAGAAGGAAGGCCTTTCCTAAAAAAAGATTTTGTCTGGATGGCAGCATGTTGCTCTGAAACATGTACAGTGGGGCAAAAAAGTATTTAGTCAGTCACCAATTGTGCAAGTTCTCCCACTTAAAAAGATGAGAGAGGCCTGTAATTTTCATCATAGGTATACCTCAACTATGAGAGACAAAATGAGAAAAAAAAAACAGAAAATCACATTGTCTGATTTTTAAAGAATTTATTTGCAAATTATGGTGGAAAATAAGTATTTGGTCAATAACAAAAGTTCATCTCAATACTTTATTATATACCCTTTGTTGGCAATGACAGAGGTCAAACGTTTTCTGTAAGTCTTCACAAGGTTTTCACAAACTGTTGCTGGTATTTTGGCCCATTCCTCCATGCAGATCTCCTCTAGTGCAGTGATGTTTTGGGGCTGTCGCTGGGCAACACGGACTTTCAACTCCCTCCAAAGATTTTCTTTGGGGTTGAGATCTAGAGACTGGCTAGGCCACTCCAGGACCTTGAAATGCTTCTTACGAAGCCACTCCTTCGTTGCCGGGGGGTGTTTGGGATCATTGTCATGCTGAAAGACCCAGCCACATTTCACATGCCCTTGCTGATGGAAGGAGGTTTTCACTCAAAATCTCACGATACATGCCCCCATTCATTCTTTCCTTTACACGGATCAGTCGTCCTGGTCCCTTTGCAGAAAAACAGCCCCAAAGCATGATGTTTCCACCCCCATGCTTCACAGTAGGTATGGTGTTCTTTGGATGCAACTCGGCATTCTTTCTCCTCCAAACACAAGTTGAGTTTTTACCAAAAAGTTCTATTTTGGTTTCATCTGACCATATGACATTTTCCCAATCCTCTTCTGGATCATCCAAATGCTCTCTAGCAAACTTCAGACAGGCCTGGACACGTCTGGCACTGCAGGATTTGAGTCCCTGGCGGCGTAGTGTGTTACTGATGGTAGCCTTTGCTACTTTGGTCCCAGCTCTCTGCAGGTCATTCACTAGGTCCCCCCGTGTGGTTCTGGGATTTTTGCTCACCATTCTTGTGATCATTTTGACCCCACGGGGTGAGATCTTGCGTGGAGCCCCAGATCGAGGGAGATTATCAGTGGTCTTGTATGTCTCCCATTTTCTAATAATTGCTCCCACAGTTGATTTCTTCACACCAAGCTGCTTACCTATTGCAGATTCAGTCTTCCCAGCCTGGTGCAGGTCTACAATTTTGTTTCTGGTGTCCTTTGACAGCTCTTTGGTCTTGGCCATAGTGGAGTTTGGAGTGTGACTGTTTGAGGTTGTGGACAGGTGTCTTTTATACTGATAACGAGTTCAAACAGGTGCCATTAATACAGGTAACGAGTGGAGGACAGAGGAGCCTCTTAAAGAAGTAGTTACAGGTCTGTGAGAGCCAGAAATCTTGCTTGTTTGTAGGTGACCAAATACTTATTTTACCGAGGAATTTACCAATTAATTCATTAAAAATCTTACAATGTGATTTCCTGGATTCTTTCCCCCCATTCTGTCTCTCATAGTTGAAGTGTACCTATGATGAAAATTACAGGCCTCTCTCATCTTTTTAAGTGGGAGAACTTGCACAGTTGGTGGCTGACTAAATACTTTTTTGCCCCACTGTATCTATCATTCAGCAATAATGTTGCCTTCCCAAATGTACAAGCTACTCATGTCATATGCACTAATGCACCCTCATACCATCACAGATGCTGGCTTTTGAACTGTGCACTGATAACAAGCTGGATGGTCTCCTCTCCTCTTTAGGCCAGTGGAAGTGGCGTCCATGGTTTCCAAAATTAATTTCAAATTTTGATTCGTCTGACCACAGAACGGTTTTCCACTTTGCCTCAGTCCATTTTAAATGAGTTTTGGCCCAGAGAAGACGGTGGTGTTTCTGGATCATGTTCACATATAGCTTCTTCTTTGCATACTAGCGCTAGAACCTGCATTTGTGGATGGCACGGTGAACTGTGTTCACAGACAGTGATTTCTGGAAATGTTCTTGAGCCCATTCAGTGATTTCCATTACAGAATCATGTCTGCTTTTAATGCAGTGCTGCCTGAGGGCCCAAAGATCACGGGCATCCAGTATTGATTTTTGGCCTTGTCCCTTGCACACAGAGATTTCGTCAGATTCTCAGAATCTTTTGATTATATTATATACTGTAGATAATGAGATATTGAAAGTCTTCACAATTTTACATTGAGGAACATTATTCTGAAATTGTTCCACAATTTGTAGACACAGTCTTTCACAGACTGGTGAACTTCTGCCCATCTCTACTTCTGAGAGACTCAGCCTCTCTAAGATGCTCTTTTTATACCTAGTCATGTTACTGACCTGTTGTCAGTTAACCTAATTAGTTGCAAAATGTTCCTCCAGCTGTTTCTTTTTAGTACTACTTACTTTTCCAGCTGGCGGCATGGTGGTGTAGTGGTTAGTGCTGTCGCCTCACAGCAAGAAGGTCCGGGTTCGAGCCCCGTGGCCGGCGAGGGCCTATCTGTGTGGAGTTTGCATGTTCTCCCCGTGTCCGCGTGGGTTTCCTCCGGGTGCTCCGGTTTCCCCCACAGTCCAAAGACATGCAGGTTAGGTTAACTGGTGACTCGAAATTGAATGTGAATGGTTGTCTGTGTCTATGTGTCAGCCCTGTGATGACCTGGCGACTTGTCCAGGGTGTACCCCGCCTTTTGCCCATAGTCAGCTGGGATAGGCTCCGGCTTGCCTGCGACCCTGTAGAAGGATAAAGCGGCTACAGATAATGAGATGAGACTTTTCCAGTTTTTTGTTGCCCCCATCCCAACTTTGAGATATGTTGCTGCCATCAAATTCAAAATGAGCATATATTTTTCATGAAATAGTAAAATGTCTCAGTTTAAACATTTCATATGTTGTCTATGTTCTATTGTGAAAAAAATATGGGTTTATGAGATTTGCAAATCATTGCATTCTGTTTTTATTTACATTTTACAGTGCCCCAACTTTTTGGGAATTGGGGTTTTGTGTGTGTATTTTATTTATATATATATATATATATATATATATATATATATATATATATATATATATATATATGTATTTTTGGGGTTTTGTTTTCGAGTAGAGCTTTTATTTCATCCTTGGTTGGTTCAGCAACACGCTCCACCATTTAGTTTTTCTCTACTCACGGTATATGAGCTGATGTCCTAGTAGTAGAATAGCCAATCAGAGCATGTGATTGCTTTTATCCAGTGAATGTGGATAGAATAAAACCTGATTGATCGGAATTGAAAACTTTCATGTAGTCAACCCACACTAAATTTCTCTCTGAATCCATTTAACTATGTGTAATGAATTCTGTCTGTCTTTCTGTCCTGATGAACACAGAAATCAAAAGTTAAAAACGCAAGCAATGACAAAGTGAATATGCTCTAAACTCACATTAGCTACTTGCTACATTTTAACATTCAATTACTTGTTAAAGCTTGACAGTCACGCTGCTAATGGTAATGGAGTAGAGTTTTTATTTCATCCTCGGTTGGTTCAGCAACACGCGCCACCATTTTGTTTTTCTCTACTCACGGTATGATATCTGATAGCTGATATCTGAGTAGTAGAGTAGCCAATCAGAGTGTGTGATTGCTCATATCCACTGAATGTGGATAGAATATTTAACAGTTATTCCACGAAATCGAGTCGTACATGAGCTGACAGCCGATGAAGCGCGTAGCACCGAGTTGGCTATAAGCCGTGTACGACAAGATTGAGTGGAATAACTGTTTTATTCTATCCACATTCACTGGATTTTGAGAAACAGTATTTTTATTTTTTGCAAATTTGATAAATAAAAACTTTATACAAAGCGTCTGACAAAATCATTTCTGCTTAGAATGTAAACAAATCAGCAAAATGACAGTAGCAATTTATGAAAAATGCAGTAATAATAATTCTTGAAAAATAAAAAAAAGATATGTTCTTACCATCAAATACTTTTATTCCATATTTTGTTTTTGTTTTTTTTTTTTGTATTTTGGGGGTTTTGTTTTCAAGTAGAGTTTTTATTTTGTCCTTGGTTGGTTCAGCAATGCTCCACCATTTTGTTTTTCTCTACTCACGGTATATGAGCTGATAGCCTCGTGGGAGTAGTAGAGTAGCCAATCAGAGCATGCGATTGCTCATATCCAGTGAATGTGGATACGTTCTACATGGAAATGATTTTGTCGGACATTTTGTATAAAGTTTTTATTCATCAAATGTGCAAAAAATAAAAATACAAATGGTCTGTTTGTCAGAATCCAGTGAATGTGGATATAATAAAACAGTTATTCCACTCAGTCTCATCGTACATGGCTTATAGCCAACAAGGTGCTATGTGCCTCATCAGCTCATGTACGACTCGATTTCATGGAATAACTGTTAATTGTTCATCAGAATTAATCATGTTTTCCTTGACAGTATGTTAGTCACATCTTTTGATTGTTTATTTTTCCCTTAAAACCATTACCATTATGTTTTTTGAAACTATCTGTAGCTTTATTAAGCTTTCTGACAGCCTTCATTGAGTAGTGTCTTCATTCTGCAACTGCCAACTCAGTTTTATTAATTACTCTAAATATTGGCATCATTAGTAAATTGGCATGGAGCTTAAAAAAATTATTGCTGCCAAACTAACAACTTGACAGTTTTGAAAACAGTGCCAAGTACCTTGCAGGCTGATTCACATAAAACAGTGAATGTTGATTTTTATATTTATGGATCATCTCATAAAACCAATCAATGCATGGTTTAAAGCTCAATATAACACCAATCGTAAGGGGAAAAAATGATGTAAACATAACAATCTGCTACAGAGAAAAGCAAAGAGGATGAATCTCCCACAAGAACATGAGTCAGTGCAAAGATGCATCCGAGTACAGGGGAAAGTAGTAAGAGAAAACGCCCACTGAACTAAGATTTTCATATCAGTTATTCATCATGCTGGCTCTGTTCATGTTGCTAGGTTGCCAAATCCCATGCTAGCTCCTGTCTCCTGTGAAGTAAACACTTAAAACATTTGGGAATGATGTACAGTACTTAACTCTCAATTTGTGATTTTTGGTGTGCTTCATTTCTTATAGTAGGAATATTTTTTAGAAGCATTACAGTCATACACCCCTTTGGCTGTGTTATTCTGCATACCTTTATTTAACCCACTGGTTTCCAACATATTTCATCAGTGTTTCCTATTTGCATGTTTTCATTTGTTGGTTTCACCTGTTCCTCCTTTCCACTTCCATTTTAAGCTTTTTTATTTCCCTTTAGTTCTATCCAGCTTTTATTAAGTTTTTTTTTTTTCAAAAAAAAAAAAATCACTGTCAGTATCACTAGCAGGGCTCAAAACAAACTCAGACAGGGTGCACACAGGCAAAGCCATTATTATAATCCAATAAGACAGGCTGGTGTCAAAAGCTGAATACACTCTAAACCAGCAACCAGAAGAATATGAGCTGTGTCTTAAATGGCATACTATGCAGTATAAAAGTGGAGTTCCATGCTTAAGACAATATGATAATACATTGCCCTGATTTTTTATGGCTTTTGCGACCGTACAATGTCCGTACGAACGGCAAACGTGTACCACCACAGGGAACCCGACTGTAAATGCAAGACAACGTGTCTCATAAACACTTGACCACCGGACAATGAAATTTGTATCATTATTTACATAAGATAGATGGGTTTTCATCCAGCATGTATTTTTAATTTGCTTTTTAAAAAAATAACATGGGATTATATACTAACACATTTTATGGAAAATATTCACAACAGTTTCATATAAAACTAGTTAAAACAGTTTTATTAGTCCACTAGCTTGTTGGACAATTGACAGTTTCTGTCATGTCAGGGTGATATTAAAAGCACGCGAGCAAACAGATCCAAAACGTAGACAATGGCAGAGTTGAAAAACAGTCAGTGGTCAAGTGAGACACAGACAGGATATCAGAGGTAATGCAATACTCAAAGTCCAAAAACACAAACAGGGTCAAAACCAGAAAAGTGATACAAAATATAAGGCTTAGTAATGTCAGAAGCAGGGTACAGAGTGTATACTTGACAAAGTTTGTGTGTTACTGAGAGTCCTTCTATGCTGTGATTGCACTCTAATCAGGGACAGGTATATGGTAATCGGTCCTAATGGTGTAGTGCCAACGCACATGGACATGACAGATGTAACCAGACAGCTGTTTGACAAATCAAGTTTGATATTCGATTGTAACTATATATAAAGTGAAAGCACCAGTTCACTGCTGTCCACCAGGCACCCAGCAGAGTCACACCATAATACATGTCATGGTGTTATTTCTGGTGCATGGCATGCACTGTCAAAGGAATAAATATGTATTCGTAACTGTGATGCATATTTCACTATTGCGATCACTGTCACAAGACAATGCAGCAATTTATTAATGTAAAATACACTATACTACACAATTCAATGGTTTATATGCTATAATATTATTATTCTATAAAGGTTGATTTTGTGCCCTTGCAAATATTTTGCTCATACACTCAACAGGAGCGCTGCTTTTAGGCATTGCCTAAATATATATATTATATATATATATATATATATATATATATATATATATATATTAGGGATGCAACCAAATCTGAACATTATCTGTTCAGAATGCGCACATAGATAGATAGATAGATAGATAGATAGATAGATAGATAGATAGATAGATAGCTTTATTCATCCCCAAAGGGAAATTAAATTGTCATAGCAGTCCGGTAAATTTGAACACAATAAAAAATACAATGAAATAAAATAAAGTACTAAGGTCAAAATAAAATAATGTACTGAGGTCAAGAAAAACAAAAAACAAAAAAACCCAAAAGATATAAACAAGATATACACATACTTTAAATAATATACTATGAATATGTACATAGAATGTACAATAGGATGCGAATATTGCAAAAATATGATATATAAATATCAATACGGATAATATTCCCACATCACATGTTCCATAGTAAACACTAAGTACTGTATACGTTATACTATGTTATATGTGATGCAGAGGGTGACAGATAGAATTAGTCCAGATGTGTGATCATGGCTCTAACAGAGGTAGATGAGCTGTAAAGTCTGATTGCCGTGGGTAGGAATGATTTCCTGTATCGTTCCTTGGAGCAGCGGGGTTGAATGAGTCTGTTGCTGAAGCTGCTCTTTAGCTTGTCCAGTGTTTTGTGGAGGGGGTGAGAGGGATTGTCCATGATTGCCAACAGTTTTGTCAGAATCCTGCCCTCCACCACCTCCTCCAGGGTGACCAGTTTAGAGTCAACAACAGACTCTGCCTTCCTGATCAGTTTATTCAGTCTGTTGGCGTCCTTTGTCTTGATGCCCACACCCCAGGACACCACAGCAAAGAAGATGGTGCTTGCCACAACAGACTGATAAAACATCTGCAGCATCTTGTTGCAGACATGAAAGGACCTGAGCCTCCTCAGGAAATAAAGCTGGCTCAGGCCCTTCTTATAGATGGCCTCTGTGTTGGTGGACCAGTCCAATTTGTTGTCCAGTGTAACACCCAGATACTTATATGAGGCCACCATATCCACATCCGTCCCACTGATGCTGACTGAAGACAGCAGGGGCTTGTTCCTCCTGAAGTCCACCACCATCTCCCTCGTCTTCTTCACATCCAACTGCAGATGGTTCATGAAGCGGTCGACCAGGTCCCTGTACTCAGCCTCCCCCCCACCCTCAATACACCCCACAATCGCCGTGTCATCAGAGAATTTCTGCAGATGACACGACTCAGTGCAGTACTTGAAGTCTGAAGTGTATGTGGTGAAGAGGAAGGGGGACAGCACAGTTCCCTGAGGGGCCCCAATGTTACTTATCAGACAACCAGACACACAGCTCTTTAATCTCACAAACTGCAATCTGCCCGTCAGATAGTCATCAATCCAAGTGACGAGGGGAACACCCACCCGCATGTCCTCCAATTTAGCCTTCAGTAGTCTGGGCTGGATGGTATTGAAGGCACTGGAGAAGTCGAAGAACATGATGCGGACTATGGTGTCAGGTTTGTCCAGGGAAGAACAGGCCTTCTGCAACAGATAGATGATTGCGTCATCAACCCCGACATGGGGCTGATATGCAAACTGCAAGGGGTCTTGTGATAGGCATACCAGCAGGCTGAGGTGTGCTAGGACCAGTCTCTCATAATGTGAGAAATCAGTGCCACCGGCCTATAATCCTCCAGTGCAGCAGGACGTCCTTTTTTGGGCACTCGGACCAGGCAGGATGTTTTCCTCAGTACTGGCACTCTCTGAAGGTGTAGGCTCAGGTTGAAGAGGTGCTGGAGAACTCCACAGAGCTGGCTGGAACATGCCTTCAACACGTGAGGGCTGATGCGGTCCGGTCCCGCAGCTTTCCTCTGTTTGAGCCTCTCCAGCTCTCTCCTCACCTGACTGGATGTGATGTGTAGTCCAGGCTAGGGAGTCGGGGGTATTATAGGGTCTGAGGTGAGAGTCAGCAGCGGATTGAAGGTTGGAGGTGACGAGGGTAATGCAGAAAGGTGTCTGCTGCAGGAAGTGGTGGGGGACTGGGGGGGCTTTGGGGATATCCTAGGGGTGTGGGGTGTGAAAAAGTTCTTGGTGAGTGTCTGCAAGGGGGAAGGAGGTAGAGGTGGCTGGAGTGGTGTGTGACAAGAGGTGATGGGAGGAAGTGGGGCGTTGTTACTTAGAGGATCAGTAGGGGGGCAGGTGGGGGAGGGGGGGTTGGAGTTGAACCTATTGAAAAACATGTTCAGCTCGTTCGCACGTTGTTCGTTCCCCTCAGCTGCACCCCCACCTCTCCTCTGGAAACCAGTGATCTTTCTCATCCCACTCCAGATGTCCCTGATGTTATTTTCCTCCAGTTTGTGTTCCAGTTTCCTTCTATAGTTGTCCTTGCTCTCCCTGATGCTGTGTTTAAGCTCTCTTTGTACCTGTTGGAGTTCTGCTCGGTCCCCTGATCTGAAGGCCCTCTTCTTCTCATTGAGTAGGGCCTTCAGGCCGCTGGTTACCCATGGTTTGTTGTTTGGGTAGCAGCAGACCTCTTTAGTGGGGATGATGTTGTCAATGCAGAACCCAATGTACTCCAAGACACAGTCAGTAAACCCATCAATGTCCTCACTGTGTGGCTCATACAGAGCCTCCCAGTCTGTGGCCTCCAGTGCTCCCTGCAGTGTTTCCATGGCCTCAAGAGACCATTTCCTCACTGTCCTCACCGGGTGCTGCTGAACTACAGGCTTGTATAATGGAGAGAGCAGGACTAGGTTGTGGTCTGACCTGCCCAGTGGTGGCAGGGCAGTGGAGCTGTATGCATCCTTAACATTTGCATACAGCAGGTCCAAAGTCTTATTTTCACAGGTGGTGCATGTAACAAACTGGTAGAAAGTCGGGAGTGTGGATGAGAGGGAAGCATGGTTAAAGTCCCCTGTAATGATGATGACTGCCCCGGGATGTTTTATCTGTAGTTCGGCAGTCACAGTGTGGATGACGTCACACGCTGCCTCTGTGTTTCCCGATGGCGGAATGTAAACAGTAATGGCGATGACACTGGTAAACTCCCTCGGCAAATAATATGGATGAAGTCCGACAGCGATGAGCTCAATGTCCGGACTGCAAACCCGCTCTTTAACAGAGATGTGCCCAGGGTGACACCACCTGTTGTTCACGAACACAGCGAGACCCCCACCTTTCTTCTTACTGGTCGCGGTGGTGTCTCTATCCGCTCGAACCATCTGGAAGCCGGGAATGGTGATGTTAGGGTCCGGTATCTGCTCGTGCAACCACGTTTCCGTAAAGCACATGATGCTGGACTCCCTGTACTCCCTCTGTGTCCTTATGAGCGCTTCCAGTTCGTCCACTTTGTTTGCCAATGATCTCACATTTCCAGTGATAACTGCGGGAATGTAGGGCTTAAATTTTCTCTTCTTCCTACTCCGTTTAAGCCCCACTGTGCAGCCTCGCTGTCTCCGCTTTAGCTCCTCAGGTACAGTGGGTCTCTCTCCGGCCAAGAGGGTCGGGTACCTCAGAGCCATCAGCTGGTCGCGGGTGTAAACAATGCCGGCGGTGTTGCAGGCATGGCTCCCAGTGATCCGAAAAAAGTATCCTATCCGTCTCACCGTACGTTGTGATCAATGCACAGTGCAAGAATAACAAAAATAACACTAAAAAACAACAAAAAAAACCTCAATAAAAATACAAAAAACTAACATAAAATACCCGGAGCTGCTATGACAGGCTGCCACTAGGACAGCGCCATGTCTAGTTGAGACCAATTTCAACTTCGAGTGATGTAGCTGAGGATGAGGAACAGTTAGAGCTAGAATTCACAAACTGTACTACCCACAAACTCCACTAGTGGCATTTATACTTTTGAGAGGTTTTTCAGTCCATCTGGCGCATAGTGGTTGGGTTTATAATTAGTTTGCTCTTAATTTAATCTTTAAAAAGCATTCAGTTTAGGCCATGGCCACTTCAGATTTAAATCCAAATCTAGATACAGATATTTAGAGCTCTATGCAGATATAGATAGTGAAATTGTGGTACACTCCTAGACTAAACATTATGAACTACAGTACTGTGCAAAAGTCTTAGGCACATGTAAAGAAATGCTGAACACCAAAAATGGCTTAAAAATAATGAAATGAAATGTCTCAATATTAAAAAAATACTATAAACAAAGTTTACAAACTTGTGAAACTGCAGCCATGTGATTTCAAAGTTGTGTTTTATTGGGATTTTAATGAAGTTTATTGTTTCAACTTCCACATACAATGTATCTTTGACTTTATAGACTCTTCCTTTCTTACTCAGTAGCATTGAGAAATGGAAAGAATTGTGTGTGGGCGGCACGGTGGTGTAGCGGTTAGCGCTGTTGCCTCACAGCAAGAAGGTCCGGGTTCGAGCCCCGTGGCCGGCGAGGGCCTTTCTGTGCGGAGTTTGCATGTTCTCCCCGTGTCCGCGTGGGTTTCCTCCGGGTGCTCCGGTTTCCCCCACAGTCCAAAGATATGAAGGTTAGGTTAACTGGTGACTCTAAATTGACCGTAGGTGTGAATGTGAGTGTGAATGGTTGTCTATGTGTCGGCCCTGTGATGACCTGGCGACTTGTCCAGGGTGTACCCCGCCTCTCACCCATAATCAGCTGGGATAGGCTCCAGCTTGCCTGCGACCCTGTAGAACAGGATAAAGCGGCTACAGATGATGAGAAGAATTGTGTGTGTGTGTGTGTGTGTGTGTGTGTGTGAACTTACAGTAGTGTGCAAAAGTCTTAGGCACATGTAAAAAAATGCTGGAGACCAAAAATGGCTTAAAAATAATGAAATGTTTCAGCATTTAAAAAATACTATAAACAGCACTAAGCCATTATAAATGAAACAAAGCCAATATTTGGTGCGAGACGACCCTTTGCTTTAAAAAAAATAGTCGTCTCAGGTACAGTCAGTACGTTTACATGCACATCCTAATCGAGCTGAGGGTCCCAGCAGGGGTGCCAGAGAAATCCAATCCTACATGCACACAAGGGAATCGAGCTATTGTGTGAGGTACATTGTGCACCCAAGCCACAGGTGGCGCTACACGCCCCATCGTGTTGGTACACTTCCGGTTGTCGTCATGAAGAAGAGCTATTCAAGAGTATAAACAAAGTTATCAGTTCCGTGTTCACAAGAAATTTTACTGGTCTAAATCACTACAAATTGCTCTAATGACAGATTTGATGACATTTCCTGTACATTTTATTTATCTTTTTATTACATCCACCTGCCAAGGGACTACAGGCGGAAATTAGCATGTACTGCTATAACCTGGTACAGACATCTGTCCTTACCACAAGGATAATGTTTAATTTGTACACTGTCCCTTTTAAAAATAAAATAAACTCTAAGAAGAGTGTTTGTAGTTTGTATGTACGAACAGAAGTGTTCCTAATAAAGTGGGCGGCTAAGGTGACGTGTCATGCCGACCGAGGCTGTTTTTTTTTTTTTTTTCGACCGAGGCTGTTGTGTTTCCCGCTTGTGGTCTCGTCACTCGTCACTTCCGGAAGGGGCAGTGCTGAAGTAAGCAGCTCGACTACGTATCTCGATAGGGTTTACATGCACTAAGTAGCTCGGCAAAAATTGCATAATCTAGGTCGTGTAGCTCGATTACAAGAAATCCAGTTCGGTTCAATTTCAGCCTAGCTAAGGTGTTTCCATGCCATTTAGAACTTCGATTTCAGTCGAGCAACGGCAGAAATTCGATTTTCTCTATGTGCATGTAAACGCACTGAATGAGTGCAGTTGTATAAGGAACTGAGCTGTAGGTTTTACTGAGCATCTTACAGAACCAGCCACAGTTCTTCTGGACACTTTGACTGTCACACTCGCTTCTTCATTTTGCACCAAAACCCAGCAGCCTTCATTCTGTTTTCTTTTTTAATCTGAAAAGTGGTCTCTTATATAATATCCTGCTCAGATACAAACATTCTTTTTTCTGTAACATTTAATTTTATGCTGGAAAACGAACGTTTGGACTCTAAAATGTTTTTGTACTGACTCGATAACGGAGAAGTCATAAAATAGAAATCGATAACAAAGTTTGTATGAAACAATAGGGTGCCTAAGACTTTTGCACAGTAGTGTATATACTTAAATATGTACTACTTAGATGCATGCAGGGTAGGAACATTATTCATTCAACACATTTTGAGGGCATTGGGCACTAAATTAAAATGACAGTTTACTGATGTATGGTGAATACTTCTCAAAGTGAACACACTACTAGTATTAAAGGTATGCAAAGCATGGCATTTGAGACACAGCTAAGACATGCAAGACTTTAACAACAGCAAGAGAATAACAAAGGGCTTAAATAAAGAGGTAGAAATAAAGAACAGGTGAAACTAATAAGGATATAATTTGGGAAATTAAGAAGCAAAAGGAAAACATAGGGGTGCAGAAGGTGAGAGACCAAATGAGTCAAAACTAGAGTGGATGTGATATCAAGTGGGAAATGCTTTAATGGGTGCTTATTTTATTCATGTGAATAATAATGCATAGACGATCCCCATTTTGGTGGGGGGGGGATATGGACAATGGAACACTGGAACACAGCTCCCAACAAATCTGGCCAAAATACTCAACTAGGCAATCCTGACAGCATGATTGGTCCATTCAGATTTACTTCTGCAGTCTCAAAATGGCTGCAGTGACTAAAGTTCATGTTGAGAGCAAATCCTTGCCAACAGCGCAGCCCTTGGCTGACTGAAATGAGTATACATGATGTTAGATAAGACAGGAGATTAGTTACCATGGAGACTTGTTGCTCTCATTGGAGTTGCTGAGAGACAAGAAAGGCCTATAAAGAACATAACGTTCAAACAAACATCTTATATCTACTCACAAAAAAGGACAACCACAGAAACACCACAACCTTCATCTCAAGGAAAGGACCATGGTTACTAACTTCAGGATTCACTTTGCACTATAGTTGGGATTTACATCATCTTCCCTCTCCAGGGTCCCAACAGTCACTGCCTCCATCCAGGTCTAATTTCATGCATGGCCGAAAGCAAAATCTGAACCAAGATTTTCATTTTGCACTTAATCTAATTCCAGATCTTACTCTTGATATTCAGCATAGATCTAATTTAGGCAAGCTGACAAATCCCACTGTTCTCATGTACAAATGTGGCAGTACACATCAAAGGAGTGAAATAGCCTCTTTCTCTTCCCTATAACTCATTCCAGGGCCAGGTCTTGCTTTTTTCCCGTGATTTGATCCCCTTAGACATAGGAGCTCCAGATCAGAGAGAAGCTCAACAAGAGCAGAAGGAAGTGAGAGAGTTTGAACTGGGAGGAATCGATCTGCCTCAGGGCCTCACTCAGCCACGGGGTGGTCAAAATAACCCCACAGTCAAGATGCAATCATAGGCTCCTCAATCTCCTTTGGCAAATTGGAGACCATGGTGAAGTCCACTGGATGAGATAAGGAGATAAAGGAGGCCAGCGCTCAGACTGGGGAGGATGACAGAAAGTGAAGGTCATCAATTTGTCTTTTATACAGATTTGAAATAACCTCAAGTATGCTTTAACTGAGTCAGCTACCTTGGCAACTAACAAAGAAATGAATGCGACATATTGATGGTAAACTTGATTCCAGAAAGCAAGCAAGAAAGAAAGAAGACAAGCAAGCAGGCCACAGCAGAAGCAGCATCCATGTGCAATGCACTTGCTGGATTATGATTGGTCAGAAAGCACTAGACTGACACATTGGAGTGAAATTCCAAAAAGAGCTGTGGCTCACCAGTGTATGTTTTCAAATTTTCTGCTTGTCTTAGAAACATAACTAAATCTCTGGTTAAACACTTCAGACAGGTTCTTTATTCTGTTTCAGAGAAGAGCTCAGATTTAGAAGCAGAAAGCCCCTGAGTAGACAAACTTTTCAGCCCTGTTTACATTGACAAAAGCTTGGGCTCTTGACTAATTAAGAAGAGTTTGACTTAAAGCATGGTTAACTTCCAAAGTTCTCCTTAATGATTTCAAACTCCATATCCTAAAACGATTAAACCTAATGAAACGTGCCCTCAAACTTCAATTTGCATTGGTGAATGGTGGCAACAGTCTGCACATGTATGTATTCATACCTCTGAAAAGCAGCATTCTCAGTGAGGACTTCAGTTTACTCCTAATTTAGGGTGACCAGACATCCCCATTTTCCAGAGACAGCCCCCGTTTTTGGTTGCCTGTCCCTGGCTGGAACGGTCCTCAAAAACGTCCAGATTTTTAACCATGACCGACAGACCCAGAACCCCCTCCCAAAAAAAAAACAACAGACAACCATCTACCAGATTTCAACAGATGCCTCATGTATTGTTTTGTGTATCACTTTAAGACAGGCTCAGGCCGATAGCAGAGATGTTCTGGAACACCTCTGGTGATAGCCTTTCCAGTATTTTGATTGGTGGAGCTGAGGAACAACTTTTTGGTGGAGCGCTAGAATCTTTGCCTAAACTAAAGACATTCATTCAGCTTTAACAGATCTCTTCATCCGCTCCTGGACAGCTGAACCATAGTTTGTCATCTATGTTATTTAGCTTTTAAATGTGTAAGCTAGGGTGACACGGTGGTGTAGTGGTTAGCACTGTCGCCTCACAGCAAGAAGATTCTGGGTTCGAGCCCAGCTTCCGACGAGGGCCTTTCTGTGTGGAGTTTGTTTGTTCTCCCTGTGTCTGTGTGGGTTTCCTCCGGGTGCTCCAGTTTCCCCCACAGTCCAAAGACATACAGGTTAGGTTAATTGGTGGCTCTAAATTGACTGTAGGTGTGAATGGTTGTTTGTCTCTATGTGTCAGCCCTGCGATGACCTGGCGACTTGTCCAGGGTGGACCCTGCCTCTCGCCCATAGTTAGCTGGGATAGGGTCCAGCTTGCCTGCGACCCTGTACAGGATAAGCGGCAACAGATAATGGGTGGATGGATGTGTAAGCTGCATTTTGCAATGTCACATATGTTGTCACACTGTATTGAGATGACCTAACAAACCGTAGCCTATTGCGGCCAATGCTAGCAGGAGAAAGCTTAGTGCAACGCCAATCAGTCAGCTGAAGTTGTTGCTAGATGTAGCATTGCTGTAACAGAAATCCAGCTGAAGTAAAATTGTACCAGCTACTCATTTAGGCTCGGTTATCAAGCTATGGCTACAATTTAGGATAAGGTAGATTGGGAATCATTTGTATCCTCAATAATAATAATAATAATAATAATAATAATAATATACCATACCTTGAAATTGCTTGGATTGAAGTAAACTATTTAAATTGTGTTGTGTGTTTTGTATATTTTTAAATACATTGTCCATTACGAGTGGCATATATGGTAATTGTCAGAGTCAGGTCAGGAGGCCTTGCTACTGGTAACATGTAACCCAGTACAACCTGCCGCATGGATGGGTAGTCGGCGTCTAAACCAGCTCCCCCACCAGTGTAATGCTGGTGAGGAGGGTGGCATGTCACCCAGCAGGATTAAAAACAAGACCCAACAAAGGGCGGATGAGCTCCTCGCAAGCCAACGGCCAGCATGCAAAATGGGTCAGCAAAACAGTGACCCCGTCCCTGTTATTTTGTGTCATGGGTCCATGCCCCTGCCAAAGCAGTGTCATTATGTGTGCCTCGGCCTGCTTTTGATGAAGCATGGAGGTACCATATGCACCTGGGCGGAAGGTTCCAAGAGCGCACGCCACTAAACCACCAACTCTGGAATCAACGGCCAGCTATGGAAAGTGTGATGAGCATACCACCTTCAAGGGGCACAGGGATACAATGGCTATCTCAAGCCGGCCCAGTATGCTTGGGTCGGTGCCGTCAGGTGTCAGCCCGCTAACTCTACAATCGACTGCTTCACATGTGAATGTTGCACCAATACGCGACTCTTGTAGTTCCATTCTGCAACAACACCTGTGGAGGATGCAAGCACGGAAGTGGGCAGCCTTCTTGCACATGAGCAAAGGCTTGCAACCTCAGCTCACGTTTACTATACCCACAATGAGCCCTAGTCAAGAACAACATCAACAACCTCTACGTTGTACGCTTGGGCAGCCATCTGGCAACCATGACGAGCCTCGGGCAAGCCCATCTGGAACCCGTGCCTCCGATAAGCCCAGACGTGCGTGTAATTTCATCTCTCAAGTTAAGATCGCATCATGGAATGTGCGCACATTGTCAGACACTGCAACAACACATCAACAAGCTCCAGAGCGTAGATCTGTTCTGGTAGCAGCTGAGTTAGACTGCCTCAGCATTGATGTAGCCTGTTTGAGCAAGTGCCGCATACCTGGTGAAGAAGAGTTTACTGATGGCAACTATACCTTTTACCACTCAGGACGGAGCACTGACGACCACAAACTTGAAGGTGTTGCCATAGTTCAAAACCAAGCTCTGTCCCTCCATCATTGCCTGGTCAGGTGTGAACTCCAGGATGATGACTATGCATATAAAGCTTGTAAGAGCACTGCAATGCCACCATCATAAGTGTGTACACGCCAACATTTAAGAGACCCATGGAAGGAAAGATCCTTTTCTATGACCAACTCTCATCCCTCCTATCCCAAGTCCCTCGTGGAGACAGATTATTTCTGCTGGGTGACTTTAATGCGAGAGTAGGATCTGATGCCACCACTTGGCCCGATACCATTGGCCCCCATAGGTTAGGGAAATGTTAACTCACAAGGCCTCATGCTGCTCGAGATGTGCACAAGGTTTGGCCTTACCATCACCAACACACTTTTTGCACATCCTGACATCCACAAAGGTACTTGGAAGCATCCCAGATCCAACTGCTGGCCCATGATTGATTACATCATCATCAGTCAACATTTCAAGAGCGATGTGATTGACTCGCGTGTGTGGCGCAGCGCTGACTGCTGGACAGACCACAGGCTTGTCTGTGCATGACTCAAACTGCGCTTCCACATATCCAGACAGCGCAAGAGGAATGCAGGACCAAAGAAACCTAACACAGCAAGACTTAAAGACCCTGTCATCATGAAAGATTTCCAGAAGAAACTCGCTGAGAACCTTACCAGCATCAACACCAATGGACTTGATCAACATTGGGAGTCTTTACAGAGTTCCCTATACAACAGCTCTAAGGAAACTCTTGGTACCCAGAAAAGAAGACTGGTTTGATGAAAACAACCACACCATAAAGAACCTGCTGGAAAAGAAACACCAAGCCTTCCAGACCTATCTCCATGACAACACTCCTCAGACCAAGCAGAAATGTGGCAGATCACAGAATCCAGGGACACATGTCTGCCCGGGGGCATTTTGAGTTATTGACAGATTCAGAAAGTACAGTTTCTAAGCTTTCCAATGATGCCTTCCATGTGGAGATCTGACAATATTTGAAGAATGTGTGGCCTTTTGAAAGTGTATACTTCTTAAAACAGAAAAGGGAGAAAATCGCCCTCAAAGTTTTCCATCTCAGCTACTCTGGGTGTAGGGCGGGCACATAATGGTGCTCATTTGCATGACATTAAGGAAAGCCCTACCCCCTACGAGCTAGCACGATACTACTTTCATGTAAACAAAGATCACCACGTCAATTTTCCTTCCATGCAAAGTACGCCCAACACAATTATGAAGTACAAAAATAAGTCCTAAAGTATACTTTAACGTTTTGTGGTTGAAAAATTACTCACACCGTAAGAAAGAAAGATAGCACGATGATGACACAACTAACACAACACTAGTTTCATGTAAAGCCTCGGTCACAACCGGCCGTACGGTACACGCTCCTACGGCCGGTCTACATGCAAAAAACGCAAGAAACGCACGGAGATCGCGCAAGAAACGCACGAGAGCGTGCGTGTGAAAAGCACGAGAGCGCGCGTGTGACGTACTGATTTTCGAGCCGCAGACCGGCCGCAGAGGCTCTTTGTCATGTCAAACAAACTCTACGGGCGTTTACGTTTTTTTCAGGTTGCAAGACAAACTTACGGCCAACGCGCATCTTTCTCCGTGAACAAAAAAAAAACTGCAGCGATTTGGGAAACGCCAAAAATCACACGGCCAAAAAATCGTACGTCCGGTTGTGACCTAGGCTTAACCAAACCACAACACTCTCCGTTACATGCAAAAATAAGCACACAGCCTTAGATGAATAAACTTACCCCATCAGAAAGAGAAACGGCGCCTTGCAAACACCAATGCCTCCGATGGAAAGTAGTCCTAGAACGGTCCGTGTATCATCCGATCATTCCAGTATTCCATTTAATCTGGAAAGGCCTTTGACACGGTGAACAGACCACCTATGTGGGGCCTCCTCCAGAAGATCGGTATCCCCAACAAGGTAGTCAACATCATCCAAAGCTTTCATGATGGCATGAACGCAAAGGTCTCGATCAATGGAGAGTACACAGAACCATTTGAAGTGACTCCTGGCCCCCAGCAAGGCTGTATATTAGCTCCAACCTTGTTCATTCTGTTCTTCACCTATGTGCTCAGGCATGCTTTCAAAGACCAGCCAAACTTTGGTGTCGAAATCAAACACAAACAAGATGGGAAACTTTTCAATACTAGACACCTGAAGAACAAGTCTGTACCCATCACAACCCTCGGCGTATTCCTATATGCTGATGATGCCTCATGTGCTACCGATAAAGTTGAAGATCTCCAAGCCACCACACACTCACTGAACACTGAGTGCTCTAGTTGGGGCTTGATGATTAGCAAGGGAAAAACAAAAGTCCTCCACCAGAACTGTGATCCTATCATGTTGGATGATTACCAGCTTAAGCAGGTTCATAAGTTCACATACCTTGGTGGTGTAATGCCTGATGATGCCTCACTGGACCATGAAATCAGTAGGAGGATATCTTGTGCTGCAGCAGCCTACAAGTCCCTTGATTCAAGGTGCTGGAAATGATCGGGACTCTCCATAACAACAAAGCTTGCAGTATACAAAACTGTTGTCCTCCCTACTTTCTTATATGGCAGCGAAACCTGGGCCACTCTAGCTAATCACACCCAAAGACTAGAAGTGTTTCACCAACAGTCCCTGTGTCGCATCATGAACATCAACTGGTGGCAACATATCACCAACAAAGAGGTACTGTCAAGAGCCAACTCAACAACTGTGGAGACAATGCTGAGAACAAATCATCTAAGGTGGTTAGGCCATGTATCAAGGATGAAAGAGGACCGCATCACAAAACAACTTTTGTTTGGATAGCTAAAAAATGGCACCAGGGAGCATGGATGGTCAAAAAAAAAGATTGCGCGAAAGACGATCTAAAGCTATTTGCCATCAACAGTACAACCTGGTTTGAAGAGACACAAAACCGAGACAAGTGGCGCCAGAACCTGCAATGGGGTCAAGCCAGCTGTGAGGCTGAAGTAGCAACCCATGCCGCACGCCGCCGCCAGAAGTGTCAAGACAGGGTTCCCTGTGATCACAAGTGACAGGGATTGGAGTAAGTGAGTGAGTGATATGGTAATTATTAATTTAATATATTTACTTTCGGGCGGCACGGTGGTGTAGTGGTTAGCGCTGTCGCCTCACAGCAAGAAGGTCCGGGTTCGAGCCCCGGGGCCGGCGAGGGCCTTTCTATGTGGAGTTTGCATGTTCTCCCTGTGTCTGCGTGGGTTTCCTCCGGGTGCTCCGGTTCCCCCCCCCCAGTCCAAAGACATGCAGGTTAGGTTAACTGGTGACTCTAAATTGACCGTAGGTGTGAATGTGAGTGTGAATGGTTGTCTGTGTCTATGTGTCAGCCCTGTGATGACCTGGCGACTTGTCCAGGGTGTACCCTGCCTTTCGCCCGTAGTCAGCTGAGATAGGCTCCAGCTTACCTGCGACCCTGTAGAACAGGATAAAGCAGCTAGAGATAATGAGATGAGATGAGATATTTACTTTCATGGGTCTAAAACATCTATTTCACCTAGCCTACAATTTAAGAGTCTATAAATCTAAACTATGTACCCATACCAGAGATTTTCACATTGTCTTTAATTAATGTTAACCTAAAGCAGTTGCAGAATAGGCCTACAGTGCCCTCAGTGAGGAAAATCTGGCCACCTTATCCTAACTTGTCAGTGTTAATGATTGTGCGTTAGAGGACTTGGTGAAGCATTCTATGGCATATGCATGCACACTCATGGAAAATGACTGCTGAGAAACAGGGTGTCAGCAAGTGCAGCAGGGCAGAGTGTACTAGTTATGTACCTCATGAGAAACACATTTCCACTTCACAGAGATCTGACCACAGCACTGCTTCAGATAATGATCAAGATGGTGCTTTTGTACGCTACGGTAGATGCTGAGGCAGTGGAATTTTACAAAGTACGATAACTTGGGGGTTGTGTAGATTTATCAGACATGGCAAAAATATGAGGGCCAATATTTATCATATTCTAGCTTCCTATTTTGTGCACAGATGAAACCCGAAATAAAGCGTACACAACAGCCAGAAAGGACAAAAAGACTATGGATGACATCTGCACCACAGGAGCAGCATGCATAATCTCACACACCTCAGCAGATAATCCATTCTTGTGCCCACTCACTGCAGGTATTAACAATGTAATTAGGCTAATTAAACAAAGCAGGATGTGTTTTTGTCTGAAGCTAATTGAGACCTGTCTGCTTGCCCTGCCAGAGTCCAGCATGATAATCCCCTCTTTAGCTTCACATAGCCTCAGCTGCTAAGTCAACGACCAGTCTGCAGCATATATTTATTTCTCGATTAGTCAGGACTCTTGAGATGTGTCATGGTAGAGGTGGTGGGCAGGGTGACAGGCCTTCCCCAGCTCCCATAAAGCATCAGCTAGGCTGGACTTCCTGATATTTACAACCCTAAAAGCAATTTCGGGTTAACAATAAGGCTTCATTTTACGAGCGGCCGTAATCCCGCCAGTATGATTAAAACTGGCCTCTGACTGGTGGGTGCTGTAAATCAGCATGTATATCAAACCACTACCTTATTTACCATCGCTAGAAGAACTGCACTTCTATTAGAACAGCAACAGAACTGACAAAGAGAGACAGATGCATGAATATTAAGCTCAAAATACTATGCTGCTATATGTGGCGAACAGGCCTTTGCAATACATTAACATATATTGGTAAATCTTTCCTGCAATGGTCGAAGATTGGCCTGCAATATATTGACCAAAATTCAGTTTGAGAGGTATTGTGGATGCTAGGATTTATCAAAACATCCTCAGAAACACTCAGACAAAGCAATCTCCTCAAATAATCCAATATTAGCTGTTTACATTGAGTCTAATATGTACTAGTGCATCTCAAACAATTAGAATATTGTGAAAGTTTTTTTTTCACAATTTAATTCAAAAAGGTAAACTTTCATATATTCTATATTCATTACATGTAAAGTAAAATATTTCAAGCCTTTTTTGTTTTAATTTTAATGATTATGGCTTATAGCTCATGAAAATCAGAAATCCAATATCTCAAAATATTAGAATATTTCCAAAGATCAGTCAAAAAAGGATTTACAATATAGAAATGTCCAACTTCTGAAAAGTATGTTTATGTATACACTCAATACTTAGTTTGGGCTCCTTTACCACGAATTACTGCACCAGTGTGGCATGGCATGGAAGCCATCAGCCTGTGGCACTGCTGAGGTGTTATTGAAGCACAGGTTGCTTTGATAGTGGCCTTCAGCCTGTCTGTATTTTTGGGTTGGGTATTTCTCATCTTCCTCTTGACAACATCCCATAGATTCTCTGTGAGGTTCAGGTCAGGTGAGTTGGCTGGCCAATCAAGCACAGTAATGTCCATCCATCCATTATCTGTAGCTGCTTATCCTGTTCTACAGGGTTGCAGGCAAGCTGGAGCCTATCCCAGCTGACTATGGGCGAGAGGCGGGGTATACCCTGGACAAGTCGCCAGGTTATCGCAGGGCTGACACAGAGACAAACAACCATTCACACTCACACCTACAGTCAATTTAGAGCCACCAACTAACCTAACCTGCATGTCTTTGGACTGTGGGGGAAACTGGAGCACCCAGAGAACATGCAAACTCCACACGGAAAGGCCCTCGCTGGCCGCTGGGCTCGAACCCAGGACCTTCTTGCTGTGAGGTGACAGTGCTAACCACTAAACCACCGTGCCACCCGCACAGTAATATCATAGTCAGCAAAACATTGGTAGTAGTTTTGGCACTGTGGGCAGATGCATAGTCTTGCTGGAAAAGGAAATCATCATCTCCATAAAGCTTGTGAGCAGATAGAAGCATAAAGTGCTCTGAAATCTTCTGGGCAACTGTCAGCTCAGCAGTCTTCCCCATGACTGTGTTTGTGTGTACTGAACTAGACCGAGAGATACATGGTATTTATACTGTTTTACTCAAACTCGAAATGAAGTACTCACTCTAATATTTTAAAATGTGTGGGGTTTTTTTGCACTGTAGGCCATAATTATCAAAATTAAAATAGAAAAAATGCTTGAAATATTCTTGTTTATGTGTAATGAGTCTAGAATTTCACTTTCTTAAATAACTGAAGGAAAATATTGAACTTTTTCATGATATTCTAATTGTTAGAGATGCACTGGTAGTATATTTAACAGTTATTCCATGAAATCCAGTCATACATGAGCTGACAGCTGACGACACGCGTAGCACCGAGTTGGCTATAAGCCATGTACGATGAGATTGAGTGGAATAACTGTTTTAATCTATACACATTCACTGGATTTTGAGAAACAGCATTTTTATTTTTAGCAAATTCAATAAATATAAATTTTATACAAAATGTCTGCTAAAATCATTTCTGCTTAGAATGTAAACAAACTGGTGAAATGACAGTAGCAATTTGTGAAAAATGCTATAATAATTCTTGAAAAATAAAAAAGATATGTTTTTACCATCAAATACTTTTTTGTATTTTTTAGGGTTTTGTTTTCGAGTAGAGTTTTTATTTCGTCCTCAGTTGGTTCAGCAACATGCTCTACCATTTTGTTTTTCTCTACTCACGGTATATGAGTTGATTTCCTAGTAGTAGAATAGCCAATCAGTGCAGGCGGTTGCTTATATCCAGTGAATGTGGATAGAATAAAACCTGATTGATCGGAATTGAAAACTTTCATGTAGTCAACCCACACTAAGTTTCTCTCTGAATCCATTTAACTATCTGTAATGAATTCTGTCCGTCTTTCTGTCCTGATGAACACAGAAATCAAAAGTTAAAAACGCAAGCAATGACAGAAAGTGAATATGCTCTAAACTCACATTAGCTACTTGCTACATTTTGACAGTCAATTACTTGTTACAGCTTGACAGTCACGCTGCTAATGGTAGCATTAGCTGAGTCTCAAATGTGGACCATTTGTGCAAGGAAATTCAGGGAGATGTAGTGTACTATTAATACTCAAATAATGGATTAAACCAGCAAAAAGGTTGGAAAGAAGGACACTTTTTTTTGCACTCAGCAGTCACAGCCATGATCTTATTAATAGTTTCTAGTGAAAAGCAGAAAAATTTAACATGGGCATTTGTGACTAAGTATGCAAGGTTGATCTGGCGCAGTTCAGTGTGAGGCACTGCAAAGTAATTTGTCACTTCCACCATTACTACCCTACAAAAATCAAGTAGTATACACTCATTTACTGTAAATACTGTATGGTATATAGTATACTGTTCAACACTGGTGTTAACATGAAAAGTTTCTCCTCACATAAAAAAGGTTTATCTACAGGCTCCATGTAACCTACAGCAAAACGGAAATGTTTTCATGGAATTCCATGAGTTCATTTGACAACCTTTTTTGAGTTCAGTATTACAAAGGCTCATATCACTGTTACAATTAGCATGCAATATATTGTCTATATCTAGAAAGACAGGGACTGAGGAATGAAATATAAATAATGTTATCATTTTCATGTGTTTCTTTGTACATACTGTATATAGTAAAATAAATAAAATCAACCTCACTAAGCCTCCAGACTTCTATCATTTCTCTGAGACAGCAGTAGCTAAAACATGTCCTACCATAAAATCAGTAATATAATCAATTGGATGGTCCTGACAGTCTCTGTACAGCCCTGATAAGTAAAAGGATAGAGATGAGATCGAGAAGCATGCAATTCATTTTCTCTCACCACCTGCCTGTTTCTCCCTCATCCTTGTATGGTGATATGGAGCAAATGCACGCAACAGGACTACAGTAAATACAATGAAGAAGAAAAAGCAAAAAAAAGGAGACATTTACTACTCCAATGAGAAGAATATGTAACTCTATTATAAGAAACTGGAGGTTTAACGAAAAGTCTGAGTATAGAGGTTAAAGGGATCCTGCAACAGATTTATTCTCAAACTTATTTTAAGTAAAAGTAGTCGCAGATTTCAAAAAACAAGCTTTCATTTTCGGAGACCAACTAGTGTTCGAGAGAAATTAATTTTCTTTAAAATGCCAGATGGGCTTGACGTATGTGACAGCAACTCAGCTGTTTATATTCTGTTCACATCATAGTTTTGCTAGTTTTACAAGTATTTTACTGAATTGATCAGTTTTTAAATAAGTATGCTTCATTGTGTAGCATATAAATGCCACAATGATGCTAAAAATAAAGAACAAGCTGGAGCTAGACTGCATTTCCGAAGAGAAAATGCAAAGTGTGCTTGTTCAGCTGTGGCAGAGGGTCACCGACAGGAACTGGATCAGACTTGAGACCTCGCGCTGAAAAAAAAAATATATATATTAGTGCTGTCAAGCGATTAAAATATTTAATCGCGATTAATGTCGCGACTGTCATAGTTAACTCACGATTAATCGCAATTTAATCGCACATTTTTGTCACATGAAAAACCATTGTAATTCTCTTATCAGCATAAAAAAGTGAATGGGCTTGCTCACCGTTCGAACTACGGGGGTACACGGGGGATCCGAGATCCCCTGAAACAGACATGAGATCCCTTGAAAACATGATTTGGGAAATGTTGGGGGGTCTCTAAAATATTGGCAAAATGATGTTTATTGACATAGCAATCGTGTGTAACGGGAAGCATTTGCATATCCGAAGTGAGCGCGCGATGGAGAGCCGCGCTCTGAGACAAGCGCAAGCACACACACACCCCCCAAGGGAAAATAAGGGACCCCCCCGAAAATATCGGCATAGTTCGAACACTGGTTGTACCAATGTTTTTTTTTTATTGCAGAGCATAACACGTCTTGTCACAGCCACTGCAAAGTGGAGCTGGAGCCGCCAATGGGAAAACGAAACCTAAAGCCGAGCACCATGGCTCTTCGGGGGACGGCAGAGGACTCTGGCTGTGCGGGGCGTGGCATCATGTCACAGAGCGTTAATCTCGTGATAAAAAAAATTATCGCCATTAAAATTGAGTCAAGTTAACGCGTTAATAACGCGACATTTTTGACAGCACTAATATATATATATATATATATATATATATATATATATATATATATATATATAAAAACTCGATCAGACATGAGACTTTGCGCTGCAAAATCTTTTTTTCACACAATCTGCAGATTGTGTGTGTGTGTGGTAAAGTGTGTGTAGTGTGTATGGCAGCACGCTCTAAAATCTCAGTTTAAAATGGCTCAACTCGCAGCACGACATGACACTTCGCGCTCTAAAATCTCTGTTTTAAACCATGTCACACACTTTCTTTGTTAATCTCCCCAGCACCATGTAGATCATGTAAAAAAGATTTTAGAGTGCAAAGTGTCATGCCTGATCCAGTTTCTGTCTATGACAATTTGCCACACATACTACACACACATACTACGCCACACACACTATCTGTAGATCATGGAAAAAAAATGGTTTTGCAGTGCAAGGTCTCATGTCTGGTCCAGTTCCTGTCGGTGACTGTCTGCCACAGCTGAACAACCACACTTTGCATTTTCTTTGCGGAAATCCAGTCGAGTTCCAGCTTGTGCTTTCTTTTTAGCATCATTGTGAAATTTATATGCTACACAGTGAGGCATACTTATTTAAAAACTGATCAATTCAGTAAAAATACTTCTGAAACTAGCAAAACTATGATATAAACAGAGAATATAAACAACAGAGTTGCTCCAAGCGACCACTACCTGACCTCATCACATACGTCACCACCGCAGGAAGCCCATTTGACATTTTGAAGAAAATTCATTTTTCTCGAACGCTATTTGGCCTCCGAAAATGAAAGTTTGATTTTTGAAATCTGAGACTACTTTTACTTAAAATAAGTTTGAGAATAAACTGCTGGAGGATAAAAGTGTGTTAGAAAAGCATTTGATGTCAATATTAATGTTGATAGCTCTTCTTAATTTTAAACAAATTGTTATTTATCGCTAATGTAATGAATTTTGTTTTTGTTAACAGTTAATAAGAGTAAGAGTGGAATACGGATATTTATAATTTTCATGAAAGACATTGCGGGGCGGCACGGTGGTGTAGTGGTTAGCGCTGTCGCCTCACAGCAAGAAGGTCCTGGTTCGAGCCCCGTGGCCGGCGAGGGCCTTTCTATATGGAGTTTGCATGTTCTCCCCGTGTCCGCGTGGGTTTCCTCCGTGTGCTCCGGTTTCCCCCACAGTCCAAAGACATGCAGGTTAGGTTAACTGGTGACTCTAAATTGAGCGTAGGTGTGAATGTGAGTGTGAATGGTTGTCTGTGTCTATGTGTCAGCCCTGTGATGACCTGGCGACTTGTCCAGGGTGTACCCCGCCTTTCGCCCGTAGTCAGCTGGGATAGGCTCCAGCTTGCCTGCGACCCTGTAGAACAGGATAAAGCGGCTAGAGATAATGAGATGAGATGAAAGACATTGCATAAAAGCCTAGCATATGTATCATGCCATGCTAGGAGGAAAACATTTACTTCAGAGGAGACATTTCATGATGTTAATTCAAAGCAAATATTCATTAAAATAAATTCACTGTGTACTGTACATTCAAGGCTAGCGGAAAGTATTCTATCCACATTCACTGGATATGAGCAATCGTGTGTTCTGATTGGCTACTCTACTACTAGGATATCAGCTCATATACCATGAGTAGAGAAAAACAAAATGGCGGAACGTGTTGCTGAACCAACCAAGGATGAAATAAAAACTCTACTCGAAAACAAAACTTCAAAAAACAAAAAAAAGCAACAAAATATGGAATAAAAGTATTTGATGATAAGAACGTATCTTTTTTATTTTTCAAGAATTATTATTATTATTATAGCATTTATCACAAATTGCTACTGTCATTTCACAGGCTTGTTTACATTCTAAGTGGAAATGATTTTGTTGGACATTTTGTATAAAGTTTTTATTTATTAAATGTGTAAAAAATAAAAATAAAAATGCTCCGTTTCTCAAAATCCAGTGAATGTGGATAGAATAAAACAATTTTTCCACTCATTCTCGTTGTACATGGCTTATACCTAACTCAGTGCTACGCGCCTTGTCGGCTATGAGCTCATGTACGACTCGATTTGGTGGAATAACTGTTAAGCATTCTGAGTGCATTACTAAAATGATTTCAAATTTAGGCATG
The DNA here is from genome assembly GCF_027579695.1 of Neoarius graeffei. Lineage (NCBI taxonomy): Eukaryota > Metazoa > Chordata > Actinopteri > Siluriformes > Ariidae > Neoarius > Neoarius graeffei. The sequence continues at coordinate 83,617,611 of NC_083570.1, read as the reverse complement.
AATTTAATATCCTTCCAAACCACCCAGAACTCAACAAAGCAGTGAGCCATGTCTCTTCACTCTGCTAATCCTTACTCTATCTCTTCAATCCTGACCTAGAGAATCATTCTTATCCCATTCTCTCTCTAACTCAGCCACACGCAGGTCTCTCACACACCTATACCTCTATACGCTAATGTAGAACACCACACACACACACACACGCACACACACTTTTCACTCTTCTGCTCCCCTCCCTTTCTCATTCCTTGAGAACAAAAGATCAAGTGCTGCCTGCAGCCTGAGACATTAATCCCACTGAAGCTGCAGGTGATTTCTTAGTTCTCCTCAGGCATTAGCAGCCCTATCAGTGTGTCAGAGGTGGACGACTCCTTATGGAGCCAGATATATGGGACTGTAACTGAGAGCTTTTCTCTGTCTGAGAATAATTATATTCTTACAGACACCTGTATTATGCCATGGAGTCTCGCCATGGAGCATATTTAACCAATCAATGGCATTTAGTGCTTCAGTGGAACCATTATCTCATCCAAGAACCTGCCATGTGATGATGATCCCTGAACAGGTGTTCAGCTACAATAAGGAGGAGGCCATATATTGACTAAAGCTATTGTTCACTGACGCAGAGGAGCAAGACACTTAGCTGTTCGTAGATGGTGATTGGATTTATTCTGTTCACTGGGACAGGGAAGGGATTCTGCCAGGCCATACGGCAGTGCTGCACAAGATACCAGTACTGAAATAGTATCACGGCACCACATTACTGAAAACGGTACATGAATACAGTTAGAACTATATTTAGTAAGCACACTTATGAGCAGGATGCTCAGCGTATGTCAATAAACTGAGAATGGGATGTACGTCTACTTCAGCAAACGTTATACGATTTGATCAATATCATGAAAACCTTCAATCATTATTCTCAGGCAAGGATTACCTAGTTATGAGTGATGTGATGACATGATATATCAATATTGCTATATACACTGCCCGGCCAAAAAAAAAAAAAAAGGCAAACGCTCTAATATTTCATTGGACTGTATTTAGTTTTGATTACGGCGTGCATTCGTTGTGGGATTGTTTCAAGAACTTTGTGCAACTTCACAGCATTTATTTCCATCCAGAGTTGCTTTAAATGTTTTGCCGAGATCTTGTCTTGATGACTGGAGAGTTGGACCACTCTATAAAGTCTTCTTCAGCACATCCCAAAGACTTTCAATGCGGTTACGGTCAGGACTGTCGTGGCAAATTTATGTATGAAAATGATTCCTTATGTTCCCTGAACCACTCTTTCACAATTTCATGAACAGGGAAGAAAAAAGCCATTGATGTGATAACCTGGTCATTCAGTACATTCGGGTCGTCAGCTGACTTCATTTCATTGCCGAGCCTCGACCTGACCAACTCTGGTGCGGATTTGGGGGGGGTTACCTGGCGCACACCCCTCTGTCAAAAAAAAAAAAGTTTAATATGGCAGATACCAAGATATGCCCGCCATTTTTTATTTAATTAATAAGATTTAAAAACAATAAGCTAAATAAATGGTTATGTGGGATTGAACCGAAGAGTTTATGGTATAAATTTTTATTTAATAGTCGGTCCTAGCTTAGGTTTTTTCGCTCGTGACATGAATGTAGTGAAAAGCAAGCTGGGCGAGTCCTGTTGGATTTTAACAGGGCACAGGAACTTCGTGCATTGACATAATAACAGTGTGGGAAATAAGGCCAGACCAGCAAACATTGACCGGTAATTTTCCCATTTGTCCGTCTGTATTTCAAAAGCATCAGACCGGATGGCTCATGAAAAATGGTAATGATCTGGAGCTAATCTAATTCTAATTTTCTTCCAAATGTTACACTGGGCAAATACATTATGCTGTAACTCGGCCTGTGATTGGCGGATCGCGGACGCTCTCGATGAATGACAAGTCGCCTCTCATCAGTGAATAGGAGAGCATTCTAGCATCACACCACGCGACGCTGTTATCAGCTGGGAAGGTTTACCACTAAGGTTAAAAGAAAATAGACTACTACAGGTTTTGGACCCTGACAAAGTGGGGTCTTTTCATTGTATTTTAACCCTCTGGGGTCGAGAGCTTCTCCAGAGAAGCTCGGCAGGTTTAGAATGAGTACCGTAGGTCATGTCTATTTCAATAAATATCTTCACGAACATTTATCACACAAACATGATAAACATACTGACAGAAACTTTAGACGTTACACTTTCCTATGTACCCACTGCCAAATAATATTATATTTTTTAAATTACCTAAATTAGATGAAACATAAAACTTGTCACCTTACTCATTCACACCGGAGTCGGAGCGCTGAGAGCCCACTTACGCATTCATAAAAGACTGTTCACATGGTAACGGCATGATCATCACTTTCAGTGTTTTCTTCTATTTTCTAAGTTCTAGTGCAGCAGATTTTAGTCTGAATGCCAAATGATATTACCATATCTAGTCTGAGTCATTTTAAAAGTCGTTTTGTTACAAAGTTACTTGCAATCTCATCCTCAAAATTTTAACTCTCCTATGTAAGAATAGTTGTATTGTTAATATTAAACTTATATAATAATAATAATAATAATAATAATAATAATAATTATTATTATTATTATTATTATTATTATAAACATTGTATAAAATAGTCATTGTTGACAATATTTCATGAGTGTTATTATAGTACCTATATATGAGTACCAGTAAGTTGTAACCAACTGGAACATCCTTGCCCCCCCATGCTTTTTTCTAGACATGGAACTGACCTGTGTGTACTACTGTTTTCTTGGGTAGAACTTTAAAGCAGATACGCAGAGCCATGGCCTCACTTTCATTTATAAATGCCTTGAGACCTCAAGAATGGCACAGGAATAGTTTTAAGCGTTAACAATAAATCTAATATAGTAATTTTTATGATTAAAGTGATTCGTACAGGTAGCAGTCTGAGTGAATGACCTTGACGTCCATAACGTCACAACAGGAAGTCTATCAGTCTCATCGCCATTTCCGCTATACTAAAACACAGAGCTGACTGCAACTCCGATCCTCCATTTTGAGATAATTTATCGCCATGCCATGTAGATGTGCTGCTAGCCGGTGCAGCAACACGGCAGAAGCCTGTATTGAAAGAGGGTGCAGTATCAACAATTAAAGAAAAAGAAAACAAGAAAAGGAAATTTTTTTTTTTTTTCAAAGCGAGTTCAGTTGCACCAGTTCTGCTGGAGCGTGAGCCAAGGGTTGTTACTAAAACCCCGGACGGAATGGGATGGGGCATATCGCTTGGGCAGTGACCTCCCCGCGGTTGTTGCTAAAACTGGTGACATCCCGTTCCATCCCGGGTTTTAGTAATTACCTGAGACAAGCAGTAATGGCGGTGTACACAGTATGGAGAGAATGAGTGGAGCAGCCATCTGATTTTCTCCGCTGGATATTGCTGCCATCTTGCCCTTATGTGGAAGAAGCGAATGAACGGAGAACTGAACGAACAACTGAAATTCAGATTGTTTCAAAACAGTCAGCCACAAGGTCGGCCTTCAAGAAGCGAGAACACAGACGGGTAAGCTCCAACTCTCATTTGGATATAAAACAACAAAAACAACACTCGTTGTTTACCTGCATTGAGATTAATACATCTCATCTCATCTCTCATTATCTCTAGCCGCTTTATCCTGTTCTACAGGGTCGCAGGCAAGCTGGAGCCTATCCCAGCTGACTACGGGAGAAAGGCAGGGTACACCCTGGACAAGTCGCCAGATCATCACAGGGCTAGATTAATACATGTAACTTGTATTGTGTGTTTAAGTTACCGGAATAAGATTATTTAATTTGCTTCAGAATGTGATTGTCTCAGTTCATCTGATTATTTAATTCGCCTTTTACGTTTTATCAGTAAAAATGCATGCATGTACATGTATGTTGCATAAATTATAACACCTATCCTGTTTTAATGAGTCAACCCACAAACAATGAAGTCAAATCAGTCTTAGTTGAGCAAGTACACTGTAAAATATAATAAGTTGACTTTACTTAAAAAAAATATGCAAAGTCGTTGCCTCAAAAAAAGTCATTTATGTTGATTTAGATAAATTAGATTGGGTTAACTTATTTTTTGTGAGTTTGCAGTACTCAAATTAACTTAGATTAGTTTGATTACATTAACTTATTTATTTTGAGTTTGCAGTACTCACATAAACTTATATTAATTTGATTACATTAACTTATTTATTGTGAGTTTGCAGTACTCATCTTATATAATTTTAATTACATTAACTTATTTATTTTAAGTTTACAGTACAAGTTAATGTAATCAAAATTATATAAGATGAGTACTGCAAACTCACAATAAATAAGTTAATGTAATCAAATTAATATAAGTTTATGTGAGTACTGCAAACTCAAAATAAATAAGTTAATGTAATCAAACTAATCTAAGTTAATTTGAGTACTGCAAACTCACAAAAAATAAGTTAACCCAATCTAATTTATCTAAATCAACATAAATGACTTTTTTTGAGGCAACGACTTTGCATATTTTTTTTAAGTGAAGTCAACTTATTATATTTTACAGTGTAAGTAATGGTATTTCTTACTTTCACCATAAATTTTTATTTATATGACTTTGGTCTAGGGGCGGCACGGTGGTGTAGTGGTTAGCGCTGTCGCCTCACAGCAAGAAGGTCCTGGGTTCGAGCCCCGGGGCCGGCGAGGGCCCTTCTGTGTGGAGTTTGCATGTTCTCCCCGTGTCCGCGTGGGTTTCCTCCGGGTGCTCCGGTTTCCCCCACAGTCCAAAGACATGCAGGTTAGGTTAACTGGTGGCTCTAAATTGACCATAGGTGTGAATGTGAGTGTGAATGGTTGTCTATGTGTCAGCCCTGTGATGACCTGGCGACTTGTCCAGGGTGTACCCCGCCTTTCGCCCATAGTCAGCTGGGATAGGCTCCAGCTTGCCTGCGACCCTGTAGAAGGATAAAGCGGCTAGAGATAATGAGATGAGATGAGACTTTGGTCTAGGTGGCACGGTGGTGTAGTGGTTAGCACGGTCGCCTCACAGCAAGAAGGTCCAGGTTCGAGCCCCGTGGCTGGCGAGGGCCTTTCTGTGTGGAGTTTGCATGTTCTCCCCGTGTCCACGTGGGTTTCCTCCGGGTGCTCCGGTTTCCCCCACAGTCCAAAGACATGCAGGTTAGGTTAACTGGTGACTCTAAATTGACCGTAGGTGTGAATGTGAGTGTGAATGGTTGTCTGTGTCTATGTGTCAGCCCTGTGATGACCTGGCGACTTGTCCAGGGTGTACCCCGCCTTTCACCCGTAGTCAGCTGGGATAGGCTCCAGCTTGCCTGCGACCCTGTAGAACAGGATAAAGCGGCTAGAGATAATGAGATGAGATGAGACTTTGGTCTAAAGCTGTAAAAGGCCTCGGCCTTAAAACCGGTTACCGCTGTGATGTCACAAACTCAGGGCTGGCTGGCTCAGCCGGGCCGCTCGAATGCCAACTTTGCGGTCGATTTTAACTCTCAAAAATATATATTTTTTTAAATTCCCATTTATGCAGCATACAAGAGTCAAGGATGGAGATACTATGCACTCAGAAATGTATTTAAAAATAAAGGTTCTGCGTATCTGCTTTAAGCATGTTTTTCTTGAATCTTCTGACATTTGCTTGTAAATTATATTAAATTTGTAGTGTAATTAGCAACTAATCTCTAGTGTAATTTGGCCTTTGAAGATCACAAAAATGTGCCTGGAAATAGCTGAGAAGCCATCTCTAGGCATATAAAGCCCTTCAGCTTCCAGGGCCCTAAGGCGGGCCCCGGACCCTCGGCCGCATTGTTCCAGGCCTTTGGCCCATCATTCAGACAGACTGAAATTTGGACGGATAGACAACATTTCAGACGTAACAGTCTGCTAAGGAAATTCCTAATTTCCCACACTGTAATAACATACTGTATTCCTGGACTGCACTGTAGACTACATGTAAAGGGTGTGCACCATCTTTTATGTTTATGGTATTGTTAACATGCATGTTCACAAGCCAAAATGATAAGATGCTGCAGCAGGCTTACTGCACACACACACACACACACACACACACACACACACACACACACACACACACACACACACACACGTGTCAGCTGTCCAGCAACTGTTCGTATTCATTAATAGGGTATACCTGTACTCACTATACCCTGTGTATGTACATGGGACACGTGCCGTTTTGGGAGTGAGCCTCACTTTGATTTTTACGACAGTGGCTGGATCTGTCTGTGAGAGATGTTGATTTTTGCAATGGCTCTGAAGAAAATCTGCTTGACATCCCCTGAATCTTGGGAACTAAGACTTATTCACATGCAACTCACACAATCACTGTATCGTTCTCTCAGTCTATTAGACTCAGGAGCTCAGATTGCAGTTACTGACTTTGTATTATAGACCTGCAACTCTTGCAGTCTTTGTTTATAGTTCTCTCGGTATTAAGCTCTGTCTTAAGTGGCCACTTACATTTCCTCAGTTTACCTGGGTACATTCACTGTCTTATACCGTATGTACAATGACTGTCCTGAGCAGGAGCTCAGATTGCAGTTGCTAAAATAGTAATAATTTATTGATATAAGGTGTTTTGTGGTCAGTGTACTACACTATAGTGTGCCATGTGGTAATGACAATGCAACTTTCATAAATATGACCATATCCATCCATCCATCCATTATCTGTAGCCGCTTTATCCTGTTCTACAGGGTCGCAGGCAAGCTGGAGCCTATCCCAGCTGACTGTGGGCAAGAGGCAGGGTACACCCTGGACAAGTCGCCAGGTCATCGCAGGGCTAACACATACACACAAACAACCATTCACACTAATATAACCATATATCAGTTGTAATTATGTTCGACACATATACCTGCAACTCTGACAATATCATTTTCAGTGACTAATAAAATGGTTTTGAAAGTTCCTAGTTTTAAAACATTTTTGATATGGTAATTTTCCTTCAGAGATTTCATTTACAACACATCTCTGACAGCTCAAAATGCATCTCCGGGCATTTAAAAACTGCAGAGCTTCCGGGGGCCTTTGGCAGCCCCCAGACCCCCAGTTTTACTGGATCGACGACGCCCCCCTCCCCATTTTCCTGGAGCTGCCCCTGCAACTGAAACAACCCTAAATCATAACACTGCCTCCAGAAGCTTGTACAGTGGCCACTATACATGATGAATGCATCTCCATCTCTGGATTGCTTTAGAGTCCAATCTTTATGCTTCCTAGCAAATTGAAGCCTTTTCTTTATTATTATCCTCACTGGGAAGTGCTTTTCTTATGGCCACACAGCTTATTCTTAAAGCCAATCCTGTGATTTCAAGTCACATTGTGCATGTAGTTTCACTATTAAACATAGTTGTGAGTCATACTGTCCATTTTTTATGATTTCCCTTCACCAAGTGTTTAAGTGATCTCTGATCATGGTCAGTCAAGATTTTTTCTGACTACATTTCTTCAGTGAAGTTGATGGTTCACCACTATCCTTCCAGATTTTAATAATGCATTGGACAGTTCGTAACCAAATTCCAGTCATTTCAGCAATTCTCCTTCAATGTTTTCCTTGCTTGACGCGGGCCAATACTTTACCCCTTCTGAAACACAGTAACATCTTATCCACGATCACAGGATATGTCTTCCAATGAGAAGCTACTCACTGCATCAGTTAGGGTTAAAAGAATTGTTGCCAGCTGATACACATGAATCACTGCAGTAATTATCCAATCAAAGACTCATAAGTATTTGCTTATTTAAATTGCAATGGTGATTTTTTTTTTTTTTTTTTGGCCAGGCAGTGTACTTGCTGAGTGTATGTACAGAGCATGAGTGAGAGTGGATATTGTCAGTGCTATCATTTCTAATACTAGCTATGTATCTCCACTGTTAGCCAATTAGACACAGCTTTATTATTATTTTCTCCAGTGATTTCACTTTTCCATTCATTAAATTTTAATTAAAAATTGGTAAAACTTCTTGAAAAAATTGGCTTCTTAAAACTCATTCTCAAATCAGATTGGTCAGAAGATATTAATTAATTTTCTATAACAGTTGCTTTGACAACAGTTCAAGGTAAGGTAACCCACAGGTTTACATTAATGCGCTTGTTTTAACGCATTAATGTTTCCATAGTAACAGCTCATTCACAGAGACTTTGTATGGCGGACACTCCGCATGATGTGTGTGATTATTGTTATGGTGAATTTTTCTGTGACGAGGTGCTTATTTAGCATTTTCGGAGTGTCAGAGTTTGTTAACAGTCAGAGATAAAGCTGTAACTTTAGGTTTTCTGGCATGGGAAGGTCGTCATGACAGAGAACTTTGCATTTTTTTTTTTTAAATTCATTCCAAATGGGAGAAACCACTGTTTATAGCTGCAATAATGTAAAGTGAGAAGAGGACCTAACTTGACTTGTCAATGTTCCACAACATTAAATGGACAAATAAAAACTATGACATTATTCTTTAATTAAAGGTAGACTGACTTTCAGATTTTAAGTGCAGGTCATAAAAAGAATTTTCCCTGACACCCAATTATTTTTGTTTAGTGGACCGAAAGCTACTGAATTCGAATCACAGACTTCCAATTTTATTTGTTTTTAAAAATAGAACAGTTAATGAATTTAGGGCCACATGGCCTTAAATTCTCCACTATTTTTTCTCGCTTCACCATGACGCAATACAAGATACTACGTCATGCATCATGTGGTGGGTTTTCCCCGTTCGCGCAAAGCATTGTGGGATACAAATTTGAAACAGGAGAGAACAATGGAGGATGTGAGTGTGCGAATGAAACTGGAAAGATTGACTACGGTAAGAGAAAGTGAGAAGAAAAGGCATTATGTTGGGAAGGAAAAGAAACGCAAGATCAAACTAATAAATATCGGTGGTCAGCGAGCACCTCGGTGTGATCAGCTGTTCGTTTAGTGACAGAATGATGTAACTGTCAGTGCATGGTCAAGGTAAACCTGTAGATGGCAGTAATGCAATACTGTAGATGCCAGCTGCCGTAAAACCCAAAAGATGAAGAAGACGACGACGACTAATGTAAGAATGCGCACGTGGACTTCCTCTGTCTGCTTGACTGCACGAAGTGAGCGATTTCATGCACATTATTTGCTAGGGAATCCCCTCAAATTAGAATTAGTATTAGAAATGATAACTTCCCAGCCAGGGCGGCACGGTGGTGTAGTGGTTAGCGCTGTCGCCTCACAGCAAGAAGGTCCTGGGTTCGAGCCCCGGGGCCGGCGAGGGCCTTTCTGTGCGGAGTTTGCATGTTCTCCCCGTGTCCGTGTGGGTTTCCTCCGGGTGCTCCGGTTTCCCCCACAGTCCAAAGACATGCAGGTTAGGTTAACTGGTGACTCTAAATTGACCGTAGGTGTGAATGGTTGTCTGTGTCTATGTGTCAGCCCTGTGATGACCTGGTGACTTGTCCAGGGTGTACCCCGCCTTTCGCTCATAGTCAGCTGGGATAGGCTCCAGCTTGCCTGCGACCCTGTAGAAGGATAAAGCGGCTAGAGATAATGAGATGAGATGAGAACTTCCCAGCCACAGAATGGCCTGGATATGTATGTATGTATGTATGTATTTACAATGGGGCAAAAAAGTATTTAGTCAGCCACCAATTGTGCAAGTTCTCCCACTTAAAAAGATGAGAGAGGCCTGTAATTTTCATCATAGGTACACTTCAACTACTGTATGAGAGACAGAATGGGGGGAAAGAATCCAGGAAATCACATTGTAGGATTTTTAATGAATTAATTGGTAAATTCCTCGGTAAAATAAGTATTTGGTCACCTACAAACAAGCAAGATTTCTGGCTCTCACAGACCTGTAACTTCTTCTTTAAGAGGCTCCTCTGTCCTCCACTCGTTACCTGTATTAATGGCACCTGTTTGAACTCATCAGTATAAAAGACACCTGTCCACAACCTCAAACAGTCACACTCCAAACTCCACTATGGCCAAGACCAAAGAGCTGTCAAAGGACACCAGAAACAAAATTGTAGACCTGCACCAGGCTGGGAAGACTGAATCTGCAATAGGTAAGCAGTTTGGTGTGAAGAAATCAACTGTGGGAGCAATTATTAGAAAATGGAAGACATACAAGACCACTGATAATCTTCCTTGATCTGGGGCTCCACACAAGATCTCACCCCGTGGGGTCAAAATGATCACAAGAATGGTGAGCAGAAATCCTAGAACCACACGGGGGGACCTAGTGAATGACCTGCAGAGAGCTGGGACCAAAGTAACAAAGGCTACCATCAGTAACACACTACGCCGCCAGGGACTCAAATCCTGCAGTGCCCTATGCTTAAGCCAGTACATGTCCAGGCCCGTCTGAAGTTTGCTAGAGAGCATTTGGATGATCCAGAAGAGGATTGGGAGAATGTCATATGGTCAGATGAAACCAAAATAGAACTTTTTGGTAAACACTCAACTTGTCGTGTTTGGAGGAGAAAGAATGCTGAGTTGCATCCAAAGAACACCATACCTACTATGAAGCATGGGGGTGGAAACATCATGCTTTGGGGCTGTTTTTCTGCAAAGGGACCAGGATGACTGATCCGTGTAAAGGAAAGAATGAATGGGGCCATGTATCGTGAGATTTTGAGTGAAAACCTCCTTCCATCAGAAAGGGCATTGAAGATGAAATGTGGCTGGGTCTTTCAGCATGACAATGATCCCAAACACACCGCCCGGGCAACGAAGGAGTGGCTTCGTAAGAAGCATTTCAAGGTCCTGGAGTGGCCTAGCCAGTCTCCAGATCTCAACCCCATAGAAAATCTTTGGAGGGAGGTGAAAGTCCATGTTGCCCAGTGACAGCCCCAAAACATCACTGCTCTAGAGGAGATCTGCATGGAGGAATGGGCCAAAATACCAGCAACAGTGTGTGAAAACCTTGTGAAGACTTACAGAAATCGTTTGACCTCTGTCATTGCCAACAAAGGGTATATAATAAAGTATTGAGATGAACTTTTGTGATTGACCAAATACTTATTTTCCACCATAATTTGCAAATAAATTCTTTAAAAATCAGACAGACAATGTGATTTTCTGGATTTTTTTTTTCTCATTTTGTCTCTCATAGTTGAGGTATACCTATGATGAAAATTACAGGCCTCTCTCATCTTTTTCAGTGGGAGAACTTGCACAATTGGTGACTGACTAAATACTTTTTTGCCCCACTGTATTTATTACAGAAATAAACATATATATCACAATGACCAAATTTCAGAGGGAACTAAATTTCACTGATTTTATGAACTTGAAAGGCCGTCTACTTATATATATATACACACATACACATACATAACACACACACACACACACACACACACACACACACACACACAATATCTCAATGAACAAACTATTTCCAAAATGTTGACAAGACAAAGTTTAATATAACATCTGTTTAACTTATAACGTGAAAGTTAATAATATAACTTAGATTACACATTTTTCAGTTTTACTCAAATTAGGGTGGTGCAAAAATGAGTACACCCCACTGAAAGTCTCTGGAGCAAAGCAAAATTGTAGACTACAAATGTCTAATTTAACAAGAATACAATCACAGGTGAGTCTAATTAGTCATTACACAGGTGTCCAGCAGACAGTTGACAATAAAAGGGTGTTACTTAAAGAAAACCCCTCCCCATTTCATGCTGTCAGCAATGGCACCACATGGAAGAGAAATGACACAAGACCTGAGAAAGAAAATAATTTCTTTACACCACAAAGGTGAAGGCTACAAGAAGGTCAGCAAAGCTTTACTTATCAGTCAGATTACTGTAGCAAAAGTGGTACAAAAATTTAAGAAAGATGGAACTGCAACCATCTCACAGAGACGTCCAGGTCGTCCACGGAAGTTAACACCTCGACAGGAGCGTCTTCTGATGAGAAGGGTTGAAGAAAATCGGCATGCAAGTTCACTGCAGTTATCTAAAGAAGTAGAAAGCCAAACTGGGGTGACTGTTTCCCGTGACAATACAGCGTACACTGCAGAGGAATGGCATGCATGGATGCCGTCCAAGAAAGAAGCCTCTCCTAAAGCCCAGGCACAAAAAAAGCCCACCTAGAGTTTGCCAGGGCCCATGCTGACAAAGATGACGACTACTGGGACTCTATACTCTGGAGTGATGAGACCAAGATAAATGTTTTTGGAACTGATGGCTTCAAAACTGTATGGCGTCGCAAGGTGAGGAATACAAATAAAAATGCATGGTGCCTACAGTGAAACATGGTGGTGGCAGTGTCCTTATGTGGGGCTGCAGGAGTGCTGCTGGTGTCGGGGAGCTGCATTTCATTGATGGCATCATGAATTCACAGACGTATTGCTCTATACTGAAAGAGAAGATGCTACCATCACTCCGTGCCCTTGGTCGTCATGCACTTTTCCAACATGACAATGATCCTAAACACACATCTAAGGCCACTGTTGGATTTCTGAAGAAGAACAGGGTAAAAGTGATTCAGTGGCCAAGTACAGTAGGTCTCCTGATCTGAACCCAGTCGAACACCTTTGGGGAATTCTGAAGAGACAAGTTGAGCATCACTCTCCATCCAGCATCCAGTCACTAAAAGAGGTCATTGTTGAAGAATGGAAAAAGATTGATGTTGCAAAATGTCGCCAACTTGTTCATTCCATGCCTAGAAGACTTGGTGCTCTCATTAAAAATCATGGAGGCCATACAAAGTTAGCCTGGGCCTGCCCATCCTAAGCATGACGCAACACGAGGACCTGTTGCGAGCTTAGTCTGGCCAAGCAAGCTATCTACAGCTCTTCCAAGCTCCCGAAAAATCGGGAGCCAATCAACTTTGAGCATCTCCAACGGCCCTGGGTAGAGGCGCGTTCAAGGCACTGACGTAGTAGAACTGTGACCGGAAGCCATAGATTGTTTACAGGATCTATGCCGGAAGCGCTTCATTCACTAGAAACATTACGAACATGGAGCAAGTTCTCATTGAAAACGGAGCAAAGAGCAGCCCTGGAGGTATTTATTGAAAGGAAGGACGTTTTCGCCTTGCTCCCGACCGGCTTCGGTAAGAGTTTAATCTACCAGTTAGCCCCGTCGCGTCACATACGTCAGAGGAAAGAGTGATGTGATTGGTTTAAGCTTCGTCACAGCCTTTTCTGGCTTCGACCAGTAGCAAACTGAGGCATTTCAGGGAGGCGGGTCAACCACGCACTTTGGGAAACGGTTGGGCTTAATATCTTTGCCAGACCAAATGCTCGCAGAGCTTTGAAGTCGCGTTAGCCAGACTAATACAAAGTACTAGATGTAGTAGTTTTTGTTGTGGGGTGTACTCATTTTTGCACCACCCTAATTTGAGTAAAACTGAAAAATGTGTAATCCAAGTTATATTATTAACCTTACTTTCACGTTATAAGTTAAACAGATGTTATATTAAACTTTTTCTTGTCAATATTTTGGAAATTGTTTGTGTTCATTGAGATATTGTTTAAAATGCTACTTTTCAAAGGGGGTGTACTCATTTACGCTGAGCACTATTGTCAGGCCCACCGACGGGGGGGACAAACGGGTATGTTGTCCCGGGCCCAGGAATGGGGAGGGCCCAGAACTGGGCTCTCATGAAGTTGCGATTAAATTATTTTATTTCATTTCAAAATGTGTTGATTTGGGGGAGAAATGTGCTATATTTGCATTCAATAAATGATTTCTAGATCTTTTGCCTTTATTGTCTTTGAAAAAGGCGTCAAGAACCCCCTACCACCCCTAATGCAAAAATGGTTTGGTCTGACTCTTTGATTAAGGGGAAAAAAACGACATCATTCGATCATAGCGCTTCGACAATCAGCGTGCGTGCCATTTGCCAACATGCACAAGTCAGGAGCACAGAAAAGAAAAGAAAAAAGAGAGGAAGAAACCAAGAGACTCAGGGGCTCACTGCATAAATATTTTAAAAAAGATTCGGATGATGCAGCAGGTACTAGCAAAGGCAGTGGGGCAGCTGAGCCAGGTAAGACACAGCCAACTTTTTCCAGCCCCATAAAGTAACCCCAACCGCGGCACGCAATTCATGTTACAAACGAGGGGAGAGCAAGTCACACTGAACACCATATCAAACGCACAGGGCATTGAATCATTTCATAACCACAACGGCTTAATAACATTGTGTTTCATATATCTGATTGAAGCTAAGAATATTCACATTAGCCCGCAATCATATCCCGCCGTTTCTCGAGCGGTGTGTTCTTCTCTGCTTTTCACACTGGACAGTACGCACGCACAGTATACTATGTTCGCCCCCAGCCCTGCCCGAAATCCCCCGTCCATCGCTGCTCCTTCAAGAGCACCCCAATCGCGTGATTATAGTAGACTATCCACGAGTTTAGGAAGGCATTGCGGGGGCTGTCGCATGCAGGCTTGGGGCGTGACGGAATACATTTAATGGCGTTCAGTTAAAGGATACAAAATAACAGTAACTGCTTATTCCGTTACAGTACAGGGGGGAAAGATTCAGTGAAATTGGGGATTACTTCACAGGATCACAATGTGTGTGAGGTTGCTGGTTTTGGGCTTTTTTTTTGTTAAAATGTTAAAACTGTAAAAATGTTGAAATGCTAAAATGAAATGGTTGTTGACCGGTTGAATGGTTTTTGAATACCTGTCATTTAAGGGTTGGAGTGAGTAGAGACTGGGATAAGAGAGGTGGGTGTGTGTGTGGGTTGGCCCGGGGGGAGGGCTAGGGGGGGCCCATTCAGAGCATTTTGTCCCGGGCCCAGCCAAAGCTGTCAGCGGCCCTGACTATTGTCATTGAAAGCGTATACAATGAAATTAAAAATTGTGTCATGGAAACACCAATGGGTGCTGAACTACACTACCCATCAACCCCAGCATGTCACATGTCTCAATCACTCTCACTTGGGTCTCTATACCTTGTTAGCACAACTATTTAAGTTCTAGGTTTTTTTTTTTCAGTTTCTCACCATCAAGCCTCTGTTATTTTATTTTATTTTTTTTTTGTAGTGTTTGTGTGTTGTCGTGTGTACCACAGTCTTGCTTGTCCTCACCTCACCACCTCACCAGGTCAAACATCGTCGGTTATCATAAAAGATCTGTTGCCACAGCTTTCTATCCAGCATTGCTGCCTTAAGGCCCAGGATGTCTAGCCCAGAATTGTCCACCAGTTTGTTGATGTAAGGTGACAGGTGGTCTACCGCTTCCTCTTTTGCCATGGGCTGGTTCCCAAAACAGAACATCACTGATACATTCATTCTTAGCCCAATAACAATGACCAGAAAACTTGAGTCGACCTCTTCTTACCACTTCGCTGAGTTTAGGTAGATCTTGGTAGAGCTCCTTGTTTGACATTCTTTGTTGCCATTTGATGTTAAGAGCATGACGCAACAGTCTGGTATAACAGCCATCTAAATATTTCTCAAGGGTCTTAGTAAGAAATAGTCTTGTAGTCTGGATGCTTTTGCCTTGTATCCACAGTTCAAGTTCATGGTTCTTGTTTTCAGAGTTTTGGGTTGGTTTTTTTTACTTCACATCAACAAAGTAATCTGCACTTGCTTCTGCCTTCATCTCCTAGACATGACACTCCACTTTAGTTATGTGACTATAGTTTTTGGTTATTTTCCCATAACAGCACGTCCTGGTCATTTTAGTCCCTACAATAAAATGTTTCCACATTCTTGTGCGTTAATTCATTTGTTCCTAAATTGGTATGGTGTACGTTATGTTTAAATTTATTTTTGCTGTTATTATATATTTTAAATTCATATAATATAGTCACAGTATTAATTTTAGTTTCAGTGCTGTGGTACTGCGATGAAAGTTTGTTATAATGACAACACTGCCACCATACATAGGACAATTTTGGCTCCTCAGGTCTTCACAGGCTCAGCCTGACATGTTAACCTGTTGGGAATGATGGATTTGTTGAGCTCAGGTGACATTGCTCACCTGGAGCAGAGCCACATTAATATACATGAGACAGAAGGCAGCGTCACATGCGCGCGCGCACGCACACACACACACACACACACACACACACACACACACACACACACACACACACACACACACAGAGTTCAGTCTCAGTTTGAGCTGAGAAGATGACAGGGCCCTCAGAGACTTACGGAGTACAGGCAAAGGTGAAAGAGGCACATTAATGGAATATTTCAAGTCTTATCAGGAAGCATCAAATGATCCCAGTTGCAGAAATTGCTGAACAGATATTTTTCTTGCATTCCATTTTTTTTCCTTCTTACTTTGCCATGTACTAGGTGCCTGTGTGCATGTATTTTTGTATGACTCTGTGTGTGCATGTGTGTTCTCCATATGTGGCAACTTAGGATTAACAAAGAGCTAGTAAGTGCCTGGTTAATAATAAATGATGGAGACAGAAGCACATAGAAGCAGTTCAAGAGATATCAGCGCATCCCCATGGCTGTCACACTCACACCATCAAAGCCATCCTCTGTGTTGGCTAGAGATGATCCACCACTGAGTGTTACCATGGCGACAGGAGTACAACCGCTTGTGTCTATAAAGTGCAACCTTGTGCCCCGGTGTTACTAAAAGTATCCTTCTGTTACTCAACATGTGAGAAACATAATTCCTCCAGGTGCTAGAACAATGGTTCTTCAAGGGTTCTTTGGATATTTAAGGCTTTTGCCTAAAGGGGTTCTCTAAAACAGAAGCTCTGCTGTACGGACAAACTGAAGCCTATTCACATAGATTTAAACTACTTTTCTAAAGAGTGTAACATGAGTGAATTTGGTGGAAGTCAAATGCTTGGACAAACCTGCATGGAAGGCACTTCTACATTTTTACAATTTTATGATAATAATGAAAACATTAATACTCTGAAATTAAATAACACATATAGGATTACTGTATATAATGACCAGGAAAAGTGGTAAACAAATTAAACGTATTCATTCATCTTTAGTAACTGCTTTATCCTGCACAAGGTCACAATGGATCTGGAGTCTATGAGGAACAATGAATGCGAGGTGGGAATACACCCTGTATGGCAGGGGTTCTCAACCTTTTCTACTTCAAGGCCCACCTATTCATATTGTAACGAGTCGGGGCCCATTAAAAAAGATCCCTGACTATTTTGGCTTATCTATTCTATTAGAATCTAATAATCCATTGTAAAATGTATTAATGGGATGCAACATCACTTCCTGTTACAGATGGGAGCCCAGGAATTAAATAAATACAATAAAAACAAATTGTTTTTAATTGTAGGTATTGTATTTAAAACTGTATGGATGTGCCAGAAGCCAATATAAACCCATGCATGTAGGGCATTCTCACTCAAAAGGGATTAATGATCCAAAAGTGGAGTCTGGTCCATTAACACAAGAACTTATTGCCATGTTTGTGTTCAGCAAACAAGCAAGTTATTAAAACCAAGAAGTACATTCAAAAGAAGTGGCTATAGAAACCACTCAATGGGATTAGATCCTTACACGCTAACAAAGAAGGATTTTTCCTACGAGTTGGAAAATTATCCATCCGTAGAGTTCCCCGACATCTCAAACTACCTGGTGCTGCAGACATCATTCTACACGGACACACAGATGAAAACCTGGAAGAGCATGGAGGAGAACAACTTTTTATATGTGGCTGGGTTAAAGATCTGGGGATCAGGACACTACCAGATCAATCCTGTATAGTTTATGACCGGGCAAGTAGCATTTCTGGGCTTTTTGTATGCGCCTTTGTGATAGTTGCTAGGACGCTACAAGTTTGAGTATCAGGTATAAACAAACCACAGCCGCTCGATTCTCAATCCTCTCTGCTTTTCTCTTCCAGCTAAATCATTCACAAAGATCCACAGAAACCCCTTGAAAGACCTGGGTATTACACGCATTATATACGCATTAGTTTAAAATATGGCAACCACGATCAAACAGTAAACAAAACCACATCTGAGGACTTAAGCATCTCTTGAACTTCAAAACATCACAAAAGAAGGGGAAATGGTGAGAAAGGTCATTTGTGAATCCAAACGAAATAAATCAGAGGAATCTACAAACTTTTCATGAAGTGATCACTGCAAACTCAAGTGCTCTTCAACTCCGCTCCCCTCCATCCCAGTGAAAGGTGCAAGAGTCACCTTCTCATCATCTTTTGGTCAAATCCTTTGCTCTTTCACCCTTTATCACTTCATGGGGAACCCGGAAGAAACTTTAATCAGTTCCACGGTTTGTTTGATTCGAACAGTTCAAGTGGAAGACATTTTAATGACCAACAAGGCACTCCAGCGATAGTAACACTTTGTGAACAGTGAGCTTAGCTGACCACCACTTTATGTCTTGCATATCTAATGAGGCGAATGTGATGTCGGATGCAACCCAGCGATTGTACCCTACTAAAAATTAACTTCAACTTGAAAAAAAAATTGCAGCCCACCAGATGGCGCTTCACAGCCCACTAATGGGCTGTGGCCCAGTGGTTGAGAAACACTGCTGTATGGGACATCAGCTCATCGCAGGGCACCATGCAAACAATACAGTTAAACATTCATTAGTTCTTAGGGGCAACTTAGAGTTCGCATTTCATGAGCATGTTTTTGGAAGGTGGGAGAAAACTGGAGAACCATGACTGAAGCTTATGATCAAACAGGGAAACCTGAATTTGTGAAGCAACAACACTGCAAGAATTGCAAGCTTCTGGCATCTTCTTAACCAACTTCATGAGGGAGATTCACCCAGGAAGTTTTTCTTAAACTTCCCAAATAGGCTGAGAACATGTTGAATGCTTTTTCTAATGTTCTAAAATAAAAGTATTTGTTCAGGGAAAGAATTTATTTTGAAGTAAAAAAAAAAATAAATAAATAAATAAAAATAAACAATACAGATGTGCAGCACAGTGGTGCAGTGGTTAGCAGTGTCGTCTCTCAGGAAAAGTTCGAACCTCGTGGCTGACTGGAGCCTTTCTGTGTGGAGTTTGCATGTTCTTGTGCCTGTGTAGGTTTCTTCTGGGTGCTCCGGTTTCCTCCCACAGTCCAAGACATGTGGTCAACTGGCTACTCTAACTTGCCGAGCATGAGAGTGTGAATGGCTGACTGTCTTTCTGTGTTAGCCCTGTGACAGATTGGCAACCTGTCCATGGTGTGCCCCACCTCTCACCCAATGTCAGCTGAAATTGGCTCCAGCTTACCCGTGATTCACAATGGATAAGCGGTATAGAGAATGAATGAAAATGAACAGTGGATAATGAACCTCTGGAGCAGATGAACCATTTCAGATACCTTGGCTCTATTATCTCCAGTGATGGCTCCCTTGACAAGAAAATCAACATTAGGATCGGCAAAGCATCAGGTGTGTTCAACTCTCTCAATAACATCTGGAGAAACTGCGGGATTACCCTTACCACAAAGGTAAAGATCTTTGAGAGTGGCATGCTCTGTTGTACGGCTGCTGTTGTACGGCTCCCCCACTTGGGCTCTGAATAACCGGCATGCACGCCGCCTTGAAAGCTTCCAGCATTCCTGTTTGCGGAGAATCCTTAAAGGACGTTGGCAAAATTGCATCACTAATAGGGAACTTCATGCTCAGACTGCCTGTTGTAAGCTTGGTATGCTTATCCAGGTGAACAGATTGCGCTACTTCGGGCACGTTGCTCGGCTGGACACTGCCCGACTCCCTAAATATCTACTGGGCTGGACTCCCTCCCATGGTCACCGCAGCATTGGCCACCCACGTCTTAGCATTCTGCAATCTATTGCTGCTGATGTCAGGCAACTGTTCGGTGACTACTGTGACATCTCCACAGCCATTCTTGCTGCTATGGACAGGAGTTCTTGGAGACGCCTCCTAAGTTCATTAAAACAGGCAGACTAAACGTGAAGACCTTACCAAGTACAAAGTAAAGTACAAGTAAAATGAACAAAAATACTCCTGCTGCATTATAAACCGTTGTCATAACTTGTAGTCTTAAAAGACAGCTCATTTGGATTGTCTCATAAACCCTATTCAAAATGCTTGACACTAAGAAAGGTTTATAAGGGGCAGCCATGGCCTGAAGATTAGAGAAGCAGCCTTGGGCCCAAATGGTCACTGGTTCAAGTCCCAGGACCAGGAGGAAAAATGTGAAAGGAGTTGAATGAATAAGCAGGTCTGTGAAGATTCTCAATCATCCAGGTCATAGTAAACTGTGGGTGGTAGAAATGGGCAACTGGACTTGCTTGAAAATTCTTGAAAACGTTTCACCTCTCGTCCAAAAGGCTTCCTCAGTTCTGTCTGACTAATAGGGAGTATCAGATATTTTATCTGATACTCCCTATTAGTCAGACAGAACTGAGGAAGCCTTTTGGACGAGAGGTGAAACGTTTTCAAGAATTTTCAAGCAAGTCCAGTTGCCCATTTCTACCACCCACAATGAATGAGCAGCACTTTCCCCTCCCTCTGTATCATGGCTGAAGTGCCCTTGAACAATCAGGGGCGTGGCCACCGGGGTGGCCGGGGGTGGCATTGGCTACCCCTGAAATTTGGTTGGCCACCCTAAGTGGCCCCCCCTCCCCACCTCAGTAAGGGAGAAAAAAGGAGGCTTTAATTAATTGCAAAATTTATTTTTCCACGCATATGTATAAAAGTACAATTTAAAAGTGTTTTGATGTTGGGCAATATTATTTTTAATTATTTTGTACGCAACAGTATAACTGCTTTTGCGAATAGGTTATTGGCCGCACAGGAAGAACGTCAATTTCATCCAATCACAACAGAAGAAGTTGGACCTCTTTCATGTTCATCAAGCTGGTATGGTTCCTGAGAACACCACCACTGCGGTGGTTAAACACAAAGATTAATTAAGGTAAGTGAGAATGTCCAAAGTGTGAAAAAAGTGTGAATGTTAGTGTTTAATGTATTGGGAATTTCGCAGGTGATTAGGTAACGTTTGTGTAGCTGAAGTTAAGGAGCTAACGTTAGCAACATTAGCTCGACAGTATGTTATCAGCATTTAGCTGTGCAGTTATGTACTCGCGTATGGGTCCCAAAAAAGACGGTTCGAGCAGGAAAATAGAAAGGTCGCACATGTGCGAGTACCGAATTCAGCCCATTCATTCTTATTTTTCTCCAGGAATGAATTCGTGCAAAGAGGATCTAAGTACAGTAACTTTTTCGCGCATAAACAAACTTCCCTTTGGCACACCTCTAACACAGCCTGATAGATTTGACTTGAGTCAGGTCGGTGTCCTGAGCAGCCGCCTGAACTAGGCTACGTCCCTCGAGGGAAGAAGAAAAAAAAAAACACGCAGCCCCACATGCAGACAGTAGCCTCGTCAAAAAATATCACCCCATCGCGTTGAGGCTGAATGTCTTTGTCTAAATTGTTGTATGCACCATGTAGTTTGCCATCTCATGTCGTCATATCTCCATCTTTGCATCCTCTGCGTTGTGTTGCTGGGCAAAGATGTGCTCCGATCAAATTGCCATGCGATCTAAACTGTAGGCTACTGCAGCCGTCAACCTAAGTAAAAAGTTAACAAAATGGCGAAGTTATGGGGACATAAAACTAACTTGTGAACTTAAAATAATGCCATGCCGTGAGAATTTGTGTTTGTTTAATCTTGATAGGCTACATCAATCACTCATCAGTGTCTATGTTGTGAAAATACTTCCCCCAACTGAGCATCCTTTCCTGTCCTCCTACTTCGTGCTTATTGTCGGCTTGGGTAAAGTCAGTTTTATATTGGACATTTATTTAAGTAAATATTCAAAATAGAAACGTGATAGACCTACATCTGAAAAAATGTGACACATGAGGATTGTGGCACATGAGGATATTTGTCTGTTTCAAAGTTGGTTTGACAAAAAACAAGTGTTATTTTTTCTGACAGATCTCGCTTGTATGTTGAATGTTAAATGAATGTCCAATATAAAATGTCTTCATCCAACGTTGAATGTAGGCCTATGGGATGGTCCCAAGGCATTTTGGGAGATGTAGTTTTCTTATAGAGAGAGAAATGTTTGAGTGTTCAAAGTATGGAACACAAAATCAATATGTACTTGTACTAATGTACTATGTATCTATGTATTTGTATTATTAGCAGTATGATCACTAATGGCCTATCAAACATGATAAATGCCTAACTGAGCATTATGGCTTTACTTATTTTCTCAGGGGCAGACTAGGGAAAGAAGGTAGTAATAGCGGGAACGATGAAGAGATCTCAAAACATTGAGACTTTCTTTATTGTAAATAAGAAAAAAAGATCAGCTGCAGTGAGGCTAAGACATCATCTTCAGGACAGCATTCAGCAGGTAAATAAATCATAAAATTAATAGTGCTAAATGTGTACTTAACCATAAGACAACAAGTTTGCTTTTTGCTGCTGTAGGCCTAGATGGTTGAGCTACTTTTGCTATTTTATATATTATTGGCTAGTTTAATCTTTTCATTGCTCTGGGCCAATAGTACTCACTCTATTTTTTTTTTTGTAAAATTGTGCTTAAATGTGTTAACAAACTCAGTAATAATTATCTCACTAATTAATCATCAATAAAGTCATCTCATCTCATTATCTCTAGCCGCTTTATCCTTCTACAGGGTCGCAGGCAAGCTGGAGCCTATCCCAGCTGACTACGGGCGAAAGGCGGGGTACACCCTGGACAAGTCGCCAGGTCATCACAGGGCTGACACATAGACACAGACAACCATTCACACTCACATTCACACCTACGGTCAATTTAGAGTCACCAGTTAACCTAACCTGCATGTCTTTGGACTGTGGGGGAAACCGGAGCACCCGGAGGAAACCCACGCGGACACGGGGAGAACATGCAAACTCCACACAGAAAGGCCCTTGCCGGCCCCGGGGCTCGAACCCAGGACCTTCTTGCTGTGAGGCGACAGCGCTAACCACTACACCACCGTGCCGCCCCTCAATAAAGTCATATTACTTATAATGTAGTCTACTGGTTATTATTGTCATCACCTAAAATCAGAGGCCGTCATAGGACACTTTAAACCATTTTATGTCAATACAATAGGGGTGTAAAGGTACAAGTACATTTACCGAACCGCTTGAAATCGAACGTTAGGGTCAATACAGTGCTGTATCGAACGGGAGCCTACAGTCAGTTTACATAGGCCATGATTGCATGCTGCCACTACATGTGCAGTGGCTCTTTAATATTCAAGAGGGTACTCATTCATGATTGGGGTGGTTAGGGAAGGATTTTAAATATTCATGAGGAAACTTGTCCGTGATTTGTGCTACTGTGATCATGTGTGACAGAGTTTTGGTTTAATAAACAACGTGCTGAGCAAGCAAATGGTTTAACATGTTATTCCTATACTGTACCGAAACGAATCGTGACCCCAAAACCGAGGTAATCGTGATTTTTGTGTATCGTTACACCCCTACAATACAATATGCCACCCCTCTACAGATTGTGACCCTATTTGGCCCCCCCAAGAAAAAAATCCTAGACACGCCCCTGTGTAGCATACTGCCCACTACTCTGAGTACCGTATTTTCTGGACTATAAGCCGCTACTTTTTTCCTAGGTTTTGAACCATGCGGCTTATACAAAGGTGCGGCTATTCTGTGGATTTTTCTTCCACCGCTAGGGGCGCTCTAACCGGAAGTAGAATCAAAAATAAGATAGACGAAAAATCAATGCAAAGAAGAATTAGCAGATCTTTAGCAGATAGAACATGCACGACAAATTACTAACTGGTAATTATTTTCAAATCCAGCGAAGATGATTAAAGTGACTTGTGGTTTCAAACACAGGAGAAATGAAGGGTTACGGAACAGAACCAAGAGAAAATAACCGGTATTTATTTAAATAAATACCGGTTATTTTCTCTTGGTTCTGTTCCGTTTTAATCAGCAAAGTTGCTGCCGTGGTAAAAGGCACTGTTCGGAAAGAATCTGTTCAGGTACATACATGTACATTTACAGTACAAAATCGTTCTGTACATGCAGTAAATATCTAATTTTTCAACATAGATATCTGCGGCTTATAGCCCGGTGCGGCTTGTATATCTTTTTTTTATTTTTATTTTTTAAATAGAGCGGATGCGGCTTATATACAGGTGCGCTCTATAGTCCAGAAAATACGGTATACCTATGTGTGTGTGCTCATTGCTCGCATGCGTGCGTTCACTGCTTCAGATGGGTTAAATGCAAAGGAGGAATTTCACTGTGCTTGAGTGTACATGTGACAAATAAATGTTTCTTCTTCTAAAAGAACATGAAACAGATGAGAAGAAAAAGCTAGGGTTTATTCTTAGCACATCTCAACCTGTCTTACACATGGAGAAATGTTCTGAGATCTACATCATATGCAGTCTGTCCGTGTCTGGAGCTATACTCATCTCTGTCCATGCGAATCATTAAAAGACAGAGACGTTCACGACTTCCCTTCACTGTGTCCACACACTGTGCTGACTATAACCTCCTTTCCATCCGGAGTGCATCAATCCCCAGTTTTATTCCACTGTAATATTGTGCATGTTAATCTGAGGACCACAGGTCACCTGCGCTGTTCTAGAAAAGTACTCAATGATGGAGTGGGTGATGTGACCCAACACAAACCAGAGTTACTATCACTACCCTGAAGTCAATTATTTTCTAATAGCCACACCTCTGGGAGTGTTTTATTCCTCTTATACAATCGAAATGTACTGACGCTAACAATCTTTTTATTTATTAAAGAACATCATCATACCTTTATCCATTTATAGGTGTGTTGTTTAATGCAGTGAAGCATCCCTGAAACAGGTTAGTTCTTGTTATCACTTACGTTGGAGCAGCTATAAATCCTTTACTCTCCAGCCTCTTTTCTGTAAGTTTCTGATTTTATTTTATTACTTATTTGTCTTGACTTATACCAATGTAAGGAGAAAATGGAGGCAAGTCATTGTGGCCGGATTCAGAGGTGCTTTGTATCTGGCTGCGAGCGCAGTAAAGGGCACTTTAACACACGGACAGTGCTGTGTGTGACAGAGAGGGAGGTAGAAGCTCTTTGGTGGAGAGGGAGGTATGGAAATGTGTGGCTTTTAGAGCACATAGAGGAGGAAGATCAGGCCATCAATCATTTAATACTAAGACAGGAGAGGCGTGTACAGTACACAGCCTCAAATGTCAGTTGTGGCAGTGACCTAAAATGCAGTCAGTGCCACACGAGACTGAATATCATATCAAACACATGCCGCTATTTCGAGATTCACCCATCAGTGTTGACAAATGAGACGTAGTTAACCCTTTATATCTGAGGAAGAAAATGGCCATTTCTAATCCTATTCCTATTGAATTAACTTTTTTCCTCTTTTAGTAACATCATATCTTCATAAGTTTTTATTCCGAAATCATAATGCACGGTTATTCTTCACACTTTAGCCACTTTAACTGGAAAGAACCCTCAGTCCACTAGGCTGAAAACGTTCTGAAGAAAATGTTCAAACGTTGTTCGTTTTTGTTTTTTTCCTCTCCACTTGGAGCTAAAGTTAATAAAGTTACACTGCTATGAGCTAATTTGTTAGTTGTTGAATTGTTAATTCAGGTAATCGTCCTTATTTTTTCAGGGATAATGAGAAAGAATCTAATTTTATTCCACCAGAGTTATCCACCAGCTAATTCCCATCTTCAATCACGCCTGGAAATGACCTAAGCTCTGCGATACATCCAATAAAAATGCAAACACGGCTCTCTGATTTATATAACTGGTTTCATATCTTTTAACTATCTCTAGCTCTCCCTATTAAGTAGACGTAGTATATAAAATAGATCACAATGGTTGTTTTTAATTTTAGCTTGAGTTATTTCAATAATATTGGCTGGCTTTGAGTGGTATAGGAGACATATTCCATTCAGCTAGAATGATACTGAACGAGTAGAATCATCTTCTTCTTTTGGCTGCTCCTGATTAGGGGTCGCCACAGCGGATCTTTCGTCTCCATTGCTCCCTGTCCTCCGCATCCTTCTCTACCACACCTGCCACTTTCATGTCCTCTCTCACCACATCCATGTATCTCCTCTTTGGCCTTCCTCGTTTTCGTGTGCCTGGCAACTCCATCCTCAACATTCTCCTTCCAACATGCTCTGCATCTCTTCTCAAGATGTGCCCATACGGTACCATCTCTGTCTCATCTCTCTGAGCTTAATTCCCAAGCTCTCCACATGTGCTGTCCCTCTGATGTGCTCATTCCTTATCCTGTCCAACCTTGTCACTCCCATCACAAACCTTAACATCCTCAACTCCGCTACCTCCAACTTTGCATCCTGTCTCTTCGTTAAGGGTCCGGTCTCCAATCCATGCATCACAGCTGGTCTCACTACTGTCTTATACATCTTACCTTTCACTTTTGCTGGGAGTTGCCTACGGTATCACAAATGACTCCCGAAATCCTTCTCCAACTGCTCCACCCTGCCTGCACTCTCTTTCTCACCTCACTATCGCAGCCCCCATTTTCCTGCACAGTTGACCCCAGGTACTTGAATTCACCAGCTTTCTTTATGTCTACTCCTTGCAGCTATATCGAACGAGTCGAATACGAGTTCAATATCATGCTAGCCGAATGGAATATATCTGATAGACCATGAAAAAAAAAAACAGCCAATATTATTATTATTATATACACTCTTCAGTCAGCATACTCACCTTCCAGCCAGTGTAGCATTCAACAGTAGTGTTAGTGAAGGCCAAAGCTAGTGCAGTCAAGCCAGTGCTATCCTGAGCTAGCAGCACAGGCTAACGATTGAGAAACTAGGATTTCTATCTCCAGACTCTTCTTCAATGCACGCTCACCACAGTATTTTTCACTTTTTACTGAAATATTCATTTAACAATGTAATTTACTTAGTTACTTTTAAAATCAACATTGACAACTACACACAATGGACCTGGCAGCTAAAATTCTCTCAAAATCTTCTGCTTTTAATGAAGCAAACCTTGTGGCCATGTTTGTTTATAAACTGTCACAGTCGCTCGCTAGCACGGAAGTTTTACATCTCCGACGCGTCTCTCTTCCAGTTTTTCGATGTCCGTTGGTATGTTTTTCTCTTGTAAATATGCATGAAGAATATATAATGAAGTTTTGGTACCCTTTCAGGTGTTCAGCACATCTTTAGTTTCAGTTTATTTATTTAGTGCTGAATTATAGCATAGCTAACCCTAGCAGTAGCACCGGATTAGCCTTGTCGTTTCTCTTCCCCGGCAGATAAAGAAATGATTCTGCACATGCACAGCAGAAAAGTTTTGTCATTGGATATTTGCATTAGCGCCGACGTGTGACACCGCTTTGTCTTGACAACGTGCATTATTGTAACAATATTGCACACTCATTTTCCATTGGGTAGAGTGAAGTAATACACGGAGGATAAGCGATATGCTAACAATATTGCATGCTATCAAACCAGATGAATGAAACCTGCTAGAAGGGAATAAAATACATGTTTTTAATCCATGAAAAAAATGTCCTGTATGTATAATAATGTGCAATATTGGTGAGCCACATGCAATCAGGAAGAAAAAAGTGTATTAAAAAAAATGCCAAAATCATAAGTTGTAAAGATTCATGTGAAATGTGGAAAGGGCAGGCCATGGTCACTCCTGGGTTCTGTTTGCTTCACAGAAATATAAATCGACTGCTTGTTGGTTCTTCAACAACTTTACGAACAGTCTAGTACGGTCTCTAGCTATCTGGGAAAGAGTAGATACACTTCCTCAGTTGAATCCAAAGTGATTTTTGCTGCATAAATGTTACAGGTTTCTTATATGGAGTTTACTTTACTGTGCTTTCATGCTCCTGTGAAATATACTGCTTATATTTGGATTTATCTCAGTGGAGAGAGAGCAAGACAGCGTGTATTGATTAAAACATGTCATAAACCTTTCACAATTATTTCAAATGCCAGTCAAGATAAACAAGTTACATAATTAATTTAAAGCACTCCGGTGTAATCAGCTCGATTTGTCAAGGCATATTACTCCATACACTTTCCCTCCAATTCATTTCTTACTGATGTGTCTTCTTCACGGCTATCGCTGGTGTCCTCACTCTTGTGATTTCTGTCTGAGGAGCGCGAGTTTCTCTTGTGACTGGTGTCAGTCCACTCTGCTTGCCTCTCTCCATCTAGACATGAAACAAAAAAAAAACAAAAAAAAGAGAGCAAACTTATCTTTGCAATATGAACAGATTAATGTGCTGTATAATATTACACATATTATAATGTAATACACATTTTATATTTAAGACCCCTGTATATTACAGTGACAGTAAACAGCCATAAACGTGGGGCAGATGAGATGGCAGAAATGTTTCATCTCATTTAATGTCATTTATTTAACTCTGAGGAAATGCACTGAGGGCAAACTCAT
This sequence comes from Neoarius graeffei, assembly GCF_027579695.1. NCBI lineage: Eukaryota > Metazoa > Chordata > Actinopteri > Siluriformes > Ariidae > Neoarius > Neoarius graeffei. The sequence continues at coordinate 83,589,251 of NC_083570.1, read as the reverse complement.
CAATTTTCTTTTTCTCAATTGGGAGTTGCGAGAATAGGAGACAGTGGTATAAATCTAAAGAACAGTTAAACATTAGCAAGCATTAAATGCCAGCATAAATATCTCAAGTAAAATTTTTATAACCATATACAACTCCGCTCATGGTAAATACTTTAATGCGATAGAATGCAAACTGTCCAATAATGGATCCAAAGACAAAGTATTTTTTCCCAGAAGAAGAAAGCAGCAAATCTTAATAGTTGTTGAAATGTTTATGATACACAATACCGTACATGTCCTAAAATGGAATGATATTGTAAACATCTATTAGACACATCAAATAAAATAGGATATAAGCAATATGAAGCAGCTGCATGCTATGGAATACTAAGCTACAATGCAGCCTGCTCAGATATGGTATAACATCCAAAAACAGATACAGTATGGACTCTGCCATCAATGCCGATCTTTAAAATTCCTACTTACATCTCATTTTATGTAATATGATATTAAAAAAAACCCTGCATCCTGCTTTCATCTATCCCTTCTTAACCTCAAAATGAAAATCATTTATGAAACATGACTCTAAATAACGCAGAGGTTACGGGAACTCAGTGTTCTATCACCTGAGTGTTCCAGGCTCTGGGCCACTGACCCACTCCAGATGGATTATAGGATTTGCCTGTATAGTCTTCCATTAGACATCGGACCAAAAGCTCACAGGGAACTTGGCACACAGAAAAGGACAGAGCAACCTACAGAGAGAAGCATTAACCTCAGCGGAAGGATGATGGACTAATTTTAGTATCAGAAATCAAACCAGAAAATGAAGCGCAAGAAAATGTATAAAAGAAAATAAAAAGTGTGGGGTTATTTACATTAGAAAATGCCTGTGGAGGTATAATTAAAATAATTCCGAAATACTAGAATAATAATGTTTTAATATAATACAAATAAGGGGTAAGAAACCCCTCTAACCTTTTTTACCCTCATGAATAATGCAATCATCTATAAATATGCAAAAATGCTAATTAAAAATATTAACCCCACCCTTCTCCCCTTTTAGTTCAAGAGCTTTAAATATGAGAATGCGGCAAAAACGTGAGCTCAGCTGACTGTAGCATCGTTGTTGGTGTCATACAAGCTGGTTTGACGATTTCAGAATTGCTGATGTCCTGGGATTTTTATGGACAAGAGTCTATTGAGTTTATACATAATGGTGCAAAGAAAAACAACAACAACAACAAAATCCAGTGTGCTGCACTTTTGTAGGACGAAATGCCTTGTTGATAAGAGAAGTCAGAGGAGAATGGCCAGACTGGTTCAAACTGATAGAAAGGCTACAATAAGTCAAACAGCCACTCTTTACAACCGCAGTGCACAGAAAAGCACAACACATCAAACCTTAAAGAAGATACGCAGAACCATGGCCTCACTTTTTGTTTATAAATGCCCTGAGACCTCAAGAATGGCAGAGGAATAGTTTTAAGCGTTAACAATAAATGTAATATAGTAATTTTTACGATTAAAGTGATTCATATAGGTAGCGGTCTGAGTGAATGACCTTGACATCTGTGACATCACCGCAGGAAGTCTATCGGTCTCATCGCCATTTCCGCTATACTAAAACACAGAGCTGACTGCAACTCCGATCCTCCATTTTGAGCTAATTTATCACCATGCCATATAGATGTGTTGATGACCGGTGCAGCAACACGACAGAAGGTGGATTTATGTTGCATTCATGGCCCAAGAATGTTCAAACTGCAAAGATTTGGACGCTTATGGTGAGAAATTCACGGATTGGGCACCTACGAAGTGGTCTCTCCTTTGCACGTTTTACTGAGGACTCGTATGAAACTTCTGATCTGTTGAGGAGCGTTGGCTATAAGCCCGTATTGAAAGAGGGTGCAGTACCAACAATTAAAGGAAAAGAAAACGACAAGAAAAGGAAAGTAAGTTCAGTTGCACCAGTTCTCCCGGAGTGTGAGCCAAGCAGTAATGGCGGAATACTCAGTATGGAGAAAATGGAGAATGAGTGGACCATTCTTCAGATTTCTCTGCTAGATATGCTTTTTTTTACCCCCCCGCTGGATATGCTTGCCTCAGCAGCAATATCTCGCCCTTATGTGGAAGAAGTGAATGAACAAAGAACTGAAAAAGTCAGATTGTTTCAAAACAATTGGCCACAAGCTCAGTCTTCAAGAAGCGAGAACACAGACAGGTAAGATGCAACTCTCATTTGGTTACGTAACAAAAAACAACACTCTTTGTTTACCTGCATTTAGATTAATACATGTAACTTGTATTCTGTAGTTAAGTTACCGGTATAAGATTATTTAATTTGTTTCAGAATGTGATTGTCTCAGTTCATCTGATTATTTAATTAGCCTTTTACGTTTTATCAGTGAAAATGCATGCATGTACATGTACGTTGCATAAGTTATAACACCTATCCTGTTTTAATGACAGTCACATGAGACTGTCAATTCAATTCCATCCAATTCTCTAGACGGCTTTGTTCTCTGGCTTTATTTTGTAAGGTGGGGGCCTCCGTGGCCAACGTGTTATTATCGGATTCACTTTCCAATGGTTCGAACGGATACGGTTCTATGTGTATAGCAGTAGCATGTACATACACTCCAATTTCAGGACTATCATAGTCAGATGTATTACTATCTGAGGAATCCGAAGAATCTCCAATAAATCCAAACGAAGAGGCCATTGCCACCACTCTCGCCTGCTGAGTCTGGCTTTGGTCTATAGCACCGGTTCCCACTGTGACGTCACCCACTCAGGGCTGGCTGGCTCAGCGGGGCAGCTCGAATGCCAACTTTGCAGTCGATTTTAACTCTCAAAAATATCTATTTTTTATTCCCAATTATGCAGCATACAAGATTCAAGGATGGAGATACTATCCACTCAGAAATATATTTAAAATAAAGGTTCTGCATATCTCCTTTAAGGCAGATGGGCTACCACAGCACACAGATCACATCAGGTTCCACTCCTGTCAGCCAAGAACAGGAATGTGAGATTACAGTGAGCACACACTCACTCTAACTGAGGCATGCAGGTGGTCAGATGGTCAGAATTTGGAGTCAAATGCATGGATACAGGACACTTTGTCCACTGACCATTTCGTCCAATGCCATTTCATCCAATAGTTAAGACATTTCGTCCAAAGCCTTTTTCATATGCACTATCAATTATTTTATATTTCAGGTATTTGTTTGTTTGAAAAAAGGAGGAATTCTCAATGGAATTTGACCGAAGCAAAACACATTTTTGCAGTGTGTAGTTTAACCATCCGCCACTCACCAAACGCAAGTTGGGAAATCTAATGGCCAGAAAAGATTACTCCAGACTTGCCTTTCTTGGCGAGTGTGTTCAAAACAATGGGTTCATACCTAGTATTCTTGTAAAATCCAAGAAATATTCAACAAAAACTCCTTCCTTGCGCAGGACTCTCGGGTGCGCCTCCGGACTGCGCGTGCGCCTTACTAAGACTGGCTATATGATGAATTAAACGGCTTCACTGGACTCAAAGCTTGGAGAGCAGCCTGTAATGGTAAGGGTCACTCGTTTGCTTTACAAAAATGTTTTCCGCATCGGTCAAATTCTATTGAGAATTCTTCTTTAGGACTGGTTTAAAAATATACAGCAATTTGTCACACATATTGTCACCTCACTATCAATAGTCATGTGTTTCCATTTATTACGGGGAGATGCAGTCATAAACCTGCTTAATGCACTCCCTTAAATTAATAAAATACTATTTAAATAAAATATTTATTGAAACATTTTACTGATTAAGGCTGTGTTGGCCTTACTAAGATTGGCTATATGATGGATTAAACGGCTTCACTGGACTCAAAGTTCGCAGAGCAGCCTGTAATGGTAAGGGTCTACTTGTTTTCACCCCTTACACCACTCTTTTGTTTCGAAGTGCTCATCCTATGGCACTCGTTTGTTTACAAAAATTGTTTATTTCCATTTCCAGTCATAAGCCTGCTTAATGCACTCCCTTAAATAAATTATGGTTTGTTTATATCTCGATCTTGTCGCACATATTGTCACCACATATAAAATAATTGATAGTGCGCATAAAAAAGGCTTTGGACGAAATGTCTCAACTATTGGACGAAATGATCATTGGACGAAGTGTCCTGATCCCAAATGCATTAATCTATCGACTGAACGTGCCTTGTGTCAACAGTTCAGACTGGTGGTGGTGGTGGTGTAATGGTGTGGGGATGTTTTCATGGCACACACAGGACCCCATAAAATCAACTACAGAGTTTAAAGGCCACACCCTTTCTGAATATTGTTCGTGAACATGTACAGTACCAGTCAAACATTTGGACACACCTTCTAATTCAATGGTATTTCGTTATTTTTATTAATTAAAAATTGCTTTCTGTCTTAAAGTAATGATGGATGACGTTTCTCTTTACTCAAGTGAGCAGTTCTTGACATAATATGGATTACTACAGCTGTGGAATAGGGCTATTTACTGTTCGTTTATTATTTACTGTTTGATCTCAAATGCATTAAGAAGGCAAGAAATTGCACTAATTAACTTTTGACGAGGCTCACCTGTTAATTGAAAAGCATTCTGGGTGATTACCTCATGAAGCTGGTTAAGATAATGCAAGTAGTGTGCAAAGTGTCAAGGTAAACGCTGGCTACTTTGAAGAATCTAACCCTGTGTCTGAAATCGCTCACTTGTTCACTACTCCCTATATAGGGAATTACTATAAAGAGGACTATATAGAGCTCATTGGTTAAATGAAGAAACGCTTTCAGACACTAGTCTGTCACACTGGTATTTATATGTCATTACTGTTGCACAATTAAAACGTGCCAGATCAGTCGGCTGGTGGGTTTTCAAAATAATAAATACATGCATGTATTTTTGTGAAAAATCCATATTATACTGAGCGTATTTCCCACATTAATCAATACAAAGTACCTGCATCTTTCAGTTATTTTAAATCAAGGCTGAATACTTTCTTCTTTGCCGCTGCCTTTTATGAAATCAAATTTAATTTGATTTCTTTCAGCGCGACCTCACTGTATGATGGGATATATTGTTTTGGTTAGTGACCATCAGTTGTACGCTACTTTTCGTGATGCATTGTGGGATACTTTGAGTGCACTATATAGGGTGTAAATAATCTTCACTAAGGTTTCGGACAGCAATACAAAATGGCGTTCCCACTATATAGTGAGTAGGGAGCGATTTCGGAGACAGGGTAAATCTAACATGAAACACACATTTTTTTTTTAAACACTTTTTATTTACCCCATAATCCCATATATGTTATTTCATAGTTCTGATGTCTTCAGCATTGTTCTACAATGTCGAAAATTGTCAAAATGCAGAAAAACCTATGAATGAGTCGGGGTGTGCAAACTTTTGACTGGTACCAGTGTTGTAGTCAAGTCACTAAACCTTGGGAATTATATTGGGATGTACAACCCCGATTCCAAAAAATTTGGGACAAAGTACAAATTGTAAATAAAAACGGAATGCAATAATTTACAAATCTCAAAAACTGATATTGTATTCACAGTAGAACATAGACAACATATCAAATGTCAAAAGTGAGACATTTTGAAATTTCATGCCAAATATTGGCTCATTTGAAATTTCATGACAGCAACACATCTCAAAAAAGTTGGGACAGGGGCAATAAGAGGCTGGAAAAGTTAAAGGTACAAAAAAGGAACAGCTGGAGGACCAAATTGCAACTCATTAGGTCAATTGGCAATAGGTCATTAACATGACTGGGTATAAAAAGAGCATCTTGGAGTGGCAGCGGCTCTCAGAAGTAAAGATGGGAAGAGGATCACCAATCCCCCTAATTCTGCGCCGACAAATAGTGGAGCAATATCAGAAAGGAGTTTGACAGTGTAAAATTGCAAGGAGTTTGAACATATCATCATCTACAGTGCATAATATCATCAAAAGATTCAGAGAATCTGGAAGAATCTCTGTGCGTAAGGGTCAAGGCCGGAAAACCATACTGGGTGCCTGTGATCTTCGGGCCCTTAGACAGCACTGCATCACATACAGGCATGCTTCTGTATTGGAAATCACAAAATGGGCTCAGGAATATTTCCAGAGAACATTATCTGTGAACACAATTCACCGTGCCATCCGCCGTTGCCAGATAAAACTCTATAGTTCAAAGAAGAAGCCGTATCGAAACATGATCCAGAAGCGCAGACGTCTTCTCTGGGCCAAGGCTCATTTAAAATGGACTGTGGCAAAGTGGAAAACTGTTCTGTGGTCAGACGAATCAAAATTTGAAGTTCTTTATGGAAATCAGGGACGCCGTGTCATTCGGACTAAAGAGGAGAAGGACGACCCAAGTTGATATCAGCGCTCAGTTCAGAAGCCTGCATCTCTGATGGTATGGGGTTACATTAGTGTGTGTGGCATGGGCAGCTTACACATCTGGAAAGACACCATCAATGCTGAAAGGTATATCCAGGTTCTAGAGCAACATATGCTCCCATCCAGACGACGTCTCTTTCAGGGAAGTCCTTGCATTTTCCAACATGACAATGCCAAACCACATACTGCATCAATTACAGCATCATGGCTGCGTAGAAGAAGGGTCCAGGTACTGAACTGGCCAGCCTGCAGTCCAGATCTTTCACCCATAGAAAACATTTGGCGCATCATAAAACGGAAGATACGACAAAAAAGACCTACGACAGTTGAGCAACTAGAATCCTACATTAGACAAGAATGGGTTAACATTCCTATCCCTAAACTTGAGCAACTTGTCTCCTCAGTCCCCAGACGTTTACAGACTGTTGTAAAGAGAAAAGGGGATGTCTCACAGTGGGAAACATGGCCTTGTCCCAACTTTTTTGAGATGTGTTGTCATGAAATTTAAAAATCACCTAATTTTTCTCTTTAAATGATACATTTTCTCAGTTTAAACATTTGATATGTCATCTATGTTCTATTCTGAATAAAATATGGAATTTTGAAACTTCCACATCATTGCATTCCGTTTTTATTTACAATTTGTACTTTGTCCCAACATTTTTGGAATCGGGGTTGTATGTTTTAATGAAAAATGTGAAAATGACAAAGATGTGGCTCACATTTTAAAGACAAGTCTTCAAATGCTGTAAATTTTGTTCACAAACTTCGAACGCATTTAAATGTGTCGGGTACTGTATATTAAATAGTTCACAAAAAAAAAAAACCAGTCGTAATTAACATTAACCTTAACATTAAAAAAACAAAACAAGTGTACACAGTACAGCTCTGGAGATATCATGAGAATCTATAATTTTCATTTAACAAATACGACTACTGGGAATAACTTAATGGCTCTCCCTTTTTCACTCCCTCTTCCACAGACACACATACACATGCAACAGGCAACTGAAAGCAACCTAACAAAGAAGAGAGGGGGAAAAAAATCAATATATGGGTCTGCCTAGAGAAAAAACAGCCATTAAAACATAATGAGACGTTATGGTTTTCTGGATATGTGCACTAAATGCAGGCTAAGTGAGTTTATGAGCATATACCATCACCCCAGGAGGGAGAGGATCTCCATACCGCTGCACAACACGAATGCACATACCGGCCTCCAATATGCTTTTCATCTCAATCAATACCCTGATAAAGCTTGTATCATTTAAAACCAGATGAAATACGATAAAAGCCTTCTCTAAAAGTCTCCTGTGTGAGTTTAAGATCCAGTCTGAGACTGATTCCTGACTTATCGATTTTGCATAGTATTCAATATACAATACTAAGAAAACAAATATGTTATGTGATATAGCAGGATGAGACACAGTTATGTTCAGTGTCTTGATTTCCTTCATCCAGCACTTCAACCTTTAAAGGAACAGTCCACCGTACTTCCATAATGAAATATGTTCTTCTCTGAATTGAGACGAGCTGATCCGTACCTCTCCGAGCTTTGCGCGACCTCACAGTCAGTCAGACGTGCTGTTACTCCTGTTAGCAATGTAGCTAGGCTCAGCGTGGCCAACGGTATTTTTTGGGGCTGTAGTTAGATGCGACCAAACTCTTCCACGTTTTTCCTGTTTATATAGGTTTATATGACCAGTGACATGAAACAAAGTTCAGTTACACAAATTGAAACGTGGCAATTTTCTATGCTATGGAAAGTCCGCACTATAATGACAGGCGTACTAACACCTTCTGCGCGCTTCGACAGCACATTGATACCTTCACTCCTGAGTGCAGGTATCAATGCGCTGTCGAAGCGCGCAGAAGGTGTTAGTACGCCTGTCATTATAGTGCGGACTTTCCATAGCATAGAAAATTGCCACGTTTCAATTTGTGTAACTGAACTTTGTTTCATGTCACTGGTCATATAAACCTATATAAACAGGAAAAATGTGGAAGAGTTTGGTCGCATCTAACTACAGCCCCCAAAAATACCGTTGGCCACGCTGAGCCTAGCTACATTGCTAACAGGAGTAACAGTGCGTCTGACTGACTGGGAGGTCGCGCAAAGCTCGGAGAGGTACGGATCAGCTCGTCTCAATTCAGAGAAGAACATATTTCATTATGGAAGTACGGTGGACTGTTCCTTTAACACGATCATTGCCTTCCATTCAGAAACCAGCTAATCACCGTCCCGGAGTAAAGACTGTCCCACAGACCAATTTTGGTCATATTTGATGACAGCACACACAGCCAATTTTTTTTTCTTTGTGTAGGCAATCCAAAATTACACATCAGGAGACCACAGTTTCTTTAAACTTTTAACAAAGATGGCAGACTCCAACTAAGGAGCAGGCTACATTTACAAATAACTAAATTAATTGCTCCTAGAAAGTTAATAATCATATTTGTGTTCACAGTTTGACAGTCATTCTGCGGTTAAAACTGATTAGCTAATGAGGCACAACTTCACACAAATGAGCCACAGCCAAGGTCCAGGCTGAACAGAAGTAGATCCTTATCGCCCTGAAGTAAATTACTCTTTAAAAATAAAAATCTGGCCATTAAAACATGGGTAGAGGAGAATTGAATATTGCATAACTCAGCTGTGATTACTGCTGTTTAATTCTAACACACCAAAAACCTGATTTTAACTCCGCCAAACTGGAAATGTTTAAAATACGGGAATATTTATTTTATAGAATGTTTTTCTTCAACTAACCAACTTTCACTTTATGTTAATGTCAGCTACCTCACCATGTTAGATGGACAAGGCACAATAACTAAAATATCAACAAGTAATCGAGCATTAGCCAAGTTACACTATATGGCCAAAAGTATGTGGTCACCTGATCATCACACTCAATTCCAATAACCTCCACTCTTCTGCAAAGTCTTTCCACTAGATTTTGGAGTATGGCTGTGGGGATTTGCCTATTCAACCACAAGAGCATTCATGAGGTTTAGGGAAGGCCCACATGTGGGTGTGATAGTCAGGTGTCCACATACTTTTGATTGTATAGTATAGATATTGAACAGAAACTCTAAGCTATTGTAAGACAAATGAGGTACATAACTGACTTTAATTGCTAGCTAATAGCTAGTTAACGAACAAGAATTAATCCAAATACAAACCTTAAGTTAACAGTTTACTATTTATAATGTAATAATTATGGGACTTTAGCATACTTTATATGAATGGCATGTAATTTATCTAATCAACAAACAAACCTTTTTACAAAACATGACACTGAAAGAATCAGTTCCATTCCTTCTGCATTCTTTTGTTGTCCCCCGCTGGCCGAAAGGCCCGAAGGGGGATTATGTCGTGCCAATTTCTGTGCCACGGAATTATACTTTGACAACTTCACGAGAGTGTGTTTTCCTTCTGAAATCAACTCCTCTCAGAATTGTTGGAGGAATTTCACAAAACTTGACAGGATTCTTTGTTATATGTCGGTAAATACACATATTGTAATTGCGTTAAATTGGGTCACATTTTACCAGAGTTACAGCCCTCATCTCATCTCATTATCTGTAGCCGCTTTATCCTGTTCTACAGGGTCGCAGGCAAGCTGGAGCCTATCCCAGCTGACTACGGGCGAAAGGCGGGGTACACCCTGGACAAGTCGCCAGGTCGTCACAGGGCTGACACAGACACACACAACCATTCACACTCACATCCACACCTACGGTCAATTTAGAGCCACCGGTTAACCTAAACTGCATGTCTTTGGACTGTGGGGGAAACCGGAGCACCCGGAGGAAACCCACGCGGACACGGGGAGAACATGCAAACTTCGCACAGAAAGGCCCTCGCCGGCCACGGGGCTCGAACCCGGACCTTCTTGCTGTGAGGCGACAGCGCTAACCACTACACCACCGTGCCGCCCGAGTTACAGCCCTTGATTAACAAAATTATACTTTGATAATTTCTTGAGAGTGTGTTTTCCTTCTGAAATCAACTCCTCTCACAATTTTTGGATGAATTTCACCAAACTTGGTAAAAGGCATTGTTGTATGTTGGTAGTACACATACCGTTATTTTGTTCAATTCGGTCGCTTTTACCAGAGTTGTGGCCCTTGATTAACAAGCTTGTACTTTCACAATTTCATGAAGGTGTGCTTGCCTTCTGACATCAACTCCTCTCACAATTTTTGGACGAATTTCTTGAAGCTTGGCAAAAGGCCTTGTTATATGACGGTAATACGCATATTGCGATTTAAATTCGTTTGTGAAAATTTTACCAGAGTTTTGACCCTTGATTAAATAACTTGTACTTTGACAATTTCATGAGGCTATACGTTCTTCTGAAATCAACTCCTCTCACAATTTGTGGAGGAATTTCACCAAACTTGGCAAAAGGCTTTGCTATATGACACAGTTATACGCATATTGAAATTTCATTTAATTTGGGCAAATTTTACCAGAGTTATGCCTTTCATTATTAACAAACTTGTACTTTGGCAATTTCATCAAAGTGTGTTTGCTTTCTGAAATCAACTTCCCTCACAATTTTTATCCCCCACTGGCCGAAAGGCCCAAAGGGGGATTATGTCATGGCGATGTCCGTCTGTACGTCCGTCCCGGGAAGGGTACTCACCTTCTGAAATCGACTCCTCTCACAATTTTTGGAGGAATTTCACCAAACTTGACAGGATTCTTTGTTATATGTCGGTAATATGCATATTGCAATTTTGTTCACTTCAGTCACATTTTACCAGAGTTATGGCAGAGTTGCCAGCAGGGGACATTGTGTTCTCAGAGCACTCGTTTTTAAATGTCCCTGCATTCGCTTGTACTTTTGTCCATCTGTCCATTATGAGACCCAGCCAGTCTTCATCTGGACCCCCAGACAGAAATGAAAGCTGTTAAACTGCTAGTTAGAATTAGTTAGAAAGCTAGCCAACTTATTCAGTAAACAGTAGTCTAATCTGGTAATCGGAAAAAAATTGCATGCCATAGCAAATAAACAAATGTCACATGTGCAGTATGCTAAAAGATACAGTACAAGAAAAAAAAGTTTGTACATTCCTACTCATTCATAGGTTTTTCTGTATTGTGACTATTTTCTACATTGTAGAGCAATACTGAAGGCATCAAAACTATGAAATAACATATAGAACATGTATGGAATTATGTGGTAAACAAAAAAAGTGTTAAAAAACAAACAAAATCTCATATTTTAGATTCTTCAAAGTTGCCATCGTTTTCCTTAATGATGCGTTGCACACTATTGGCATTATCTTAACCAGCTTCATGAGGTCGTCACCTGGAATGCTTTTCAATTAACAGCTGTGCTTCGTCAAAAGATAATTAGTGCAATTTATTGCCTTCATAATGCATCTGAGATCAAACAGTAAATAATAAATGATAAACATACAGTAAATAGCCCTATTTGCAGAGGTGGACAGTAACAAAGTACATTTACTTGAGTACTGTACTTAAGTACACTTTTTGAGTATTTGTACTTTACTTGAGTATTTTTTTTTTTGGAAACTTATGACTTTAACTTCACTACATTTGAAAGACAAATATTGTACTTTTCACTCCACTACATTTCTGTCAAGGTCCTCGTTACTCATTACTATGAAGCAGCTTTGAAAGTGGATGTTTTTTTTCTTTACTTTTCTAAAACGTGATTGGTTTTTTTCCCCAGGTGACACTGAGACAGTCTATCAGTAATCACTCGGGTCACGTCACGTCCATAGACTGTATAAAATCAAGTTCAGTGATTTCTCAGCAACATTATTTAACACGATCAGTTGATGGCAGAATTGAAGGAGGCGGTTCTTCTGGGGAACGCATGCACTCATGGCTATACCTGGAACCCATGTTTCAGTTTTCTGACAGGATTAAAGATTCATTTCGTTTTAAATGTTTGCCGAAAACAAACCACATCATGGCCTACAAAAACTCACCGTCCAACCTGCAGAAACATATTGAGGTATATAAACATTTTATTCCAAGAGAAAGCTTGCAGTGAAGTTGTCTGTGCTTTTAGAGCTAGCGATAATGTTGCAATAGCTATGCAGTCTGGTTAGTCAAATGACTTTCTATGGATTTGCCCGCCAAGTTGCCATCACCTTGTCCATGGCTAACATTAACACAAAGCTAGTTAACTGGGACACTGTTAGTTAGCATGTAAAAACAGAGGAGTTACACTAACATGAATAACGTTAACTTATCTAAAGTCCTTTCAGAAATATGTTTTAGAACAATTTTGCCAAATAAACAGAATGTAGAAATCTTTCTTTTCTAGTAGCATTAGCTTCCACTGGTGTAACGCAAGTACTTGGGGCCCCCCTGCAGCTACTAAAAGTGTGGGCCCCCTCCCCCCCAAGGCCACCCTGCCACGGCCTAGAGCCCTGCACTCCCGCGGGTGTCCCGCGGGACCCGCCGCAAAGCAGTGCGGCGCGGGGCAAATTTTGAAAGCTCATTGCGGGCGCGGGCGGGACCGGAAGTGCACATATGCACGCGCGGGCGGGAGCAGGAGTGCACATATGCGGCGCGGGCGGGAGCCGTGATAAGCTGCAGTCCCGCTAACTAAAAACGTGTTTGAAATAAAATTTATAAATTATTAATTTATGTCTATCATATATAATTTGTGCTGGATATTTTATTTGGCATTAATAAAAACATTTTAAGATGCCTAAATTTGCAGAGAGAGTCAGATTGCCAGATTGAGTGAGGAATGGCATCTTAAATTTGCCATTGATCACCCTAACGGGAAATCCTTTGATCACTCTAATGACTCGCCGTTCACACCCAGCCTCCACTAACATGATGCCTCAATGACACCTTAGATGAGCTGGTCATCAGAATTATGATTCTGATTCTGATCCAGGAGAGGATAAATATCTCTTGTTCGTTTCTCGATTCTTTTCCTCTTCCGTGTTTGAGATCTCCGATCATGGCAGAAGAGCAGAGCTCCTTTACTGAATCTCACAGTGCTTCAAAAGTAAGTGCTGCTTTAAAAAGAGGTACATTTACCGTTAAAAAGTCAAGAGTCCTGAAATCGGACATTTGGAAGTCGTTCTCACTCGTGTACGACGCGGATGGAAATCAGCTGCCCTTTGCTTGCTGTGATAAGTAGGCTAGGACTGTGTTTTGTTATAACATTTATATATGCTATGCTTATAGGGTATTCTATAGGATATTCTAGTTAGAAATGCTTAACAAATGTAAACTGGGTTAGCCTACACTCTTAAAACACGTGTTGAAAATAACACAACTTGCGTTGTTTTTTAACACATCTCTATGTCCAGATTGGGACAACAGAACTTTTGTTCATTTTAACACATTATTTGTTATTTGTGCAATTTTGGTGTTAAACATTTCTGAAATATAACACAACTCTTGTTGAAATTAAACTTGCACAAAAGATGTGTTGATTTCCAACACATTCGTTTTAAGAGTGTAATGTTTTGTATGGCTGAACAATAAATATACCAAATTTCCACTCGGAATTACGTGCTCGCCTGTCTTTTATTATTATTATTATTATTAGTGCTGTAAAAATGTCGCGTTATTATCGCGTTAACTTGACTCAATTTTAACGGTGATCATTTTTTTTTATCGCGAGATTAACGCTCTGTGACATGATGTAGGCTTTTCATAAGCTTTTGAAACTAGTAGAGATGGGATTTATGGCTCTTTGATGGGATCCGCATCTTTGTGATCCGTTCTTTGAAAAGAGCCGTTCAAAAGACTGGCTCATTTGGCTCTTTTTAAATATTTATTCAGTTTTAAGAAGACAGCGTCTGTAAACTCAATGCTATCCCAGAAATCCTTCCTGTAATATGCAAATTTGGCCGCCTCTGATTGGACAGCGCGACGCATCAACAGGCAGAAAAAGTGTAAAAGTATGAAATGTGTTAAGTGAGCTGAAACAGTAAAGATCAGACTCAATGCAATATTTATCAACGAACAACTTAGTTAATATAATAGTGTACTTTATATTATAAATCAAGCATGTCAAGCCTACCGTCACTGTGTAACCTGTCTCTCTGATAGAGCTGTAGACTAACTCAAACAGGAAATCACTTCACTGACTGAAGTGGAAGAAGAGTGAAGTTCATTCCTCTTGTTAGCTCTGCTTTGCAATAAAAAAAATAAAAAAACAACAACAGCACCCTTGGTACAAAGCAAGCCCATTCACTTTTTTTATGCTGATCAGAGAATTGCAATGGTTTCTCATGTGATAAAAGTGTGTGATTCGCGATTAAATATTTTAATCGCTTGACAGCACTAATTATTATTATTAGAGACACTACATGCTGCATTCAGAAACAAGGTAAATAATAACAAACGTGAACGTGAGCTGTAGATATTTATGCTCAAATCCATCTAAGTAGGGGGCGGGGCACCATCACGCTGTGTCAAGACAAGAACTTTTCTGAGAAATAACGCGAACGTCTGCATCATGCGGGATTTGCGGGCGGGAGCGGGACAAAATATGGCAGGCGCGGACGGGAACGGGACTGAAAATCATAATTCTTTGCGGGCGCGGGCGGGAGCGGGACTGAAAATCATAATTCTTTGCGGGCGCGGGCGGGAGCGGGACTGAAAATCATAATTCTTTGTGGGCGCGGGCGGGAGCGGGACTGAAAATCATAATTCTTTGCGGGCGCGGGCGGGAGCGGGACTGAAAATCATAATTCTTTGTGGGCGCGGGCGGGAGCGGGACTGAAAAATCCGACCCGCGCAGACCGTGACGGCCTCCTCTCTCTCTCCCTCTCAATCTGTATATCTCTCTTTTGATTGCTGAAAAGTGTGAAAAAAGTGCCAGGGCTCAGCCCCTGACAGCCCAGGCCCATTTAAACACGTATAGGACTGCCTAACCCATAGGCCTAGATGTTTTGTTAATTCATTCATATTCAGTACACCAGCAGAGTAGGCTATCCATTTATTACAAATAAATCCAACAATAAAAATGGTGTATGACGTGACAAAGCTCACAGTTCATACAGCTCAGTAAGCAGTAACGATAACAGTTACATTAATAATGATAATTACATAAGGTTCAATAAGGTTTAGGAAAATAAAAATGAAACTGTTTTAAAAGCCAGAGTATGGTTAAATAAAATACATCATAAGTTTAAGTAAAAGTTTGCATAAAGAATAAATCTGTCAAACACAGGGGTGCAAGCAACTAACATTTACTCACGTTACTGTTATGAGAAGTTTTATGAGTAATATAAAAATGAGTAATTTTAATTTTACTCAAGTAAATTTTGACCTAGGTATCTTATTCAATTACAATGGAACCAAGCCTGAAAAGGCCTACTGAGTAAAAATGAAATGCAGCACAATAATAAAACAATCTGGCGGAAATTAAAGAAAATTACACTACCTTGTGTGCAGTTTTTTTTTTTTTTTTAAACTATTTTAAATAACCAACCTATCTTGGATCAGTGTGTTGGATGATGGCTGGTGGTCATGGAGAACAATATTTAAGAAAAAGAAACATTGAATTATTGAGAAGAAAGATAATAAAAAGTAACTTTTATTCAAATCCCATTTTAAATCAGGTACTTTTTCACTCATTAGCCTCGTTTTAACTGCACTAGTCCCCCCCATGGCCCTACCTGTTAGCGCATCATGAACTGGAGGATAAGGCCTAACTCTCCCAAAAACGGATGAAATTTTGGGCAGTGTGGATGTAAATTCTTCTTTTTTCTTTTTGATTTGCCGCTTTTGAGCACCACTTTTTTCTCTGGTACGCTTCATTGTTGTGTTTATTATTTTCATGTTTCATCGGACTTTTTCGTGCATTGAATCACATCGGGCGACGGGCCCCCCCTAGCGGTCGGCCCCCCCGCCTGGCGGGGGCTGTGGGCGTATACTTTACGCCAGTGTTAGCTTCCCAACATGATTTCGAGTTTGAAAAGAGTTTGCTAGCATGTCAGGTAGAGTTTCACTGACTAGCTAGCTTAAGGTAAAACCACCATGATGGCACAGCATGCGTCCATTTTGTGAATTCACATTTGGTAACGGCATTAGGTTTTGTAAGCGTTGTGGCAATAATACAACGATGCGCTGAGAGAAAATGTACTTTTAACACTTAAGTATTTTTAAAAGCAAGTACTTCAGTACTTTAACTTAAGTAAAAATTTGACTGGACAACTTTCACTTGTATCAGAGTAACATTTGATTAGTGGGATCTGTACTTTGACTTAAGTAATGAAGTTGTGTACTTTGTCCGCCTCTGCCTATCCTACAACTGCAGTAATCCATATTATGTCAAGAACCGCTCAACTAAGTAAAGAGTAACAACATCCATCATGACTTTATGACATGAAATGACTTTTAATGAATAAAAATTAAAAAAACAAACAAACATTGAATTAGAAGATGTGTTCAAACTTTTGCCTGGTACTGATGTATGATGATGAAGAACTGTCTCCTGAGATTACCTTCAGTTAAAGTTCCCCCAAGGGTAACAAACACCTTTGAAGGATGTTCTTTTCCAAGCAGCTGCCTCCAGAATAAGCGCAGCCTCTAGGAACTTTGTCATATTGTTTTGCTCGCTCCTTCTTTTGAATGCTGGGTCATATCTAATGATGTATAATGAATAATGGTGTGCTGAATGTCACAGTGAGTGTGTCATTGTGGATTAAATCAGAAGAACACAAGAGGACGCCTTCCTCATGGCCTTCTGCCATTTACACAACTCAACGCCACTCAAATATGCATGAGCCGGGAAAGTGCGATCTTTTAAACACTAGTCGCGTTTGTGTAAGCTCTCTTCTCTCACAGCACATGTATAGGCTGGAAATTAATAGCTGCTCCCATAACTGGAACACGAACACCACATGCACGCACACGCGTGCAGGCACACCAGGAGATGCCTTCTGTTTGGAACTGTGTGTCATCAAACCGTGCAGAAAGTGCTTAGTGTGAACAACCTCGAATCGAGTGGGAAGGCAACGGGAATGAAAAAGGCTTATCATCTCCTCTGGAACATACTTCACTGAATCATAGTGCCAGCATCTGCGCCAGTTTGATAACTATTGTCAGATGTTGGCAGTTAGTGGGCAAAGCAGATAAATAATAAAAGCCTGAAGCTGCAAGTGTTGTCACATAATCTTTAGCAGATCATGAAGTGCCACATGAGGATGTGCTTTCTGACTGGATGCAGCAGCGATGGAGCGTTTCAAAGCTGGTGTTTTTCAAGGCACACTCTGTCGGGATTGTCAACGGGCAGAGAGGCAGAACAGGAGACAGAAACTGGGAGTGGAGAAAGCAGATAGTGTGGGTGTGGTGAATGACCTGTGTCTCTCACTGAGATCAACTGTTACAGGCTTAATGAAATAATTCAGATGCAGTCAGAAGGTTAATGAGAGCCAATCAATGATTTCACCCCTGACGAGAGCGATGGTGAGAGAGAGTCTGTATGTCAGAGCAACTACATCACCACATGTAGTGATTTGAGTGATTCTCTATAAAACAAAAAGCATTTCTGGTCTTCTTGCTTAAAGAAGCTACAAATATTAATATCCAGAATTGCAAAGATTACAACGTTCTGTGCTTCTGTCAGTATGTCTATACAAAGTAGAACCTACAAATAGCATTTTGCTTAGCACCAATACTGGATGACATTTAATACACAGAGCTACAGGTTGTCAGTGCAGAAATGTGCAATCATGTGAAAAGGTGCCCTTTCAGTAATTAAGGCAATTTCATTTCATTTTCAGGATGCATTTCAGACAAAAAAATTGCTACAAGTAGAGCCTTTAAAAACAGTCCAGAAAAAGCGATCAGACAAAGTAACGCTCACTTTCTAATCACTATATTACTGATTAATTTGTCCATTTCAGTCATTCATTCACTGTTATCTAAAGTTGCACTGAAAGTTTAAAAGAAGATAAGATTTGATTTTAATCCCCAGGTGGGGAAATCCGGGTGCTAACAACATCAGAAAGACAGGTGAAGAAAGTATAGATAGGAATACAATACAGTAAATACAATATACTATTTATTCTATCCACATTCACTACATATGAGCAATCACGTGCTCTGATTGGCTACTCTACTACTAGGATATAAACTCATATCATAAGGAGAAAAAAACAAAATGGTGGCACGTGTTGCTGAAGCAACCGAGGACGAAATAAAAACACTACTCGAAAACAAAACCCCAAAAAATAAAAAAAGCAACAAAATATGGAATAAAAGTATTTGATGGTAAGAACGTATCTTTTTGATTTTTCAAGAATTATTCATCTCATCTCTATCTCTAGCTGCTTTATCCTGTTCTACAGGGTCGCAGGCAAGCTGGAGCCTATCCCAGCTGACTACGGGCGAAAGGCGGGGTACACCCTGGACAAGTCGCCAGGTCATCACAGGGCTGACACATAGACACAGACAACCATTCACACTCACATTCACACCTACGGTCAATTTAGAGTCACCAGTTAACCTAACCTGCATGTCTTTGGACTGTGGGGGAAACCGGAGCACCCGGAGGAAACCCACGGGGAGAACATGCAAACTCCACACAGAAAGGCCCTCGCCGGCCACGGGGCTCGAACCCAGGACCTTCTTGCTGTGAGGCGACAGCGCTAACCACTACACCACCGTGCCGCCCCAATTATTATTATAGCATTTTTTTCACAAATTGCTCCTGTCATTTCGCCAGTTTGTTTACATTCTAAACAGAAATGATTTTGTTGGACGTTTTGTATAAAGTTTTTATCAAATTTGCAAAAAATAAAAATGTTTCTCAAAATCCAGTGAATACGGATAGAATAAAACAGTTATTCCACTCAATCTTGTACACGGCTTATAGCCAACTCGGTGCTACGCGCTTCGTCGGCTATCAGGTCACATACGACTATTTCGTGGAATAACTGTTTTAATTAATATTACACAGTCGTGTGAAGATATGAAGTTTATCTTTGAGTGGTGAGCATATTCATGAGTGAGCGAAGTGAACAAGTGAAAATACTTTTCAACATGCAAAGATAAACTTCACCTCTTCGCACCACCGTTTAATGTTCTCTATATTATATGGACACACACACACAAAAAAAATTAAATATAATAATAATAATAATAATAAAACAACAACAACAATAATAATAATAATAAACCACAAGTAAATCAAAATTTTAATTTTGAACTGGTTTGCCATTTTGACAATGTGTGTCCAGTCAGAGGGAAAACACTGAGAGTGAAATATAATGAATTATAAATGCAGGACACTTTTTCGATGGAATAAAACGTGTTATATTCCCTTCTAGCGGGTTTCATTCATTTAGTTTGATAGCATGCAAAATTGTTAGCATATCGCTTATCCTATGTGTATTACATCACTCTGCCCAATGGAGAATGAGCGCTGTATATGGTTTACGATATTGCACGGTTGTCAAGACAACATGACGTCACACGTCGGAGCTGATGCAAATATCCAGTGAGAGAGTTTTCTGCTGTGCATGCACAGAACCATTTCTTTGTTTGCCAGTGGCACCATCAAATGTACAATAATAATAATAATAGCTTTTCTTCATGGTATATCAGATTTATCCCATTCGGCTGGCATGATACTGAACTTGTCTTTGACATTTTAATATCATGCTAGCTGAATGGAATATATTTGATATACCACTCAACGCCAGCCAATATTATTTAAATATGTCACTCAGATCTGCGATGCATTTCATACGAAAAATGCCAGTTTTTCAACACGAGAAGATAAACTTCATATCTTCAAGCTGATGTGTGATGTTCTTTTTTTATATTGACACATTTCACAAACAAAAAGTACCCAAATTTATCAAAATAATTCACTGATTTCCTCATGACTGACATATCGAGACTTATGTCACGGTTTTGGTTCTCCATGTCCCAGATGTAGCTCGTATGAAAAATGAGTGGTATATTTCCCAATAAATCACTTGTGTTAATATAATATAATATAATATAATATAATATAATATAATATAATATAATATAATATAATATAATATAGGGGCAGCACGGTGATGTAGTGGTTAGCGCTGTCGCCTCACAGCAAGAAGGTCTGGGTTCGAGCCCCGTAGCCGGTGAGGGCCTTTCTGTGTGGAGTTTGCATGTTCTCCCCGTGTCCGCGTGGGTTTCCTCCGGGTGCTCCGGTTTCCCCCACAGTCCAAAGACATGCAGGTTAGGTTAACTGGTGACTCTAAATTGGCCGTAGGTGTGAATGTGAGTGTGAATGGTTGTCTGTGTCTATGTGTCAGCCCTGTGATGACCTGGCGACTTGTCCAGGGTGTACCCCGCCTTTCACCCGTAGTCAGCTGGGATAGGCTCCAGCTTGCCTGCAGCCCTGTAGAACAGGATAAAGCGGCTAGAGATAATGAGATGAGATAATATAATAATGAGCAATAAAAGACATCAAATGAGCAAACAACTGTACATGTAGTGCAAAAAGATATGACTGTGGCCAATAAACAAACGAGCAAAACAGTTTCGGGTATCTAAAGTGTCAGAGATACAAGTGTCGAAAGCAGGTACATAAATTAAATTGTAAAGTGGCTGAGTGAGGTGTAAAAAGTGTGGAAATTACCTAAAGACTTGAATATTCAGTGCATTGAGGTACTAATGAGCCTATCATTTTATCCTGACACAGAGTGAAAGACGTTAGCAGTCGCGCCACACTATTCGATCGTATTGTGTAAAACACGTGAGGTGAAAGTTGGCAGATTTCCAAGTAGGCAATACGGTCATTTCTACACAACCACCTACCAAATTTATTTTGCTGCAAAAATGTTTTTATGACCAATATGTAGGTCAATTTTCATTTTCGAGTTGACTCTATATCTGCTATCTTTAACTCGTGTTTTTATTTTAACCTCTTCAAAGCAAAGTCCCAAATGGTGTCCAGTTATGTGTTCACTACATAGTAGGGTACGACACAATGTTGTTGTCGAACGTGCAATGCGTGTGTTTACTACATCAGATATCAGAACATGGGAGCTTGAATGTTCGCCTTTCAGAAGTGAATAAGGAAGTAAACAAAAGGGAAATTCACATTTGTGACATTTGTTTGTTCAGTAGTAATGCCTCGACTTTAACAAAATATACCTTCCGCTTTGTGTTCAGTCTTGCTTTTCATCTCCAGGATCAGACTCACTGCATTGCACCACTGTGCACAGGTTTTTGTACCACTGGCCTCCAAACACCGTGCTAAACCCGTGTCTGTGCAGCCCTGCAGTTTTGCCCAGCCATGGATATCACGGCGCAGCAGCGCGCTCCCAACAGTTCTTTAATGTCCTGTAATCTGGGTCAGAGGCAGTGGGCCAGGAGTCCGATCTCCTTTTATTCACACCACACACACGCGCATGTTTTGCAGCATCTTTAGCACAGCCAAATGTACGCAACACTCAGCACTTACTGTATTTACCTCACTTTCTCTTTCCTTCTCTCGTCACATTTTTCAAAAAAAAAAAAGTCTACGCGTGATAATAACGGTACCGTCAATATTAATCGCACGAACCAGTAAACAGTTTGAACAGTAATTGCAGTGCACCATTACGTTATGATGCTATCCATATACTGTACGAGTGCTATCAGCAGAGGAGTAGCTATGCAAATCTACATAGCTGAAGCTTTGACCTTTTGCATTAGCAGATTAATTTAATGCAATCCTGTAATCAGATCAAGCTGAAGAGTTCAATAGAGGAGCGATTAGCTGCCTGTGGATGCTTTCGAATAAGCAAGCGAGTAGTGTGCTTTGCCAAATGGCGAGTGGCGAAGCTGCAGGTGGACTGTGTGAATGAGTGTGAAAGTAAGTGTGTGTCTGTGTGTGAGGAGTAAAGTGGCTGACAGGTTTGTAATCACTGACTGTAAATGAGGAGCAGAG
Source organism: Neoarius graeffei (assembly GCF_027579695.1). NCBI lineage: Eukaryota > Metazoa > Chordata > Actinopteri > Siluriformes > Ariidae > Neoarius > Neoarius graeffei. The sequence continues at coordinate 83,566,973 of NC_083570.1, read as the reverse complement.
GAAAGAGAGACAGGGAGAAACACTTCACGATGCGTTTCTCTGGTCCTGCTCCCATCATATCATCACCCTCTTCCGATTTTTTCCCCTTTTCCTCACTCATCCTCCCGCCTTTGCCCTTTCTTTTGGCAGAGACCTGATGACCTCACACCTCTCCAGCCTCATGGGCAGCGTTGGCACACTGTTACCCAGGCAACTGGGCCAGCCAAAGAAAAACAGTTCCATCACAGCCAATAAATGCCATCACCAGAAGTCAGCCTCTCACACACACACACACACACACACACACACACACACACACACACACACTAACACGCATGTTCATCTTGCTAGCATTGTAAGGACCTTCTTTTGAAAAATTATTAATGCATCTAAACCAAACCCTAACCTCAGAAACTAACAAGCAAAACTTGATGACAATGGCCTTGATGTGGATGCCCCGTCACCAAGAAGTTTAGTTCTTCTCAAATACAAACATTTAACAGTTATTCCACGAAATCGAGTCGGATATGTGTTGATTGGCTATAAGCCATGTATGATGAGATTGAGTTGAATAACTGTTTTGTTCTATCCACATTCACTGGATTTTGAGAAACAGAGCATTTTTATTTTTTGCAAATTTGATAAATAAAAACTATATACTAAACGTCCGACAAAATAATTTCTGTTTAGAATGTAAACAAACCAGTGAAATGACGACAGGAGCAATTTGTGAAAAATGCTGTAATAATAATAATAATAATAATAATAATATTTTTTTCAGGTCTAAAATAATTATTTATTTAAAATAGATGTAAGAAGTTGATCATATAAAATATACAAAAGATATACTGTTGCACATTTAAGATAAAAACAACAAATTATTCCTCAATTAGTTTAAAACATTATTATTATTATTATTATTATTATTATTATTAGGCAGCACGGTGGTGTAGTGGTTAGCGCTGTCGCCTCACAGCAAGAAGGTCCGGGTTCGAGCCCCGGGGCCGGCGAGGGCCTTTCTGTGTGGAGTTTGCATGTTCTCCCCGTGTCCGCGTGGGTTTCCTCCGGGTGCTCCGGTTTCCCCCACAGTCCAAAGACATGCAGGTTAGGTTAACTGGTGACTCTAAATTGACCGTAGGTGTGAATGTGAGTGTGAATGGTTGTCTGTGTCTATGTGTCAGCCCTGTGATGACCTGGCGACTTGTCCAGGGTGTACCCCGCCTTTCGCCCGTAGTCAGCTGGGATAGGCTCCAGCTCGCCTGCAACCCTGTAGAACAGGATAAAGCGGCTACAGATAGTGAGATGAGATTATTATTATTATTATTGAAAAAAGTTCTTACCATCAAATAATTTTATTCTACATTTTGTTGCTTTTTTGTATTTTTGGAGTTTTGTTTTCGAGTTGTGTTTTTATTTTGTCCTCAGTTGGTTCAGTAACACAGTCCACCATTTTCTTTTTCTTCTTTAGGGTTTTTTTTTGGCAGTTGGCAAACCAACTTAAAGGTGCATTACTGCCACCAACTGGGCTGGAGTGGGGAACAGGAGATATGGGGTGGACGGGGCACCTATATTCTTTTAGCTATTTCTGTTTCTTTTAAATACTTGAGAACAAAGTGATATATCTGACTTGATGTGTGCCGCCATTTTGTTTTTCTCTACTCATGGTATATGAGCTGATATCCTAGTAGTAGAGTAGCCAAATCAGAGCATGAGATTGCTCATATCCAGTGAATGTGGATAGAATAAACTAAAATATACTTCAAACAGGAAAGATGCTATTGAATAAGAAACTAGGTCAGACATTTGACCTTGCTGTGACCTTGATCCTGTTTGGATCTGTTCCAAAATTGAACCCATTCATCTGCTGGCTACAATCATAATTCCCTATAAATCCTGCAAACATTTAACCTGTCGTTTTTGAGATATTGCTTTAATGAAACTCTCTGTGGGACACATGGATGGAAGGACGGCTGGGCAGACGAACAACCCAAATACATTATGCCTCTACCACTTAGTGCTGGAGACATAAAAAGAAACCTGTCTTTTTCTTTTTTTTAAATAAAGGCTGCTGTATTTTTGTTGTTTTATTTTAATCCAGTTTCCTCATGGAGATGAGCCAATGTCCTCACCAACACATATTCCTTTTATTATGGTGACATTTGGTCCTCACCAATGAAAAAAACCATGCCCAAATGTATGCGCGCACGCACGCACATTAATTTTAATCTTTAATTTTCGTACCATTTCACGTTTCAGCTTATTCATTTATTTATTCATTCATTTATCCACAGTGAGGTTTCTTGTCACTAATATTTAGGTTATTTCAGAGAGGAAACCATTCACTACGCTTACATGCACAAAATTCCTTATTTCGAAAAAGACAATATTCCTACTAAGCTGTTTACATGGCAAATGAAAATTCTACCATTATTCTATCCACATTCACTGGATATGAGCAATCATGCGCTCTGATTGGCTACTCTACTACTAGGATCTGCTCATATATCATGAGTAGAGAAAAACAAAATGGCGGAGTGCATCAAGTCAGATATATCACTTTGTTATCAAGTATTTAAAAGAAACAGAAATAGTTAAAAGAATTTTAGGTTGTTGTCCCCCCCCAATTTCTCCTGTTCCACACTCCAGCCAAGTCGGTGGCAGTATGCACCTTTAAGTTGGTTTGCCAACTGCCAAAAAAAACCCTAAAGAAGAAGAAGAAGAAGAAGGAAATGGCAGAGGACGAAATAAAAACTCTAGTCAAAAACAAAACCCCCAAAATACAAAAAAGCCACAAAATATGGAATGAAAGTATTTGATGGGAAGAACGCATCTTTTTTTTATTTTTCAAAAATTATCATTAAGCATTTTTCACAAATTGCTCCTGTCATTTTGCCGGTTCGTTTACATTCTAAACAGAAATCATTTTGTTGGACATTTTGTATAAAGTTTTTATTTATCGAATTTGCAAAAAATAAAAATGCTCTGTTTCTCAAAATCCAGTGAATGTGGATAGAATAAAACAGTTATTCCACTCAATCTCATCATACATGGCTTATAGCCAACTCAGCGCTACGTGTCTCATCGGCTATCAGCTCATGTACGACTTGATTTCATGGAATAACTTAAATATTCCTATTTACCTGCATTTACAGTGGAGGAAATAATTATTTGATCCCTTGCTGATTTTGTAAGTTTGTCCACTGACAAAGAAATGAACATTCTATAATTTTAAGGGTAGGTTTATTTTAACTCAGAGACAAAACATCAAAAAGAAAATCCAGAAAATAACTTCATATAAAAGATATAAACTGATTTGCATTTCTTTGAGTGAAATAAGTATTTGAACCCTCTAGCAAACAAGACTTAGTATTTGGTGGCAAAACCCTTGTTGGCAAGCACAGCGGTCAGACGTTTCTTGTAGTTGATGACCAGGTTTGCGCACATGTCAGGAGGAATTTTGGTCCACTCCTCTTTGCAGATCATCTCTAGATCATTAAGGTTTTGAGGCTGTCGCTTCGCAACTCGGACCTTCAGCTCCCTCCATAGGTTTTCTATGGGGTTAAGGTCCGGAGACTGGCTAGGCCACTCCATGACCTTAATGTGCTTCTTCTTGAGCCACTCCTTTGTTGCCTTGACTGTATGTTTTGGGTCATTGTTGTGCTGGAAGACCCATCCATGACCCATTTTCAGTGTCCTGGCAGAGGGAAGGAGGTTGTCACTCAGGATTTTACAGTACATGGCCGCGTCCATTCTAGCGTTGATGTGGTGAAGTAGTCCTGTGCCCTTAGTAGAGAAACACCCCCAAAGCATAATGTTTCCACCTCCGTGCTTGACAGTGGGGATGGTGTTCTTCGGGTCATAGTCAGCATTTTTCTTCCTCCAAACATGGCGAGTTGAGTTAATGCCAAAGAGCTCAATTTTGGTCTCATCTGACCACAGCACCTTCTCCCAGTCACTCTCAGGATCATTCAGGTGTTCATTGGCAAACTTCAGACGGGCCTGCACATGTGCCTTCTTGAGCAGGGGGACCTTGCGGGCACTGCAGGATTTTAATCCATTACGGCGTAATGTGTTACCAATGGTTTTCTTGGTGACTGTGGTCCAGCTGCCTTAAGATCATTAACAAGCTTCTCCTGTGTAGTTCTAGGCTGATCTCTCACCTTTCTCGTGATCACTGATACCCCACGAGGTGAGATCTTGCGTGGGGCCCCAGACTGAGGTCGATTGATGGTCATTTTGTATTTCTTCCATTTTTGAACTATTGCACCAGCAGTTGTCTCCTTCTCACCCAGCTTCTTGCTTATGGTTTTGTAGCCCAGTCCAGCCTTGTGCAGCTCTACAATCTTGTCCCTGACATCCTTAGACAGCTCTTTGGTCTTGCCCATGTTGGAGAGGTTGGAGTCTGATTGATTGATTGATTCTGTGGACAGGTGTCTTTTATACAGGTGTCAGTTTAAGACAGCTGTCTTTAATGCAGGTAACGAGTTGATTAGGAGTGTCTAACTGGTCTGTGGGAGCCAGAACTCTCAATGGTTGGTAGGGGATCAAATACTTATTTCACTCAACAAAATGCAAATCAATTTACGGGTATATATTTTATAAAATGTGATTTTCTGGATTTTCTTTTTGATATTCTATCTCTCACTGTTAAAATAAACCTACCCTTAAAATTATAGACTGTTCATATCTTTGCCAGTGGGCAAACTTACAAAATCAACAAGGGATCAAATAATTATTTCCTCCACTGTATCTTGCAAACTGTCATCTAGTTGGTTTGTGTTCAACACACAGAGCGGATTGTAAACAGGCCAGAGGTCGCGTGTCCCAAACTGCCATAAAAATCCCACTTGAGTCACATATTCTGGATGTGTTGTATACATATCCACAGAATGCGCCGAAAACATAATATCAACGTATCCCACGTCTTAATCACACAATGTTAAAATCGATGTAAGACCAAATTCAAAATAACCGAAACGTAATATGCTGTTGACATGACTTGTATCAAATTCCGAACATTGTCATATTCGGAATAATAATGAAATATTAGTGTGCACGCATGTAAAAATACCGATTGAGTCATGACAAAAAAATGTTTGCGTAGTAGGATTCATTGTCTTCCGATATACTGTTATGTGGCTATATGTGGACAAGTCACTTCACTTCCTAAACTCTGACTTTTCAGTCACTGATTGATGAGGCAGGGGAGGCAGTAAGGCAGCTTTACATACATTTAATATTTATTGCACTGCCCAAGATCTGCATAATATTCCATCTTCCACTTATCTTCAATTTATTCATTTATTCATCATATCCTGGTCAGGGTCGTGGTGGAGCCTATCCCAGGAACACTGAGCATTGGGCATATTGATACATCCTGTATTGTGACACCAGTCCATTACAGGACACCATGCGCACACACGCACACACACACACACCTAGGAGCAATTTACAATAGCCAATCCATCTACCAACAGGAACCCGAGCTCAGGATCAACTCTGGGACCCCAGGGCTGTGCAATTCAATACACTGTCTTTTGTATGGCACTTTTATCAGTAGGCATTGTTACAAAGCAGCCTCACAGAGATCCATATGTAGATTTAGATCCCTAATGGCAAAGAAAAACCCTCAGAGACAGTATGAGGATGAAACATTGAGAGGAACCAGACTCAAAGGGAAAACCTGGCTTTTTCCGGGTGACAGGGGATAGTGGGATTATACATCATTACCGTATGTGTCTTCATATAGGAACATTTACATAAATAAACAGAAATAAAGTCTGTCAGAATACACGTGTTTCTTGTGAGCCATTTTCCTACAAGTAGGAAGCATCATTTAGTCAATCAAGGACATTATTTTCAAAATCTTAACATGAAAAAAATATTAAACATTTTTTCCCTTTTGAGTATGTAGATATTAAAATACACAAAGTTACAATAGGATTTAAGCAGTGAAACTGATTTTGACGGCCATATCTCTCTCTCTCTCTCTCTCTCTCTCACACACACACACACACACACACACACACACACACACCTGCTGTTTGATGCAGCTCTCTAATCAGCCGATCCCTTGACAGCAGCACAATGCATAAAATCATCCAGATACAAATCAAGAGCGTCAGTTAATGTTCACTTCGAACATCAGAACGGGAAAAATTGTGATCTCAAAGTGTGACGTTCACTGTGGCATGGGTGTTGGTTTGAGCCAGATGGGCTGGTTTGAGTATTTCAGAAACTGCCGATCTCCTGGGGTTTTCACACACAACAGTCTCTAGAGTTTACACAGAATGGTGCGAAAAACAAAAAACACTGAGTGAGCAACAGTTCTGTGGGTGGAAACAAACCTCTTGTTGATAATAGAAGTCAGAGGAAAATGGCCAGATTGGTTCGAGCTGCCAGGAAGGATATAGTAACTCATAGTAACTCTTTACAACCGTGGTGAGCAGAAAAGCATCTCAGTATGCAACAGCAGAAGACCACATTGGGTTCCACTCCTGCAGCCAAGAACAGGAATCTTAGAATCAAGAACACGGTCCTATTAAAGTGGCCGGTGAGTGTATCAGCTAGACACACACATGAGGATTGGGTGACTGGTGAATGTGGGCAAGTGAATACAACATCCGTTTGACACACACACACACACACACACACACACACACACACACACACAAAAAAAAGTGTGCATGTATCAGCTAGACACACACGAGGATTGGGTGACTGGTGAATGTGGGCAAGTGAATACAACGTCCATTTCTCTCTCTCACACACACACACACACACACACAGGTGTGCATGTATCAGCTAGACACACACGAGGATTGGGTGACTCTAGTGAATGTGGGTTAGTGAATACAACGTCCGTCTGACTGACACACACACACACACACAAAAAAAAGGTATGCATGTATCAGCTAGACACACGAGGATTGGGTGACTAGTAAATGTGGGTTAGTGAATACAACGTCCGTCTGACACACACACACACAAAGGTGTGCATATATCAGTTTGACACACAGGAGGATTGGGTGACTCTGGTGAATGTGAGCTAGTGAATACAACGTCCGTCTGGCGCGCACACACACACACAGTCAGAGATCCAGAGTCTGCAGATGAATGCGTGGTTTGTTCAAGGAGAGGACGCGCTGGTCGACTCCTAACCAAGTGAATGAAGTCAAAGCTTCCCGCTCCGTACAAAGAGCCCTATTTTTCCTCCAGACTTCAACACACACAGCTCTCAGTGAATACTGGCTACCTCCCTACCTCCCCCCCAGTGTGGTCGCACACTGACCACAAACACACATACACACTCAAAGCGTGCATACAGGAAGTCGGAGTTCCTATATATTACTAGTTAAGTAGAGATATGTGGCAAATGAATGCAAAATCAAAGTAAATATCAAAATGTGCTTGCAATTATTTGCATATTACTAGCTGGTGAAATGGGTGTAAAGGGCAGAGAAGAAGAGACAGATCAAGTGTGGAAGCAACCCAAGGGCTGCATGTTTAATGAGAGAAAATCAGAAGAGGGTGAATGAGAGAGAGAGAAAGAGAAGAGAAAGTGAGAGATGATGAGAATGAGAATTGGGGGAGGAAGGGAAAGAGGGAACAATATAAACAAAGCAAGAGTTATATAGGGAATATTCTTATTGTTGACGGTCCCACTGAAGGAATGAAAGCGTCTACAAGTGCATTCAAGTCCTAGCTTGAGCATAATCCAAGCACAACACAAATAATCTACACATAGGATTGGAAATAAAGTATTTTCAGCTTCGTGTGTGCGCTCATTTCTTCATTCTGCTATTTCTTCACTATGCAGCAGGTTTGTGTAGTGGTTTGCACTGTCGCCTCACAGCAAGAAGGTCCCGGGTTTGAGTCCGGTGGCCGGCGAGGGCCTTTCTGTGCGGAGTTTGCATGTTTTCCCCGTGTCCGCGTGGGTTTCCTCTGGGTGCTCCGGTTTCCCCCACAGTCCAAAGACATGCAGGTTAGGTTAATTGGTGGCTCTAAATTGACCGTAGGTGCGAGTGTGAGTGTGAATGGTTGTCTATGGCTACATCCACACGACAACGGCAACGAGATGTTATTTAAAATATATATCGCGTCCAAATGGGCAACAGTCAGTAAAATATCAGGTCCATATGGCAACGCAACGCTTGCTGAAAACGATGCAATACACATGCCACACCTCTAGGGGCGCTGTAAGACGGTCCCTTCGGAGACACCAGAACAATAGAAGAAGAAAGGACGCATGCGCATAAACTATTATGCACGAGACTTCATATTAGCCACAAAGTCAGGAAAATCTGTTTGTAAAATTACATTATAATGACCAAATACAATGAAAAGTATTTTTCCAGTCTCACCTGTGAAAGGTAATCCCATGTGATCTCATTTGGACAGAAAACCTGTTGGTACAGTTAAACGCAGCTAATCTTTATTCTCCGCTTTGACCTATCCAAAATGGCGGCGAGGATGACGTATGATTCTACGCGGAAGGCGGCGTCTTCAATGGTCCGGAATAAAGTGAATGATACACGTTGATGGATTAATTTGTTGTTTCTCACCTGTGAAAGGTAATCCCATATGATCTCGTTTGGATGGTAAACCTGTTGGTACAGTTAAACGCAGCTAATCTTTATTCTCCGCTTTGACCTATCCAATATGGCGGCGAGGAGGACGTATGATTCTACGCGGAAGGCGGCGTCTTTAATGGTCCGGAATAAATTGGATTAATTTGCTCCTCTACGCCCTTTTTGAAGAATGTATTGTCGGACTTAAATCAACATCTGAAAAGGTGAGATCGCTCCTTTTTTCCCCTATTTTTGCTGGCGGGATTGCACCATTACACAATACATATTCACAGTGAAAATATTTTGTAAGCGCGTTTCATGAACCAAGTTATAGGATTTGTTGACAACTCGCATTGCAATGAGAAGATCATTGGCACTACTGGTGTTAAGAATCAGACCATTTCATAAATGAATATTTTGCTGTAGAGCTGCAGTGTTTGTACAATTGCATGTTTTTGCTTCACTATTACTGTCACTATTCTGCTTCTTGCATTACTACTGTGAACTAACACTGAACATAATAATAATAATAATAATAATAATAATA